>NC_056080.1:53310797-54510797 GCF_016772045.2 Ovis aries | reverse complement strand
ATTTTGTGAAGCTAGGTTTCCTGATTTGGGTTGTAGAAAATGTGGCCACCAGGATGACTTTTAAAAAGTTTAAACATCCGTAGTATGCATTCATCACTAATGGATAATAAGTGATAGAGAAGTTTTGTAGAGTCTGATTCAGATTACCTGTGGCTGCTGTGAATTATACGGAATTACAAAGAGTTTAATGGTTCTCTGGAAATTTGCCTTGGCTCAGTGCCAAGGCAGCTAATGCTTCAATCAAATGGTTCTCCCCACCCCCACCTGATGAAGTCTTCAATGACACCCTTATACAAATGAAACTTTTTTTTCCATCTGTCTCTTTCTATTCCTTCTTTATGGCTGGGTACATTAACTGCTCCTATAGCTTTGTTGCGACAAACTGCCTGGCTAGTGTTTATGAAGAGGAGAGCCTCTAAGGTTTTATTTAAAAGGAGGAGCCAATAGTAAGATGAGAATAGGACAAATATCAGTTGGCCCTATGCTTTTCTTCTGCAGCACCATCAGCTACATGTATTTCATTCTGATCAGCAGAGGCCCTGAACCCATCCTGCAGTGTGACCTAAGACAACAGCCTTCCCACACCACATGAACAGCTCAGTAATGCATCCCACTGAAGGTAGGTAACCCCCAGAGAATCGTGTGGCAAGTTACTCTCCTCTACTTTAGGAACCAAACAGGCCCTGAGGCTGGGATTCTGCCACAGATTTCTGGTATCACTTTCAGAGTTGGTGCAGTGGACAGAGGCCAAGCACACAAACAAAAGGCCAAGACAAGTCCTCTGCAAACTTGCGAAAAAAGGCATGTCCAACCCTGAGGTGCAATCATGCTGTAGACAGCAAACATTTTGGATCTAGTCTCTCACAGATCCCTGTTCACCACAGCCCTCGCCCCCAGCCTCTCCTAAACCTCGCATGGAGCTTCAGCACTAGCACCCCCTGCTCTTTGGCTAACATGATTCCTAGACCCTTTGCCCAACTGATTCCAAAGTCACATTTACTGGCCATACTAAGGAGAAAGCTTATTTTTAGAGACTAGCTGTCATAGAACCAGCAGGAGGGAAGGGCAGAAACCACAGGATTCCTACTCTGTGCTGATTGCCACTAACTCATTTCAGCTGCTAAGGGGAGGCCCTGTTGGGGGAGCTGGGAGAGGAAATGGGTTCCATGTATAGTCCACTTTAAATTGTTCACAACTGCATGCTCTAAAATAGTCTCTACTAAACATTTAGCATGCCCATTAGCACAAGCCATAAGGCTTTAGGCTTTGCTCCACTGTTGGTCCAAACTGCCTAAGCCACTTCCCCATGGCAAAGATGATTAAACGGTTGGCAAGTCAGATACATGCAGGAGGATAAAGGAGCTCCAAGGATGGTTAAACCTGGGCCCAGGAAGGACGGTTTAATATGACTTTTAAGCACATAAAGAATGTAGAGGGTGAGGACCAGCTGTTCTCAATTTTGACTGAAAGCAAAACAAGAGAAAAGAAACTGAAATCACAATGAGGGGGACTGATGTTAGCAAGAAGGAAGAACTTCCTTCCAGAGAAAGTAGGTAAATATTTGAGTGGTCAGTCAATGAAGGATGTGGAATTTCCTTTTTTGGAGTGGCTCTTCTGTCTGGGCTATTTCTGTGTGGTCCTTCCGGTTGGGGGTTGGGGAGAAGAGGCAGTCAGAGGCCCAGTTCAGTCCCTCTAGGCACTCGAAATCTCATATCATAACATTCAAGGATCTGTAACAGAGATCACTGAGAGATGCTTGGAGGAAAAAAAAGCAACAAGCAGCTTGTTGCTGGTCTCAGATGTTTAGATTCACCCCAACCCTTTAGCCCTTTCTACGAGCCTCTTTATGCCCTGACCTTCACAATTTCAAGAAAGAAAGGGAAGACTTGCTTTTGGCTCCCCAGGGCCCCTAAGCCATGCATATGGGAACAATATTTTCTGAGCCCAGAGCGGGACATGGTCTGACAATTGTATTTATGGGGACAAGAGGACAGAATATGTGAAATGAGAGCTATCGTAGGAAATCTGGGACACATGGTCCCTATAGCCACATATTATCTCTAAAGGTCCTGACACAGGAGGGAGTGAAAACTGTGCCATGTGGTTTGAGGCCTGGGTTCTTTCCTTGTCTGCAGCAAGATCAGTTAGGACTGTGGAAAAGCCAGAATCATAATAAGCCCAGTACAAAGTGAAATTCCTGCTGTGCAGGTCAGAGAAAGAAGTAGTGTGTATATCTTCTCTAGTATCCCCTCCTCCAACTCTAAAACTTAGTAGGAACAAGCATACCATACATGGTAATGTAGTGTAGGGAGTAAGAGCCTGTTCTTATTTATAGTGTTCAACTATCAATAATACCATAAGGTTATAGAGGGAGAAAATGTAGTTTTGTATCAATATAAGAGGTCCTACTCATTCACTCATTCAAGCAGTGGTCCTCAAAGTGTGGTCCCCGAACCAGCAGCAGCAGGGTCTCCTGGGAGCCTGTTAGAAGTGCAAATTTTCAGAACCCACCTGAGGTATGCTGCTGTTGCTGCTAAGTCACTTCAGTCATGTCCGACTCTGTGCGACCCCATAGACAGTAGCCCACCAGGCTCCCCCGTCCCTGGGATTCTCCAGGCAAGAACACTGGAGTGGGTTGCTATCTCCTTCTCCAGTGCATCAAAGTGAAAAGTGAAAGTGAAGTCGCTCAGTCGTGTCTGACCCTTAACCACCCCATGGACCGTAGCCTACCAGGCTTTTCCATCCATGGGAGTTTCCAGGCAAGAGTACTGGAGTGGGCTGCCATTTCCTTCTCCACACCTGAGGTATGCTGAATATCAAATTCTGAAGGTGGGTCGCAATCAACTGTGTTTCAATCCCTGAGCGCGATTCTGATAAACTCTAAACTCTGAAAATTCCTGAATCAGAAATCCTAGTGGTGATCATCCCATTGCCCACCAGCAACAGTATCATTAACCAAAAGGACCAAAACCACAGACAACATTTGGGAGGCCCATCAGTATCTCTGCTAATTCAGCCTAAATCCTTTTCACAATCCCTGGATCATGAAATAGCCGGACTCTTACTACAAACCAAATTACTTTAAGCCAAGGTTTTGAGGCGGTAACCCTGCTTATCTGTTCCAATAGGCCCTTTTCCAATAGGCCCTTTTCAAATAGGGCAAAGGCCCTTTGGGTTTCTCATTTAAAGCCTGCTCAAGCACACACACACTCCTTTGGGTGTTCTGTGTATATATCATCTCTCAGCCCTGGTGTGAGTTTCAATGAACTAAGTGGAGCTCACTTTGAGGTCCAAGCCAGGAAGATTTTATCTTTAGCAGCATTATTTTTACTTTAAACAAACACAGATGAAAAAGTCCCTGTTGAAAAGAGCAGGCCCTTATACATTACTGACATTAAATTACAATAAAATAAGACAAATTAATTGTTTCACTTCAGTTTAAACTGATAAAGTTAAGGCGAAGTGCTTCCAGGTGAAATTTATCAAAGTGAAGGGCCGTGAGGGCCAAATCCTGTTAAGTGCCACCTGGTTCACCCCCAGAGCAACAGTTAGTGAGGAAAAGCAATCTCAACACAGCCTCCCAGTTAGAATCATTGACGTCTGGCTTTCAATGGAATTGAGGAAGTTGTATAGCACAATTAAAAGCAGCATACGTGAGAAAAATTATGTTGATGATAACGTTCTATATATTGATGGGGTCTGGGATACACAGGTGCAAGGTCTGTCAAAACCCACTCAATGGTATGCTAAAGATTTGTTTATCTCATTGTATGTAAATATTACCTCAAAAGAAGAAATCTAAACAAGGATAAATGATACGTATGCTGAAATGTTTATAGAGACCTGTACTGATGTCTTCAATTTACTTTGAAGTGCATCAGAAAATAACAGGGGTTGATGGATGGATAGATGAAATCAATAAATGAACATATATGTGACCAAATAAGTATAGTAAAATATTAATAATAGATGGGTATATGATAATGAGCCTGGCAGGCTACAGGCCATGGGGTTGCAAAGAGTCAGACATGACCGACTGAGTACAAGCACATATGATAATGATGGGTAAATGAATGTGCAATGCAAAATTCTTGCAATTCTTTCTGTATGTTCGAAAAACTCTGTTATAAAATGTCAGAAACATACTAACAGGCCCCAAAACTGCTCCTGGATATAACTGTCAAAAAGATTTCATTAATTTACTCATTCCACAAACAATATGCATGAGCTGAGACTTTACTGTGTGTTAGGCATGAGTTCAAATCCTGGCTCTACCATTTAGCAGCAGAGTTTCACCTTGGCAAGTCACCTCTCTGAAACTTGCCTTCTTATCTGTTCAATGGGGAGAATAATAACACCTTCCTCACAGAGTGGTTATTGGTGGAATTACATTGGTGAGCACTTAACTAGAGCTATATTGAGCAGAGAACTCTCAATGAAGTGCTTCTTATTGCTCTACCCTGTGGGATCCACAGGGTCTCATCCTTGGAGATCCTTTTATGTTAGCTTCAATTCAACTGCTGTGCACTTTTCGTTTCTTGGAAATTGTTTGCAGCTTGGACCAAGACCTTAGATTATAGTGTTTGTACAAAATGCAAATGTTTTAACCAACTCCCTTGACTAGATGTTATGGGTTTCAAACTCCCCTTTGCAAATGAATAAACAAAAACTAGAAAGCAATTTTGGGGGGACAGGAGTAAAGAAAAGATAGATATTGCAATGTGGTCTAAGGTCGCTCTGCCACATCCATTTGAACACAAGGTCAAAATGTTGATTATTAGCCCACAGGCTCACCCTCTACCAGAGCTCTGGCATCTTTTCCAGCTCTGGGATGATTCCCAACATAATAAAGAGCCCTACCATTTGGAGAACATGCGCACCCCGTCTTGCTTTTCTGTTCATTTTCTGGAAGGACTCACTCAGCATTCTTCCCCTCAATACAGATCCTCTCCTTCATACATTGGTGTGAGAAAGGTGAGCCATTCCATTTTGAAGGCCAGTCCCATGCAAGTGGTTGCTTCTGGCTTTTTTGAGTCCTTCAGCTGGGATGGGGCAAGAGGGAGGCTGGCTGTGTCCCCCAGGAAAGTACTGCCAAACTTTGGGCTTGGGGGAGTAACTTAAGAACAGGCAGTGGCTAAGTACTTCAGGAGGTAATAAAGCACAGAGTCAGCCAAAGAACAGAAACCCAAGCCGGAGAAGCTGTCCAGGGGGGTGTTTTGTGAGCCTCTGAAGCACAGGAAACCATGCACCAGAACTGCAGCCTACTTTCTAGTGGTCAAATCCAATCAGGCTCTAATTAAGGCATTTTAGGAAGCAGAAAGCTTTGGGCAGCAAATCTCTCTACACAAGAAAGTGGTGACAAGTAACACTTTGTCACTGAGATTCAACACCTAACTCTGAAGGATTAGATACTTTAAAATTTTTTCTTTTTATTGAAGTATAGTTAATTTACAATGTTAGTTTCAGGTGTACAGCAAAGCGATTCAGTTATATATATATACTTCTTTTTCAGATTGTTTTCCATTAGAGGAAAGATATACAGTAGGTCTTTGTTGTTTAACTTATATATAGTAGTGTATATCTGTTAATCCCATACTCCTAATTTATCCCTTCCCCACTTTCCCCTTTGGTAACCACAGTTTGTTTTCTGTCCGTGGGTTTGTTTCTATTTTGTAAATAACTTCCTTTGTATCATTTTTTTTTAGATTCCACATATAAGCAATATCATGACATTTGTCTTCCTCATTAAAAAGAATGAAATAATGCCATTTTCCACAACATGGATGGACGTAGAGATTGTCATACTAAGTGAAATAAGTCAGACAGAAAGACAAGGAGTAGATTCTAAGACTTTGCATACTCTTCTAGCAGCACAACTAGCAGGTTCAAGGAACTGTTAAGGTTGATGAAAACAGCATGCGAAAAAAAAAAAGATCGCTTTGTATTTAAAGAACATTTTATTGTTTTTAAAATGTACATAAACCATTTCTGAATACAGTTTTAGTTTAAGGTATATTAAAACAGCAACATAGGAGAGAGAATTGTAATTTTTAATGATAGCGTATGTGAGATTCTACAAATAATCTTTTCTGAAAAAGCTGATATACATACCCAGTGATTAGGGGTCCAACCTTCTGCAGCTCTCAGAGGATATGCTATTATCATGAAGCAACTTAGAGGATATCGTTCTATCAGTGTGGGTCAGTGTTCCATGACATTTTGAGGCCCATGGAGATGCTTAAGTTTCAGACTGCAGATGTGGATTGGAACCTCTAGGGAGCATATGTGGGTTAACCACAACATATGGAGATGAAGGAGGAAAGAATTCATCACCCCATTGTTTACTGATTGTTTTCTGCAGACTCTACTCCTTAGTTTGCTCAAGTATAAAGTAAGAAAGCTGTTTGAGGGCTTTGTTAAATACATAAATAAATAAATATGTGTGTGTGTGTGTGTGTGTGTGTGTGCACGGGCATGCATGCGCACACTTGTGCCAAATGATTCTTATCTTATTGTTTTATACGCTCCTGACACTAATCCTATCCCCTCCCTGTATAGCCTGGATAGATTAATAATTCCTATGACTCCCCAGAGCTCTCTGTACACACCTCTACTGTCCCATGCACTTACCACATTGCACTGAAGATTTCTGTCCACGGGTCTGTCTCCTCTGCCCTACTGGGAACTCCCAGAGGGCAGAGACTATGTATTTCTCATATCTGTTTCCTCAGCACCTACAGGTGTTTAGTAGATGTTTGTTGGACTCTGGGGGAACTTGAGGGTATTAACTGAATTTTAACTTTGTAATCTAATAGTACCTTGTGCACAGTAGGTATTCCATGTACATCTTCTCTAATAAAAGTAATTTTTAACAGTCTTATGCTACTGTATTTGGCTTACCGAATGCTTTATCTTATGTCACATGATCCCTCCCCATCATGAGCTTGTTAGGAAGCAAGTCAGATACAACAATTGCCATTTGACACATAAGGGAACATGCTCACACAGCAGTTAATGGGCTTGTGCAAGACCACACAGCTAATGTGAACTCAGTGTGTACTCTGAATCTACCCTACTGTTCTTCAGTGTTCATGTTCTTTTTTTTTTTCCCACAAGTTCTATCATCTAATTTTATTTTCACTTTACAATATTATATTGGTCTATATAGATGGAATTGAGAATGTTGGACACCAACACGGTTTCCTGGACTTCCTAGCTATTATATTCTTCTCTTTCCTGTTCAGTTCAGTTCAATCACTTAGTTGTGTCCGACTCTTTGTGACTCCATGAATTGCAGCACGCCAGGCCTCCCTGTCCATCACCAACTCCCGGAGTTCACTCAAACTCACGTCCATCGAGTTGGCGATGCCACCCAGCCATCTCATCCTCTGTCGTCCCCTTTTCCTCCTGCCCTCAATCCCTCCCAGCATCAGAGTCTTTTCCAATGAGTCAATTCTTCGTGTGAGGTGGCCAAAGTACAGGAGTTTCAGCTTTAGCATCATTCCTTCCAAAGAACACCCAGGGCTGATCTCCTTCAGAATGGACAGGTTGGATCTCCTTGCAGTCCAAGGGACTCTCAAGAGTCTTCTCCAACACCACAGTTCAAAAGCATCAATTCTTCGGCACTCAGCTTTCTTCACAGTCCAACTCTCACATCCATACATGACCACAGGAAAAACCATATCCTTGACTAGACAGACCTTTGTTGGCAAAGTGATATCTCTGCTTTTCAATATGCTACCTATGTTGGTCATAACTTTTCTTCCAAGGAGTAAGCATCTTTTAATTTCATGGCTGCACTCACCATCTGCAGTGACTTTGGAGCCCCCCAAAATGAAGTCTGACACTGTTTCCACTGTTTCCCCATCTATTTCCCATGAAGTGATGGGACCAGATGCCATGATCTTCGTTTTCTGAATGTTGAGCTTTAAGCCAACTTTTTCACTCTCCTCTTTCACTTTCATCATGAGGCTTTTAGTTCCTCTTCACTTTCTGCCATAAGGGTGGTGTCCTCTGCATATCTGAGGTTATTGATATTTCTCCCAGCAATCTTGATTCCAGCTTGTGCTTCTGTTGGATAAGAACAAAGTAAACCAAATACCTGCTGACAGTCATTATGAGCAGCTGAATCAACCCATCTTGATGCCTACCCTTTCCCTGGACTTCCTGTTATGTGAGATAATTTCCAGTTAGAATCAGTTTTAGTTACTTGCAGCCTAAGTCATACCTGATGGAAGAGGTCTGCTTCCAAAGGAACACTAAGTTCTTTGAAGATGGGGTCCAGCCATTCTCCCAGCTTGGTCTTCCCTATAGTCCTCACAGTGTAGCTGGCTACAGTGGACTATTCTTGTTGGGGTGGTGAAGATGGAACTCAGACTGTCAGAAAGGTTCCTGAAACAAAAGTTAGCTTGTTGCCCAAGGGACTGCCAATTTTGAAAACATGCTAATGAGACAGAAGCTGGCAACCAAATCAAGAGAGATGTAATGTATTCTCTACCTTCATCCCCACAAACTGGTGTCTTCCCTGGTAGCGCTGGAGGAATAAAGGGCAAGAACATTTACATCACTTCTAACAGATAGGCCTCATGCCCCCTTAGAGAGGTTTCAAGCCAACACCTACCCAGAAGGCAGTGATCTACAATTACTAACAGTAGGGCAGCAGTTTTCACCCCCAAATCCCAAAGGACTTTATAGCTCTGTGTGTAAGGGAAAGTTCCAGAGATGTGACTTTATATCTCAATTAAGAGACTTAATATGTCTCATATTAAGCATTCTTTGTATTTCAAAGGTATTAAGACACACCTTTGAAATATTTCCATTTCATAGTAAGATAATGGAAATAGTATTTTCTCTTCCCCTCCAATTCAGGAACACTAAAAATGTGAATACCATTCTCGGAGGGATGTAGTAAGACCAGAAAAGTGCCTTGCACCAACTTCAGGTCTGGACTCTGGAGTAGTTTACAGGATTACAAACAGAATGGTTCCATCTACCAGTATTCTCTATGTTAAGAAACAAGCATGTATCGAGTGTCTACTCTGTGTTGGATCCTGAGCTGGGCTTTGAAATTAAGTGATGGAATCACTGTCTCTGCCCTCAAGAAGTTTCTAGTATATTTGAGAGAAACAGTTGTATCAGATATAGAATATGAGAATTTCAGTGTTATTGCCATCTGTGGGGAGAACTTGTGAGAGATGAGGCCAGAAAAAAAATGAACTTGGATGAAATGAACTGTGAATGCAGAGATAATCCTCAAAATATTAAAAAATGAGAACAGCAGGAACACTGACCAAGTAGAACTGATGTAGATCAATGTACAAAATGCTGTCCTCCAGGCTTCCTGCTATGCTGGGCACTATCTCTTTAGATGCTGGGCTTTGAGGTTAAAAAGGGCCCAGGAGTGGGGAAAAGGGCAGAAGGAGAGGTCTCGATGGAACAAAGAAGAAAAGCTGGTATTAAAATATTCCACAATATTAACAAGAGGTGTGGCTATTCCAGTACCATCACTTCATGGCAAATAGATGGGGAAACAATGGAAACAGTGACAGACTTTATTTTGGGGAGATCCAAAATCACTGCAGATGTTGACTGCAGCCATGAAATTAAAAGATGCTTGTGCCTTGGAAGAAAAGCTATGACCAACATATACAGTATATTATAAAGCAGAGACATTACTTTGCCAACAAAGGTCCATCTAGTCAAAGCTATGGTTTTTCTAGTAGTCATGTATGGATGTGAGAGTTGGACTATAAAGAAAGCTGAGTGCTGAAGAATTGATGCTTTTGAACTGTGGTGTTGGTGAAGACTTTTGAGAGTCCCTTGGACTGCAAGGAGATCCAACCAGCCCATCCTAAAGGAGATCAGTCCTGAATATTCATTGAAAGGACTGATGCTGAAGCTGAAACTCCAATACTGTGGCCACCTGATGCGAAGAGCTGACTCATTTGAAAAGACCCTGATGCTAGGAAAGATTGAGGGCAGGAAGAGAATGGGATGACAGAGAATGAGATGGTTGGATGGCATCACCGACTCAATGGATATGAGTTTGAGTATACTCCGGGAGTTGGTGATGGACAGGGAAGCTTGGTGTGCTGCAGTTCATGCCATTGCAGAGAGTTGGACACGACTGAGCAACTGAACTGAACTGTGGCTATTTCAGTGCCCTGCTTCAATGTCATGTGAATGAACATGTATGTTACCTTGTCTGCACCAAGGACCCCATAAATTCCATGGGGGGGTGGAAAGAGCACTTTAGCAGCAGTATGAAGGATGAACTATATTGAGGCAGCCTGCAATCAGGGAGACAAAGAGAAAGGCTTTGCAATACACCAAGGAAAATAGATGATAGGGCTTACATGCCCTGTCATGCCCATGGAAAACAGGCAGGCACTTCTTTAAACAGGCTAAAAGATGTTTGCACAAATCCCCATCTCTATATATCACTTTTGTTCCTAAGTGTTCTCCAGTCTTTATGATGTCTTGGCTCTAATATCCTATCCCAGTGCAAGCTTATGAATACATACATACACACACATATACTTGTATGAAAGACCCTGTTTAAAGTATACACACTCAACTAGTGGCAGGCAGGCTATAATTATGACAGGTAAGAGGCCTGCCAAGAAAAAGGTATTCAAATACTGAGGTCATCCTATTTCCAGCTACAGGAGAATGAATGCAATATAAATATCTACCTTCATAATACCAACCATCCTTTCTACGTTTCCAACCACAGTCACACAATTATCTCATTTGCTTTCTTAACAATGGTCCTGGGAGGTGGGTAAGACTGGTATTGTTTAGTTCCATTGTATAGATTGGTAAACTGAGGTTCAGAGAGAAAGGACTTGCCCAGTGGTACCCCACTAGGACTAAGATGCCTTCTGCCTCTTGTTCCTGTTCTGTTCTTCTGCCTCTCAGCCTTCCATGTAGCCTCCTTCAGAATAATTACTGATCATTCTTGCTCCCACGTCCTGCAAACAAATACTAATTCGAATGTGCATTGCTAAGAGAGTACTTCAAGTGACTCAAAGTATCCAACCCCATCCTCCAGGGCCCTGCTCAAGTCTTGCTGTCCCCTCCAGGAAATCAGTTCAGTAACCTCAACCCGTTCTCCTTTACAATTTACTTTGTATTATTGCCTTAATGCTTCCATTATTCTCTCCTACTATGTTCTAGAAGATTTCTCCATCTGCAACTTCTGGTTCCCTGGCTTCTTTTCTTCTCCCTGTGTAGCACAAGGCTTGGCACACAAGGGAACACTTAATAAAGCATTGTTAATGAATGACTGGATCCAGTAAAGCCCTGCTCTGGCATCAGAATCCCTGAAATTCCCAGTTCACAACAAAACACTCTGAATGTGTGTGTGTCCATGCACCACTCATCCAGTGACCCTGAGGATAACTAAATCAATGCTGTCAAAGTGCAGCATCAGCACATAGTTATTTTACATTCCAGTAGGAATTGAAGCAAGGCATCTTTTTTCCATTTAAAAAAAAATAAATATTGCTCTCGTTCCAAGCGGTATATTTTTGACATCTTGTATACATTTCTGAAATAGAGTCCAGATGAGAAACAGGCTCATATGTATGTCCATCTCAATTGGAGAACAGTAGATTCCTATTCATGGACAATTTAATTTCTGAAATCCTGATTGCGGGAAAAAGCCCAGGGAGAACGTTGCAGGAAAGAATGAAGCCAACATGGAGTGACTGCTCGACAATCTCTTTGAGGCTTGAGGACAAGACTAGGACATGAGGAAGAGAAGAAAGAGATACTAAAATGTCACCCCTCCCCTCTCATACCTGCCCATTTATATTTCCAAGGGACATGAATGGGAAGGCAGCTGATGGCTGCTCCCAAGAAAGCAGGATACTTGAAAAACACCATTTAGGCACACCGTTTAGACATTAAAGTGGCCAAAGACAGGAAAGCCTCAAGAAGTCAACTAGGTAAAGCTAGTCCCAGAGAACACCACCCACTATTTTGCTGAGAGGGAAACGCCTCCATAGAATCCTAACTGAGGATGAAGGAATGATTTTTCTATCATCTCTTTTACAACATGTGACACTGCCCAAGTACCTGGCACTACCACATACCAGGTACTGTGCTTGGCACTTATAAACATCAACTACTTTGTACATTCCCATTTTACAGGTGAGGAAACTGAAGTTCAGAAGAAATTAAGTCATTTACCCATTATCACACAGTCTGGCTGACTTGATAGTCTGGGTTCTTTCCATTGCATCACACTGCCTTCCTGTGGTATATTCAGTGAGCTCTGACAACAAGAAAAAAGCTGAAAACCACTCCCAGTAAGCACATGGTCTCAAATGATGGGTGAGAGATCATGTAATGGAGAAAAAGAGGAAAAGGGTATTCATTCCTGGCTGAAGGACTAGCAGATGCAAAGGGGCTGATGAAGGAAAGAAAAAAAATGCCTTCAGGAAAATGGTAAATAGTTTGTGGGGTTACTTGAGAATGAGTATGCGTGATGAAACACGAGGCTAGAGCAGTTGAGGTTAGTTTATAAAGGATCTCATCTATCATGTTAAAGAATGTGTTTTTCTCTTGGAGGAGATGAGAAAAACTAGACAAAAGGGAGTAGAGATCATATCTCTGAGCAGCGAGGCAACCATGTAGGCAGACCGTTCAGAAGAGGCACTGACTGGCTGCAGGGAGACCAAGTCAGGAAAGTGTGGTAATAGTCACGGTGACAGTCAAGCGGTAAAGCAAATGGAGGCCCAGATCAGAAAATGCTGCCTCCAGCAGTCACTGCAAGTCAGCCACAGTCTAACTTCAAAGTGTGGATTCCAGGCTTTGCAGCATCTACCCCCACAGCCCTTGAACACTGCATCTCTTGCTTTTGCCTCAAAACTAGTAACAAGTCTTATTTTGTCCTTTGGGGCCTTGCCATTTGTCTCCATCTTCTGAGCTGGCAGCTTTGTAGCTCCCCTGGGTTAGCCTAGCCCAGCCAGCTGGGGAGGGAGGAGAGAAGTCAGGTAGGCTCCAAGCAGAAAGGGCCCTGATGAGCACATGTTTCACATTCCCCACACTGCACGGCAATTCAAAACCAAATCCTATGGGAATTGTTTTCTTAAAGATTTGGGACAGGTTTGGGGCTTCTTCTCTTTCTTTCTTTGTCTTCTTTTTTTATTATGTGTGTTTCTGGACTGCAGCTATTTCCTCTGTCCTTGAGTTAAGTAGTAGCAGAGGGGGAGAGAAAATGAAATTGCGAAGCAATGCTGAAAAGATCTTTCTTTAAAATTCCAGAGGAGGGAGGGGGCCCACAGTACTGTTCAGGGAAGGCCAGGGAATGTGGCTGTGGAGGGATGGCAGTGGGGTTTCAGCTAGGATAAATGTACAGAAGTCAGACAAAAGCCTACATGAGGGATATGGTCCCTAATATGCAGGCCAGATGCAACCCTTGGCTCCTCTGCAATCAGCACTCTGATTGATTTTGCTCTGGTCATCCATCAGCAGCTTCTATAGCATCAGCACAACCCACAAGGTGTGGGTTCCCCCTATTAACAATGGAAATTAAATCACTAAAATGAACCAAAAGCACTTTACAGGTAAAGGCAGAACTGGAGAATCTTACAACAACCTCCCAGGCTTCCCTCTCTATATAACTGTACAATTCTGAAATACAGCCTAGATAAGAAGCTGGGTCATGCGTACATCTCTCCCAGTCTAAGAACAGTAGGTTTCTGCTCATGTCAACTTCATTCTTGAAATTCCAATTGCATAAAAAAGACTAGGAGAAAATAGGTAACCAACAAGGACCTACTGTACAGCACTGAGAACTATACTCAATATTTCATAATGATCTATAAGGGAAAAGAATCTGAAAAAGATATATATATATATTCATATATATATATATGAACCATTTTGTTGTACACCTGAAACAACACAACATTGTAAATCAACTAGATTTCAATAAAAAATACCAGGAAAACAGGTTTTATTTTTCATCTCACTCCCTTTCTATTAATATCATTTCCCTTGAGATATAATGACAAGTCTTATTCAAAGTCTTCTGACAATGTGTAACATTTAGGGGAATAACTATTTATAATTTTTAATGAAAAGCTTTGTTGAAATACAATTTATATGCCACAAAATTATCAGACCATAAAATCCATCCATTTTAAGTATACTGCAAAGGTTTTAGCACATTTATAGAGTTGTGCAACCATCACCACATCTAATTAGAAACTTTGAGCTCATATTCAGTCAGTCCATGTTCCTACCCCCAACCCTAGGTAACCACTAATCACTTTCGTCTCTTTAGATTTGCCTTTCTTATAAGCAGAATCATAAAATATACAGTCTCTTGTGCCTGGTTTCTTTCACTTAGCATGTTTTCAAGGTTCATCCATATTGTGGCATATATCAGTACTTAAATACTCTTTATTACCAAATAGGATGCCATTTTATGGATGTATCATGTTTTGTTTATTCTGTCACCATTAATGGACATTTGGAACATTTCTAAATTTTGACTATTAGGAATGATGCTGCTAAAAATATAAAACATACAAGTTTTTACATAGATAAATGTTTTCATTTCTTTTAGGCAGATGTCTAAGAGTATCTATTTATTTATATATGTCTTTCCTTATGCCAGTACCACAACTGTCTTATTATACTAATTGATTACTAAATTTGTATTTAAGAGGTGTGAGTCCTCCAACTTTGTTCTTCTTCAAGATTATTTTGGCTAAACAGAGTACATGCAATTCAACATGTATTTTATTTTATTTTATTTTATTTTTAGTTTTTTATTTTTTAAATTTTAAAATCTTTAATTCTTACATGCATTCCCAAACATGAACCCCCCTCCCACCTCCCTCCCCATAACATCTTTCTGGGTCATCCCCATGAACCAGCCCCAAGCATGCTGCATCCTGCGTCAGACATAGACTGGCGATTCAATTCAAATGATAGTATACATGTTAGAATGTCATTCTCTCAAATCATCCCACCCTCTCCCTCTCCCTCTGAGTCCAAAAGTCCGTTATACACATCTGTGTCTCTTTCCCTGTCTTGCATACAGGGTCGTCATTGCCATCTTCCTAAATTCCATATATATGTGTTAGTAGTTTAGAATTAACATTAAATGTATATGAATGAATGAAATGAATATTCAGCTAGTCCTTTTCTGTAATATAAACAAATCAATCAATATGATATACCACACTAACAAAATGAAGAATAAAAATCATATGATCATCTCAATAGACGCAGAAAATTCTTTTGAAAAAATCCAAAATTTATTTATGATAAAAACTCTCAAGGAAGTAGGTATAGAAGGAACATTGCTGTTTTTCAGTTGCTAAGTTGTGTCCAACTTTTTACAACCCTATGGATCATTGCTCGTCAGGCTTCTCTGTCCATGGGATTTCCTATGCAAGAATACTGGAGTGGGTTGTCATTTCTTTTTCCAGGGGATCTTCCTGACCCAGGGATTGAACCCATATCTCCTGCACTACAGGTGGATTCTTTACCACTGAGCCCCTAGAGAAGCCCATAGAAGGAACATATCTCAACATAATAAAGGTCCCACAGCTAACATCATACTCAATGGTGAAAAACTAAAAGCATTTCCTCTAAGATCAGGAACAAGATAAGAATGTCCACCCTTGCCTCTTTTATTCAATATACTATTGGAAGTCATAGTCACAGCAATCAGACAAGAAAGAGTAATAAAAAGAATCCAAACTGGAAATGAAGAACTGTCACTGTTTACAGATAACATGATACTATACATAGAAAATCGTAAAGATACCACCAAAAAACTACAAGAACTCATTAATAATTTTGGTAAAGTTTTAGGGTATAAAATCAATATATAGGAACCTGCTGCTTTTCTATACACTAAAAAAACTAGCAGAAATAAAAATTAAGAAAATAATCCTATTCACAATTGCATGAAAAAATTAAATACCTGAGAATAAATCTAAGAAGGTAAATGACTTATACTCAAAAATGATAAAGCACTGATGAAAGTGATTTGGGAGAATTTCTATTATTAAAATTACCATGCTACCTAAGGCAATCTACAGATTTAATGCATTCCTTATCAAAATACCAGTGACATTTCTCACAGAATTAGACAAGTAATTCTAAACTTTGTATATAAACACAAAAGACCTCTAATAGCCAAATCTATCTTAAGAAAGAATAATAAAACAGGAGGTATCATGCTTCCTGATTTCAAACTATATTACAGAACCATAGTAATCAAAACAGTATGATACTGGCACAAAACCAGAGAGACAGATCAATGGACCTGAATAGAGCCCATAAATGAACCCACACTTATATGGGCAGTTAATTTAAAACAAAGGATGCAAGAAAATACAGTAAGAAAAAGACAGTATCTTCAATAACTGGTGTTGTGAAACTGGACAGCTACATGCAAAAGAATGAAAAGGGGGCACATTCTTACAAAATTCAAAACTAAACTCAAAATCAATTAAAGACTTAAATTTAAGACCTGAAACCATAAAAGATGCCAAAGAAATCATAGACCATGCTCCTTGTTATAAGCCTTAGAAATTTTTTTCTAAGTCTGTCTCTTCAGGCCAAAGGCAACAAAGCAAAAATAAATAAATGGGGCTATATATTAAACTAAAAAGCCTTTGCACAGTGAAGGAAATTACCAGCAAAAAAAATAGGCAGTCTACTGAATGGGAGGAGATTTTCATAAATAAAATATCCCATGAGTGTTTAATATTCAAAATATATAAAGAAATCACACAACTCCATAAAAAAAAAAAAAAACCTGATTATAAAGTGAGTAGGGGATCTGCAGAAACATTTTCCCAAGGATGGCATACAGTCAGCAGGCACATGAAAAGATGCTTAATGTAACCAATGAAAAATGCAAATAAAAAACACCATGAGATATCACCTCATACCTATCAGAATGAGTGAGTGAGTGAAAGTCACTCAGTTCAGTTCAGTTCAGTTGCTCAGTCGTGTCCGACTCTTTCTGACCCCATGAATCACAGCACGCCAGGCCTCCCTGTCCATCACCATCTCCCGGAGTTCACTCAGACTCAAGTCCATCGAGTCCGTGATGCCATCCAGCCATCTCATCCTCAGTTGTCCCCTTCTCCTCCTGCCCCTAATCCCTCCCAGCATCAGAGTCTTTTCCAATGAGTCAACTCTTTGCATGAGGTGGCCAAAGTACTGGAGCTTCAACTTTAGCATCATTCCTTCCAAAGAAATCCCAGGACTGATCTCCTTCAGAATGGACTGGTTGGATCTCCTTGCAGTCCAAGGGACTCTCAAGAGTCTTCTCCAACATCACAGTTCAAAAGCATCAATTCTTCAGCACTCAGCCTTCTTCACAGTCCAACTCTCACATCCATACATGACCACAGGAAAAACCATAGCCTTGACTAGACGGACCTTAGTCGGCAAAGTAATGTCTCTGCTTTTGAATATGCTATCTAGGTTGGTCATAACTTTTCTTCCAAGGAGTAAGCGTCTTTTAATTTCATGGCTGCAGTCACCATCTGCAGTGATTTTGGAGACCCCAAAATAACATCTGACACTGTTTCTACTGTTTCCCCATCTATTTCCCATGAAGTGATGGGACCAGATGCCATGATCTTCATTTTCTGAATGTTGAGCTTTAAGCCAACTTTTTCACTCTCCTCTTTCACTTTCATCAAGAGGCTTTTTAGTTCCTCTTCACTTTCTGCCATAAGGGTGGTGTCATCTGCATATCTGAGGTTATTGATATTTCTCCCAGCAATCTTGATTCCAGCTTGTGTTTCTTCCAGTCCAGCATTTCTCATGATGTACTCTGCATATAAGTTAAATAAGCAGGGTGACAATATACAGCCTTGACGTACTCCTTTTCCTATTGGGAACCAGTCTGTTGTTCCATGTCCAGTTCTAACTGTTGCGTCCTGACCTGCATGCAGATTTCTCAAGAGGCAGGTCAGGTGGTCTGGTATTCCATCTTTTTCAGAATTTTCCACAGTTTCTTGTGATCCACACAGTCAAAGGCTTTGGCATAGTCAATAAAGCAGAAATAGATGTTTTTCTGGAACTCTCTTGCCTTTTCAATGATCCAGCAGATGTTGGCAATTTGATCTCTGGTTCCTCTGCCTTTTCTAAAACCAGCTTGAACATCAGGGAGTTCACGGTTCACATATTGCTGAAGCCTGGCTTGGAGAATTTTGGGCATTACTTTACTAGCATGTGAGATGAGTGCAATTGTTCGGTAGTTTGAGCATTCTTTTGCATTGCCTTTCTTTGGAATTGGAATGAAAACTGGACCTTTTCCAGTCCTGTGGCCAAGTCACTCAGTAGTGTCCAATTCTTTGCAACCCACTACTATTAAAAAGGTAAGAAACAAGTGTTGGAGGAGATGTGGAGAAAAGGGAACCCTTGTGCACTGTTGGTATAAATGTAAATTTGTCTGGCCACTAAGGAGGTATGGAAGTTCCTCAGAATATTAAAACTAGATCTATCATATGATCCAGCCATTCCACTTGTGGGTATTTATTCAAAGAAATTGGAGATACTAATTTGAAAAGATATGTGAACCCCCTGCCCCATGTTCACTGCAGCATTATTTACATTATTTACAAGATATGGAAGCAACCTAAGTATCCATTGACAGATGAATGGATAAAGATTTTTTTGAAAATATTTTCTCCCAGCCTGGTGGCTTGTTTTCTCATTCTCAGTGTCTTTGCAGTGCAGAATTTTTAAATTTTAATGAAGTCCAGCTTATAAACTATTCCTTTCATGGATCATGCCTTTGGTGTTTTAAAAATTCATCACCTTACCCAGAGTCTTTTAGGTTTTCTCCTCTGTTATCTACTAAGACTTTTATATTTTTATATTCTCAGTAAGTCTATGATCTATTTTGAGTTAATTTTTGTGGAGGGTATAAGTCTTTGTCTTGATTATTATTGTTATTTTTTGCTTGTGGATGTGTGAAAGGACCACCTTTGCGCCACTGTATTACCTTTGCTCCTTTGTCAAGAAACAGTGGGCTATATTTATATGGGCCTATTTCTGTGCTCTTCTTTCTGTTCCATTGGTCTATTTTTCTATTCTTTTGTAGTAAATCTTAATGTCAAGTAGTATCAGTCCTCCAACTTTGTTCTTGTCCTTCAATATTGTGCTGATCCTGGGTCTATTGCCTCTCCAAATAAACTTTAGAATTAATCTGCTGATATTCACTAAGTAATCTGCTGGGATTTTGACTGAGATTGCACTGAATCTATATATCAATATGAAAAGAAATGACTCAACAATATTGCATCTTTCTATCCACAAACATGAAATATCTATCCATTTATTCAGTTCTTCAATTTCACTCATTGGACTTTTTGTGGTTTTCCTCATATAGTTTGTGCATATAGTTTGTCTGATTTATACCTAAGCATTTCAAATATAAATGATATTATGTTTTTAATTTCAAGTTTCACTTGTTCATTGCTTGTATATAGGAAAGTAATGTACTTTTCTATATTAACCTTGTGTCCTGCAACCTTGCTATTATTGCTTATTCACTTCAAGTTGTTTTGTCCCTTCTTTCAGATTTTTGCCATAGACCATCATGTCATCGACAAATAGTTTTATTTCTTCCATCTCAATGCTTTTCATTGTTTTACTGCATTATCTAGGACTTCTAGTACAATGTTGAAAAGGAGTGGTGAAAGAGGACATCTTTGCCCTGTTTCTGATCTTAATGAGAAAGCTTATCATCAATTAAGTATGGTAGTGCTATTTCCTTTTAAATAAACTTTTACTTTAGAGTAGTTTAGATATATAAACTGCAAAAATGGCACAAGATTCCCATATACCCTTCACACAATGTCCCCTATTATTAATATAACATTAATATGGTACACTTGTAATAACTAAAATTAATCAATATTGATACCTAATCAATATAGATACCATTATTGGTACCTTAAGTCCATAACATTCAAGATTTTGTTATTGTTTACCTAATATCTTTTTTTTGTTCCAGGATGCCAACATTACATTACATACAGCATTACATTTAGTTGGCACATCTCTTTAGGCTATTCTTTTTCTTGATGTTTTTTCAGACTCCCGTTGTATTTAACAACCTTGACATTTTTGAGAAGTACTGGTTAGGTATTTTGTAGAATGTTCCTCCACTGGTATTTGTCTGATATTTTCTTTGTGATTAGACTGGGGCTATGAATTTTATGAATTTTTATGGACTTTTATGAAAAGGTCAGTTTTCATTCCAATCCCAAAGAATAATGTGTTCAAACTACCACACAATTGCACTCGTCTCACATGCTAGCAAAGTAATGCTCAGAATTCTCCAAGCGAGGTTTCAACAGAACATGAACTGTGAACTTCTAGATGTTCAAGCTGATTTAGAAAAGGCAGATGAACCAGAGATCAAATTGTCAATATTCGTTGGATCATAGAAAAAGCAAGAGAATTCCAGAAAAAAAAAACATCTAATTTTGCTTTATTGAGTACACCAAAGCTTTTGACTGTGTTGTGGATCACAACAAACTGTGGAAAATTCTTAAAGTGATGGGAATGCCAGATCACCTTACCTGTCTCCTGAGAAATCAGTATGCAGGTCAGGAAGCAACAGTTAGAACTGTACAGGGAATAACAGGCTGGTTCCAAATTAGGAAAGGAGTACGTCAAGACTGTATATTGTCACCTTGTTCATTTAACTTATATGCAGAGTATATCATGTGAAATGCTGGGCTGGATGAAGCACAAGCTGGGACAAAGACTGTCGGGAGAAATATCAATAACCTCAGATACGCAGATGACACCACCCTGATGGCAGAAAGTGAAGAAGAACTAAACAGCCTCTTGATGAAAGTCAAAGAAAAGCATGAAAAAGTTGGCTTAAAACTCAACATTCAAAAAACTAAGATCATGACATCTGGTCCCATCACTTCATGGCAAATAGATGGGGAAACAGTGGAAACAGTAAGAGACTTTATTTTCTTGGGCTCCAAAATCACTGCAGATGATGACTGCAGCCATGAAATTAAAAGATGCTTGTTCCTTGGAAGAAATGCAATGACAAACCTAGACAGCGTGTTAAAAAGCAGAGACACTGCTTTGCCTACAAAGGTCCGTCTAGCCAAAGCTATGTTTTTTCCAGTAGTCGTGTATGGATGTGACAGTTGGACCATAAAGAGGCTGAGCACTGAAGAACTGTGGTTCTGGAGAAGACTCTTGAGAGTCCCCAGGACTGCAAAGAGATCCAACCAGTCCATCCTAAAGGAAATCAACCCTGAATATTCATTGGAAGGACTGATGCTGAAGCTCCAATACTTTGGCCACCTGAAGTGAAGAGCTGACTTAGTGGAAAAGACCCAGATGCTGGGAAAAATTGAGGGCAGGAGAGATGACAGAGGATGAAATTGTTGGATGGCATCACTGTCTCAATGGACATGAGTTTGAGCAAATTCTGGGAGATGGTGAAGGACAGGGAAGCCTTGCATGCTGACTCCATGGGGTCACAAAGAGTCAGACACAACCAACTGAGAGACTGAACAATGAACAACAACACTACATGCCAGGTATTATAGGCACTGGGTTTAAATAAAAGCCTTATTAATATAGAGTTGAAATACATTAAACTGTACATATTTAAAGTACATTATTAGATGAGCTTTGACATATGCATGCACCGTAACTATAATTAAGATAGTGAACATATATATGTCAAAGCTCATTAATCCCAAAAGTTTCCTTCTGCCCTTTGAACCACCACATACCCTTTCCTGGCTCCCTCACAGGCTGATCATCTTTCTATCACTATAGATTAATTGGTGTGCCTGTTTTTCATTTACAAAGCTGGTTGATGGCGAAGTTTATCCTTTACTACAGAACCCTCCTAAGCCAGATTGTTCTTTTCTTGTGAGAACAGTTTAGGGTTTTCTTTTTGTTTCTAGGGCAAGATTCAACAGGAAACAAAGATTCCAGCAACCTCCCTCCACCCAAAAGGGAGCTCTGGTGACTGGCTCACCAGATTCATGAATATATGTTTACAGAACCCCAAAATGGCAGCAGCATTTCACTCCTGTGTGGGTCGGTAAATCCAAACATCAATACTTGTATTTAATATTAATAGTAAAATATTAATACTTGGCCAGAGCCAAGTAGCACCTTACTCCCCAGAACTCTTCTCACTGTTTTTGACCACATGGCACCAATGGCTATCAAGCAACCCAGTGAATTCCCATTGCCCTTCAGGAGAAGGACTATAAACTTCTAACAGAATCTGAAGCATCCAGGGTGGCTCAGGTTCTATGTGAACCCAGGAATTGAGTCCCTGTATCATGTACATGATATCGCTCCTTTCACTCTCCATTAGGGAAATGATACTGCACTCCAAGGTGCTTAACCGCTATTAACTGGAATCGATCCTAAGAGCAATGATTTGTTGCTTGCCTTCTGTATGCCAAGCACTGTGCTAAGTGGTACAGAACTGTTTATCTCATTTATGATACTCACAATAAGTCCTCAAGGTTGATATAATTGTTCCCCATATTATACAAGATAAAGCTGAGGTAAGGTGAGGTCAACAGACTTGTCTAGATCATATAACTAGTGAATGGCGCAGAGGTGAAATTGAAACTCAGATCTGACACCAAGAGTGCCCTTTGTTTACTACCTTTTACTATAATGTCTGATTGCCAGGCATAAGGATCTCCCTCCACACCCCAAAATCCTCTCATGGAAGAGAAATCTAATGATATGGCCTTTCACCAGTGTGGCACTAAGAACCTCTTGGGTCCCTGTATTTTTATTGTTCTTACACAAACCTACATCATCCTGTCAGAGGAATTAAAAGTACCAATTCATATAGATGTTCCTCCTTCAGAAAGAACACGGAAATCATACTATCCAGAAAAACTGTGAATGAAATTCAGATTCAGGCTGTGATTTTAACGATTTCCATGACAATGAACACACAAATTGGATTATATATTCCAAACGTCCATGATTAGTACCTTTGGATCTTGTAATACTTAAAAAAAAAATCTCACCAATGGTTAGCTATCCATGCAATATAAAACTCTAATTCAGTTTTGCTATGTCAGAAATTGGCAAAGATACCTCCTGCAATAGTTTTACAAGGACTGATTCACAAAATTGAATCTGGTTCACCAGTTTGTGTTATATCTCATATAAAACTGCCTATTCTTTACAGGGCTAAAAAGAGATGGAATGGAACAGAGCTACTTGGCTCAAACCAGAAATGCAAGTTCAAAGCAGTTAGTAACTCTCCTCAGTAGAGGGCAGTAGTAGGCAGGACAAGTCTGGAAGGAAGAGAGGGACATTAACTTCCATTGTGTACCCACTAAGTGTTCAGACACAGGGCTTAATGCTTGCTTAAGAGATAGTATCATGAACCCTGACAATAACCCTATGAAGGAAGGAGAACTGGCACTCCAATAGTCTCAGGTTAAATAAACTGAATACCTGATGCCCTCCAATTTAACTATATTATACTGTTTCAAGAGAGGTACTGTTTCAAAGTCCCGTAACTAGGAACTTATACTGATGATCTAAAACAGCAGGCTCACCTAGAACATGGTCAGCCTCACATATGATGGGATTTTAAAGATCTCGACTTGCTGGAACAATGGAAAGCATTTAACAAGAATAATATGTAACAAGATACAAACTTCTGAGCTAGTGACAAGGTGGAAATTATCTATAGAAGTAGTTCAGAGGAACTTGACATATGGCAAACAGTTGAGAAACCCAGAGAAGATTAGACCAGGATGCCCAGCACTAGGAAGGTGCTCAAAAATGTTGAAAAATACTGAATATATAAAATATGTCATGAGGAATCCAATATTGTCATTAACTGCCCAAAAGGCAGTTAGTTATTGAGAAGGTACAGACTATTTTGTGTGGACCAGTTGGAGGGATATTTTAGTTCCTTAAAAGGAATAATCTTATAAAAGACAGAGAAATCTCCAGAAGGGTGAGCAACTCAAAACTGTCACTAGCTGATTTGTAAGATTAGGTTATAAAGATGACCTCCAGGAAGCCTTTTAACTCCAGGGTGCTCAGATTTTTGAGCTGGTAAAGATTCAAAAATGACAAACCTAGACAGCATATTAAAAAGCAGAGACATCACTCTGCCAACAAAGGTCCACATAGTCAAAGCTATGGTTTTCCAGTAGTCACGTATGGATGTGAGGGCTGCACCATAAAGAAGACTGAGTGCTAAAGAATTGATGCTTTTGAACCGTGGTGTTGGAGAAGACTCTTGAGAGTTCCTTGGAGTGTAAGAAGAACAAACCAATCAATCCTAAAGGAAATCAGTCCTGAATACTCATTGGAAGGACTCATGCTGAAGCTGAAACTCCAATACTTTAGCCATCTGATGGAAGAACTGACTCATTGGAAAAGACCCTGATGCTGGGAAAGATTGAAGGCAGGAGGAAAAGGGGATGACAGAGGATGAGATGGTTGGATGGCATCATGGATTCAACAGACATGAGTTTGAACAAGCTCCAGGAGTTGGTGATGGACAGGAAACCTGGCGTGCTGCAGTCCATGCGGTCACAAAGGGTCAGACACAACTTAGAGACTGAACAAAAACAACAACAAAGATTCCTAGAATAGCCTCTTTACCCTTGTCAAGTGAAGATCTTAATATTTTTCCAAGAAGTAACTGGTTGGTACACAACACTTAGAAGCCAAAGCATTCCAACCATTAGAACAGCTCTACTAAGAGGTACTTGTCCACTGACCTCCTAAAAAATTAATTAGAGGAGAAATTCTGAGACTGGCTCACAAGAGGGAGCCCGTGGTGTTCCACTGGAATCTGGGCATTGAACCAACTCACTTGAAGGCTATAAATGTACCTTTCCCTCAAAGAAACAAACAAAAAGGGTCAAAAAGTTTAATCATTTCTTTAAATAAGAAGTCCCTGAAATATACATACACACGGTATGATATCAAATAAAGCCTACTGACGATGGTATTCAGAAATATGCAACCCCAGCCACATCTGGATAAATAATTCAGTTACTTAATCAGCATTTACCTGGTTCAGCCTGCTGTATGCCAGTCTCTGTTCTGGCTAATGGAGATAACAGGTAGTAAGATACAATTCCACCTTTGAAAAGATCAAAGATCTCCTCATAGATGATTTACTCCCTGGTATGAGCAGTACTAGAATAGAGAGCTATACAAAAGGCTCTGGGACCACAGACCTGGTAAGGTCAGAATAAGGGAAAGATATACAGAAAGTATATCATTTGTGCTGGACCTTGAAGAATGGTTCAGAGTTTACTATATGAAAAGAAGATGGAGATATTCTAGGAAGGGTACAACATGTGCAAAGACAACGTGGTGGAAAAGATATTGGTGTACTTGAAGAATATTGTCAGATATGGATTAGTTAGGGCATAGAATGTGTGGGGAACATTGTTCTTCATATTCTTGCTACAGGGAGATTCTCTCTAAAACTAGACTTTTGGGGATTAACATGTACTCACTACTATATGTAAAATAGATAACCAACAAGGACCTATTGTATGGCACAGGGAACTCTATTCAATATTCTATAATAACCTAGATGGGAAAAGAATCTGAAAAAGAATAGATATAATCACTTTGCTGTACACCTGAAACTAACACAACATTGTAAATCAACTATACCCCAATATAAAATAAAAACTAAATAAAAAATAATAATAAAAGGGGACTTTCAGCAAGCTTACAATTGCTGATATCCTGAACTGGCTTCTATTGCTGACTCCAGCCTCGGCTGTGCCCCTGCCACTAGAAATCTAGTTTTAGAAGACCTCCATCATCTATCTCTTGAGGGTTATCAAAACCACAGTGAACTGGTCTTGGACAACAGAGACATTTCTTGGGGACTTCAAGCTGGTCATAAGCCACCAACAAAACCAGGAAGCCACCTTATTATTTTGGCCTCTTCTAGGCAACACTTCCAGGAAGGGAAGACCTAGGCCCTGATCTATCTGCAATGAGACTCTAATACTGAGAGATCAGAAAGGAGTGCCACATGTGCCAGCTTGCCTGGCCAACATCAGCTGCTAGAGGCCAATGCTTCTCCAGGGGAAAGTGTACAAAGGGTTTCAGTTAGGAATCCTCATTGCCCTTTCTAAAGGGATGAATTTCTGAATTTGTCAGTAGCTTCCTTCTTAATATGGTTCAAAGAGGTCCTGTTTGTATGATTATAACTCTTCTGAAGCAGTCAAGTCTCTGAATTATTTCTAACTGCACTGACCTCAGTTGATTTTAAGGACTATAAGGGAAGAAACCTTATAACGTTCATCATCATCCCTCATCACCCTCAAGCAAATGATCAGGTTGGAAAATGGTAGACAGTAGTAGTAAAGTACTGGGCATTTAAAAAAAGCTCTCTAACCACAGCTTGGTTAAGACTATTCTGAAATGGGTTACTAGAAGAGATTGGCCATTAGATTTGTCAAGCCATTAAGACGTCATTTAATATACCACCCATATACATCAGTAAGAGTCTTTCTTGCTCAACAAAAAGGAGATGAAATTTAAAACGTGCCTTCATTATCTTCACCCAAGGTTTCATAAAGACACATATAGAAGAATGTATTTTTGGAAGCACTGTTATTTGAACTCTTCTTTCTTTATTCATTTGTAACAAGACAGCTGGTTTGGTTAAAACTTATGAGGCAATGAGATAATTCTATCACTAACTGAAATCATGGACTCTATGATTATGGACTTTTAACAGAACCAACATAGTTCAGAATATAGATGGACTTATGTGGTACTACTGTTTTGATCAACTGTGAAGTTGTTATGTGGAGTGATATGATAACAGAATAAAATAATACAACTTTTTATCTCCAAGAATATCAGGCATTGAATGCTCAGCTATACCTCCTGGGGGAACAATAGAGAACTAGCACTTCTTCACCCACTGGTGTAACTCAGACCTAGCCCTTCCAAAAAGGATGTTTCTCTATGACTATGGTAAAATAATGTTAGCTAAGGGGCTAATGATATTCTGTATACCAAGCAGAGCTGGGGCTCATTGTTAAATTTTGGATCAGTTTGTTTTTGAGGTGGTTTGGAGGAGGGTGACCATAGTCATTTTCTTTAGTAACATTGGGCTGTATTGTTGACAGCTCTTTGCTCACTTTTCCTACTACCCAACATGAAACTAAGCAATACCATTAGGGAAGTACAAAGTCTGTTCTGACCTTAGAACTGTTCCTGATCATGTTAAAGATATGCTGTCTCTACTTTAAATTATTACTGCTTATCATTATCATGGAACTTTCTTTTCTCTGATTGTTTTTTGAGAATAGACGTCATGTCTCCTTGGCTAAACAGTAAGGTTTAAGACAGCAGTGTAGGGCATTGGGAAGAATAAGCTGTGAAATAAGCCATATCCAAGTCTGAATTCCTCCTCACTGGCTATAAGCCACGTAAGTCCTAGAGGTATTAGTCCCCTCATTGATAAGTAGGGAAGATGCTATCTACCCCATAGGATGGCCTTAATAATATGTAAAGTGCTTGGCACATTTCTTTAAGTAAAAGTTACTTTCCCCTTTAATCTATACTATCCCTATATCTGGGAAGATAAAGATAATACAGGGTGTTCTGATAAGGTATTCAGTAAATCTTGACTAAACAGAGAGGATAAACATTTTATCCCATACTTTTTGTGCCCAATATTTACAAAGAGTCCTTGTCCTGATCACCATGTAGCTTTAAACCCAGGTTTAGTCACTCCTGGCTGCGCATGGTTCTTCAATAGCAGACTAAGCCTTCTGGGAAATATGGTCCCTCAGCACTTCCTATTCTGATAGAGCAGACAGGGTAAATCTGACCCACACCTCAATCCTAAGGAATATGCCTTTTTTCTTCTCTTCTGATACACTGGCTTAGAGCCACATCTTCTCCCTGGGGAAAACAGACAACAGCTAATCTGTGACTGTTCTATTTCAGAACAGGAGATGGCCACCTGTCTTACTTTTCAGATGATTAACCGTATTACCTTGATTGCCTTTACAAGCAGTCTGAGGGAATCCCTGACATGGCTTAAGGCCTGCTGCAACGGCTCCTCCTGAAAAGTACTACTCTCTCACCCCTTCTTTTCTTTCCACCCTGAAAGGCTAAAAAAAAAAAAAAAAAGAAAAGAAAAGAAACCTGCCTTCTCCAAGGGCTTTTAAAACACATTTCTAAGTCACCAATCAAGGAAGATTATCTAAAAGCTAAGATAACTCCGAAAGCCCTTTATGTGAGAAAACAGATTAAAAATACTGTTTTCCAAAGGAGAAAAACCCAGTTCCAATTTTGAATCCTTTGTGCCAGATAGCCTCTGCAACGGGAGAGTCTGTCTCTACAAACTGTCAGGTGAGCTCAGCGCCTAATTCAGAGGCTCCATTAATTTGTGTCTCCTTCTGAGAGGACAAAATCTAGGAAGATTCTTTTTACTTGATTATTCCTAGATACACTACTGGGGCTGTAAACTCACCCATCCATCCCTTTCACAGCTGAATCATAACAGCACAGACACATTCCCACACACAGCCACACACATGACTGCACACTCTCACACAGACAGTTATACATACTCCAGAGAACAGAGGACAGACAGGGAGTCCCTGAGACATGGACTTTCCTGGGAGAAAAAACTGAGTAATGGGGGAAGGTAGAACACAGAGAAAAGAGAGAATTCCCAGGCTAGTAGGTAGTTCTTTGCTGGCGCTTTCCCTGGCTCACTTGAAGGTCTTGAATACCAGAGGCTTCTTCTTTGATGACTCTAAAATTCCCACCTTAAATCACTTTCTGCCTAAATTCATGGCCACTCTCCAGAGGTCTGGGACCTCCCTACCTTGAAGAATGTTTGCAGAATCAAAAGATGTTGTGCTTTAAAAGAGTTACTCTCCCAGAAGTAGTGGAGGAGACGTAGAAGGAATTTAAAGAACTGTTAATGTTAAATATATACATGAGGTTCTAACCTCGTGATTTGCATTCCATGTAGGTAATAATTGAAAGAATAGCTTTCTGCTGAACAAATTATCAGGCTCATTCCTGCTGACATGCCTTTCCTCAACACCCTGCAGAAAGGTATCTAATACATTCCACTGTTCTTGACAGCAAGGCCTAACACTGATCTGTCCTGTCCACCACCTACCCACTAGTCAGATGTGACTATTGAGCACTTCAACATGACTAGTCTGAACTGTGTTTGTAAGTACAATACACACATCACACTTCAAAATCTTAATAAGCAAACAAGATCGCCATACATATCATTAACAGCATTTTATATTGATTACATGTTGAAATGCAAACATTTTGGATATATTGGGTTAAACAGTTATTAAATTTTTCCCAATTTTTAAATTGAAGTATAGTTGATTTACAGTGTTTCAGGTGTACAGCAAAGTGATTTAGTGAAAAAGAATATAGACAATCTTTTTCATATTCTTTCCCATTATAGATTATTAGAAGATATTGATTACAGTTCCCTATACAATAGGTCCATGTTGTTTATTTTATATATAGTAATATGTATATGTTAATTCCAAACTCCTAATTTATCCCTCCTCCTCTTTACTCTTTGGTAACTGTAAGTTTGTTTTCTATGACTGTGAGTCTGTTTTGTTCAGTTAAAAAGTTAATTTGTATCTATTTTGATTCCACAAATAAGTGATATCATGTTTTTGTCTTTGTCTGACTTACTTCACTTAGTATGATAACCTCTAGGTCCATATTATTATTAACATTTATCTTGCCTATTTTGGGGGGGGGGTGCTATACTGCACAGCTTGTAAAATCTTAGTTACCTGACCATCGATTGAACTTGGGCCCTGGCAGTGAAAGCACAGAGCTCTAACCACTGGGAAACCAGGGAATTCTGTCACCTATTTCTTTTTACTTTTTTTAATGTGACTTGAACATTTACAATGGCATATACATAGCTCTCATTATATTTATATTGGACAGCGCTAGCCTAGAACCAGGCCTGCCACATAGTTGACATTCTATAAATGTCTTGAAGAACAAAACAACAGCAAAAGGAACAAGAACTTTAACAGAAGTATCAAGGAATGGTTGGTTTAACCCTGGGTTTAATCCAATCCCTTTCAATCTCCTTCTGAGTCTCCAATCCTAAGAGGCAGAACTTGCATTGCTGGAACTCCTTTTTTTTTAAAATAAATATATAAATTTTTAAATTTTAATTGGAGGTTAATTACTTTACAATATTGTATTGGTTTTCCCATACATCAACATGAATCCGTCACAGGTATACACATGTTCCCCATCCTGAACCGCCCTCCCTCCTCCCTCCCCGTACCATCCCTCTGAGTCGTCCCAGTGCACCAGCCCCAAGCATCCTGTATCCTGCATCGAACGTGGACTGGCGATTTGTTTCATATATGATATTATACATGTTTCAATGCCATTCTCCCAAATCATCCCACCCTCTCCCTCTCCCACAGAGTCCAAAAGACTGTTCTATACATCTGTATCTCTTTTGCTGTCTCACATACAGGGTTATCGTTACCATCTTTCTAAATTCCATATATATGCGTTAGTATGCTGTATTGGTGTTTTTCTTTCTGGCTTACTTCACTCTGTATAATAGGCTCCAGCTTCATCCACCTCATTAGAACTGATTCAAATGTATTCTTTTTAATGGCTCAGTAATACTCCATTGTGTATATGTACCACAGCTTTCTTATCCATTTATGTGACCCTTTAAAGCCCCTTTGGCCCCTTTAACTAGCATTAAATAAATTTAGCATTTTTGAAAGAACATTCTTAAAACAAAAGGCTGTATTCATATGGCCCTAACTCATTTGATGTAAGGTAAACATTTTAGGGGGAGCGTCTCAAGTATCGAAAGCCAAAAGAAAATCTTTGGGAGTTGGCTATGATAGAGTTTTTAAAACCACTGTTTGAGATTCTATTCATCTTTTGGGGCTAAATAAGATACTCTTAACCAAGGGAACTTCCTGAAGCATTTGGGAAGAGGAAAGGTAAAGTTACTTGATGTCTCTTGTTAGCTCCAAATTACTAGGGATCATAGTTATGGGAAATAGGGGTAAATGGTATTAGAAAATATAAGTGTTTCTAATGAGATTTCAGCAGAGGAAGAGTCCCTTTCCCTTCAGAAGGTCTAAGTGTCTGGCATACAATAGAGCATGGGACTTAATAAATGTTCCCTGAATCAATGAATGATTAGTAACAGAAAAAGAGGCATTGTAGTATATTAGAGCAAGTATAGGATTAATTGTTGTGGAAAATTGGGGTTGACTACTGGCTCTTCCTCATACTAACAATATAGTCTTGCAGTGCAATCTATGTAAACTCTGCAGGCCTTCATTTCCTCATTCATAAAATGGACCTAATTAAGTGTCTCTTTCACAAGGTCATTATGAGGATTTAATGTGTTAATGCATGTAAAACATTTATCTCTCTACATAGCATACCATTTTTATGTTTGTTAGTCTCCCAGTTATGTCCAGCTCTTTGTGACCCCATGGACTGTAGCCTGCCAGGCTCCTCTGTCCATGGGATTCTCCAGGCAAGAATACTGGAGTGGGTAGCCATGTTCTTCTCCAAGGGATATTCCCAACCCAGGGGTTGAATTCTGCATTGCAGGCAGATTGTTTACCATCTGAGCCACCAGGGAATCCTGGTGGGAACATACCATAAACACTCAATAATTGGTAGCTATTCCACCCAAAGATAGTGAAGAGGACTTCCTAAAGCATCTCATCACCATGTGACATCATTTGTCTTTACATAATAACTAATGAGATCTTTAGCTGGGAAAAATGTGAGGAGCCCCAGTGTTGATCTCTTAGAGATCTCTGAGGAAGAAAAACTAACTTTTAAGCAGTAGCCAGGTCTGGAAAAGATCTGAAGGCCTGGGGGCAAATCATCCATTTATCCACCCAACATATTGAGTGTCAAGCACTGTTCTAGATAACAGGGATCTAACAATATACAAAACAAAGATCCCTGCTATTATGGAGTTTTATTTCTAATAAAAAAATTAGGCATAGATTTGTTTTCAGAAAATTGATTTAATCATTTATATTCCAATTTGATTTGAAAACCACTACCTCCAGGGATGGCTGCTGCTGCTGCTAAGTCACTTCAGTCATGTCTGACTCTGTGCGACCCCATAGACAGCAGCCTACCAGGCTCCCCCATCCCTGGGATTCTCCAGGCAAGAACACTGGAGTGGGTTGCCGTTTCCTTCTCCAATGCATGAAAGTGAAGTTGCTCTGTCGTGTCTGACTCTTAGAGACCCCATGGACTGCAGCCCACCAGGCTCCTCCGTCCATGGGATTTTCCATTCAAGAGTACTGGAGTGGGGTGCCATTGCCTTCTCCCCAGGGATGGCAGTGACCTCTCAAATGGACAATTCTAGGTCTCACCTGATACCCAAAAGAAATGTGTGCTGCTTCAGCGTCTCTCTACCACTCCCCTGGAATAGTCAAGAACTCCTGGCTATTCAATTCAGTCCCTCCTTAGTTCAAATAAGTCAAAGGGATAAGAAGTTGCCCCACACCAAGGTCTTCACCACTTTCCCTGCCTGCTGCCCACAGAGAGATTATCCTAACATATTCTAGCAAGCAAAACGCACTTCAGGAGATATGCTTATGTCCAGTCCTCAGAAGGTGAACATTATCTAGTTTCTAGTGGCACTACCACTAGAAAAATACATTGTCTCATTCTCTCCCCTTAGAAGAGGTAGTTTTGACCTAGGAGGTATCATGGTATGATGAAATTAGCATGGGATTTGTCACCAAAATAATCAGGATTCAAATCCTAGCTCTGCAGTATACTGTGAGGCTTTGGGAAGACCATTTTAACTCTGAGTCTCTATCTACTCACCTATGAAAGGGGTATCTCCCTCACAGGGTTACGAGGAGTATATAAAGGGCACAGAATTGATATTGCAGAACCATTAATTCTCTTCTTCCCAAAGTCCTTCCCAAAGTTGAGTAGTATTTCAGGAATGGCGTGAAAGCTGTTCTTGGGATTTGGACTAAGCAATTGCCTCCCACAAGGCTCAAACTGGCTAGCTTCCGAACTCTGCATTCAATATCATGTTAATAACTTGAAACTGACCATGGTGGCAGTATACCCAGTATGGAAATCACAATTTCTACAAATCAGGTTTTATTTATTTAATTTCCCTGGAGATCCTGTTTACCAGCACACCACTGGCTTAAACCCCAAGACACAGGGACAGCTCAGGGACTAAGAGAAGGCAATTACACACTTCAAATTTTGAAACAGAGACCTTTCAATAGGTTGAACAAATACTGCCATAAATATATCTCTTTAGAAATTCTACACAGAATATTTTATGTGCCACATTAAAAATTCTTATTGTTCCCCAAGTATAAAGATTAGCAACATAAGCCACCACAAGTACCATTGCAGGGTCAAGTACACAGCAGGTGCTTAGTAAACATCTGTCAAATGCATAAACCCAGGAGATATTATCTGCCACTTTTCATCAAAGAAATAGAACCAGCAGTCTGAGAAAAATACTCATGATTTGGAAATGAAATAAAGCCTCAGAGAAAAGATGAAGATGAGAGATGTAGGAGACAGATGAGAGCACAAACCATAATGCTGGGAGAGAAAGAAGTTCTGGAAGGGTAAATAGGCTCAAGGCAAGTGAAAAGGTGGGATACAGAATCCAAAGAGATCCATGGAAGGGTACAGAAGGGGCAGATGGAGGAAATTGACAAATGGAACAAGGTCCTGAAAAGGTAATAGGAATAAAAATTGCAGAGTTATACTTTTATCTGGGAATAGATTTTATAATTTGTTTTTGTGAACTTATTCTTTATAAAAATCATCACATTTATTATTACTTCCTCATCACTGCATTTTTAACAGCTCTGTCGATATATAACTTACATATGACAAAACTCACCCATTTAAATGTACAATTTAATGAATTTTAGCATATTTACAGAGTTGTGCAACTATCACCCCAACGTAACTTTAGAATGTCCATCATCCTAAAAACCCTTGAGCCATTTAGTCAGTCGGTCAGTCCCCATTCCCGCCCTAGGCAAACACCAATTACTCTGTCTCTACAGATTTGCTTAAAAAAAAAAAAACACTCCATGTAGGAATTTAGAAAGATGGTAACAATGACCCTATATGTGGGACAGCAAAAGAGACACAGATGTAAAGAACAGACTTTGGGACTCTGTGGGAGAAGGCGAGGGTAGGATGATTTGGGAGGATAGCACTGAAACATGTATATTATCATGTAAGAAATAGATCACCAGTCCAGGTTTGATACATGAGACAGGGTGCTCAGGGCTGTGCACTGGGATGATGGGTTCAGGATAGGGGACACATGTACAGCCATGGCTGATTCATTTCAATGTATGGCAAAAACCACTACAATATTATAAAATAATTAGACTCCAATTTAAATTAATTAATTAAAAACACTCCATATAAATGGAATCATACAATTTAGCCTTATGTGTCTGACTTCTTCCATTAAGTATCATATATTGCTTATTCATATAGTGGCATATAATAGTGCTTCATTTCTTTTCATTGCTGTACAATATTCCATTGTATGGATATACCATATTTTATTTATCCATTCATCAATGGATGGACATTTACAGTGTTTGGGACACTGTGAATAATGGTATTATGAACATTCACATACAAGTTTTGATGTAAACAGATTTTCATTTCTCATAGGGTCACAAAGTCAGACACAGCTTAGCAACTGAGTAACAACAAAAAATAGGTATCTAGGAATAAAGCTATTGATTCACATGGAAATTCCATGTTTTAACATTTTGCAGAACTGCTAAACTATTCTCCTAAGAACTGCATCATTTGGCATTCTCAATAACAATGTATGAGAGAGTTCCAATTTCTCCACATCATTGCCAACAGTTGTTATCGTCTTTTTAAACAATTATTACAGCCGTTCTAAGAGCAAGAAATACTATCTCATTGTGGTTCTGATTTTCATTTCCCTAGACATGGGATGCTGAGTATTCATTTGCATGCTATTGGCCCCTTTGGAAAATGCATTCATTTTCTTTGGGAAAAAAAGGTATTCAAATCCTTATCATAATTTTTAATGGGTAACTTGTCTTGTCAGGGATCAAGACCATCCCCATGGAAAAGAAATGCAAGAAAGCAAAATGGCTGTCTGGGGAGGCCTTAAATAACTGTGAAAAGAAGAGAGGTGAAAAACAAAGGAGAAAAGGAAAGATATACACATCAAAATGCATAGTTCCAAAGAATAGCAAGAAGAGATAAGAAAGCCGCCTTCAGTGATCAACGCAAAGAAATAGAGGAAAAGAACAAAATGGGAAAGACTAGAGATCTCTTTAAGAAAATTAGAGATACCAAGGGAACATTTCATGCAAAGATGGGCTCAATAAAGGACAGAAATGGTACGGACCTAACAGAAGCAGAAGATATTAAGAAGAGGTGGCAAGAATACACAGAAGAACTGTACAAAAAAGATCTTCATGATCCAGATAATCACAATGGTGTGATCACTCACCTAGAGCCAGACATCCTGGAATGTGAAGTCAAGTGGGCCTTAGAAAGCATCACTATGAACAAAGCTAGTGGAGGTGATGGAATTCCAGTTGAGCTATTTCAAATCCTGAAAGATGATGCTGTGAAAGTGCTGCACTCAATATGCCAGCAAATTTGGAAAACTCAGCAGTGGCCACAGGACTGGAAAAGGTCAGTTTTCATTTTAATCCCAAACAAAGGCAATGCAAAAGAATGCTCAAACTACCGCACAATTGCACTCATCTCACAGGCTAGTAAAGTAATGCTCAAAATTCTCCAAGCCAGGCTTCAGCAATACGTGAACCGTGAACTTCCTGATGTTCAAGCTGGTTTTAGAAAAGGCAGAGGAACCAGAGATCAAATTGCCAACATCTGCTGGATCATCGAAAAAGCAAGAGAGTTCCAGAAAAACATCTACTTCTGCTTTATTGACTATGCCAAAGCCTTTGACTGTGTGTATCACAATCAACTGTGGAAAATTCTGAAAGAGATGGGAATACCAGACCACCTGACCTGCCTCTTGAGAAACCTGTATGCAGGTCAGGAAGCAACAGATAGAACTGGACATGGAACAACAGACTGGTTCCCAATAGGAAAAGGAGTACATCAAGGCTATATATTGTCACCCTGCTTATTTAACTTATATGCAGAGTACATCATGAGAAACGCTGGACTGGAAGAAACACAAGCTGGAATCAAGATTGCCAGGAGAAGTATCAATAACCTCAGATATACAGATGACACCACCCTTATGGCAGAAAGTGAAGAGGAACTAAAAAGCCTCTTGATGAAAGTTAAAGTGGAGAGTGAAAAAGTTGGCTTAAAGCTCAACATTCAGAAAACGAAGATCATGGCATCTGGTCCCATCACTTCATGGGAAATAGATGGGGAAACAGTGGAAACAGTGTCAGACTTTATTTTTGGGGGCTCCAAAATCACTGCAGATGGTGACTGCAGCCATGAAATTAAAAGACGTTATTCCTTGGAAGGAAAGTTATGACCAACCTAGATAGCATATTAAAAAAGCAGAGACATTACTTTGCCAACAAAGGTCCGTCTAGTCAAGGCTATGGTTTTTCCTGTGGTCATGTATGGATGTGAGAGTTGGACCGTGAAGAAGGCTGAGTGCCGAAGAATTGATGCTTTTGAACTGTGGTGTTGGAGAAGACTCTTGAGAGTCCCTTGGACTGCAAGGAGATCCAACCAGTCCATTCTGAAGGAGATCAACCCTGGGATTTCTTTGGAGGGAATGATGCTGAAGCTGAAACTCCAGTACTTTGACCACCTCATGCGAAGAGTTGACTCATTGGAAAAGACCCTGATGCTGGGAGAGATTGGGGGCAGGAGGAGAAGGGGACGACAGAGGATGAGATGGCTGGATGGCATCACGGACTCGATGGACATGAGTCTGAGTGAACTCCAGGAGTTGGTGATTGACAGGGAGGCCTGGCGTGCTGCAATTCATGGGGTCACAAAGAGTCGGACACCACTGAGCGACTGAACTGAAACTGAACTGATACTCTTTGTTTCTTCCTACGGATTTGAGGTTCTCTCTGGTACTACTTCTTGCCCTACTATCACTTCTCCCTGCTACTTTGTCTCTCATTGTTAAGTATATTTCCAAATACTACAGGCCCCAAAATTCAATTATACAGATTCTTGAATGCTGTTCTTTTTATAATCAATTAAGGAAAGATGAGAAGAAATATGCAGTTACACTGTTTCTATAGTTACTACACAATCACCTTTATGGGCACTCTGTTTTTCATGTGGATTTGAATTACTGTGTGATGTTGCTTCCTTTCTGCCTAAAGAACTTCCTTTAATATTTCTTGTAAGGCCAGTCTGTTATCAATGAATTCTCTCCATTCCTGCCTATCAGGTAATGTCTTAATTTTGCCTACATTTCTGGAAGTTTTGCTGCACGTAGGACTCGTTTTCTTTTTCCCCCTTTAAGCACTTTGAGATCTACCAGTCAATCGTAAAGAAAATCAACCCTGAATACTCATTGGAAGGAATGATGCTGAAGCTGAAGCTCCAATACTTTGGCTACCTGATGTGAAGAGCCAACTCACTGGAAAAGACCCTGATGCTGGGAAAGATTAAAGGCAGGAGGAGAAGGGGGTAACAGAGGATGAGATGGTTGGATGGCATCATCAACTCAAGGGATATGAGTTTGAGCAAACTCTGGGGGATGCTGAAGGACAGGGAAGCCTGGTATGCTGCAGTGCATGGGGTTGCAAAGAGTCACACAAGACTGAGTGACTGAACAAAGCATTTTGAATATGTCATCCCTCTGCCTCTAGTCTCCATTTCATCTGATGAAAAGTCAGCTACTGATCTTACTGAGGTTCACTTATGCATGATGAGTCATTTTTTTCTCTTTCTTTTCCCATAATTTTCCCTTTGGCTTTCAACATTTTAACTATGAAATGCCTACGTGTAGACCTTGCTTGTTTTTACAGGTGCAGACTAATGTTTTTCACAATGTTTTGCAAGTTTTCACCGCCTGTATCTTCAATTTTTTTCCTACTCTATTCACCCTCCTCCCCTTCTGGTACTCCCATGATGAGTATGTTGGTGTACTTAATAATGTCCCATAGATTTCTCAGGCTCTGTTCATTTTCTTTCATGTTTGCTTTTTTTTTTTTCCTGTTCTTCAAATTGTATAATCTCTAATGATTTAACTTCAAGTTCACTAATTCTATCTTCTTCCAGCCTAATATTAGTGCTGACCCTTTCTGATAAGTTTTTCATTTATGTTATTGTACTTCTCAACTCCAGAATTTTCATGCCATTGCTTTTTAAAATATAATTTATATCCCTTTACTAATATTCTCTCTTTGATGACTCATTGTTATATCTTCCTTTCATCACTTTTTACATTGACTCCTTAGCTCTTCAAAAATATTTATAATAGCTATTTTGAAGTGTTTGTGTTTGTCTGTTAAGTGTTCCATCCCCCAAAAAGGTAATCTCTATTGCCTGCTTTCCCCCCATACAATGGTCACACTGTTTCTTTTCACCTGTTGTAATTTTTGTTGAAAACTGAGCACTTTAAATAATCAGTTCAGTTCAGTTCAGTTGCTCAGTCGTGTCTGACTCTTTGTAACCCCATAAATCGCAGCACGCCAGGCCTCCCTGTCCATCACCAACTCCCGGAATTCACTCAGATTCACATCCATCGAGTCATTGATGCCATCCAGCCATCTCATCCTCTGTCGTCCCCTTCTCCTCCTGCCCCCAATCCCTCCCAGCATCAAAGTCTTTTCCAATGAGTCAACTCTTCACATGAGGTGGCCAAAGTAATGCAGTTTCAGCTTTAGCATCATTCCTTCCAAAAGAAATCCCAGGGCTGATCTCCTTCAGAATGGACTGGTTGGATCTCCTTGCAGTCCAAGGGACTCTCAAGAGTCTTCCCCAACACCACAGTTCAAAAGCACCAATTCTTTGGCGCTCTGCCTTTAAATAATATTGTGTATCAATTCTAGATTCTGACTAGTCTCACCACCATCACTACCACCACAGGCCTTGTTGTCTGGTGGCTTGCCTGAATTGTTTGTAAAGTCTAATTCCTTTGCATTGTGTAACCTCTGATCTTACTGCTCAATTTTTCCTCTTTGTTTGTTCGCTTGTTTTTAACTACCACATACTTGCTCCCGGGTCAAGGAGTTCAATGTTTAGCTATTGGTTGATCAGAGGGTGTGCTTATGTCCCTTGAGACCGTAGGCTTCAGAACTTGCTGATGGATCTCTGTTGCTTGGGAAATGCTTTTTTTTTTTTTTCAGTTTTACAACCATTTTAAATGTATTCTTAAATCCAAAGCATGCTTTTAAGTCAGCTCCACATTCAGGAAGTGTCTAGTAGCTCTCAAGTGCCCACTCTGGTTGCTTCTGAAGGAATGCAATGTAACATACGTACTCAGCCTTCTCTCCAACCCCCAGGGATAAGTATGACTTTAACAGGGCTCTTTGTAGCTCTCTCTGGTTCAATTAAACTTCTGGCTGGTCTGCCATCTCATCTGTTGCTCCTACTTTCATGGAAATATTAGCCTTCTACTAGTTGTTCAACACAAAGATCTCTATTATTTTTGACAACACCTTCAGGATGGTGTGCCTCTACACTCTGTTCCAAATAAAACCAGACCCCTTAACAGAGGTGGGGTGCTGACCCTCCAGTCTTGCCTAAACCCCTGTGCATAATTTCTATACTGTTTCCCTAGGGTTAGGGTGTAGTGACAACCTAATTTTCCCTGGGTGATATCCAGCAAGAGCTGGAAGGTAGAGATGGGAACCCCCATCTTCTTGGTATGCCCTTCCTGTTATGGAACAATCTCCACCCTCCAAGCAGGACCTGGGGGAGGCTGATTGCCTATGGTCTTCTATGGTTACATCTTCTATCATGGAACCTCTGCCCTATACATGGGACCTAGGGTGGGAGACTCCAGGCTCCTTGCCCATGTCAGCCCAAAACAGAGCTTCCACAACTTGAAACTGAGTGTGTGGCAGCCTGTCTCCACTGAGATGAAACCACTGCCCTGTGACTGGGAGTGAAGAGTAAGGGTAGCCCCATATTTTGGCTACAACTGTCCAGAGTAAAGCATCCATAGCATGGAACTGGGTGGGAGAGATGTGACAACTAGGCTCCCATTGTTCTTAGTGAGATTTAGTAGATTTCCTTGAATAAATGCTTCTCAATATTTTGAATTCCTCTATGTCAACTTCCAGAGAATTTAAATGGTTGGTTTTGATCATTTTCATCAATTAAGTGGTTTTTCACTGGGAAGAAGGTCCGTTAAGCTCCTCACAGCCTCTCTGGAAGTTCTACTCCCAAACCACTAATTTTTAAGCCTCTGATTAAGATTTTTCTTAGCCTCTGGAAAACAATTCATTTTTAAATTTGTATATGGATTGGATCCACTTATCAATGGTTTAATTTCAACACTGTAGTCTTCATGCCCACAACAAGAAATAAAACATTTCTCAAATTAATTATGTATATATTCATGTGATCAGTTGCATTTAAGTTAATTTTGTGTTTCATAGCCCCTTGTTCTTCCAGCAGTTGGGAAGGAGCTGTTTTCCCATAACCAAATCTTTTTGATATCTGAAACTTTATTCCTTCAAGCATCAGACACTTCATTATAGCCATCATAAGGGACTCACTCTAAAATGCCTCTTAAATAACTTAAGAAGCAGGTGATCCTAACTACTTGAAAGACAGAATAAAGGATTACTAAAAAGGAAACACCTGCAATATATCAGAATGATATCACAAACTGTCAATTGTATAACAGTATCACACATATTGATAGACACTGTAAAGGGTAGACATGATACTGCCAGGGAGTCCAAATATCAAAGTGGTGCACACGTTTACCTCACTCATATTTCAGAGAACAGTTCAAAGAAATAACAGCCTTCCCAGTGAAACTGACTGGCCCAGAAATTCACTCTGATCATGGCACCTTCATACCTCTAAACCTTTTTCCATGCCAAAACAAAGGAAGAATCAATGCCTCTTCTTGACATTTGAGGCCCCAACCTTAACTTTCCAGTCTCAATCTCCACTATTCCTCAACTTATAATTTTCTCCAACCACATTAGTTTCCCTTTCTACTACCTCCTCCTAGTATCTTTCCTTTATCCGTACCATGTCTTGCTAGTCTGAGAGCTTCTTGAGGTCAGGGATTAGGTCATCTCACCTCTAGCCCTAGCACCAGCATGAGGCATAGCAGAACAGATATTCAGTACGTGTTTCTTTAATAAATAAAATCCTTCCATGTGAGCCCTTCTTAAATGTCACCTCTACTCTGAGCCCTTTCCTTGTCTCAGGTGGAATCTCTCAGACCTTTATCTTCCCACAGCTTCTGGCTTTTAACATCTCTAATAATACCTATATCAGTCTTCCTTTAAATATATTTAAACATCTACCTTATTACCACCACTGCCACCCTTCCATTCTTCAGAGAAACAGGAAGAGCACGAGACAGACACAGACAAAAGATAAAACACTTGGAAAGCACGGGCTTTGCCTCATTTCTTAAAAACTTTCCTGTGGTACTTAGCACAATGTTTAGCACATAGGAGGAGTTCAAGAAATATTTGCCAAATTGAATTGCTAAAACATTTGGCTATCAGTATGGAGATTTTACTTTAGATCCATACCTCATACCATACACTTCAATAAATTCCAGATGGGTCCAAGAATTAAACACAAAAAAGAAAAAACACCCTGGGGGAGTGGGAGGACAGAATCACATATTTGTCCCAGCTGTGGAGGAGTGGTAAATTTCTGAATATTGAAAAATGAAAGGAACATCAGAGACAGGATGAATGGATCTGAATACATAAATGTGAAAAAGAACACTTTTGCATAGTGAAATATAATAAAGCACACATAAAAATGAAAGCAACAAAATTGGAAAAATATGTGACAAATATAACTGATAAAGTTGAACTATCCAAAATATAAGGAATGGATAAAAATGTAGATCAATAGATTTTTCTTGATTAACGCTCAAAGAAAATGAATAAGGAAAGAGATGGCAAATTATGACATTAAGAAATGGAAAGCTTCATTAAATAAATAAAAATTAAAATAAATAGAGAGTATACATATATACCTATTAAACTAGCAAAAATATTAAAAATGATAGCATTCAGGACTGCAGGGCTGTGAGAAAACAGACATACAGTTTAATCTTTTGGGAGTACCGTCTGGCAACAGGCAACAGCTATAAAATAACTCATACCTTTGACCTGGTTATTATATGTTTAGTAACATATCAGAAAGCAATAACTCTGAACAGAAGAAATGCAATTTGTACAGAAACCATTTATTGTACCACTTTTTATAAGAGTGAAAATTTTAAATAAGTTTAATCCCCAATTGTAATAGAATGGCTAAACAAAACCTGGCATATCAATACAACAAAATACCACAATCTTATATTTTTGTGCGGAAGGCTATCTACCTATTCCGTATTGCCGGATCTTTCTGTCTCGGTTGTTAGGTACTCACTCAACTGTCATTGTGCCTATTTCTAGGGTAAACTACCTCCAGACACCTATGTAGCTTGCTACCCCCAATACTAATTTACTGCTTGTGTTCTGCTATAACTGAGGGAATGAGAGGTTCCCACTAAATTAAGGATCAGTGGGTCTCTCTGAAGTCAAGGCATGAGGGCCTCTTTCCCTGTACCATGGGCTTTGTAACAGCTGTTTCAAGATCTCAAAGCTGCCTTCTTTCCTTAACTTATTACTGGGGTCCAGTCTATGTTCTGGGCTTCAGGATAAGTGAGGCATTATTGCAAATGGTTTTGCCTTAATTACAGAGCCTTCAGTAAAACTGTTTACATTTCATGAACACTATGTTTTTGAACAGAACTCTTTCAGTTCATACTACAAATATTTTCATATGGAAATATCTCTGATCAGGAAAGATAGCCTTAAACTCTATAAATTATAAGTCTTGAGAATACATGCAGCCATGTTATGATTAAAGAGAAACTTGGGGACAAGTAATAGCAAAATCATTTATTAAGAGTCATGCTCATATGCCTATTATTAACTAAAATACACTTATTTAAACTTTTGGTTTCTTTGGTTTTATTACAGCTTACTACTGCTTTGAAATAATAATGTGCTTGAATTTCACAAACATATGAAAATTATAGTCATATTTATCATCAAAGACCCAATTTCAAACATTTCTCAAAGACCCAATCTCAAACGAATTTGTTAAAACAAATATCAGTTCTCTGTGAGTCATAGGTTTTAAGGCTACATATGATTAGCCTTCAAATCTGAAATCAATGCAAGAACCAAATGCAAGCCCTAACATAAACATATTAGAGCCTTTCTGTGAAAGATCTAGACCAGTGCTATGAAAGAAGTGAACAGACACATTAAAGGCAATTCAAAATAAACAGAAATAAGAATGTTTTCGGTGAAAACGGTGATTGCTGACAATGTTAAAAGAGAATGACATCTTCATTTTGACCATGACAACCAACTAAACAAAACACTCCGAAGAAATTGAAGGTGTGAAAACTTGGCTGTGATGACATGAAGATTAAAAAAAAAAAACGAAGAATTACCCACCTTGGGTCTGTTCCCTGGATGGGGCCAGGGGTGTTAATTCTGCTTGTGTGACAGAAAAAAAAAAAAAAACATCCTAATAGTTCTGAAAATAATTCCTGAATGGGAGCCATTCCTTAATTGTGGTCATTCTGCAAATTGCTTTACTTCTTACATGTGAAAGCAGTATCAGTGGTGGTGGTTTAGTTGCCAAGTCGTACTTGTGACTTCCATGGACTGTAGCCCACCAAGCTCCTCTGTCTATGGGATTTCCCAAGCAAGAATACTGGAGTGGGCTACCATTTCCTTCTCCAGGGGATCTTCCTGACTCAGGGATCGAACCTGCATCTCCCGCATTGTAGATGGTCTCTGGCATTGCAAGTGGATTCTTTACCACTGAGCCACCAAAGAAACCCATGGAAAGCTGTATTAGTGAATCTGTACATCTTTTCCTCTACCTATGAACATGAGTTGCTTAGTGCTTTGGCCAGCAACAAATACTATGTACACTCTTAACATTTTGGCCACCTGATGCAAACAGCTGACTCATTTGAAAAGACCCTGATGCTGGGAAAGATTAAGGACAGGAGGAGAAGGGGACGACAGAGGATGAGATGGTTGGATGGCATCACCAACTCAGTGGACATGGGTTTGGGTGGACTCCGGGAGTTGGTGATGGAAACAGGCCTGGCGTGCTGCAGTTCATGGGGTTGCAAAGAGTCGGACACAAATGAGCGACTGAACTGAACTGAACACTCTTAATTCAACTTTAATGGATCCAAAGATTCCCATATGTTGAGCCTCTGAAATAAAAATACAATGCAGGTTGATAGTCAGGGAAAGACTGAAGAGTTCATGGAACTGCAGAATTAAAACCCACTTTCAGAATCCAGATCTGCTAACATCTGGCAGTGACACTCTGGTACACATTTATATGACTTATGTTGCCAAGTTGATAGATTTCTCATGACCAAAGTTGGGTTTCTTGAACTCTTAGGACACTGGAAGAGAATATTTAGACAACAATCATACCAGCAGCAGGCCAGGAGCGTGAGACACCTGCAGGAGATACTGACTGAGCCATTTCCTAAGCATATCAGAAGGAAATTATTTCAATTCTTGTCACAGTATAGGCCAGATGCTCTGTCCTTCCCTAGCCTCATTGCGCTCCTCCTTCCAAAACAAAGGAGGAGGAGGAAAGAAGAGGAGGGAAGGGGGAGGAAGGGAGATGGAGAGAGAAGGACAGGGGGAGAAATATTACAATTAGGTTAAAACAAAGATTAACAAGTGTAAGAAATAAAGGTTAGTTTTGTATAAAATGAAAATATAAAAGGGCAGAGAAGGCAATGGCACCCCACTCCAGTACTCCTGCCTGGAAAATCCCATGGATGGAGGAGCCTGGTGGGCTGCAGTCCATGGGGTCGCTAAGAGTCGGACACGACTGAGCGACTTCACTTTCACTTTTCACTTTCATGCATTGGAGAAGGAAATGGCAACCCACTCCAGTGTTCTTGCCTGGAGAATCCCAGGGATGGGGGAGCCTGGTGGCCTGTCGTCTATGGGGTCGCACAGAGTTGGACACGACTGGAGTGACTTAGCAGCAGCAGCAGTAGCAGCAGCAGTGTTCAGGGAATGTTAACGTACTAGCTCATTTACCCTCAGTTCATAGGCCTGAGTCATTTGGCTTAGCAAGCTCAGGGAATAGTACCATAGCTTTGTCGCTTGCACTTTTATGAGGCATATCTGTACTGGTGGCAGCTAGCAGACTGGCAGGGCTACAAACTGGCATGCCCTCAGGTTATAAACTAATTATGGCACAATCATTCACTTGTTCTAGCCATTCTGCCAATTACTTCATAAGTGGGGAGGACGGGACACTTGTCTAGGGGCAGTTCTGGAAATAAGACCTCCCTGGCTCAAGCCTTCCTTCCTGGGGAGTTATGTGGGACTCTGTAGGGCCTTCGACAGTCTCAGAAGCCTAGGAGTCTATCCTTCTGCCTTAATAATCCACTCACTATTAAGTGTCTATGTTGTACAAGACCCAGAAAGGAAATGCAAAAATAAGGAAGACTGAACCTTCAAAGGGCTGTCTAGAGGGGATGGGACACACATGAACCATTCAAAACCTCACTTTTCTTAAGCCCACCTGCACATCTCAAACCCCACATTTTTCCTGAGCAGAACAAAGAATCTTTGTTTTAACTTAATTGTAATATTTCTCCCCCTCTCCTCCTCCCTCCATCTCCCTTCCTCCCCCTAGACCCTGCATTAGTCATCGACTCTACCCGTGCAAGCTCTAGAGAAAAATAAAGATATTCTCTTTCAGAGCCAGTGTAATTTTCCATCTCTTCCCCAATACTACGAGATAAGGTCCCTGTTCATAATTCAATTAAGGACTCACTCAAGCCTGCTTGTCTGAAAGAGGGGCCAATAACATCCTGCCTGTACTGCACACACAGTCAGGGTTCCTGATGAGATACACACAGATGAGATCCCTTTAATGACAAGAAGGCTTATCCATATCCACACAGACTTACAAATTACCTCAGGGAGCCAAGCATGCATACCCAGAAATGCATGTGAACACATGAAAAGGTATGTACACGGGCTTGCTTACAGTCAGAAGAGAAAGTAAACAGATTGGGGAGGGGTGGTGAAAGCTCACAGCTCAGGGAGCTGGAGACCTGGGTAGGAAGGAAAAAGAGTTAAGTCCAAAATACCCACAGAGTACTGCTTTTTGAGAAAGCAGCACACACAGAGCCAGTAGTGACAACTGATTTGGTGGAATTGGAGAGAATGGATTTGTAGCAATAACTCAGGAAACAGTTGAGGATCAATAGGCCCCAGTGAATTCATAGTAATATAGTCAAGGTCCCAGAATAAATCATTTCCATGCTCATTATTGCTTATGCCAAACATCACCCAATTCAGATTTCGAGGTTCAAAGAGCCCAAGATCTCTGACAGGCATCATTGAAAACATTCCTTCAAGAAGCACTCTTTATAAGGTACAGGCTAGACAAGTACACAGGCATCTGCTCTCCACCATGGTCACATATTCTCTTGCTGCCTTTTACCCTCGTACAGGCCCCCACAGTCTGTTTGTATTCTCACACCTGGCCCCACCCTCTTGCAGAGGCCAAGAGCATCATTCCTGGATGAATGCCCAGCCTTTGAAGTCAGAGAGAATTCAGGCTTTTAGATGAGGAGATCCAGATTCAAGACTTCTCAACACACACTTCCCCTACTCAACAATTCTTATAATAAAGTTACACTCAAGAGGCACTCTGGCTGCTAGAAAAACAGGGAGCCAGGAGTGGTTGGGTGAGTTAGTATATCTAGGTTTGCCTGAGCTCTGTGGAATGTCAGACTGGCTGGAAAGCTGAGTCTCTCCGATGAAGGTATGACTAAGAGATCCTTAAGCTAGGCAGCGACCAAATCTGCCTTGCCTTTTCATTAAATCATATTTAAATTGAAGTATAGTTAATTTACAATGTTCAGTTGTACAGCAAAGTGATATATATATGTAATTATTATACATACATATTATAATATTGTGCTAGTTTCAGTTGTACAGCAAAGTGATACATATATATGTATATATGTATATATGTCATTATTATATATACATATTATAATAATAATATATACATAATATATATTGCTTCAGTAGTGTCTGACTCTTTGCGACCCTATGGACTGTAGTCTGCCAGGCTCCTCTGTCCATGGGATTCTCCAGGCACAAATACTGGAGTGGGTTGCCATGACCTCCTCCAGGGGATCTTCTGGACCCAGGGATCAAACTCACATCTCTTTCGCCTGCACTGGCAGGCAGGTTCTTTTCCACTAGTACCACCTGGGAAGTACACACACACACACACACACACACACACACACCCACATCCACACCCACACACCCCCACATCCCCCCCACACACACACCCACACCCACCCACACACCCACACCCACCCACCCTTCTTCAGATTCTTTTTCATTAGCGGTTATTATAAGATGTTGAGTACAGGTCCCTGTGCTATACAGGTCTTCGTTATTTATCTATTTTATACATAGTAGTTCAGTTCAGTTGCTCAGTTGTGTCCAGCTCTTTGCGACCCCATGAACCGCAGCACACCAGGCCTCCCTGTCCATCACCAACCCCTGGAGTCCACCCAAACCCATGTCCACTGAGTCAGTGATGCCATCCAACCATCTCATCCTCTGTCGTCCCCTTCTCCTTCTGCCCTCAATCTTTCCCAGCATTAGGGTCTTTTCAAATGAGTCAGCTCTTCTCATCAGGTCGACAAAGTATTGGAGTTTCAGCTTCAACACCAGTCCCTCCAATGAATACCCAGGACTGATCTCCTTTAGGATGGACTGATTGGATCTCCTTGCAGTCCAAGGGACTGTATATGTTAATCCTAACCTCCTATTTTATCCCTCCCCCACTTTCCTCTTTGATAACCATAAATTTGTGTTCAAAGTCTGAGTCAGTTTCTGTTTTGTAAATAAATTCATTTGTATCATTTTTTAAGATTCCACACATAAATGATATCATATGGTATTTTTCTTTTTCTGACTAACTTCACTTAGTATGATAATCTTGCATTGCAAATGGCATTATTTATTGCACTAATTTTATGCCAGCCTTGCCTTTAAAAAAGTAAAAAGTTTTTCTCCCCAATAACCCCCACACTCCCCACCTCACCCCCAGACACACGAATAAAGTTGCCAGGCCCTAGGCTTGGTTCTTAAGAGTGTAGCAGAACTCAGAGCAGAGCTAGCTTAGGAGGTCTTCTTTATTCTAGTGCTTTCCTAGAATTAAAGATTGGCAAAGAAATAGGTCTGGACATTTGGTTAAAAGAGCCACATTTAAAAGCTATTGTTCCCATTTAGGATTACAAGAGGCTTTCTTCATCTTTAAAGTTTGGGAGAGGGAGTGAAGGTATAGATCCTCTAGGATAAACAGTAACCACCCACTTATGCATGCATGTTCTTATAGGTGTGTTTCATGGGAATCTGAGAGAAATCGAGCCTTCTCCTCTCTTCCAGTCCCTAAAGTCATCAGTCTGCCACACCTCCAACACTAAAAGCTTCCTTCCATTCATTATTCCATTTAATACAAATTAATCTAGTATGTGTTGTAGTTAATGAAGGAGATATTTAAAGTGTATTCTGCCTGACCTAGCAATTCTGCTTCTTCTATATCTCTTAATAAAATAATTAGACAAATGTGTGACAATATATGTATACAAATGGCCACCAGAGTACAGTTTATAACAGCAAAGCATTAGAAGTGAATTATATTAATGTGGTTCTGGCTAAAAAATTTATAATATTCATCAAGTCATAAAGTATGATATTGTAAAGCCATTAAAATGATTACACAGACTAGAAAAGACTTCTGTAACGTATTATCAGGTCTAAAAAAGTGGGCTACAAAACTATATATTCTGTGACCTAATTTTTAATATGTGCATATAAACAGAAAAATTAAGTGTGAAATATACATACACCTATCAGTCTGGTTATCTCTAAGTGATAAAATATAACTTTCATTTTCTTCTTTAAATGTTTGCATATCTTTTAAATTAATATTAAAGCAACAAACAGTATTATTCTTGATAACATGGGGAAAAAAAGCTATGTTCATTTTGAAAAGGAGAGAAAATATGGTATGCAACAATAGCAGCTACCATTTATTGAGCAGTTATTATACACCACAGCTTCAAACACACTTTATTTTAACCCTCATAATAATATCAGGAGGTATGTAATACTGTCCCCCATCTTACATATGAGGAGTTTGAGGCTCAGGAAGTTTAAAGGACTTCCCAAGGTCACATAGCTAGAAGTGACAAAACTAGGATTTGAACTAAGGTTTCCTCTTGACTAAATCTCATGGTCTTATTTGCTGTTCTATCACCTTCCTTCTCAAGGGCCATTTCTCTCTTGAAGTACTCAATGTATCAAAGCCAGATTTTATATTTCTGAGTACTTATGTCAGAGAGACTCCATTAAGAGTATAAAATTGCTTCCAGCTCAGAGCGAGGTTTCAAGAATATACAGAACCAGCAAGGCCTGGTACCAGCAGTCCAGGAAAAGCAGTTGTAGCCCAAATTGAAGTCTGGCCCCTAAAATCTCACAAAGACAAGCAGAGTCCTTGCTTAAGTCAAACCTTGGCTTCCTCCATCCACCTATTCCTTCACTGAGTACCTATCATGTGCCAGGAACTGTAGGGGTATAAAGATGAATAAGACAGACTCCGGGCTTTCAGAATTACTTCAGCACAAACTTCAGGATGAAATGTGACCGATGGCCAAGGGGCCATAACAGGAAACTTGGAAAGACAAGAAGCAGGTGCCAAATCCTCCTTTACTATCCTTTAAAAGAATAGTAAATATATGAATTCAATCACCCAAAACCAGTTGACATTAATGAGCAATGACTATGTACCAGGCTCTGTGTTGAGTGCTGTCACATATCTTACTAGTATTACTATTACTGTTACTATTAAGGAAAATAGCAGCTAACATTTTATTAACTCCTTACTGGTAGTGGCAGAAACAGCTAAGTGCTTTACATATAACATATATGTGCACAATCAGAATTCTGTTAACTTGGATTAAGGTAAAAGTTTAATATAAAAACAAAATGAAATTAATCCAACAAACAAAATCTGTAGAATTTCTACAGATTCCCTTATTTACCACTGAGATATAATGGTCATCACAGAGGTAAAATGGTTTGAATAGGCAGACAACTCTATAAACACTTTCCATTTGTTCTTTTTGTTTTTCTTTTGGCTTGACACAACACATACTTATTATCTCTCTGTGGGTCACTTTCCAGGCATGGCTTAGCTGGGTTGCTTGTAAGGCTTTAATCAACATGTTGGTCAAGGCTAAGGTCTCATCTGAGGCTCAGCTAGGAAAGAATCTGCTTCCAAGCTCATGTGACTATTGACAGGATTCAGTTCCGTGTAGGCTCTTGGAGTCTTGCTGGTTGTCAGCTACAGACTGCCTTCATTTCCTTGTCATATGGCCTTCTTCATAGGTAAGTCATATTCATGGCAGTCTGCTTCTTCAAAGCCAATAGGAGAATAACGATCCTAGTCCTTTCTTTAGTCCCGATCAGAGACTCACAAACTTTAAAGAACTACTGTCTAGGGTTCTATACATAGATGTAGTGTTATTGCAATACAATGAGTTTTCAGGGGAATCTCCAATAATTCATGATGCTTTCTGTCTTGTGTAGCATTTTTACTACCTGTCTTAAAGAGTATATGAGTTAATAATGATGATATGAAGATTATTAACATATGCCCAGTAAATGGTAGATCTTGCCTTAATCCCTATCAGAGAAGTACACTTGACCTTATCTTACAGATGAGTAAATGATGTTCAGAAAGGGTCAGCCACTTCTGCTTCAGTGTAACAAAACCAAAGTTTAAACCCAGGTCTGACTGACACCAAATCTCCTTGTACAACTTTGTGAGAGGTACTTCCTTTCTGGTAAATAAATTAGGTTTTAGCTAAAAGGAATAACCAGGGCACAATGAGCAAGATGGATCAAAAGGGATGAGCATGAGGCAGATCCAAGGAAGAGTGGTGAGAAGAAAAGTGACACCATCAAAAAGGGGCTTTAGGAAAATTAACCTGATAGTAGTGACACCTGTCCCCTGAGGCAATGTTGTCTTTCATTTGAGGTAGGATACACCTAGCTATTGAGCTATCTCAAATCCTAAAAGATGATGCTGTATAAGTGCTGAACTCAATATGCCAACAAATTTGAAAAACTCAACAGTGGCCACAGGACTGGAAAAAGTCAGTTTTCATTCCAATCCCAAAGAAAGGCAATGCCAAAGAATGCTCAAACTACCGCACAATGGCACTCATCTCACATGCTAGTAAAGTAATGCTCAAAATTCTCCAAGCCAGGCTTCAGCAATATGTGAACCATGAAATTCCAGATGTTCAAGATGGTTTTAGAAAAGGCAGAGGAACCAGAGATCAAATTGCCAACATCCACTGGATCATGGAAAAAGCAAGAGAGTTCCAGAAAAACATCTATTTCTGCTTTATTGACTATACCAAAGCCTTTGACTGTGTGGATCCCAATAAACTGTGGAAAATTCTGAAAGAGATGAAATACCAGACCACCTGACCTGCTTCTTGAGAAACCTGTACGCAGGTCAGGAAGCAACAGTTAGAACTGGACATGGAACAACAGACTGGTTCCAAATAGGAAAAGGAGTACATCAAGGCTGTATATTGTCACCCTCTTATGTAACTTATATGTGGAGTACATCATTAGAAACACTGGGCTGGAAGAAACACAAGCTGGAATCAAGATTGCCAGGAGAAATATCAATAACCTCAGATATACAGATGACGCCAGCCTTATAGCAGAAAGTGAAGAAGAACTAAAGAGCCTCTCAATGAAAGTGAAGGAGGAGAGTGAAAAAGTTGGCTTAAAGCTCAACATTCAGAAAACTAAGATCGTGGCCTCTGGTCCCAGCACTTCATGGCAAATAAATGGGGAAACAGTGGAAACAGTGGCTGACTTTATTTTTCTGGGCTCCAAAATCACTGCAATGGCACCCCGCTCCAGTACTCTTGCCTGGAAAATCCCATGGATGGAGGAGCCTGGTAGGCTGCAGTCCATGGGGTCGCTAAGAGTCAGACACGACTGAGTGACTTCCCTTTCACTTTTCACTTTCATGCATTGGAGAAGGAAATGGCAACCCACTCCAGCGTTCTTGCCTGGAGAATTCCGGGGACAGGGGAGCCTGGTGGGCTTCCATCTATGGGATCACACAGAGTCGGACACAACTGGAGTGACTTAGTAGTAGTAGTAGTAAATAGTTATATTTAAATCACTGCAGATGGTGATTGCAGCCATGAAATTAAAAGATGCTTACTCCTTGGAAGGAAAGCTATGACCAACCTAGATAGCATATTCAAAAGCAGAGACATTAACAAAGGTCTATCTAGTCAAGGCTATGGTTTTTCCTGTGGTCATGTATGGATGTGAGAGTTGGACTATAAAGAAAGCTGAGCGCAGAAGAATTGATGCTTTTGAACTGCGGTGTTGGAGAAGACTCTTGAGAGTCCCTTGGACTGCAAGGAGATCCAACCAGTCCATCCTAAGGGAGATAAGTCCTGGGTGTTCACTGGAGTGACTGATGTTGAAGCTGAAACTCCAATACTTTGGCCACCTGATGAGAAGAGCTGACTCATTGGAAATGACCTTGATGCTGGGAAAGACTGAGGACAGAAGGAGAAGGGGACGACAGAGGATGAGATGGTTGGATGGCATCACTGACTCAGTGGACATGGGTTTGGGTGGACTCTGGGAGTTGGTGATGGACAGGGAAGCCTGGTATGCTGCGGTTCATGGCATCACAAAGAGTCAGTGCAACTGAACTGAACTGAACAGACAAGAAAGCCTAGTCTACAGAACAAGCTCCTTGTACTGGTACAGGCCTCCAAGGCGCTAACTGAAGGTCACTTGTCTCCTTGAGTTCCCAAACTGAGGACTCATGACTGCATTCCTGGAGGTGATATAGGAAGCTAGGACCCCAGTTCCCCATCACTGCATATTACAAAGTTCATGCTGAAGAAGACTGAACTCAGCCTCCCCAGCATTTTAGAATGGTGTCAGGTAGCAATAGCACTCATTAAAAGTGTTCAAAATGTGCTATTTTTCACCTGAACCACCTGCATCTAATTTCATAAAAGACCCGACTTGGGAGTAGAGAAGAGAGCTCCTGAAAAGCAAAATGCCAAAGACCACGCATAGCTCCCTGTCTCCACCTAAGCTAAGCTTTCTGGGGTGCTTCTCCCTTTAAGGTCTGTTGCCCCATTCAAAGAAGACTGAGGAATCTCCCTTATACTTTTTCATAATTTCTAGGACTGAAAAAAAAAAAAAAAACAAATATTTGAAGTACCTTACAATAAAAATTCTTATATCACAGGACCATAAAATTAAGAGGTTTAAAAAAAAAAAAACAGAGGTGGAGATAATTTAAAAAGAAGGAAACCTTTTGTTGATATATGGTTCATTGAAAACTCGAATTTGTCCCAACTTTCCTAGCAGCCAAGGCATAAAGGCAAACACTAAAGGTTCTAAAACTTTGATCTGATAAAAGGAAAGAAGCTTACGTGTGTCAGGAGGAAAACTATTGGTTGGCCCTGGATTCTACATATGAATTACACAAAGGACAATTGAAAATAAACCCACAAAAGGCTGATCTCTTCAACATCATTTTGGCAAAATGTAATCCTGTCATATAATCATTTCGCAAATTGACCCTCACATCTTAAATCACCCTCCCTACGTAGATAACATTTTTCTTTTTCCTCTCTTGCTTCCCAGTACTCTTACTGAGGTACCTGTAAACAGGCAGTGCCAATGCCCTCCTGAAACTTCAGCTTTGGATCTGCTCCAAGTTCTTGGATACTTGGTTGGCATCTCAAAAATGCTAGGTCCAGAGAGCAGAGAAAAATACCCATTTGGGCCTAGAACATGTTTACGGCTATGCAGTGGTCAACTGCAGTAACTAGCAGCCTAGTTCCTTAGGAATAGCTGATACTGGGCTTTGAGTAGGAGAGTCGGTGGATTTAAGGTTTTTTTCTACTGCAGCAATGTGCCTATTGGTCCAGAAGCACAAAGAAAGAAAGAAAGAAAAGAAAAAAATCAACAACAAGCAGGCCAAACCAGAGGCAGACCCAGTTTGGATTAAAGATCATACTCAGGAGAAAAGAACTCTAGGTGTGAATACAGAGAGTAGAGCCAGGGGAGGTGGGTGTTAACCAGTAGACAGTTCAGTTTTTAGGAACAGTGCCAGAGCAAGGACTCCAAACCTGGAAAAATCTTTGGGTTTAATCATGGGAAAACCCCAATCCCCACCTCTACTGACCTGGAGGTGGGGTAAGTCTGAGGCAAGTAAAGAGAAATAAATGACATGCTGACAAGGGAAGGTACAAGGGAGGTTGAAGAAACAGTCTGGGAAGCAAAATTCTGAATAGCTGAAACCAACATCTGACAATGGGTGACAGAAAAAAAGGAGAACAAGCCAAAGTCTTGATTTAGGAGCCAAAGTCTTATTGAGGTGTAAGATGTGAGGGAGGCGGTGTCTAGTCCAGGCCAGGAGAAGAGGTGAAGGGTATGGCATTGCAAAAGCCAGGCAGAAATTTCAACAAGAAAAGAAAGGAAAAGGAAAGAATTGGTACTCAACCATGGACCAAACACAACCATTATTACTCAATTTAATTGTCCCTACAACAATCCTGTGACCTAAGAATGATTGACATCTAACAGACAAGGAAATTGAAACACAGGGAGTTGCTTCACAGAAATTACTCGGGGTAATTACATGGCTGGGCTTCCCAGGCAGTTCAGTGGTGAAGAATCTGCCTGCCAACACAAGAGGTGTGGGTTCGATCCCTGGGTTGGGAAGAGTTCCTGGGAAAGGAAAGGGCAACCCACTCCAGTATTCTTGCCTGGGAAATCTCATGGACGGAGGAGCCTGGGGTCCCAAAAGAGTTGGATACAACTTAGCGACTAAACAACAATTACATGGCTAGAAAAGATATCTTCTATGCTTTGAACCTGTGGTTCCACAACTTGTAGTCTTTCAACACATCCTACTGAACAGTGCCAGTCCTACACAGTTAAGAAGCAAAGGCCCCAATACTGGTGGTGGCAGGAGGGGGAGGCAACAGCAACTTTGCCTTGGTGGACTAAGAAAAGCTTATTTTCTGAACTAGAGCCAATCAAAACTGGATTTCTAGGCTTCTTGATATTCCTATTTTATTCTTTCTAAATATAACTATAAATATAGATGTGTGTATATAGTTATATTTAAAACAGAATATACAGATGCATACATATATAATTGCCTATATATTTTAACTTTTTATTTAAATAATACCAATATATTATTATTGTCCATATGACGCTCCTTCCCAACTCTTCCATATAGATATGGCAGAAAATAGAGATAAGCAAAAAGAAGAAAACAAAATCACCTATAATAGCATAAATGTATCTGCTTTTCTCTACAGACTTTCAAGCTACACACATTGGTGTTTTGATTTGATCTGTTCCTTAAGTATCTCACATGTGTCTGTCCCCAAAAAGCTGATAAATCCCTTGCAGGCAGGAGTTAGGCCTTCTATTTCATTTCTCCCCACTGTCTCACTTCAACCCCAGCACAGAATGGACCACCATGAGGAGAGCCAAGCTCAATGATGATAGCAGAATGACTTCCTGAATCCTGTAGCCCAGTAAGAACTCACTATGCCATCTGAGACGAGAGATGCTTGGGTAACTCCCCAAGCCCTAGGCTGACCCAATCATTTATCAATCATTAAATCAGCCAGTTGTAACTCAGTAGAAGACTTCTTAAAGAATTGCTACATCTTTAAGTAAATTATCAAATGCTTGGACCAAGATATATGTGCAAAGATGGTCTCCACAACGTTATGTATAATAGCAAAAAAAAAAAAAAAAAAAAGGAAAGAAATCTAAAAGGTCGATTACAAGCAAGTCGTAAATTAAACTATAATACATCCATATGGGGCTTTACTACATAGTAATCTAAAATAAGTTTTTAAAAAATTCCTAATGACAAGGAAAAACAGCCATAATAAGTTAAGTGGAAGAATTTGAGGTAAGAATACAGACAATATAGCCATGTAGTATGACCTCAAATATAATCAAAATATATTATTCTTAATGAGAAAAAAAATCAATTTATAAAAACAAGATGAATAATCGTGACCCTTTTCACAGGATCTTTTCTCTGGCAATCAGCTTTGCCTTTTCTCAGACATTGTGCTGCTCCATTATCTCGTTTCTTTCTAAAATGGGGGTGAAAGTAGCTACTAATCTCCCATAGTTGCTGTGCTGATGAAATGAGATAATGGACATGGAAGTGATTTTTCAAACATTAGAGTACTCTTCACTTCTGAGCTATTACTGAGGAGATTGTAAGGGTGCTAAATTTTTGGTGGTTTGCAGAAATCAATCTCTCTTGGAGCCAATCTCTCTTGGGGCCAATCTGTCTCTTCCTGCCCATTTCCACTGCCATAATCACACTCCAGGCCTTTACCTTCTCATTGTCTGAATTACCACACTAGGCTCAGAGCTGGATCTCCTCCGGACTCTGGCCCCCACTATCCACTCCCCACAAAGCACCAAGAATCACCTTTCAGACTCTATTAATCCTTAGCTCAGACTCCCACAGGTTCCCAGGTACTCTTCACATATCACATCAATTTTATATCAATTTTTCTATGACATTCTCCAACTATCATACTAGTCCCAATGTAATCAGCTAAAAAGTCTTCAACGGGTCTTTGCTTAAGTAGAAAGTATGGTATTATCACACAGTAGACCTTTGATGTGTCATAGCCTTCTACTTAAAGTGTGGTCTCTGGACCAGTATCATCAGCCTCACCGAGAAGTTTTTAGACAGGCAGAATCTCTGCCTTCAGCCAGACCTATTGAATCAAAGTCTGCATCTAAGAGTATCCAGGTGATTTATATGCACAGTAATGTTGGAGATGCACTGGCCAAGGAGGCCTTAAAGCTGTTTTAAAAGTAAAGTGAAGTGTTGACAGCTATAATTAACTGAAAGATTCATTTACTCTTTCCAAGCTGTGCTTATGCCTCTCTCACGTGTGTTTGTCCATCTCTTTTCTTGGATGGTAAGACTATTTAAAAAGTACTAACTCACATAACCTATAAGGGAAAATTATGTACAAAAGAATAAATGTATGTCTATATATAAATGAATAATTTTGCTGTATATCTGCAACTAATATAACATCGTAAATCAAAAATACTCCAATAAAATTTTTTAAAAATAAAGTGGAATTGAAGGATAATATTTTCTTCAATTAATTTTGACAGAAGACAAATTTTAGGAAAAAACTTATCAGGAAAAAAAAAAAAAAACGTTGTTACATTTTTCCTTTGTCTCAACTCCTATAACCCAGGAAGTCCTCAGTAACTGATCATCAACTCAAAATAGCTTTAAAAGCCATATTTAAAAGTTACTGTGATCAAATGTATTTAATATGGCACAATGGTTAAGAACATGAGATATGAAGTTGCCAGCCTGAGATCACAAATCTGGCTCCACTACTTCCCAGCTCTTTATTTTCAAGGCAAACCATTCAATAACAAAGTAATCTAAGTCTATGCCCCAACCAGTAATGCTAAAGAAGCTGAATTTGGATGGTTCTATGAAGACCTACAAGACCTTCTAGAACTAACACCCAAAAAAGATGTCCTTTTCATCATATGGGACTAGAATGTAAAAGTAGGAAATCAAGAGAAACCTGGAGTAACAGGCAAATTTGTCCTTGGAGTACAAAATGAAGCAGGGCAAAGGCTAACAGAGTTTTCCCAAGAGAATGCACTGATCATAACAAACACCCTCTTCCAACAACACAAGAGATGACTCTACACATGGACATCACCAGATGGTCAACACTGAAATCAGATTGATTATATTCTTTGCAGCCAAAGATGGAGAAGCTCTATACAGTTAACAAAAACATGACCAGGAGCTGACTGTGGCTCAGATCATGAACTCCTTATTGCCAAATTCAGACTTAACTTGAAGAAATTAGGTAAAACCACTAGACCACTCAAGTATGACCCAAATCAAATCCCTTACAATTATACAGTGGAAGTGGCAAATAGATTCAAGGGATTAGAGGGAGAGGGTGGGATGATTTGGGAGAATGGCATTCTAACATGTATACTATCATGTAAGAATTGAATCGCCAGTCTATGTCTGACGCAGGATATAGCATGCTTGGGGCTGGTGCATGGGGATGACCAACAGAGATGTTATGGGGAGGGGAGGTGGGAGGGGGGCTCATGTTTGGGAACACATGTAAGAATTAAAGATTTTAAAATTTAAAAAAAAATAAAAAAAAAAGATCTGATAGACAGAGTGCCTGAAAAACTATGGACAGAGGTTCGTAACATTGTACAGGAGGCAGTGATCAAAACTCTCCCTAAGAAAAAGAAATGCAAAAAGGCAAAATAGTTGTCTGAGGACGACTTACAAATAGCTGAGAAAAGAAGAGAAGCTAAATGCAAAGGAGAAAAAAAAGATATACCCATCTGAATGCAGAGTTCCAAATAATAGCAAGGAGAGATAAGAAAGCTTTCCTCAATGATCAGTGCAAACAAATAGAGGAGAACAACAGAATCAGAAAGACTAGAGATCTCTTCAAGAAAATAAGAGATACCAAGGGAACATTTCATGCAAAGATGGGCACAATAAAGGACAGAAATGGTATGGACCTAACAGAAGCAGAAGATACTAAGAAGAGGCAGCAAGAATACACAGAACTATACAAAAAAAGATTTTCATGAACCAGATAACCACAATGGTGTGATCACTCCCCTAGAGCTAGACATCCTGGAATGCAAAGTGAAATGGGCCTTAGGAAGCATCGCTACGAAAAAAGCTAGTGGAGGTGATGGAATTCCAGTTGAGCTATTTCAAATCCTGAAAGATGATGCTTTTAAACTGCATTCAACATGCCAGAAAATTTGGAAAACTCAGCAGTGTCCACAAGACTGGAAAAGGCCAATTTTCACTCCAATCCCAAAGAAGGCAATGCCAAAGAATATTCAAACTATCGCACAACTGCACTCATCTCACACACTAGAAAATAATGCTCAAAATTCTCCAAGCCAGGCTTCAACAGTACGTGAACCGTGAACTTCCAGATGTTCAAGCTGGGTTGCCAACATCCGTTAAATCATAGAAACAGCAAGAGAATTCCATAAAAACATCTACTTCTGTTTTATGGACTATGCCAAAGCCTTCGACTCCGTGGATCACAAGAAACTGTGGAAAATTTTGAAAGAGATGGGAATACCACACCACCTTACCTTCCTCCTGAGAAATCTGTATGCAGGTCAGGAAGCAACAGTTAGAACCGTACAGGGAACAACAGGCTGCTTCCAAATTGGGAAAGGAATATACCAAGGCTGTATATTGGTATATTTACCACCCTGCTTATTTAACTTATATGCAGAATACATTGTGTGAAATGCCAGGCTGGATGAAGCACAAGCTGGAATCAAGATTGCCAGGAGAAATATCAATAACCTCAGATATGCAGATGACACTATCCTTATGGCAGAAAGTGAAGAGGAACTAAAAAGCCTCTTGATGAAAGTGAAACAGGGGAGTAAAAAAGTTGGCTTAAAGCTCAACATTCAGAAAACTAAAATCATGGCATCTGGTCCCATCACTTCATGGGAAATAGATTGGGGAAACAGTGGAAACAGTGTCAGACTTTATTTTTTTGGTCTCCAAAATCACTGCAGATGGTGAGTGCAGCCATGAAATTAAAAGATGCTTACTCCTTGGAAGGAAAGTTATGACCAATCTAGATAGCATATTCAAAAGCAGAGACATTATTTTGCCAACAAAGGTCCGTCTAGTCAAGGCTATGGTTTTTCCAGTGGTCATGTATGGATGTGAGAGTTGGACTGTGAAGAAAGCTGAGCACCGAAGAATTGATGCTTTTGAACTGTGGTGTTGGAGAAGACTCTTTCTTGAGAGTCCCTTGGACTGCAAGGAGATCCAACCAGTCCATTCTAAGAGAGATCAGTCCTGGGTGTTCATTGGAAGGACTGATACTTTGGCCACCTCATGTGAAGAGTTGACTCACCTGAAAAGACTCTGATGCTGGGAGGAATTGGGGGCAGGAGGAGAAGGGGATGACAGAGGATGAGGTGGCTGGATGGCATCACCGACGTGATGGACATGAGTTTGAGTGAACTCCGGGAGCTGGTGATGGATGGGGAGGTCTGGCGTGCTGTGCTTCATGGTGTCTCAGAGTCGGACACGACTGAGCGACTGAACTGAATAAATATTCAAAAGATTGTGAGAATTAAATGAGTGAAACATTAGGAAGTGCTTAAAGAGCATCTACCACAGTTACCACTATATATGTTTGTTTGTTTGTTTTTAATTTTTATTCTTGGCCGCACTGGTCTTCACTGCTGTGTGGGATTTCTCTAGTTGCAGTGAGCAGAGGCTACTCTCTAGTTGTGGTGCATGGGCTTCTCATTGTGGTGGCTTCTCCTGTTCCAGCATGCCAGCTCTAAAGTGTGTGGGCTTCAGCAGTTGTGGTACTCGGGTTCAGTAGTTGTGGCTCATGGGCTCTAAAGCATGGGCTGAGCAGTTGTGACTCACAGGCTTAGTTGCCACACAACATGTGAAATCTTCCCAGAGCAGGGATTGAACTTGTGTTCCCTATATTGCAGGTGGATTCTTAACCACTGAACCACCAGGGAGGTCCAAGTTACCATTATGAAAGTTTTAGGTATTACAAATGTTGCCTTAGAATGATAATTATTTCAAAATTTAGGCCATTAACAATCATAACTACAGAAGTATTTCCCTGATAGAGTATGTGCTAGGAATTTAGCATGGATAGTCATTCTAAATTCTCACAACTCTTCAGTGAGCTTGACAGTAGTCTTCTTTTACAGAAGGTAGAGTTTAAACAGCTAAATTTGAATTCAGACCTGAAGGATTTCAGAGTCTGTGTTCTCTAATGTGTAGAAGCAAGGGTCTTTGAAGACAATAGAATAAAGAAAGAGTTTATGGGTTTAAGAGATAATAAAGAATGAGGTAAAAGTTTATGGCTTGACTGGAGTACCTGGACTTTGGAAAAGATCTAACTTTGTAAGAGTTCACAGGTTCACTGATTGAATAATTAAAATAGTATTACAGATATTGTACTCAGTGACCTAAACACAAAGCAGATATTTTGTGGAGGTTAAGCCAAAGGCAGTCATCTGGGATTTCTCCCTCAGTATTCCAGGTGAACAAATGGGTAATGAAAACTTGTCTGTATCCCCAGTTACCTGGACTATCTCTCGACAGGAATTTAAGTATTAAGTACAGTTATTTCTATGTGGGAATCAGAGAACTTAAAACACACAGAAAGATGAGAGAGGCCCCCAATGTGTCTGCAACATTCCTGTCCTGGACATTGCTACCCAGGGAGTCACCTGCTGACCATCATCACCACCACTACTACTTAAGGCAAACCATACACTGTTCTTAAGAGAAGTCAGAGGAAGATAATGCCTGAGATTAGGGCCAAAGCTAGGAAAGTAGTGTACTGCTCCCATCCTGTTGAAAAGACTGCAAGGGGGTGGGGCAAGTGAGGGCCTTGGGGAGTATTCCAAACTCACAGCAAGCAGTGACAGCATCTTGTAAAGAGAAAAGGCCCAGAGGCCAAAGAAATAGCAAGCTCCCAATATGGTGTTTGACACATGGGTGAGGACCTCTTTGTATGGCTGCTTAGTAATAAATCCTTTGAGTAAGGAAGTATGTACAAGAGTACTGAATCAGCCCTGTGTATGCCAAGAGCAGGAAAACAGACACAGAATTCTCTGTACATACAGGTGAGAGAACATTAGCCACCTAAATGAATAAGATAATTTTTAAAAGCCAATCAACAAGTAGGCAGAGGTCATGGGACCTAGGATCAACAATATGGTATTCCAGGCAAAGGGTAAGAAAGCAAGTAAGAAGAACCAAAGACTGCATGACAGCCTCAAAGGATGCTGCAGTTGAAATTGAGTCCATGTCCGCAGTGAGAAGATCTGATTGGAAAACTCAATTTTAAAGAGCTAGAAAAACAAGAAAAATTGAGTCCTACCTGAAAAGGATACTATGAAAAGTGCTATTAATGAAATTGCATATCATCCAAGCACTGCATAAGGTTCCCTAGCTAAGGGAATAAATCGAAACCTGGGTTCTATTTGGCAAGCCTCGTGCCTCTCCACAGGGCTGAATGTCCCATGAAGAAAGGAGCATCACTTTGTAATTGACATAAAAGCACCATACAGGCTAGTGGCAGCTCAGGAGACTGTCCTCAGAGGGTTTCATAGACACAGGAGCCCGACAGGCTACAATCCATGGAGTCGCAGAGTGAGACTTGACTGAGCGTGTGTGTGCGTGCGCTCGCGCGCGCACACACACACACACACACACACACACAGCTACAGAGACAAATATTAAAGTGTCAACCCCAAATAGATCCAGCTATTTAATCTCTAACTCACTTGATCTCTTTTCAAGAACACATATCTTATAATAATACTAAGATATCAGTGTCTGTGAAGCTAAAACTCCCAACAGAGTTAAGAGTCAAATGGGTAGTTTACAATTGTTTTAATCTGAAAATAAAATTGCTAGCATTCTAAATAATTTACTAAGCCCCATATCACATTCATGAGGTAAAACAAAAGTCCAGGGTCCTTAGCAACCTTAGTTTTAACTATTCACAACAGATGGAGGAAATGAGGCCTAAAGAATACTAGGAACTTGCCCAAAGTAAGTAGTCAAAGTAAGATCATGTAAGTAATAATTTCAACTGTGGACTGTAGGGTTATTTTGCTTTACATAAACTAAAAATCTGGTGAAGGTGGAGTGGGATGGGATAAAGTGCTCTGAAGTCAGGGACCATACATGCTCTCCATTTCTAATTCTATACTTGAGATGAACTGAATAATTATCTCACATAGTCAATTTGCTAAACCAAAACCAAACAATGCCCCACTCCCAAAAAAGAATAAAACAGATTGGCAGAGAAGGAAATTACCAAAGTTTTAGAAGGAGCCTTACACACATAAGAGATGCCAAACTTTGGTTCACTGAATGCATAAGCAGTTTGGGGTAAAGTAAGTTAGAAGTCAGATAGGGGCCTGCCTATGTATGTGCAGAATTACTGGGCTTAAATAGCCAGGCTACTAGGATTCCTCCGATCCTCCCCACAGTGAAGTTCCAAATTGAACTTGCACCTGGACATAATTCTCCTCTCCTTATCACCACCTACACCTCCCATCCTTCCAACTATTAGAATTAATTTGAAATCACTCGGGTATATATTCTCTACTCTGGCAGAAGGCTCATCAAACTATATGGAGTTAAGCTGCAAATTTTCCTTCATTCTACATCTTTCTGTTCTAATTTAGACTAGGATGATAACAGGAGATTAACATGAAAGGTCAATCTGATATAGACATCTTATCTCCATTTTTCTAAACAAAAATTCTTAATTTTGCTCCACACTGGTCATGTCAATAAAGATGAAGTCCACTGCAAGTTAAAGAGCAGCAGGGAGCATAGGCAGGCAACTCTATAAATATTCATATATTTCCAGTGAGTGCTCTTGGTTAGAGGGACAGGGATGGGAGTGCAATGACAGGGGTGGTTGGACACTCCTAAGGAGGCTTTTGTCTGACCCAGGATACTTATACTTGTATGCTGAGAGACCAAGAGGCCTCCCAACTACTCTAAATACAGTCTCAAAAGGGAAAAGTATAAGGTAATTAATGCTTTTTATGATTCTTTTTGGTATTTTAGGGTTCTGCCTCTGGGAATACGGGCTCTAAACTATCAGCTCTGAATAAGAAAAGAGATCTGGAATTCACTGTAGACAGTTTACTGTAGACTGACACCAGCCTAATTTGTTCTTTCAGTCAAAGTAAGTATTGGTCTAAGCATGTCAGAAATAGGAAAAAAAAAATTAGATGTTCCCTTCCCTCATTCCCTCACCTTACTCTGCCCTCAGTTCCTTCCTATAGATTTATCCTCACCTGGGATAACTGTGTACAGGTCTGGTCATCACATCTCAGGGACAATAGCATCAAGCTGAAGAAAGTCCAGGAAAAGGCTTAAAATGGTAAGTTTATAGCCAATAAACAAATCAAAGTTTATTAATTAGTATACTTAGAAAATATATTAGTTTATATTATGTATAATACATAGAAATATTAATCCAGGAGTTGGTGATGGACAGGGAGGCCTGGCATGCTGCAATTCATGGGGTCACAAAGAGTCAGACACGACTGAGTGACTGAACTGAAGATGTATACTATAAATGTTAAATGTATTAATATATATATAATACATAGAAATTATTATTATGTATATATAATACAAAGTTTAGAAAGGTCTGACAAGTTTGTTTTTAGATTTGGATAAAGTAATTGATAACAAATATTTTAAAAGGAAATTAATATTTGGAGAACATCACTTACTAAGGATGTTGGCTAGGAGGAGGGCCCAAAAGATGAACATTTAGGAGTTACATTCTGCCAAGCCCCATACTAGTAACATTATCTCATTTAATTCTCACAAAAACCCTAGGAGTAGGTACTACTATGATCTCCATATTAGTGATGAGGAAACTGAGGTTTAAGAGAAGTTACATAACACATCTAACTTGCACACTGCTAATTATTGATAGGAAGAGAAGTGAAATCATCTTAACTTATAGATGATATGATCAGTTAGGTAGAAAACTCTAAATCGCTTCAGTCCTGCTAAATCACTTCATTTGTGCTAAATCGCTTCACTTGTGTCTGACTCTGTGCGACTTTATGGACTGTACCCTGCCAGGCTCCTCTGTCCATGGGATTCTCCAGGCAAGAATACTGGAGTGGCTAGCCATTCCCTCCTTCAGGGGAGCTTCCAAACCCAGGAATCGAACCCATGTCTCCAACACTGCAGGCAGGTTTTTCCACCACTAGCACCACCTGGGAACCCCAGGTAGAAAATTCTAAGAAATCTACAAATAGGCAACTGAAACTAATAAGTGAGATAAGCATGGTTGCTGTCATTGTTGTTCAGTCGTCCAGTCGTGTCTTGGCAACCCTATGGACTGCAGCACACCAGGATTCCCTGTCCTTCACTGTCTCTCAGAGTTTGCTGAGATTCATGTCCATTGAGTCAGTGATGCTATCTAATCATCTCATGTTTACTTGACACAAAATCGACACACATAAATCCATCACATTTCTACGTACCAGCAATTGAGGATCAGAAAGTGAATTTTTAAAAAACAAACCATTTATAATAGCATCAAAAATATGAAATAGGGATAAATTTGACAAAAAAATGTCTGAGAGCTGTAGACTGAAACTACAAAAAATAGATGAGATAATATTTAAATAGATGTACCCTGTTCCTAGACTGGAAGAGTCAGTATTTTTAAGGTGTAAATTCTCCCCAAAATGACCTACAGATACAGGGTAATCCCAATCAAAATTCTAGCAGGCTTTTTAAAAAGAAATTGACAAGTTGATTCTAAACATTATATGAAAATTCAAACAACTGGAAATAGCCAAAACACTTCTGAAAAAGAACAAAGTTGGAGGGATTGATTACACTACTTGAATATAAGACATTATAAATATATATTAATCAAAACAATGTGGCTTTGGCATAAAGATAAACATATAGGTCAAAGATAACATATTAGAGTGTCCATGTGTATAAAGTCAATTGATTTTTAATAGAGGTACTAAAGCTATTAAATAGAAGGATAATCTTTCAACAAATCTTACTGGAACAATTGGATGTTCACATGCAAAACAAATAAAGACAAAGAGCAAACCAAAAACTCTCAGCTGTTACCTCACACAACTAACAAAACCCAAAATGGATCCTAGACCCAAGTACAAGAGCTAAAACTATATAACGTATAAAAGAAAATATAATGGATAAGACAGCTGTGGTACATATACACAATGGAGTATTACTCAGCCATTAAAAAGAGTACATTTGAATCAGTTCTAATGAGATGGATGAAACTGAAGCCGATTATACAGAGTGAAGTAAGCCAGAAAGAAAAACACCGAAAGATGGTAATGATGACCCTGTATGCGAGACAGCAAAAGAGACACAGATGGGCAGAGCAGACTTTTGGACTCTGAGGGAGAGGGAGAGGGTGGGATGATTTGGGAGAATGGCATTGAAACATGTATAACATCATGGAAGAAACGAATCGCCAGTCTATGTTTGATGCAGGATACAGGATGCTTGGGGCTGGTGCACGCAAATGATCCAGAGAGATGATATGGGGTGGGAGGTGGGAGGCGGGTTCATGTTTGGGAACTCATGTACACCTGTGGTGGATTCATGTCAATGTATGGCAAAACCAATACAGTATTGTAAAGGAAAATAAAGTAAAATTAAAAATTAAAAAAAAAGAAAGAAAATATATCAGAGAAATCGTAGTTACATTGGGTAAGGCAAAGACTTCTTAAACAGAGCAGAAAAAGCTGAAACTATAAATGTTTTTAAAAATAATTAAACTGGACTTTATCAAAATTAAAACCTTTATTCTTTTTACAAAATGTTTACATGATTTAATAGACATTTCTTCAAAGAAGATATACAAATGGTCAAAAAGCACATGAAAAAATGCTGCTCAGTATCATTAGTCATTAAAGGAAATGCAAATTAGAAACAAGATAAGATATAACTTCACACCCACTAGTATGGAGAGAGAGATCTAGAAAGAGATGGAGACAGAGATATAGACATCTTTTTAAAACACCCTTTTACAAATGGAAAGACAAATAACAGACTAAAGTATTTGCAGATCACATATACCCATCAAATGACTTGTATCTAGAATATATAAAGAACTCTTACAACTCAGTATCAGAAGAGAAAAACCAATAATAATGGGCAAAATTCCCTGATAGCTCAGTTGGTAAAGAATCCGCCTGCAATGCAGGAGACCCCAGTTCAATCCCTGGGTTGGGAAGATTTCCTGGAGAAGGGAAAGGCTACCCACTCCAGTATTCTGGCCTGGAGAATTCCATGGACTGTATAGTCCATGGGGTTGCAGAGTCAGACATGACTGAGTGACTTTTACTAAAGAAGATATGGCAAGTAAGCACATGAAAAGATGCTCAACACCACTAACTATCAAAAAACACAGACTAAGACTACAAAGAAATACCAGTACACACCTACTAGAATGGGTAGATTTGTCTAAATGACCATAATAAGTGTTGGTATGGAATGGAACTCTGTTACACTGCTGGTGGAAGATATTTTCAACCACTTTAGAAAATAATTTAGTAGCTTTTAAAAATAATAAAAATATACCTACCATATGACAGTCATTTCATTTGTAGATTTAACCAAGAAAAATAAAAGTTTGTTTACACAGACTTATACATATAGCAGTTTTCTTCATAATAGCTAAAACTATTCATAATAACCAGAAACAATCCAAATGTTCAACAACTGAATGGATAAGCAAACTGCAGTACAATCATGCATTGGAATAATACTGAGCAATAAAAAGAAACTGTTGATACATGTAAGAATATGGAAAAACATAGAAATATTTATGCTGAGAGAAAGAAGACAGACAAAAAGTACATACTAAGTGATTCTGTTGGTATAAAATTCTAGAAAATGCCAACTAACCTACAGTGATAGAAAGCAGTTGCCTGGGAGTTCTGGGGTGGATACTGAAGGGGCACAAAGAAAATTCTGGGGTGACGCATATGTTTATTAACATTATTATGGTGATAGTTTCTTGGGCATTGTCAAAACTCATCAAATGGTATATACATGTATAATTTCAGTTCAGTCATTCAGTTGTGTCCAACTCTTTGAGACCCCATAGACTGCAACACGCCAGGATTCCCTGTCCATCATCAACTCCCAGAGCTTACTCAAACTCGTGTCCATGTAGTCAGTGATGCCATCCAACCATCTCAGCCTCTGTCGTCCCCTTCTCCTCCTGCCTTCAATCTTTTCCAGAATCAGGATCTTTTCAAACGAGTCAGTTATTCATATCAGGTGGCCAAAGTATTGGAGTTTCAGCTTCAGCATCAGTCCTTTCACTGAATATTCAGGACTGATTTCCTTTAGGATTGACTGGTTGGATCTCCTTGCCATCCAAGGGACTCTCCAGAGTCCCAACATCACAGTTCAAAAGCATCAATTATTTGGCGCTCAGCTTTCTTTATGGCCCAACTCTCACATCCATACATGACTACTGGAAAACCCATAGCTTTGACTAGACAGACCTTTGTTGGTAAAGTAATGTCTCTGCTTTTTAATATGCTGTTGAAGTTGGTCATAGATTTTCTTCTAAGGAGAAAGTGTCTTTTAATTTCATGGCTGCAGTCACCATCTGCAGTGATTTTAGAGCCCAGAAAAAGTCTGTCACAGTTTCCAGTGTTTCTCCATCTATTTGCCATGAAGTGATGGGACCAGATGCCATGATCTTCGTTTTCTGAATGTTGAGCTTTAAGCCAACTTTTTCACTCTCGTCTTCTACTTTCATCAAGAGGTTCTTAAGTTCTTCTTTGCTTTCTGCCATAAGGATAGTGTCATCTGTGTATCTGAGGTTATTCATATTTCTCCTGGCAATCCTGATTCCAGCTTGTGCTTCTTCCAGTCCAGCGTTTCTCATGATGTACTCTGCATATAAGTTAAATAAGCAGGGTGACAATATACAGCCTCCTTTACCAATTTGGAACCAGCCTGTTGTTCCCTGTACAGTTCTAACTGTTGCTTTTTGACTTGCATACAGATTTCTCAAGAGGCAGGTCAGGTGGTCTGGTATTCCCATCTCTTTCAGAATTTTTCACAGTTTATTGTGATCCACACAGTCTAAGGCCTTGGCATAGCAAATAAAGCAAAAGTAGATGTCTTCCTGGAACTCTCATGCTTTTTCAATGATCCAGTGGATGTTGGCAATTTGATCTCTGGTTCCTCCATCTTTTCTACATCCAGCTTGAACATCTGGCAGTTCTTGGTTCAAGTACTGTTGAAGCCTGGCTTGGAGAATTTTGAGCATTACTTTGCTAGCGTGTGAGATGAGTACAATTGTGTGGTAGCTTGAACATTCTTTGGTATTGCCTTTCTTTGCAATTGGGATGAAAACAGACCTCTTCCAGTCCTGTGGCCACTGCTGAGTTTTCCAAATTTGCTGGCATATTGAGTGCAGCACTTTCACAGCATCATCTTTTAGGATTTGAAATAGCTCAACTGGAATTCCATCACCTCCACTAGCTTTGTTCATAGTGATGCTTCCTAAGGCCCACTTGACTTTGCATTCCACGATGTCTGGCTCTAGATAAGTGATCATACCACTGTGGTTATCTGGTTCATGAAGATCTTTTTTGTATAGTTCTTCTGTGTATTGTTGCCACCTTTTCTTAATATCTTCTGCTTCTGTTATGTGCATACCATTTCTGTCCTTTATTGCACTCATCTTTGCATGAAATGTTCCCCTGGTATCTCTAATAAAGGTGTAAAATATAAAATCAATCAAAATTGCCTCAACAAAATAGTTAGAACACTTGTAGGGGGACTTCCCTTGTGGCCCAATGGTTGAGAATCTGCCTGCCAATGCAGGGAACACAGGTTTGATCCCTGGTCTAGCAACTAAGATCCCACATGCCATGCAGCAACTAAGTCCATGAGCCAGAACCATTGGAGCCCTTTCCCTAGAGCCTGTACTCTGCAACAAGAGAAGCCCATGCATCACAATGGAACTAGAAAGTAGCCCTGCTTGCTGCCACTACAGAAAGCTACGCACAGCAAGAAGACCTAGCACAGCCAAAAATAAATAACTAAATAAAACACACACACACACACACACACACACCTGTATAATAGGAACTGATTTCCCAAACAAATAAAAATAAATATACTTATTTCATAACCAAGCTTTACGCAGTATGGAAAATGAGTCTAAATAGTAACTCCAGGACTCTTCTAATCCAGAAGATTGTTAGTCAAAACAATAAGAGGTCATCAAGGATGCACACTAATACATACTGTAATAACTAGTATCATCCTCCTTCAGAACAAATTACAGAAACAAAAGATGAAATTAAGACTGGGCTACTTTGGAAGGACTGATGCTAAAGCTGAAATTCCAATACTTTGGCCACCTGACACAAAGACATGACTCATTTGAAAAGACCCTGATGATGGGAAAGATTGAAGGTGGGAGGAGAAGGGGACAACAGAGGATGAGATGGTTGGATGGCATCACCAACTCAATGGACATGAGTCTGAGTAAGTACCAGGAGTTGGTGATGGACAGGGAAGCCTGACATGCTGCAGACCATGGTGTCACAAAGAGTTGGATATGACTGAGCGACAAAACTGAACTGAACTTGCTAATAAGTTCTTCAATAGTTAAAAACTAGTTTTAGGGTTTTTAAAATTCATTTATGGAGACATAACCATAATTCAAGAAAGTAGAAGAAGAATAAAAGAAGACGTATGTTTCCCATATGGTTCAGTAATAATCACAACCAGTCTATGATGCCCTTAAAGAGTCTGATGGAATATATGAAGGGAGAAGAAAAGGGGGCCTTATGCAAAGTGTATAGGAATATAGTGGGAGCTGACAAAGATATTGTGGCCAGAGAGAGATATCAAGAGCCCATTCTTTTACTTTGCAAAACCAACTAAAAGACCCTTAGGTTAGGTTGCTTATATTCATGTAAAATACCAGCCAATCCATCAACAGATTTTTTTAAAGTGCCCACTAGTGATTTCTAGTTAATGCTCAGTGAACTGGAACACTGCAACTGGAACTGCATAAAGTTTTCTGACTTCTGAAATCTAATTAAATTGGTACACACAGGGAATTAGCAAAAGTGTCCTGATCCTTTAGAGAACAATGTGTTACCCACTGAATTGGTCTTGAAAGAAAGTAAAAGTGAAAGTCGCCCAGTTGTGTCCCACTCTTTGCGACCCCATGGACTACACATTCCATGGAATTCTTTAGGCTAGAATACTGGAGTAGGTACCTTTCCCCTCTCCGGGGGATCTTCCCAACCCAGGGATTGAACCCAGGTCTCCTGCATTGCAGGTGCATCCTTTACCAGCTGAGCCACAAGGAAGCCCTTTCTGGATAGTAAATCAAGTTCTTGTATAACATGCTAGATAGGCATATCTCACTCAAGCAGATAAATTTAAAGTTTCTTCAGATGGAAATCATTTACAAAATACAAATGGGAGACCACAAATACCAGCAAAAGAAGGACAGAAATAGAGAAGAACATAGGGAAGAAAGAAAACAGGAGGGGAGGAGGAAGTTCCGTAGAAAGCAGCGCCTTAAAGGGGCTTTATTAACATAGAAGACAAGGAAATTTTCTAATCCAAAAAGAATCACCCCCTCAATGACTCTCCCACCACCACCACCTTTCTTTCCCTCTAACTCTATTTTTACACACACTCTTATACACACTAAATTTTACAAGTTCAAGTGGCTTGAAGTATCTATCCATATATTGATGTGAAAAATCAAATTCATATTAGTTTGAAGATAACATAGCAATAAACGTTAAGGGTAAGAGAGAGGGAAGATGAGAAGTAATAAATATTAAGCTAAAAGCTTATCCTCTAAGATCAGGAACATGACAAGGTTCCTCACTCTCAAGACTTCTACTTAACACAGAAATGTGTGTGTGTATATATATAAAATGAACTATTACTCAGCCATAAAAAGAATGAAATACTGCCATCTGCAGCAACACAGATGAACCTAGAGAACAGCACAGGAAGTGAAATAAGTCAGAGAATGACAAATATCATGTGATATTACTTATATGCAGAATCTAAAAAATTATACAGATGAACTTATTTATAAAACAGAAACTCACAGACATAGAAAACAAACTTATGGTTACCAAAGGGGGAAAGGGGGGAGGGATAAATTAGGATTACAGGATTAACAGATACATGCTGCTGCTAAGTCGCTTCAGTCATGTCTGACTCTGTGCGACCCTATAGATGGCAGCCCACCAGGCTCCGCCGTCCCCGGGATTCTCCAGGGAAGAACACTAGAGTGGGTTGCCATTTCCTTCTCCAACTATATATAAAATAGGTAAACAACAAGGACCTACTACATAGCACAGGAAACTATATTCAATATCTTGTAATAACCTATAATGAAAAATAATCTGAAACACATATATATATATATATATCACTTTGTTGTATACATCAAACTAACAAAATAGTATAAATAAAATATGCTTCAATTTTTTAAAAAAGAAATAGCTAAGCTGAATATCAAGAACAGAAAATAAAAGAAATTGAAGACACAAATGGAAAGATATACCATGTTTTTGGACTGTAAGAATTATTACTGATAACTCATTTAAATTATCCAAAGCAATCTACAAATTGAATGCAACTCCATCAAAATTCCAGTGGAATTTTTCACAGAAATAGAAAAAACAACTTCTAAAATTCATATGGAACTACAAAAGACCCTAAATAACAAAAGCAATCTTGAGAAAGAAAAACAAAACTAGAGGCATTGCACTTCCTGATTTCAAATTATATTATGGAGCTACAGTAGTCAGAACAGTATAATGCTGACATAAAAACACAGACCAACAGAACAGAACAGAGAGCTCAGAAATATGACCCAGAGGGATGTTGTGGGGAGGGAGGTGGGAGAGGGGTTCATGTTTGGGAACGCATGTACACCCGTGGTGGATTCATGTCAATGTATGGCAAAACCAATACAGTATTGTAAAGTAAAATAAAGAAAAAATAAAAATTAAAAAAATAAATAAAAATCATAAGGAGGATATACATCTAACATCATGAGAATCCTGACAATAAAATAATTTTGTTACTGAAAAAAAAAAAAGGAAGAAACCCATGCACATCCGGTCAACTAATCTTTGACAGGGTGCCAAGAACATACAACAGGGAATGGATAGCCTCTTTGATAAAAAGCCACTGGGAAAACTTATATTCACATGCAAAAGAATGAAACTGAATCCTTATTTTATACCACTCACAAAAATAAACTCCAAATGCATTAAGACATAAATGTAAGTCCTGAAACCATAAAACTCCTGGAAGAAAACAGGAGAAAAGCTTCACGACATTGGTTTTGGCAATGATTTCATGGAAATGACACTGAAAGGACAGGCAGCAAAAGCAACACTAAACAAGTGGGATTATATCAAACTAAAAAGCTTCTGCACAGCAAAGAGAACAATAACAAAGTTAAAAAGCAATCTACAGAGTAGGAGAAAATATTTGCAAACCATATACCTGATAATGGGTTAATATCTAAAATTTATAAGGAACTCAAACAACTCAATAGAAAAACAAAAAACAACCCAATTAAAAATGGGCAAAGGACCTAAAATACAAAGGACCAGCAGATTACATGAAAATGTATGACAAGAAATAGCAAATGTTGGCAATGATGTGGAGAAACGGGAATCCTTAGGTACTGTTAGTGGGAATACAAATTGGTGCAGCCATTACAGAAAGCATTATGGAGGTTCCTCAGAAAAAGTAAAAACAGAACTACCATATGGCCTCCACTTCTGGGAATATATCTGAAGGAAATACAGTCAATGTTTCATAGAGTATCTGCACTTCCATGTTTACTGAATCATTAACCACAATAGCTAAGATATGGAAACAACCTAAATGTTCATTGACAGATAAATGGATAAACAAAGTGTCATGAGAACATGGATGAACTTGGAGGGCATTATACCAAGTGAAACAAGCCAGACAAAGAAAGACAAATTCTGCCTGGAGTCATTTATATGTAGAATCTAAAAATAAAAGTCAAACATTGAAACAGAGAGTAGAATGGTCATTGACGGGATACGGGGTGCAGGAAACAGGATGTTAGTCAAGCGGTTCAAACTTTCAGTTATAAGATGAATGAGTTCTAAGAATCTAATGTACAGCATTGTGACTATAGTTAATACTACTGCATTGCATAGATAAAATTTGCTGAGAGAGTAGATCTTAAGGGTTCTCACCAAAAAAGTATATCAAATCATCACATTGCACACTTCAAATATGTGCAACTTTACTTGTCAATGATATCTCAATAAAACTGTGGGAAAAAATTAAGGATTTTTTCTTAGCACAGAAGACAAAGAACCTTTCTATTCCCAAAGAACCACCTATGTCCAACCAGCCAACAACTACCACCATCTACTCCCCCTAAATTTCATACACACACACTCATAATCTCTAGATCAAGCAGTAAAGTATCTATCCTTCTACCTACCTATCCATTGACATAAAAAAGCAAAATTTGTATTAGTTTGTAGATAGCACAGCAATAAATATTAAGGGCTAGGAAGAGGGAAAATGAGAAGTAATAAATATTAAGGCAGTCATATTTGGGGACAGAGGCTCTAAGAAAATTCCTCCTTCATTTTTAGGTTGTTCTTCATTCAGCTCTTAGTTAAAATAAATATTTAATATCACAATATATAATTAATATAATATGAAATTGTAGATATGTAAATTTTATATTGCATTTTAGAAATGTATATATAAAATAATACATATGTAAATTACTATGCAATACATGCTATACAATATTACTACAGATGGCAATGCTTGAACTGTTTGGCTTTCTTGTCCCAGTCACTAATGGTACTTGGGAGTAAATGTACAAGTCACAGGGCAATGAGAGAAATTAAATTTTGAGCCTAAGAAAGAAATCAGATTCAGAAAGCAAGGATTCATATAAACTTAAAATATGAAAAAAATCTCCATGAGTAATATAAAACAGGTTCACACTGCTAATTAGAAAGAACATGGTGAGCTCTAGCAGAGAGGTAAAGAAAACTGTTAAGATTTTGTGGGAAGAAAAATGGAAGAAGAATGGAGGGATATAAGAGTAGAATGGCACCAAAAAGCAAGCATAATTTCTGTTGGGCCTCAAAGAATAGGCAAGATTTAGTCAGGTAGGTAGGACTAGGAAGACACTGAAAGACGATGCTGAACAAAGCAATGAGTATGTGTAGGAAATTGTGAGTTGTCATATTTGGGGCTTACTGTATATGGCAGGGATTACAGACATATGTTCTCAAGACAGCCTTTCTGGATTAACATCCTAGCTCTATTACTAGCTGTGCGTGTGTGTGTGCTAAGTCACTCAGTGTGTCCACCTCTTTGCCACCCTATGGACTGTAACCTGCCAGGCTCCTCTGTCCATGGGATTCTCCAGGCAAGAATATTGGAGTGGGTTGCCACGCCCTTCTCCAGGGGATCTTCCCAACCCAGGGATGGAACCCACGTCTCTTATGTCTCTTGCATTGACAGGTGGGTTCTTTGCCACTAGTGCCACCTGGGAAGTCCTAGCTGTGAGACTCTGGGTAAATCATTTAGAATTTTATATGCCTCATTTTCCTCCTCTGCAAAATGGGGGAGAACAATAGGAATTTACATGGTTGCTATATGGATTAAATAAGATAAAACATGTAAAATGACTGAGAACAGTGTCTAGCATCCAGTAAGTGTGCAATAAATATTAGCCATTTTTTATTTGGAAGAAATACAAAGTAAGTATAGAGGATGTAAGGCTAGGAGAGAAGGTAGAACCATATGATGGAAAACTTGGGTTGCCAAATTTGAAGGGTTGGTACTTAAACAAAACTGAAGAAAGTTTTTGAATAATAGAGTGCCATAAAGGCCAACTAACTGTTGTCAATTTGTGGTAGGAGAATTTTACAACTGTAGCTACCCAACAATGCAAAGGGCTGGCTCATGAGAAAGTTTTTACTATTAGCAGAAGGGTTCAGGCACAGCCTGGTCAGCCAAGTTCAAGGGCGTCATAAATGGTAGTCAGGTAGTGGGTGAGTGTCGGCCAACTTGAAATGCCTCTTTCAACTGTAAGTTGATTTTACATAAAGACTCTAGGAACAATATGAAGGAAAGATTTATGCAAGGCTAGAAGAATGGAGCCAGAGCAACTATTCAAGTGAGAGGGCAGTACAGGAGTGTCAGTGATAGTTTGCTCGTCTAGAATGTCAGAGCTGGAAAGAACTGCAGAGATCAACCTGTCAGTTCAGCTTATTCTCTGTACAGATAGGGAAATTAAAATTCTCAGATAGAGGAAGTGACTTAGAGGGTAAAATTTAAATGGGTGAGCCTAGAGGTGGGAAAGCTAGCCAGGAATCCGCAAGTCCAGAAATAAATAAGGGCTTGGAAGAGGGTGGGAGTCGCAGGAATTGAAAGGAAGGGAGTAGATAAGAGGGCTATTTTGAAGGAAGACGGACTGACAGTATGCGGTGATGGATTGGATATAGGGGGTGAATAAGCAGTGTCGCCAAGATTTCAATGCTAGCTTACTGGGAGGCAGGAGGCCAAGGACAGAGCCTGTTTGGCAAGGGGAAGATAACAAGTTCCGCTTTAGATATATTGGGGTTTGAGATTTAAAAAGAGAAAGATTGTTCAAGTAGACACTGTCTATCAGACAGTTGAAGAGTTTTCTGTTCATCACATACCTTGTCCCAGAGTGAGAGGCACCACAGACATTAGGAAGAACAGTCACTCTAAAATCCGAAATTTGAATACCAGCTCTGCTACTTACTGGTCCAGTGGATTATGTAAACTCTAAACTGTAATTTCTGTCTCTTAGAATAGGGACAAGGGCTTCCCTGGTAGTTCAACTACTAATGGCCCCGATTGGGTCAGGAAGATCCCCAGGAGAAGGGATAGGCTACCCACCCCAGTGTTCTTGGGCTTCCCTGGCGGCTCAGACAGTAAAGAAACCACCTGCAAGGTGGGAAACCGGGGTTTGATCCTTGAGTCGGGAAGATCCCCTGGAGGAGGGCATGGCAATCCACTCCAGTATTCTTTTCTGGAGAATTCCCATGGATAGAGGAGCCTGGGGGAGGGTGGTGGCTACACTCCATGGGGTTGCAAAGAGTCAGACATGACTGAGCGACTAAGCACAGCACAGAATAGGGACACTATTAAGTATATCTCATACACCGTATTATTTAATCCTGGGAGTGTAATCCACATATTTAAAAACTTCCTAGGAAAGCCTGGGAATGACTGGTCTGTATGACCCCCCCCCCCAACTTCTCCAATGCTATGGTACACAGGACATAGGCAGAGGAATAGTTAATATTGGTATTAGAGAACATGAGGCACAAAAAGAGGATCTGAAACAAAATTCCAAACTATAGTGGGATAAGCATAGAATTTGTGGTCAGGCCAATCTGGGTTCAAACCACAGCTCTACCACTTTCTGGCCTTGTTACTTTGAGAATGTTGTTTGGCCTCTCTGGGCCTCATTTTTTTTTCATATGTAAAACAGGAGTTCTATCAGTTAATTTAGAGAAATGATGAGAAGATTAGAGATTGTGCACATAAAATTCCCAGAACATAATTGGCATTTAATCATGGTAGCTTTGATCATCCCTAGCCCAGAGTTAAGGCTCCCAAGCACATGAAAACAGAAAGCCAATTTCCTACTGTGTACTTCTATTCCCTTGCTCCTTCGAACCAGCCCTCAAAAAATAAAAGCACACCAGCTATCCCTTTGATTTTTCAAGCACCTATGAGGTCACCCAAAGCATTCCCGCCTGCCCTTTGAACTTTTAATTCATTCTCAAATGATTTACTGGCTGCCTGGCCTCCAAATAACCATGCTAGAAGTCATGTCCTTCCTCTCTGAGGCTCTGTCCTTTTGATAACAACAGTGCCCCTGATAGGGTTACCATTCCCACACTCTAGGAGCACGCTCCCAAGACAAAACTGTCAACTTTGGAAGAACCTTCATAGGAAAGGCAGTGAGGAGCATGCTAACAATCTGTTTTTCCCACCAATGCCTGCAAAGACTGAAGTACCTCCTCTAAGACTTTCTCAGATTCTTGTACTTCTTGCAAACTTACTATGTGATCCTGATAGGGACAAACATTTCCCTGAGGGGGTCCCTTTGGAGGCCTGTTCCTAAACTTTGCTCCAGAGACCAAACTCTCCAGCTATAATCTGGGCAGGACCAAATTAAGAGAAGCCCCCACAGTGTATTTTAAACTGTCACAGTAGTGCCAGTGTGAGCTTCAATGTGTTTCCTTTAGTGTCTTAACGTAACCTAATTGACTTCCACAGAAACAGCTGCCAATTAGATGAGACCCCATTAGGAAGGAGGATGGAGAAGGTTCCTTCTGGCTCTTTTCAGCATTCTCAGCTTTGAATAAAACAGTGAGAAAAGGCACTGGGTATAAATACCAGACGGTGACTCATATCCAAGGCTAGTCAGACAGAACGCGTTAGGGCTTGCCTAAGCAAAAGTGAAAATACACACACACAAACACACACAGAGTAGGTTCACATAAAGTTATCTCCTTTCAGTTGAAGCAATGAAACACTTGAGTCAGGCCAAAGACTCACAGTCGACCCTCCCTGAACACATAGCAACAAGAGGGGTGGCTGCTGTTTTAAGAGTCTCGCAGCAACGTTTCCCAACAGCAAGGGAATGCTGTAATCATCAGCCAGCAGGCCGCTCCCACAGGCGAGCCCAGGAACACAGTTCACGCACACGAGCTGCAGTGGCAAGAAACCCAACCATAGCAAACCCAACTGCAGGCAGGTCTTGGACAAGCAGTTAGATGGCCCTAGCCTCCACTGCTGCCCTCTCCCTTCTCATCTAGGGCTGTGTCTGGGATCCCTCTCCATGTTCACATGTACCACTGTTTCCTTCAATTTGTTCCCTCTGTCCTGAGTTCATGTGTGTGTGTGTGTGTGATCCAAGGCTCACCCCAGTTACTAGGTGTCACAGAGAGACTGGAAAACTCAGCTAGTATATCCAGCTCTTCAAGTCATTCCCTCTTTCTCATTTGGAACGAGGAGAAGAAAGGGGGACATAACCAGTTATTTAGTACAAAAGTTTTACTTGACTCTTTCAGCAAATCATTATGGACAGTCTACCTTGCTCTGTGCTAAGAACAGGAAAGATACAGGGGATATAGCCACTGTCCTCTAGAAGATTTGAGTCTAGCAAACTGGACACAGGGCAGTCAAAGACTTCTACTAGAAAATCAGAGGTCCAGGATTTCAAAAAGGGAGAGACTTCCCCCACCAAAAGCAGACTGAAATGATGCCCTTGAGTAGGGCTTGAAGGTTAGGCCCGCAAGGGAGGGGAGGGGAGTAGGTCTTCTGAGTGGCCAGTAAGTCACTCAAGGAACATCAGGATGGGAAATGTGGAGGCCAGAACTTCCTGGCTGTGTTGGGGGTGGGAGGGTGGAAAGGAAATCACTCTGCCTGAAAATCTGTGTCCTGGAAGGAGTGCTAGAAAGTAAAACTTGAGCCCAGTGGACAATAGTCCCTACATCAGGCTAAAGTAGTTTGGGCTCTATTTTGGAGGTAATAGGAAAACAGTAAATAATTTTAACTGGGAGGAGGTGATCAAAGGGTGGGAAAGCATTGAGGAGGCAACTACAATAGTGTGGTTGTTCCAGAAGGAAGCTTCTTCCTGCCTATCCCAGTTCTTACAAGATCCTCCTTCAAAGTTGCCCTCTCTGACTGAGCTCACTATTTTAGAGCTCATTACTATGCATCTCTTTTAAGTTGGGTGAGATATCAATGACATTTCTTATTCTGAATGAGATTCCTAATGTTGTACTGAGGTTGGGTCAGGGACTTAAAAAAAAAAAAAAAGTAGAAGTTTCATCCCAAACTCCTAGTTTAGAACAAAAGAACAATGATACATCATTTCCATCTCTGTAATAGCATTGGTTGGCTTGGCCCCTCATCTTTTCTAACATCCCAGTAGAGTTGCTGCATGGGGAAAGAGGGAGATGGGAGAAAGGGAGTGGGGAGAGGGGGAGAGAGAGAGAGGGACGGGGGGGGGGGGGGAGAGAGAGAGGGAGAGGGAGAGAGAGAGAGAGAGAGGGGGGGGGGAGAGAGAGAGAGAGATGCCAGCACAAGGCAGAACCTGACCGTCAAGTGCTTTTCTGAGGCCTGTTCCAGATCGCTGTCACATACAGGCTTAGACTAGAGCTCAGCCCTAAATTAGAGCTCTAACCTAGAAGATGGGATGGGAGGCAGAAGGGCCCCACCTGGGTCTTAGCAGTGGGAATTAACTCTCCCTGATCCTTAATTCTTTTGGCTTTTATTAGTGGCTGGAAGGGGAGAAGGATGAAACCTGAACCCTAATGCAGCTGAGAAGGGCTAAGAGCCAAAGCCTTCTTTAAGCAGATACAGTATGTGCAGGGCCTGGGCAGGTTTCAGAACACTGTGCATTTCTCCAGCCAAAGGCACGGGAAAACATGAAAATTACATATTTAACCCTTTACATCCAGAGAGGGAAAGTATCATCCTCTCACCAGACCTCATACAGCAGAGAGAAACTGGCAAGCTGGTTCTTGTAAAAGCCAGAGCACTTGGGTAGTCACAAAAATACCCCCAGCAGTTAGATATTCAAATCAGTTTCAAATATATATTACAAGCTATTTCACCTGGCCAGAGAGAAGAGTTAGGTAAAGGAACCCATGTACCCATTAGATTTTTACCATGAAATGAGTTTTGTCTACAAGGAGGGAGAAAAGGAGAGTGAAGAGACCAAGTTCCATGGCATAAGCATCTTTACAACATTCTGAATTTCAGTTTTTCATCACACAGAAAAGCACACAAAAAATTACAGTTATAGAAAGCAAATCTAAGAAGAATGGAGGTAGGTGAGGGACTTGGCACACCCACCTGTACACAAAGTTAACCTTTCCTGAGAATTTTCTGTAAGTATACAGGGCATTGGGTTAGATAATCACTCCAAATATGTAAAAGTCTCTTAATAATAGAGTGATGTTTTCTAGCCAGATTTGCAGCAATGAATTTGTGAAATAAATCCCTATCTCCTTTTTATTTTAATGTAAAACTCAGGATGAAAGTACAGTGAAGACACCACTGAAAACAAATCATACTTGCAAGTTTAATAATGTTTTTTCAAAAATCACATTTTAAGAACCCTTGCTACTGCAGAAATATGAACAATGATATTCACAGATTAATAATACTCCACTATGTAGAGAGCATAAAACTACTGACATCAAAAATGCAATCCAGACTTGAAACTCCAATGAGGTTTGCCTTATCAAGCCCACACATTTTACTTTTCATATACAGAAAACAATCCTTAAACAAGTTGGCAAGACAACTGATGTTTTTTAACAGCCTCGAACTTTTTAACACTTCCAGCTTCATGTCTGAATTTTCGTATTTTGAGTTTCTTCTCTTTTTTATTTGTTCGGTTGTTGGACTTCCCCATCACTTGAAAACACTCGGTTAGGCAGAACGAACTGCAGCCAGTAATACCTCAGGTGACTAGGCAGCCTGCAGATTAGAGGAGATAGCAAGACCAAACTATAACCAGAAAAGCCCATTAAATAACAATGCTGGCCTGTTCCAAGGTCTGTTGGGGCATGAGATTGTCTGGCAATTCACTCATTTCCACAACAATCAGCAGATTAGTAAATCATCTGTGTTAATCATTATGTTCCTGAAACAATAATTTGTTGTTTTAACTGACCAGCGGCCTTAAATAAACTTTTATTTTTCCTGAACTGCCTATGGAACACCTTACCTCGATAATCCTAAGGTCTCAAAAGATCCAAAACCAAACTAAACCCAGTTAGCCCTCCCAATCTCCATCACCACCAAGAGCCTTTTAGATTTGAAGTATTGGATTCATCTCAACTCCTGCTTCTCCCTCATTTTTTCAGATTCCAATGTTATATATTACCACTATCTCTGGCAACTTGCTAATGTATTAACAACAGTCAACATGTTGCCAAGATGACTGATTCCTTTAAAATGCCCCCTCCAGTTATTCAGTGTAGGTCTTTCCTCGTGGAAGCACATATATGGCTGTGGTACTGTGTTGTGGGCTTCCCTAGTGGCTCAGAGGTTAAAGCATCTGCCTGCAAGGTGGGAGACCTGGGTTCAATCCCTGGGTCGGGAAGATACCCTGGAGAAGGAAATGGCAACCCACCCCAATATTCTTGCCTGGAGAATCCCATGGACGGAGGAGCCTGGCAGGTTACAGTCCACGGGGTTGCAAAGAGTCGGAAGTAAAGTGAAGTCACTCAACTGTGCCCAACTCTTTGCGACCCTGCAGACTGTAGCCTACCAGGCCCCCCCATCCATGGGATTCTCCAGGCAAGAGTAGAGGAGTGGATTGCCATTTCCTTCTCCAGGGGATCTTCCTAACCCAGGGATCAAACCTGGATCTCCCGCATTGGAGGTAGACGCTTTAGTCTCTGAGCCACCAGGGAAGCTCCTCATGGAAGCACATATATGGGTGTGATACTGTGTTAGGTGCTTTAACACATTAACACTAATCTTCCAAAAGAACAACAAAATGGGTATGTACTTCCAATCTGAGTCCACCCCACAGCCTGATGTTCTGGGTGCTTCAGAATAACTGATTCAAATCCATTCACCTTTATATCTCATTACTCGATAACAATCAAGCATATCTCCACTGATCCACTTTTCCAGCCACACAAGCAGTGTGCAAGTTACTTAACCTCTCTGTGCCTCAATTTCCTCATCTGTAAAAACGGGGTTAATAAAGGAGCTAATATGTATTAAGATAGAAAACCAGTGCCTCGCTCAAGATATGTACTATGAAAATATTAATAGAAAACAAATAAAAATGACATTTATGGGGCTCTGTGCTGGTTTCACAGGCCATAGGAAGAATAGCTCAGCTCCTAGAACAGGCACTCAGTAAATTTAATGCATGAATTCAATTCAGTTCAGTCGCTCAGTCGTGTCCAACTCTTTGCGACCCCATGAATCACAGCACTCCAGGCCTCCCTGTCCATCACCAAAATCCGGAGTTCACTCAAACTCATGTCCATCGAGTAGGTGATGCCATCCAGCCATCTCATCCTCTGTCGTCCCCTTCTCCTCCTGCCCTCAATCCCTCCCAGCATCAGGATCTTTTCCAATGAGTCAACTCTTTGCATGAGGTGGCCAAAGTATTGGAGTTTCAGCTTCAGCATCAGTCCCTCCAAGGGACTGATCTCCTTTGGGATAGACTGGTTGGATCTCCTTGCAGTCCAAGGGACTCTCAAGAGTCTTCTCCACCACCACAGTTCAAACACATCAATTCTTCAGTGCTCAGCTTTCTTCACAGTCCAGCTCTCACATTCATACATGACTACTGGAAAAACCATAGCCTTGACTAGACGGACCTTAGTCGGCAAAGTAACGTCTCTGCTTTTGAATATGCTATCTAGGTTGGTCATAACTTTTCTTCCAAGGAGTAAGCGTCTTTTAATTTCATGACTGCAATCACCAACTGCAGTGATGTTGAAGCCCCCCAAAATAAAGTCTGACACTGTTTCCACTGTTTCCCTATCTATCTCCAATGAAGTGATGGGACCGGATGCCATGATCTTTGTTTTCTGAATGTTGAGCTTTAAGCCAACTTTTTCACTCTCCTCATTCACTTTCATCAACAGGCTTTTTAGTTCCCCTTCACTTTCTGCCATAAGAGTGATGTCATCTGTATGTCTGAGGTTATTGATTTCTCCCGGCAATCTTGATTTCAGCTTGTGTTTCTTCCAGCCCAGTATTTCTCATGATGTATTCTGCATATAAGTTAAATAAGCAGGGTGACAATATACAGCCTTGACGTACTCCTTATCCTATTGGGAACCAGTCTGTTGTTCCATGTCCAGTTCTAACTGTTGCTTCCTGACCTGCATGCAGATTTCTCAAGAGGCAGGTCAGGTGGTCTGTATTCCCATCTCTTTCAGAATTTTCCACAATTTTTTTGTGGTCCACACAGTCAAAGGCTTTGGCATAGTCAATAAAGCAGAAATAGATGTTTTTCTAGAACTCTCTTGCTTTTTCCATGATCCAGCGGATGTTGGCAATTTGATCTCTGGTTCCTCTGCCTTTTCTAAAATCAGCTTGAACATCTGGAAGTTCACGGTTCATGTACTGAAGCCTGGCTTGGAGAATTTTGAGCATTACTTTACTAGCATGTGAGATGAGTGCAATTGTGCGGTAGTTTGAGCATTCTTTGGCATTGCCTTTCTTTGGGATTGGAATGAAAACGGACCTTTTCCAGTCCTGTGGCCACTGCTGAGTTTTCCAAATTTGCTGGCATACTGAGTTCAGCACTTTGACAGCATCATCTCTCAGGATTTGAAATAGCTCCACTGGAATTCCATCACCTCCACTAGCTTTGTTTGTAGCGATGCTTTATCAAGTGAATAAATGAACAAACCACACATGCCCAGATCTTGAGGAGCTCATACTGTTAGTTCACTGCAGGGTGAACCAACTGGCCTGTCACTTGTCTGTGTCCTTAGAACATGCAGCACTTGTACTAACTAGAATGAATGCCTTTCTTTCTCCCCAGCCTACCTAAATCCTATATAGCCCTCAAGCGCTAGCTTCAATTCTTCCTTTTTCCACAAAGCTCCCAACCACATCAACCTACAATGAAATCTCTTCTCACTGAACAAAAGTTGCTCTTACCTACAGACACAGAGAACAGACTTGTGGTTGCCAAGGGGCAGGTGGGTGGGGAACAGATGAAATGAGAAGTTGGGGTTAGCAGATGCAAGCTATTATATACAGAATGGATAAACAACAAGCGTCTACTGTATAGCACAGGGAACTATAATCAATATCCTGTGATAAACCATAATGGAAAAGAATATGAAAAGAATGTATATATACATACAACTGAATCACTTTGCTGTACAGTAGAAATTAACACATCATAAATCAACTATACTTCAATAAAGTTTTTGAAAATGCTGCTCTTAGAACCTAGCCCATGGTTTCACCACTTAAAGTAAGGTTTTTGTTCCCTAGGCTTGCAGTAATGTCTGTCTTCAACAAAACAGTCATTTCCATGGAACAGGTCTTCCATGGTGACTATCTCTTTTATTCTCTAGCACTTTACAAAGTACTCAACAAATACGTGTTGACTGGCGGACTGATTGATTGATTGGAGGCTTAATTGAGAGCTCTTTGGTAGGAGCCAAACAAGGCTTAGCATCACCTTTCAAATTGTTGTCTCTTCAAATATTAGCCAGAAATCATGTCTGGTATTCCAATGTCTGCCAGCAGCAAACATCGCATTAAAGATGTCCTGCAATTTCATACAACTTCCAAAGATTTGGTAACTTCATACACTTCATTGTTTAAGTTCAGAATTCCCTTAAGAAAATTTCTGTTTAATAAGGGACATCTGTGGAATGCTTTGCCTTTCTCCTTAAATCGCATACACATCTAGTATTTATATGAGATAAAGGATAAACTCAATCTCCCTCCCTACTGGAAAAAAAAGTGTGAATTTTATTATTTTATTTTGCAGGTGAGGAAATGGAGCCACAGAAAGGAAAATGACAGGCCCAGTGAGGCACAGATATTTAATAGCAAATTGAAGACTGAACTTCAGGTCTTCTGAATCCAAGCTTATACTTCTTACTCTGATTTGAGATTTAGAACAAAATATAACAGTACCTTTCCTTTGACCCTGACCCCTGAGGGGCATGTATCGGTAACATTACCAGTTTTTGTGGCAGATTACATTTCTTTAATTTTTCTTTCTCTCTTTTCCCAGCTTCCCCCATCATACTCTTATCTAGTTCTTCTTCTCTTTCTTTCACTTATGTAAATAGCTTGGGATGTGGAGTCAGACAGAAGTCAATTTGAAGGTCAGTTTTTCTATGTGGAGTCTATCACTTAATTTCTCCAGAGCCTCAGTCCCCTCATCTGCACAATGGGGAGATCAATATCTACCTCAAAGAGTTACTGTAAAATTAGATAAGAATATATGTAAAACTCCTAAAAGCAGCAGTATTTACCACACAGCAGGTCTACTACGTCTCCTATCCTACAATATCTAGGCCTGGATTGCCCATTTTGTTTCAAGAGGTTGCTGAGATACAACCAAATAGCATTACCTCCATCCAATGAGGCACAAGCACACAAGTAGTGTATCCAGGTCCACTTTCTGCCTGTTGCCTTGCTACTCCCTGATTACAATTTCTAATTAACACAGAGCTCCAAACTCTTAGTCAAGTCCTTCAAAGAACATGCAAGTCAAGACCTGATAGTCACCTCTGAGGCTCTAAAATGTCATCAGTCACCCTCTCAGTCAGATAAGATGACACTAAGAACAGCCTACCTACAGAAGTTTGTAGAGGAGCTTTCACTTACATTAAATACACACACATATACATACAAATGGAAAGCAACAAGGCAGCCCAACAAAGACAAGGCTTTAGCTTGTCATCCTCTCATAAGCAAAGATGGGGCAGAAGCCATGAGACTCTAACACCTTTCCAGAATAACTAGTTGAACCAGCTTTCCTCCCAGCTTTATCTCATCTTACCCCCAACCTCCTCCCCCCAAAGAAAAATCAATTTCTGATGGACCATGAAAGGCAGTATAGGAGAACCATTCAAAACTTCCCTGCCAGGGGCTCAGGAAGAGAGAAGACCATACAGCTGGGAATCTGCTGAGTGGCATTAAAGTGGAGGCCAGAAGACACCACAAAGGGTCTGTCCATCACTGGGCTTAACCGTTGATCCTGTCAAATTAGTCCCACCTCCTGCATTCCTCACAGATGTAACATTAAAAGACTTGAGTGAAAGTTAACAGACCATGAGGCATGTCGTCCCTGAGAACATACCAGGAAACAGCCATTTGTGGAAAGATAGGAAGTAGGAGCATAGAGGAAAGCAAAGCCCTGGATGAACTGCCTAATGTCAGTCAGCCTTTACACCTCCACAGCCTAAACTCTGAGAGAAGATCCTGGAGCCCATAGCATCCCTTTAGTAAGGCAGAAGCTTGCCCCGCAGAGAGGCTGAGAAGAAACAGGAGAGTACAAAGAGGTGAAGTAACATGCCAAGATTACTCGGCGAGTTGATAAGAGAGTATCAGGAATGGAACAGAGGTCCGATCCTCCACTGAAACAGGACAGAGAGACACAGTGTGAGAAAAGTTCCCCCGACCCAGCTACCAATTTGCTGAGTGTTGTCAAACTTTATCAGCCTTAATGCTGAACTTCTCTCCCCTCCCCCCACACACACCAGATGCATGGCTGAGCCAAGAGGGACAGAGCTGGTACAGAAGACTAGAAGGGCCCACTGTGATCAAAAAAGAAAAAAAGAAAACAAGCTGGGTTTTGGACAGTGGGCAGGGAAGCCAATGAATGAACAAAGAAGTAGTGGCACTTGAGTGAGACAGTCCCAAATGTAGGCCTCAAGCAGCTTGGTACTGGAGGGTGGAGACTGCAAACCGAAGACCAGACATGAAAGAAGAGTAGCCTAGATGCATGGAAAATGTGTCTCTGTTGCTACCAAGCAGTGTTCGTTCCGTGGCATGGCACAGTCATGGACTTTCACTGAAAGAGGAGGGAGTAGAGATGAAGTCAAAGTGGGGCTTGCGGGGGTGGGGGCAGTTAAGTCTCTGAGAAACCAAGTCATCTTGATCTTTGCAATTTTGGTGCCCAGCCAGGATGGCTATGTGCCCAAGCAAACATGCCAGTGTGATGTGAGGAAGAACAAATCATCCCTTGGAAAACTAACGCCTAAGACAATCTTTCCATTTGGCCTGTTTATACTAGATGGGGTGAAGGGGTGTGAAGAGACAAACACCTATCCCATTCCCAGTTCTTAGAGCACAATCTTTAGCAGGGAAATATAATACCTCAACTTTTTCATTAATGACTTAGTTGAAGTCTGTCTAAAGCAGGTATTTCAGGGAAGCATCAGGAAACAAAGTACTGCCCCCACAGAAACAGTGAAAGTGATCTAGGTACCCACATAACTAATAAAAAAGGGTCACTTGCTGATTACAAGATAACTCAGGTAAACCTGTGAAGTTCAGTTTCAGAGAGATTTAACAATGCAAACACTGTATGTACACACAAATCCTGGCCCCAGCACCAAGGCTATGAGCACCTGGGCAGTGAGAGTAGTAGAAACCCCAAAACCACTTAGGTGGGTAACAGAAATACCTAAAGCACTTGTTATCCCTGACTTCCAGATTGTTTTCCAAGATTACCTTTGTAAATAAACAAGCTTATCTGAAATTCTGAATGCAGTTCCCTGTAGACAGACTAAAATTTTAAATAAGCAAGCTTACTTGGAGATTTGAATGCAGTTCCCTGTAGATAGAATATTATAAAAATAGTGGTTAGGTTCTGTGATTTCATCAGGGATATACTATGGACCAAAGAGCCCTCTCCAGAACTGTTCTGCACATGACAACTATCAATAACTGTGTTAGAGGGACATGTTTCCTAGACTTTAACTCTCTTCTCCAGGCCTCTCATCCTTCAGTGATAATGAGGATTAAGCTCCATTTCAATACACTCCCCCATCAGGAGTTTAGTACCAAGAAAAGACATTTGCTCAACTCAGGTGACAATCTGGTAGATGTGAGGACATGGAGAAGGGGCAGCAACGAGACTGTGGATTTAAGACCTCCAGCAGGAGTGACTCCCATGGGTATTCCAGGTACAGACAGAAGACCTCCGAACAGAGGAATAGCAGCAACAATAGGAGATTTGCAACCAGTGCCAATGACAATGTGCGCAGAAATAAAAACCTAACAGAGTTAGAGACTGCCGTGTCTAAATTCCTACCCAAGGTTTCTGTAAATTGGAGGCTTCTTGTATGTCATGTACGGTCAGCATCTTCAATCTCAAACACACCTATTTGTTCCACAAGGGGAAAATTAAGTTCATAGAGGTTATCCCTACCAATTCAAAGCCAGCAACTGGTTAAAGATCAAACAATCTGATGTTCTGGAGGTCTGATTTTTTACCAAATACCACTTCCTTCTTCTATTATACAAATTCCTTGGCTGTAACTCTTTGTAGAAACATATATGCTCCTGGAAGTCAGGGCTTATGCCTTCTCTATCATCTCCCTTAGAACGCTTTTTCCAAGGCTGGACTAGGGACAGGGCTAGGGCCAATTCCAAATGCATAGTGAAAGATGTGCCCCTCCCAAATCTCTTACATAGTTGTCCCTATGTAGGTTCCTATGGAGAGGCCTTGGACAGGTGTCACTTAGCAGCAGCATAGATACTTCCACTAAAACACTTTGCTTGATACGGGGTCTTCATATGGCATGGATGCCAGAAAGAACCAAAGTAGTCTTCAGTTGTTTTAAAGAATGGTCCTACTCAACTTCGGTCAGACACTTCTCACTTAACTGCATTCAGCTGTCGGCTCCCTAACTCTAGAGGAATATGGCCAGGCTGGAGTGTATCCAGAGTGGGAGCAGGAGGCTGGATCTCAGATCCCATAGAGAACAGCTAAAAGAGCTAAGGCTCTTTAGCCTAGAAAACTGAGACAAAGGGACACAGTCTTTGTCTTCAGACCTCGCAAAGGTTGTCCTAAGTCAGAGAACTTGCTCCTTGTGGTCCCAGAAGGCAAAACTAGAACCCACAGAGAGTAGGCAGATGGAGAATGATTGCAGCCCAACAGGAGAAAAAGCTGTCTACAGTCAAAACTTTTTTTTTTTTTTTTAACACTGAACAGGACTGGCTAAGAAGGAAATGAGCTCCCCCACGACCAGAGGAGAACAAGCTCAGGGATACTGCATAGGAGACTCATGGATCAATCAAGACCAGGTGACTTCCACAAAACCCTCCTCACTTTGAGAATCTGTGATTCCAGCCACCTCAAAGAACAGTATTCAGTTAGCAGGCCTGAGTTTAGTCTGCCCTTTGGTGGGGATGCAGGAGGGTGTGTGGCTAGTGAGGGTAGCCCTTGACTTAATCTCTGCTGTTCTTCATTAACTTTTCTCAGACAGGTCAGCATCTTTTTGCCCTCTGGTTCTGAAGGAGCCTAACTATAAAAACTGTGATGTTCCCTCTAGATAATCATTCCATAAACACCAACTTCAAATCTGAGTTTCTCTTTTCTCTTAAAAACAAGTCCTGGGAGGAGATGGGAGAGAGCAAGAGGCAAAATCATTTGAATTCTGTTTAAAGGACAATGTTCAAGTGTCTTCCAGCTGGAGCTGAATTTTCTCTGTCTGTGGTTTTAGAGAAGGAAAAGCCTCTAACAGGCTTGGCCTTTTTTTTCACTTCAGGGAGCACACGTGTGGATCACAATAGGTTACCAGTTGTATTATAACAGCCCAGCAGGCCCCAAAGCAGTGTGTAGCCAAAGCTCAGCCAAAGGTTAGCAGACACATCACCCACTTTCTTTACGTTACTACTTCTCACCAACCTGATTTGTTTTCCTTTGGATGAATTCCTACCCCATATACCCAAAAGCCTACTTTCTGAGAGAGAGGAGCAGTTGGGGAGCTGAGGCAGTAGACATCTTTGTTGAGTTTAGAAGCAGAGATGAGGAAGGGATTCATCTACGTAACCAGGGTGTACTAAGCTCCCAAAGAAGCAGACCTCACGAAGGTCCCTTTGTGAATGCCAAGCCCTGGTCTGGGGGTGGTCCTGGCCTGCAACATAACTAAGAAGGTTTCACAGAACTATCACTTCTCACATAACACTACCTGTGCACCCAAAAAGAACTCAAAGTCACAGCCAAATCTACTGCCAGGCCTCAATCTGACTTGATCCACATCCTCTTGAAATCTCAGCTGCCACTTTGTGTGCTTCAGTGGGGATGAAGGAGAGACTTAAAACTTAAAGAGCATGCCCTGCCCTCTTCCTAGGCTAAGGATGCCACACAGTATTAAAGTTTACTCAATTTATTCTCACATCATCTGTGCTAATAAAGATGGCGCAGGTACGGCTACCCCCATGTGGCATATAGAAATCTTGGGTCCAAAGAGGATAAAATAATACAGCAACATCAGTGCACACTAAGTGGAGGAGGTGAAACTTCTTTTTACTTCAGGCTACTGCCCCACCTGACCCTACTTTGTTTCAGAGCAGTAAGTAAGTAGTGGCCACTTCCATTACTGTGCCAGATAGAGACTGTCACAAAAATGGACCAGGAAAATGGCAGATACATAGGATGAGTCTGTTTCTGCCATGTCTCATCCTCCTCCCCAAATCTCCTCCTCCTCCTTTTCCTACATCCCCCACTGATCTCCACCATCAGCCAACCTCAGGGCACATTTCCAAGAACTCAAAATGAGTATAGGAATCTTACAATACAGCTTAGTAATTCTCTCTCTCTCTCTTTCACATACACACACCACAGGAGAATACAGTTTGAATCTCTGAGACCTCTGAGAGGCCCTATTTGATGCATAATCACTGGCACCAGAACCTTGAAAACTGTCACCCATCCCCCAAAGTCAATCTTTTCCAGTGCAGGGAGCCTAATTCATGGATGACTGTCTACACTGTAGAGGGGGTAGAGGGAGAGCCCTAGGTAGCAAACAGCCCAAATAGTCAAATCTCATTAGAAGAGAATCTCCACTTCTTTCAGACAGGCTCCCTAGGTCAATAAGGTATTAATAGTATAAGATGCTAACCAAAGGCATGGGCCCAATTCTCTAGTGGGTCATGTTTCTTTGGAAACACCACAGTGTATGAGGAAATCACAAACCATTCCTTAATGCCCAGGATAATCAATAATAATAGTTGTTTGGGGGAGGGGTTGCTGTTTGTCTTTTTTTAAACATTTCTTGTCACTTAACTGTTAAAAGAAGTGAAGAGAAGTTAAGACTATATCAGTCTCCACAACTTTGACAGGTGAATTCCCTCCTTCAGGGATATCACTGGAGCATACAGAAATTGATAACTTCCTCAACTTGATCATTTCCTGATCCAAATGTTCCCCCATAACAATTGGGAACACTTTACAACACTTTCAACACTCTATGCACTCTTTTCCCACTAATCACATTTCCTCAAACACCTCCACTCCCAAGATGTCTCCACCTGTTACCCAAGCTATCTCCAAGCATATATGCCATACCAGATACAAGTTTCCTTTGGGTTTTTTCCCATGACACTGAAGGAGGTTCTCCAATATTTCTCACCATGGTTCTGGTACCTTACCTCTGTATCTGCCTGACCGGAGATCATCATAAGTGGTTTGGAGTGACCAAAACAGCCCTCTCCTATTTCCCGAGCCTAGACTCCACCAGGGAGTGTCTGCAACCCAGTCCTCACCTACTGTGGAACCACAGGCTGGCATGCAAAGGGTCAATGGGGTGGGACGCTGCCAAGACTGAATACCCTCCTCAGTGGTATTGACCCATGTCTCTTTACAAACTGCAGTACCACCAGAAAAATCAAGAAACTCTCCAAGCAGAAGGTGTGGAGAAAAGGGAACCCTTGTACCCTGTTGGTGAGAATGTAAATCTGTGTAGCCACTATGGAAAACAGCATAGAGGATGCTTTAAAAACTAAAAATAGAACTACCATATAACCCAGCAACTTCAATCCTGGGTATACAGCTGGAAAAAACAAAAATTAATTCGAAATGATACACACACACCAGTGTTCATAGCACCACTATTTACAATAGCCAAGATATGGAAGCAACCCAAGTTTCCATCAACAGGTAAATGGATAAAGATGTGGTGTATGTGTGTGTGCAATACTACTCAGCCATAAAAAAAAGAATGATAGATTACCATTTGCAGCTACATGCATGGACCTAGAGTATTATGCTTAGTGAAATAGTCAAAAACAAATACTGTATATCACATATATGTGGAATCTAAAAAATAATACAAATGAATCTATATACAAAACAGAAACAAACTGACAGACATAGAAAACAAATTTATGGTTACCAAAGTGGATAGGGAGGTGGGGGCAAATTAGGAGTATGAGATTAACAGATACAAACTAGTATACATAAAATAGATAAGCTACAAGGATGTACTATATAGCACAGGGAATTATGCTCATTATCTTGTAATAATCTATAATGGAATATAGCCTAAAAAAAAAAAGAATCACTATGCTATATACCTGAAACTAACACAAAATTGTAAATCAACTACGCTATACTATAGCAGAGTGTTCAGTCGTGTCTGACTCTTTGAGACCCCATGGACTGTAGTCTGCCAGGCTCCTCTGACCATGGGATTTCCCAGGCAAGAATACTGGAGTGGGTTGCCATTTCTTACTCCAGGGAATCTTCCCGACCCAAGGATCAAACCCACGTCTGTTGTATCTCCTGCATTGCAGGAGGATTCTTTACCACTAGCACCACCTGTGAAGCCCCAGATCAACTGTACTTCAATAAAAATAATAATTTTTAACAAAGAAATTCTCCAAGTAGTAGAAAATATGATAGATTTGGAGCCTACCACTGACTCACCATATGACATACCTATGCATGCCAGTCAATGCATCACAGCCTCAGTTTTCCCATCAGTTTCTCCACAACCTTCCTTGACTGCCTCACCTGGTGGCTGTAGAAGGCTAATGAAAAAAAAGAGATGTGGAAATACACTATAAAACAGTAACACTGTGTGCAAACAGAACAAAGTGTCATCTTCCTCAGTCAGAAACCCTTCTAGGACGAAAAGGGTTAAAAGCTAGCACAGCAGAAAAGACTGGCTACTAGACTATCACAGTCTTATTTAAAGACTTGAACCTCACAGTAGACATGGAGACATCTAAACCCAGGGAGGGCAAGTGAAGTACCCAGGATCCTGGTGCTAGTGAATGGCAGAGCAAGGATTAGAACCCAAGTTTTCAGTCTGCCAATACACTTCTCTTTTTATACCCTTCTATCCCACCCCCACCAACATGTGAGACTGAGGCTATTTCCAAGAAGAAAGCTGTATCGTTTTGAAGCATAAAGGGAGAAAAATTAAAAGGGGATTAATGAACCATGCCACATACTATCTAGGCAAGAAAAAAATATACAGGTAACCACTTCACTTTACAAAACTGCCATGGCCCCTTTAAATATAGGGCTAACCGGGTTATATGAAATGGCAACCCACTCCAGTGTTCTTGCCTGGAGAATGCCAGGGATGGGGGAGCCTGGTGGGCTGCCGTCTATGGGGTCACACAGAGTCGGACACAACTGAAGGGACTTAGCAGCAGCAGGTTATATGGGCTTCCCTGGTGGCTCACAGTGTAAATAATTTGCCTGTAATGTGATCCCTGGATTGGGAAGATCCCCTGGAGAAGAAAATGGCAAACCACTCCAGTATTCTTGCCTGGAGAATCCCATGGACAGAGGAGCCTGGTGGGCTACAGTCCATAGGGTCGCAGAGAATCAGACACGACTGAGTGACTAACACACAACCAGGTTATATAGGCTTCCTTGGTGGCTCAGTGAAAAGAATCCACCTGCCAATGTAGGAGACATGGGTTTGATCCCTAGGTCAGGAAGATCTCCTGGAGAAGGAAATGGCAACCCACTTCAGTATTCTTGCCTGGGAAATCTCATGGACAGAGGAGCCTGGGGGGCTACAGTCCACAGGGGTGCAAGAGTCAGACAAAACTTAGCCACTAAACAACAACAACAAACCAGGTTATATATATATATAGCTGGCTTTTACTGCAAGGATTCAAGCTATTTGGAATATATGGGAGAAATGATTTTACCCCCTTCATAACCAAATATGTGTAATAATGAGCCTTCATATATAACAGGGGTCAAGCGTACCTTCAGCAGAAAGGGAATCATTAAAAGGCACCCTGCCTCTCAACACACGAGTCACTTCCTCAACAGCTTGGCCAAGGAAAGCCTCATCTACCCTCAAATAATCCCCCAGGTAGACCGCAAATTGTTGGCTGCCCTGTGCTTAGTAACACCCCCTGCCATGTTTGTGCTGGCTCACAAAACAACCCAGGGCCACAGCAGCAACCACTCTCTGTGGTGCCTTTCAGGATGGGTGAGCCCTGGGCAGAGGTGGAGAATGACCTCTCCAAGGCAGGTTGTCTGGGCAGACTGGGAAGTCTGCAAGTGGTGTCAGGATAAAAAGAAAGGGAGGAACTGCCAGACCATGGAGGGCTGCATAGACTGTTCTGACCTTGGTGGAATGGAGGGAGAGCAGGAGTTTGATTAGAAGAAAGTCCTGAAGGCCAGGATTCCCCTCCTCAAAGGGGTTGTTTGAGACTGTTCAAATTAAAAAAAAAAAAAAAAGGCTTATTACTCCCTCCAGAGAATACTGGAGTGGGGGGAGGGGTGACATGACAGTAGGTGACAAAGTCATCTTAGGCTGGTTAGAAATAAATGACTAGTATGATGAAAAGGGGTGCTGGATGAAGATCTAGGCTGGTTATTGGTGTTTGGAGAAGCTAAAGATTTCAGTTTTCCCTGACAGCTCCTCAAAGTTTTGCCTCAGCATACCTCAGGCAGCTCAAGGTGATAGGCACACCCCGTGACAACTCCCCAGGATTGCTAAGAGTGTGGCCCCAAGGCCTGAAGAACCCCCTACACTAACAAGTTAACCAGCAATTTGGTGCCTGGCAAAAGGGCACAGGTTTCTGCAGAGGTGTGGCGGGGGGCATTCGCCTCCCCCTCCTGAGATGTGACCTACGTTAAGAAGCCAAAACAATAAAGTGACATTTGTTACCCGCAGAGAAACCACATCTTTCTGTCTCCAGCACAAATTCACGTTTTCCACCTCAACTGCAATTTGAGCGGGCTGGAAGGGGAAGGGCTTTTCAGAGAAACAAAAACAATCTTAAAACAAACAAAAGAAGCAGAATAAAGTTCGTGAAGTTCACTCCCTTGGCCATCTGGTGCCTCAAGGTGAGTCGTCCTGCAAATCTCTCTTCCCAGTTACAGCCCCGGCGGCCCCCACCCCCTACCCTCACCCCTACTCGGGGGTGGCTTGCTCAGGGGGGTTCTGGAAGGCTCGGGAGAGCACCTCTCCCCTGTCCTCAGCTGCAACTTGGCTTCCAGCAGACCACAGCCTCCTAAAACAAACAAACTCTGGCGGCAGCGGCGGCAGCTCCAGCACAGCTGCGCTCCATGGCGCAAAAGTTTCCTCCACGCTCCTCAACGTGCAGGAAATCTCGCCGGCGCTGGGGCAGGACTCCGGTGGGAGGGAAAGGCCGAGCCCAAGCCGCAACGCCCCACCGGCTGAATGGATGTGCGCGCGTCCGGCCGTGGGAAGTGAGGCTGACGAAAGCCACCGACGCCTCATCTCCGTTCCCACACCGGACCCTCGCCCAGTAATCTGCCCAGGCGGGATGGCCCGGCGGTCGATCCAGGAGCAGACACCGCAAAGAAAGCTGCCAAGCCGTCTTGCCTGTCCCTTCAGCCCCTCGCTGTGCCACAAGGGCGCGGGAACTTCCAAGGAGCAACTCCCAACAGCTACCACTTCCTCCAGCTCCAACGGAGGGGAGCAAGCCGCCAGACGTTGGGGAGCAGAAGCGGCCCTCGAGCCCTCTCGGGGGTGTCTGCGCGCGGGACTCTAGCCCCGAACCGGCCGCACTCTCATCCCGCGCTCCCGCCACCCCGAAGGAGTGTCTGCGCCGGGGCTGGTGGCCAGACCCCCAGTGCAGCTAATGCTCCATGGTGGGGGGAGACGGGGGGAGCGGGCTTTCATCCCCAGCTCCAGCCAAGTTTCAAAGTTGGTCTGAGGGCCGCGTCCCGCGGCAGCCTGAACACCCGCTCGCCCATTCAAAGTTGGGCACTGCTCAGAGAGAGCAGCCAGTTCTTACCTTAGACACCGTGAGCGGTTCGCAATGTTCCAGACCCCCCTTAAGGGTGAAGCCCCAGGGCGCCCCTCCTTGCAGCTGCACAGGGACGTACTGGAAGGACCCAGGCCGGTTCTCCATCCTCCGCTCGGCTCAGGCGCGGCGGGACTCCTTTTCTGCGGGGGCTACGTTGCCTCCGCCCCCAGCGGCTCCGCCACCATCGCCCTCCAGCGCTACGCCACCCCTCACCGCCCTGCTCCGCCTACTCTCCTGGCTGGAGACGCTCGGGCAGAGAGCGAGCGCAAGGAGGAAATGACACGGAGCTGGAGAGAGGGGGAGGGGGGGAGGAGAAGGAGGAAAAAAGAAAAGAAAAGGAGAGGCGGAGGGATAGTGCGTAATGGACAAGAAAACGGAGCAATGGGGAGGGTCAGTCAGTGGGACCTCGCCTATAAGAGCACAGGGGAGTGGGAGTGAGGCGAGGCTTCACATCAATTGTTACATTGTTTCATTCAAGCAGCTTTCCCCCCACCCGGCCCCCCCACCCCGCGTTGGTCCTCCTCCTTACTGCCGAGTTCCCCGCCCCTCCAGCCAGCCAAGGCCAGGGGAGGTGAAAGTCGTTAGTGTGGATGGCCCGCGTGGCTGAGTGGGCTGAAATGCTGGTTTCCCGATTAGCGCGTTCATATTTCTCTGACTGCCTTTTTCTTCTGAAGGCCCCGAGAACCGGGTCCTGGGAGGGTTACAAAGCTGCTAATTTGTGGATCTTGCCTAGAGGGATGGAAAGTCAAGCAAGCACGCCAGGGAACACAGTGGGGCTGTGTGAGTAGGCTGCTCTGTGTGTGCGAGCTAGGTGTGTGGGGTCATTATGAAACATTGCCCTGGAGCATAGTTTAAATAAAGAAGCACTTTGAGGATGCCCCCTGCCCAGGCTCAGCCGCACCCTGGCTCAGCGCTGGCGTTTATGGTTTATGGGTAGCACTGTGCTTGTGTATATTCCAGTCATCTGGAGTTTCTGGCACAGCCTTGCACTTGCCCCACTGAGATGACCAAGCCAGAAATCAGCAAACTTTATGACTAGCAGTATTGTTTTCACTTCTAAAGAAACCTACAGGAAAGAGCATCCATTGATAAGCTGGTCAATTAACAATGTTGTTCCTTTTGTAAGAATTGGCTTTTAGACAACGGCCAGAACATCTCTGCTCATCTGTTCATGCTTGAGGCTGTAGTGTCTGAGCCGAGCTTTTAGAACTGACCAAACAAACAAATACCCACACTAGTAGTCTCCACAATATTAGAATTTATTATCAGATCTTGGGCTGATTTCTCAGTCTTCACCTGGACACAGTTACCACCCCTCTCTGAGACGTTTTCTTGGAAGCCACATTCAGGCAGTGAGTTTTTAAAGAGCTTCACAGTAGCAAGGAAAGTTTTGACAACTCAGTCGTGACTCCATAGGACCCTCCAAGGTTCTTGCTTGTTCAGTCTCTTGATGCCTTCTTATGCACTTTCTTCTTCATCATCAAGAACACACACCATGACACCCTTCCTTCCACAGTCAGCTTTCTGCAGACAAGGTTGTCACTCTTTGCTTGCATTTCCTCACCTGTCACAGCCTCCTCAACACACTTCAGCCTGTGTGTGCCCCTTCAGGCCACTGAAGTTTCTCTCACAGGCTCTCCTCCCTCCTCCAATCATTTCTTCTTTGCCTCCTGGACTGTCTTCATTATATGATGCTGACCTGACTTTTCTTTAATAAAACTGCAGTTTTTGATATTTATAACCTGCTTTTGAAAAGTCCTTAGATGTGTATAACTGATTCACTTTGCTGTACAGCAGAAACTAACATGACATTGTAAATCAACAATACTCCAATAATTAAAAAAAAATAAAGAATCTTTAAAGATGATTCACATGGGGAACCACCTTCAATCTTTAAGATTTTTAGACCTGCAAAAATCATTTCAATCAAGTTCACTTTTTTTTTTTTTTGGTTTGCATTTCTCCCACTAGAAAACAGGAAATTTTAGAAAATGGCAGCTGGGTTTGTTGATTCTTGATCACATGTCAGCCTATGACATAACACTCATTTGCTCTGTTCCACCTTGCAACTGAGCTTTTTTCCCTTCTTTTTAAGACTTCTATCTCCATGATTGTCACTTGATTAGAACTTAGCATGTTTCAGCATATTGCAATCCATAAATTTCAGTTCACAGGGTCTGTAGTTATCACTCAAGGTCTACTAGAATTATGTGTCTAGACTAAAAGAAAGAAGATTAGGAAGCAGGAGACACACATCTGAGCCCTGGCCTTGTCACTAACTAGATGGGTCATCTTAGGCAAATCACTGAACTGTTTTCAGTCTCATTTTATTCATCTGTAAACATCAACTAATAAGTCCTGATCTCTATCCCTCCCAGGTCTATTGAAGACTAAAATGAAATAATACATATGAAGACACTTTGGCAAGGAAAGAGTCAAAATCCTCACAACATTATTATGAAAGCAAGCACTGAGCTAGCCTTTAACCAGTCTATCTTCATTGCAAGGCTTACTCCATACTGTCTTGCAGCACTCTTCAGTTTATCCTTTCCATTATTACAGCAAAAGAATATAAATTATCTAATCCCTGATGAAAAATATCACATAAGTAGCCATTTTGAACATCAGATGGACAGATAATCTTCTTTACTAATAAAAATCACTGCTAGGACTTCCCTGGTGGTACAGTGAATAAGAATCTGCCTGCCAATGCAGGGACACTGGTTCAATCACTGGTCTGGGAAGATTCCATATGAGGCTGCAGAGCAATTAAGCCCCCGAGCCACAACTGCTGAGCCCAGGTGCTGCAACTACTGAAGCCCATGCACCTAACAGCTTATGCTGCACGACAAGAGAAGCCACCACAATGAGAAGCCCATGCACTGCAATGAAGAGCAGCCCCTGCTCACCACTAGAGAAGCCTGTGCACAGCGACAAAGACCCACTGCAACCAAAAATAAATAAATAAATTATATTTTAAAAATCACTGCTAGTAGCAGGGATCTCATTCTTTCCAGTTTGTGGGAGCATGATTATGTAGTGGAAAGGATACTGGGTAGAATGTGAGATGCCTGGATTTTAAGCTGGTTCTGCCATTAAATTGCTGTATGATATTAAGCAGATGACTGCCTCTCTATATAAATGGAAAAGATTGCACTACTTGATTTCTTAAGTTCCTCTACAGTTTTAAAATTTCTGGGATTACTTCCTGGCAAGTGGTTAAACATGTGCAAACGAAGCCTTAATGATGGAGATGAACCATGTGAAAATAAAGCAATGAAGAGACCGGGGTGTATTTCTCTGTGTGTGTCTGTGTGCGATGCAGTCAATGGACAGATAATAAATTCACTCTAAAATACATTAAATTGCCTTTGGGTAAAAACATAGAAAGTCCAGTTTGTTTGGTTGTTTAGTCGCTAAGTCACGTCCAACTCTTTTGTGACCTCCTTTGTCCATGGTATTTCCCAAGCAAGAATACTGGAGTGAGCTGCCATTTCCTTCTCTAGGGGATTTTCGTGACCCAGGAATTGAACACATGTCTCCTGCATTGGTAGGTAGATTCTTTACTGCTGAGCCATCAGGGAAGCCTGGAAAGTCCAGTAGGCAGGTAGAAATAGGAAACCACATATCAAGCGAGGAAGAGTGATTGATAAAACACACTTGGATTACGGTTGAAGCCATTTGGAGTAGATAATCTCATGCAGGGATATATGGTAGGAATGATAGAATGATAGGAAAAGGAAGATTAAGATGAAATCTTGGATTATGGTATTTTAAAAATAATTCTAGTATTTAAAAGTCAAGAAGGATCACAAAGGATCTAAAAAGAAGCAGACAGGGGAGGTGGGCAAAAGTCTTTCAGCAGAAATGAGAGAGAAGTTTTTTAAAAAATCCTCACAATAGTCTTTTCTTCTTTAGGAATCTATTGACCAATTTATCTTTTTGGAAAGAAGGAGATTGAAATAGCAATTATTCTCTGAACTTTTTTACTTTTTAGCTCAATTTGAATACAACTTTCCTCAAAGCAGTGCCTCTAGCTCCTTTCTAAATTAAGGATTCTTTTGAGAGTCTAGGGAAAGCTATGCACGATCTCCTCTAGAAATTCCTAGAAATCTATACATGATCATCCCATGTTGTATATAGTTCATGCTAAGGCTTATAGACCCTAGCTTCATAATCCTTGCTCTAGTAAAAGATCAGATTTTTTTCTATTGTGTCAAAAGCACAGATGAAGTCTACCCTCTAAACAAAATTTTAAGTGTACAGTAAAGTATCATTTGCATGCACAATGTTGTACAGCAGATTTCTAGAATATTTTCATCTTGCATGACTGAAACTTTGGACCCATTGAACAGTAGTATCCATTCCTGCCTCTCCTTAGCCCTTGGCAACCACTATTTTACTCTGATTCTATGAACCTGACTGTTTTAGATTTTTCATATAAGTGGAGTCATGAAGTAGCTGTCCTTTAGTGATGAGCCTATTTCACTTAGCAAAGTTGTCAATGTCTATTCACATTGTAGTATGACAGTATTTCCTTTTCAAAGACTGAATAATATTCCATTGTATATATATATATATATATATATATATATATATATATATTCATATATCTCACATCTTCTTTATCCATTCATTGCTCAATGGGCATTTAGGTGTTTCCACCTCTTGGCTCTTGTGAATAATGATGCAATGAAATTGGGAGTGCAAACATCTCTTCAAGATCCTGATTTAAATTCTTCTGGATAAATACCCAGTTGTAGGATTTCTAGATCACATGGTTGTTCTATTTTTAAGTTTTTGAAGAACTTCTATACTGTATTCCATGCTGGCTGCACTGTTTTACATTCCCACCAACAATGTACAATGATTCCAATTTTTCAACCCCCTTGCCAACAATGGTTAATATGATTTTTAAAAAATAATGGCCATTCGAACAGGTGTGATGTGAAAGGCATTGCATTTCCCTGATGATTAGTGAGCTGTGCTTTTCATAAACCTGTTGGACATTTATATATATTCTTTGGAAAAATTAAAATCCTTTACCCATTTTTAATCTAGTTATTTGCTTTTTCTTTTTTCTTTTTCTTCTTTGCTACTGAGTTGTATAATTTCCTTATAGATTTTGAATATTAACTCCTTATCAGATGTATGATTTTCAAATATTTCCTCCCATTCTATAGGTTACCTTGTCTACAGTATTTGTTGGGTTTTTTGTTTGTTTTGCTTTCTGTACAGAAGTTTTTTAGTTTGATGTAGTCCCATATAATTATTTTTGCTTCTGCTTCCTATGCTTTTGGTGTCATGTCCAAGAAATTGTTGCCAAGACCAACATCATGAAAATTTTCCCTATGTTTTCTTCTCTTAGTTTTACAATTTCAGGTCTTATATTTAAGTCTTTAATCCATTTTGAGTTAATTTTTGTGAATGGCATAAGGTAGGGGTACAGATTCATTCTTTTGCATGTGGATATCCAGTCTTCCCAATATCATTTGTTGAAGAAATTATCCTTTGCCCATTGGATGTTCTCATTTCCCTTGTCAAATATTGGTTGAAAGTCTATGCAGGAGTTTATCTATGGGCTCTCTATTTTCTTCCACTGGTTTATGTGTCTGTTTTTTATGCTAGTATCCTATTGTTTTGATTACTATGACTTTCCAGGTGGCAATAGTGGTAAAGAACCTTCTTGACAATGTAGGAGATGTAAGAGACTTGGGTTCAATCACTGGGTCAGAAAGATCCCCTGGAGAAGGGCATGGGTAACCCACTGCAGTATTCTTTCCTGGAGAATCCAATGTACAGAAGAGCCTGGTGGGCTACAGTCCATAAGGTCATAAAGAGCTGGACATGACTGAAGCGATTTAGCACAGCACACAGCACCTATCTTTGTAATATATTTTGAAATCAGGAACTATAGTGCTTCTAGCTTTGTTCTTCTTTCCCAAGATTGCTTTAACTATCTGGGGTATTTTGTGGTTCCATACCAATTTTAGGATTTCTTTTCTATTTTTTGAAAAATGCCATTGGAATTTTGGTAGGGATTGTATTCAGTCTATAGTGTCATCTGATCATAACAGTTCTTTTAAAGAGCTTACATATTCACTAAAACAATGTTTCAACAGAAAACAGTATTCATTCATGCTAGTCTCTTCAGTAATACCCGACTTTGTGGCTCCACAGACTGCAGTTCATCAGGCTTCTCTGTCCATGGGATTATCCAGGCAAGCATACTCATATGGGTTGCCTTGCCTTCCTCGAGGGGATCTTCCTGATCCAGGGATTGAACCCAAGTCTCTTACATCTCCTACATTGGGAGACGGGTTCTTTACCCGCCAATTTACCTTACATTCAGAAAACAATCGCTAACTGCTAGGTACCATTCAACATAGTTTTTCATATATTTTTGGCAAAGACTACAAAGACCCTGCAAAGTAGGTTTTAGTAACTGTTTTACAAGTGAGGAAACTAAGACAAGAAGTGGTAAAACCAGGATTTCAAGGCAGGGAGGCTGGAGAAGTATCCTATGATAACTTTATTAATAGTGTCTCTGTCATATTCTCCTCTTCTGCAGGTGAGGGAATGGTTTAGAATCTTCCATTCTGCTCTCTTCATATTTCCCTTTGAAAGTGCTTCTGTTAGAATAACTTTCTTGGCCTCTTTCCCCACCTTTGGGTGAGTTGTCAATTCTGTTGAGCTAAGTGAAGAGGGTATGAAGAAGTCTATTATGGATGTCTACATATTCCCAGGTTCTCCAATCAGCTTTTAACAGTAGTAAACAGATATTTTAAATCTCTGCCTCTCTGCTTCCTGTATCTCTCAATTGGTTCTAAACTTGAGTGTGGATGAGAGTGTTAATATTCACCACTACCGCCCAAATATACCTACTCAACTCATTTTATGCAATTTGTGTGTCTTGGGTCAATTAGCTAGCTATTTCATGTTCTCTTCTGAATGTCTATATGGACCTGTTTCTGAATGCAGCTCAGATTCCCTAGGTGCCTCAGGCAAGAGTACTGGAGTAGGGTGCCATTGCCTTCTCTACATATATATAGCAAGAAAGGTATGTGGGTGTTAGGCCCAAGTTCCATGTAGCCCTCAAGGGAGATCATATCTGAGTATGTGCAGGGAAGAGAGAGAGGGAGAGAGAATGAAGATGTGTTCATTGAACATGGCTTTGAGTGCCACCTTCCTATGGTGATCATAATGGTCCTTGAAGCAGGCTCTACCTTCTCCCATAGAAGCAGGCTCTACCTCAAAAGACTACTTAATTCCATTTTTTCCCATTTCCTTCTGTTCTGGAGTCACAGACTTCCTACTTCCTGTCTGTGTGCTAGCAGTCACTATTTCAGAAACCCTTTCTGTGCTGGCTCACAGACTTCTGGAAGATTATTTACAGACTAGGGAAGCTCATGGCACCCCACTCCAGTACTCTTGCCTGCAAAAATCCCATGGACGGAGGAGCCTGGTGGGCTGCAGTCCATGGGGTCGCGAAGAGTCGAACACAACTGAGTGACTTCACTTTCATTTTTCACTTTCATGGATTGGAGAAGGAAACGGCAACCCACTCCAGTGTTCTTGCCTAGAGAATCCCAGGGACGATGGAGCCTGGTGGGCTGCCGTCTATGGGGTCGCACAGAGTCAGACACAACTGATGCGACTTAGCAGCAGCAGCAGCAGGAAAGCTCTCATTTCTCTTAGGCAAATAATCCTAATAGAGAAATCTAACCTGTGTTTTGTGATTGCTATCTAGTGTACTATGGCACATATTTCTAAGATACCCAGCACATTTTATCATCATCTTTTAAATTTCATCACTCCATTGGGAAAAATAAGGTAAGAGTCAAAATTAGAGTCATATTCTTTACAGGTGAAACCAAAGGCAGAATAGATTCCTTCTTTACTAATCATCTCTCCATGCTTCCTTGGAAAAAAATTATTGGTGGGCCCAGAATATTCTTGGGCTAGTTGACTCACAGGCAAAGGGGGACTTGGAGCATTTTTTAATGAAACAAGACTATTTCATAAATGATATCAAAACGTGTTCATTTTTAATCTCATCAATTGTATCTATTGGACTATTCTACTTTGATTTATAAAGCCCTTTCTTCATTTATCCCCACCCTGCCCAACAATGACCTTGGCTCTTTTAACTGTTTCTCACAGAGGAGCGTTGTTGGAAAAGGGTGTTTGTTATGAGCAGTGTGTTCTCTTGACAAAACTGTTAGCCTTTGCCCTACTTCATTTTGTACTCCAAGGCCAAGCTTGCCTGTTATTCTGAGTATCTCTTGACTTCCTACTTTTGCATTCTAATTCCCTGTGAAGAAAAGGACATCTTTTTTTGGTGTTCATTCTAGAAGATTTTGTAGGTCTTCATAGAACCAATCAACTTCAGCTTCTTCAGTATCAGAGATTGGGGCATAGACTTGGATTACTGTGATGTTAAATGGTTTGCCCTGGAAACGAATCGAGAACATTTTGTTGTTTTTGAGATTGCACCCAAACCACTGCATTTCAGACTCTTGTTTACTATGAGGGCTACTCCATTTCTTCTAAGGGATTCTTGCCCACAGTAGTAGAAATAATGGTCATCTGAATTAAATTTGCCCATTCTTGTCCATTTTATTTCACTGATTCCTAAGATGCTGATGTTCAATCTTTCTAATCTCCTGCTCAACCACATCCAATTTACCTTGATTCATAAGTGACGTCAGTGGTAAAGAATCCACCTACCAAGGCAGAGATGCGTGTTTGATCCCTGGGTTGGAAAGATACCCTGGAGTAGAAAATGGCACCCCACTCCAGTATTCTTGCATGGAAAATTGCATGGGCAGAGGAGCCTGGTGGGCTAGAGTCAAACACAACTGGGTGACTGAGCACACACATGGACCCAACACTCCAGGTTCCTATGCAATATTGTTCTTTACAGCATCAGACTTTACTTTCATCACCAGACACAACCACAGCTGAGCACTATTCCCACTTTGGCCCAGTCGCTTCCTTCTTACTGGAGCTATTAGTAATTGCTCTCTGATCTTTCCCAGTAGCATACTGGTCACCTTCTGATCTGGGGGCAGGGGTGGGGGCTCATCTTCCAGCATCATATCTTTGCCTTTTCATACTGCCCATGGGGTTCTCCAGGCAAGAATACTGGAGTAGGTTGCCATTTCCTTCTCTACTGGACCATGTTTTATCAGAATTCTTTACTATAACCTGTCTGTCTTGGGTGGCTCTGCATGACATGGTTCATAGCTTCATTGAATTATACAAGCCTCTTCACCATGACAAACTATGGAAAATTCTTAAAGAGATTGGAATATCAGACTACCTTACCTGTCTCCTGAGAAACCTGTATGTGGGACAAGAAGCAACAGTTAGAACTGGACATGGAAGAGTAGACTGGTTCAAAATTGGGAAAGAAGTCTGTAAGGCTATATAATGTCACCCTGCTTATTCACCTTATATGCAGAGTACATCATATAAATGTTGGGCTGGATGAATCACAAGCTGGAATCAAGATTGCCAGGAGACTTGCCGGTTAATCTAAATGCCCTATGGACATCTAATAACAATATGTGGGACACAAAATTTTAAATGTGTTTGTGTAGGATATAAGATTAATATAAATTAATATAATAGAAATCTATTATATTTAAATTATTAATATCATTCAAGATACTCCTATTATTTTTTCTGCACTTGATAAAATATTCTCAGAGAAATGTTAATATGTCTCATTATGATTATGTATACTTTTCTTTTCCCTTATATTTCTTTTGATTTTTGTTTTATGTATCTTTGTTTCTTTGTTGTTAGGTGTCTAATGGTTTATGATGTCTATCTTTGTGAACTGTACCTTTTATCATTAAAAACATTCATCTTTGGGTTTTTTTTTTAAGTTTGCTAGGAGAAATATCAAAAACTTCAGATGTGCAGATGATACCACCCTTATGGCAGAAAGTGAAGAGGAATTAAAGAGCCTCTTGATGACAATTAAAGAGGAAAGTGAAAAAGTTGGCTTGAAACTCAGCATTCAAAAAACTAAGATCATGGCATCTTGTCCCATCACTTCATGGCAAATAGAAGGGGAAAAAGTTAAAACAGTGACAAATTTTATTTTCTTGGGCTCCTAAATCACTACAGATAGAGTGACTACAGCTATGAAATTAAAAGATGCTTTCTCCTTGGAAGGAAAGCTATGACAAACCTAGACAGTGTATTGAAAAGCAAAAACATCACTTTGCTGACAAAGGTCCATATAGTCAATGCTATGGTTTTCCCAGTAGTCATGTATAGATGTGAAAGTTGGTCCATGAAGAAGGCTGAGGGCCAAAGAATTGATGTTTTCAACTGTGGTGCTGGAGAAGACTCTTTAGAGTCCCCTGGACAGCAAGGAGATCAATCCAGTCAATCCTAAAGGAAATCAAGCCTGAATATTCATTGGAAGGACTGATGCTGAAGCTCCAATACTTTGGCCTGATGTGAAGAACTGACTCATTGGGAAAAACCCTGATGCTGGGAAAGATTGAAGGCAGAAGGAGAAGGGGTTGCAGAGGATGAGATGGTTAGATAGCATTATGGACTCAATAGACATGAATTTGAGCAAACTCTGGGAGATAGTAGAGGACAGAGGAGCCTGGAGTGCTACAGTCTATGGGGTTTCAAAGAGTTGGACTTGACTTAGCAACTGAAAAACACCACCATCACCACAGAGAAAAGATCTATGGCAATGATAATTATTATTGGAGAGGGGGAAAAAGTCTAATGTGGCTGCTATTATTCATATACAGATTACATGAAAATGATGGCAAGATCCTCCCTCCAGTATACATCGGATAGTATATGTTATGTGGGGTGGGGGGGAGAGGAATGGGACGTGAGGGTTGCAACAAAGGACAAAAAGAGTTTGATTCCTGGGGAATTTTGCCTAGGGCTAGGGGAAGACATTATGATAGAGGCCTGTTTTAAGCTATTATAACAGTAGCATACAAAATACTGTAACTAAGTCACTACTTTTGTTAAATAAATGCTGGTGAGTACATGCCTCTGGAGAAATATATTTCAGTTTCTCCTTGGGTAACTTTATAAAAAAATCCTTCTATTGCCATCTGGTTCAACCCATGCTTTTACCCATTTAGAAACATACCAATTATGTCATGGAATCTCAGTATCTTGACTTCGTGTTCTGTTTGAGGCTATAGATTTAGAATTTCTTCGTTTTTGAGCTGACAAATCTAGACAGTTTGTGAGTGTGTGTGTGTGCGTGTGTGTGTATACCAGGCTGCTATCTGCTGTGGTTGGTGTTCTCTGGGAAGGCTTGTTGGAGCAGGAGTTGGTTTTCTAAGCTCACAGTAATGTCAGCCCAACTGGAAACCTTCAATTTGCCCTTGGGGAAATCAGTCATCTAGTACAGGTTCAGCTGAGCTGTGATAGATGTTTACTGTTGCCCTACAGAAGTTTTAGCCAGGGATTGACTCCATATCAAGGATATGAAAATCAGATGAATGCTCAGATCCAAAATGTGGGCTTTTTGGTACCCAGCTTGGACAGGGTCCAAGGCATGCTTTGAGCTGTTTGTTAACCATTTGATTCTAGTTCTCAAATGCTGTTTTCTGTGAGCCATTCGTTACTCTTTAGTCATCAATACAATAAAATTTTGGTGCATATCAAACTCTTATCTTAATTACTTCAGCCACTGGAAAGAAAAAAAAGTCACACATACACATATATACAAATTCCAGCCTTTTTACTTTTGAATAGTTTCCATCATTTGACCCTCCTATAGTAACAGAGAAGGTATACCAATGCAATGGGCATTTGGGCAAAACAAAACCCCCCACTATGGTCTTGATGAAGTTCTGGGGAAGTGTACATACAGTTAACAGTCAAAATATAGATATATATATATCTCCTTCTTTTCTTTGATAGATTATTTTTACTCTAAAGTAAGTAGAAATGAATTCTATCTATTAAATATTGGCTAAAGAGGAAACTGTTTTGCTTTAACTTACATTTAGAACGACCTAGCACAAAGAGGAAAGAATAACCAGTTGCCTTTGTCCACAAGTATCAGATGGACTTCAGAAAAAATATGACTTTATCCAAATATTTTCTTTGGAAAGGTAGTCCCAGGCATGTGTATGTATGCCTAGATGTATATACATCCACCCTTTCACCTATATAGATATATGAACAAAGCCACACATAAGGACTCGTGTTCAAATTTGGGAATGCCTAGCTCCTTTCTCTCAGAGTCTGGCAACTCAAATTGCTAAAGAAAGGAATTCCTAAATTCTGGAACAACTGTCAGGAAACTGAAAATTACCTGGTGTTCTAATATTGGGGGACTTTTCAGTGTGTTTTCTTTCACTGGTTTCAATTAAACTTCAGAAACCTGGATAGCATACTTTCCCTTTTTCTTCCCAACCACTGACATCCACTCAACCATCAAGATCTGTCATTTATAGTCCTAAAATAGTTATCATATCTATCTACTTCTCTCCATGCCCACTGGCACTCCATCATCATCTTATACCTAGACCATTAGAATAGATTCCTCACTGGGCTCCCTGATGCAGTTCTACCCAGATGCCTTGAATTGATTCTCTGCTTTGCAGGACTTTGTAACCAGGATACTCTTTCTAAAACACAAACTGTATGTTACACCTCTGTTCATTTTTTTTTCAATGACTCTCCATTGTTTACAGAATAAAATCTAAGTCCCTTGACTAAGATCCTTCTTTTGTGGCTCCTGACTACATACTGCTCTCCCCTCTGCCACCCAAAACTCTCTGCCAACCTCCCTGCACAACACACACCTAGACCTCTAGAAGTATCAAATTATGGGCAGTCACCCTAAGCACAATCTGTTCTCTTGTACCTCTAGGCCTTTTCACAAACTTTTTTCCTGCCTGGAATACCCTCCACTCTATCCTTGCACATCTGGCAAACCTCTACTACCACTTCAAATCAGTTCAAAGGTCACACTGGTAGAAGAAATATTTCTTGATCAAGGTATTCTTTCTTGATGTTCATGTTCCCACTGGTCCCTTTATATTACTCCACTGTGGCCCTGATGATATTTTATTGTAATTGTTTCCTCCCTTGTGCTGGATATTCTTTGAGGGCAGGAACCATGCCTGATTCTTCAATATGCTCCCCAGTGTCTTGCACAGGGCATGAATATAGTTGATGCTCAATCATCACTGAAATTATAGCCCTGGACTTGGAAGACCAAAGGCACTTTTGTCATAAGGAAGGAACATTCTGATTAGTGTCTTAATATATCTCTTAATCATGGAATGGAAGATAATGATTGTCTCTCATAGAACACCCAACAAATAGGACATCACAAAGAGGCTCCTCTGGTGATTCAGAATCCAGAGCGGATCCTGAGATTGACTAGACTGCAAGCCTAGAAAGCTTTCTACTTTGATACTCTTTGTTGGTACATGTTACTGGAGAACTGATAACAAAGAGAAACAATGAAAAACTCTGCTGAGCTGTAGAAAAGGAATATAAGGAACACAGATTACCATCGTCTTAACACGGTATTCCAGGTGCTCCACAAATTGGCCCCTGCCTTGCTCTTCAGCTTTGTCTCTCCCTCTTCTGACTCTCACTCAATTATTCAACCATGCCAAACTGCTTGCAATATCCCTACCTCCCTCATTTTGCAGTGTTTCCTACTTCCATAGTTTTACTCATGCTGTCTTTCTGCCAAAAATACATTTCTCTTAGCTTTAGGTAGCTCCTGCATGCTTAGTCGGAGAAGACAATGGCAACCCACTCCAGTACTCTTGCCTGGAAAATCCCATGGGCAGAGGAGCCTGGTAGGCTGCTGTCTATGGGGTCGCACAGAGTCGGACACAACTGAATCGACTTAGCAGCAGCAGCAGCAGCAGCAGCATCCTTTGTCGCCTCAGTCATGTCCAACTCTCTGCGACCCTATAGACCATGACTCCTACCAACACAAGATTTAGCTCAGGCCCTACTTCCTCCAGTAAACCTTTCCTAACTAACCAACACACCACTGTATATGTGTGCATACTCTGGCAGTACACAGAGTCTAGATATATGTTTGTATCAGTCACAACTTTTTTGCTTGCAAGTGACAGAAACACAGTACAAATAAGCTTTAGACAAAAGAAAAGGGTTATTGATACTAATAGAAAAGCACAGGGATGATTTTAGGCATAGCTAGATCCAGGGCTCAAATGACATCATCAGCTATGTTTTTATTTCTTGGCTCTGATCTCTTCTATATCGATTCAGTTCTCACACAGGCCTTCTCTACATGGTGGCCAAGATAGCCACCAAGAGCTAGAGATTTGCATCTTACCACTTAGCAACCCCAGTAGAAACACGGACCCACTTTCTCAATAGTGCCAGCAAAAGCTCCTAAATTGAGTCTATCCTTGAACTAATAACAGCCAGAGAAACAGAATTCTCTGGTCGGTCAGATGTATTAGTGAGGGCTCTCCAGAGAAACAGAACAATTTTTTTTGTTTGTTTGTTTACTCTAGGAATACAATTAGGGAGGCTGAGAATTTCCCTAATTTGCCACTTGCAAGCTAGAGAACCAGGAAAGCTGGTAGTGTGATTCAGTTTGACTCTGATGGTCTAAGAACCAGGAGTGCCAATGTCCAAGGACAGATCAAGCAAAGAACAAATTCGCCCTTCCTCTCTTTTTGTTCTATTCGGGTCCTCAACAGGTTGGATGATGCCCACTGGCATACATGAGGGTGATCTTTATTCAGTCTTCTGATTCAGGTGTCTGGAGACACCCTCATAAACATTTCCAGAAATAATGTTTTATCACCTCATCCCTCATCCTAGTGAAGCTGACATTTAAAATTAATCATCATACCAGCCTTGGGTAATGTATCCATTTAGGTGGAATGAGCTCTGTTATCAGAAGAAAACATGTTGGGCAGCAGAAGCACTGTATGTTCATCCTTAGTTTTCCTCTTCTGTCCTCTCATATTCTTCTCCATTTCAATGCTCTGATCAGATAGTATCATTTGTATTTGCATATATGTCTGTATACTGCATTAGACTGTGAGTTCCTGTGTCTATTTATCTCTGTATCCCAGAAGATAGTATTGGGACGTTGCTTCTAATAGCTTTTCTCAACCAATGAAGGATGAACCAATGACTTTGCAGTGCATTTTGAACAGATGATTAAATTACGTGGAGCCCTACTGAAGGCTAATCCAGGCACACAATTTGATAATTAGGCAAATTAGTAATAGGACTAATTTATTTAATTAATTGCACAATTATTACTGGGTTGCATGGTAAGGGGACATAAACAATGAATGGTTCATTCAAAATTATGTAATAAATGCCTTCTATGTGTCAGGCACTATGCTAGAGATTAAGGTTAGCCCCTATTAACCTTTTACCATTAATGAGAGAGAGTGGTGTATAGCAGCAGTCCCCAGTCTTGGGGATCTAATGCCCGATGATCTAATGCATTAGAGGTGGAGCTGGTATGATAATAACAGAACTAAATACAATGAATGTAATGTACTTGAATCATCCTGAAACCGTCCAACCCTCCCCTCACCCCCTCCCCAGCCAGGTCTATGGAAAAATTATCTTCCACAAAACTGGTCCTTGGTGCCAAAATGTTGGGGACTGGTAGTGTATAGTGATTGTACGTGTGGGCTCTAGGGCCTGGATTAAAATCTAGGCACTTGCATTTACTAGTTAAGTGATCTGACAGTTTACTTAACCACTGTGTCTACTTTCTTCTATTAAGCAAGAATAGTACTTACCATAGAGGGTTGTTGTGCCGATTAAATGTAGAAATGGTGAAGAGCTGATAATAGTACCCAGAACATTTTAATGTCTTTATTAAGTGTTAACTTTTATCATTAGCATTCACAGAAGGTCCTCTCTACTTGAATATCACTTTAACCATTATACTTGGCTTGATGCAAGGCACTTGATTAGGAATTTACAATTGAATGTGAATACAACTTCTAGGTTTTTTTTTTTTTTTTTTAAATAGTACAGAATAGAAGCTTGTCTCAGCCCTGGCAGAGTTATATTTGGACATAGAACCTATGATCTCTTAGTGGCCTTTTCCCTTTGGGAAGAGTTGGTGTTCCACAAGAGCTAGGAGATGACTCAAATCTTTACATTGCCACTGTGGGTGGCTCCCAGCAGAATCAGACTACAAGCAAACAATTTGGGTGACTAAACAGAGTTTACTAACAACATGAAAGTGAAAGTTGCTCAGTCATGTCCGACTCTTTGCAACCCCATGGACTATATAGTCCGTGGAATTCTCTAGGCCAGAATATTGGAGTGGGTAGCGTTTCCCTTCTCCAGGGGATCTTCCCAACCCAGGGATCATACACTAGTGCTAAGTGGGTTCTTTGATGTAATGAAGGGAGCATGAGATTTGGAGGCCAGCAAATCTGGGCCAGAATCCAAGCTTCCCTCTTTACTAACTGTGGCATCTTGAGTAATAGCAATGATCACAGGTCAGACTTTTGGAGATGCTTACTATGTGGCAATCACTGTTCAAAGCACTTTGCATATATTGTTTCCTTCAATCTTTGTAAACAAGGCTCTTCTTTTATTACCATCTTCTACCAGTATATAGAAGAAACTGAAGGGCAGAGAACTAACGTGTCTAAGATCACATAACTAGTAAATGGGAAATGCAGGTTTCTGACCTAGACCCTCTTGCCCTAGAACTCATGCTATTAACTACCTTTTCATGCTGCCTGCCAACTCAACATCTCCAAGCCTTAGGTTCCTCATCAGTAAAAATCAGCTTAATTGCACCCAACTCATAGGGTTGTTGTAAGGATTAGAGATGAGCTGGAGGAAACATTTCATACAGTACTGAACATGAGGCAGGAGCTCCGAATAAGAGTTGTTAGCATTCTGCCTCTACATTGTTCCTAGGGGCAGTAGATCTGGAGTTGCCTACTTTGTTGCCAGCACAGCTTCTTGATGCTAATTAGTATGACCACAAATGAGTTTCTGTATAAGGGAGGCACTACCAGGCTAATTACACAATGGAGGAAATTTTGATGCCAATGATGATTTTAGTTCTTCCTTAAACTGTGATTCTGTCTTCTGTGTCCTGGTTACATGTGCCACTCACCAGGTCCCTCAACATTGGCTGATGTCCCTCCCACTCTCCATCTAACCTTGCCAACTGGGACTCCTGCCACGTTGGCCATATTTCTACCTGTCATCTCATTATGGAAAAATGGATCTGAAAAAGACTGAAATATCAGCCTGCTGGCAAATCTTCATGGACACAAATACATCTGAAAGGGATTTTAAATTGTGGCCAGTTGTTTCATTCCTCATTGGTAATTTTTATTTTCCTGCCACCTTCTCACTATTTTGAATATATAGCTAATCAAAGAAATAATAAAGGTTAAGACTCAACTAAAAACACAGAAAGAAAAATAGAAAAAAGACCCATACACCAGTGATGAGCTTGCACTCTCACGACTTCAGTGTAAATAGGTCTGATTCTTTGGGAAAGCAATTCGGTAATTTGTATTAAGAGCCATAATCATGTTTCTGGCCTTTGACACTGCAGTCCCTCTGGGGGTTCTATCCTAAGGACAGACTTCAGCAGAAGGGAAACACAAGTCTATAGGCACAAAGATTTTCAAAGCAGTATAATTTTTACTAATGAGAAACTGGAAATAATCTTAATGTTGAACAACTTGATGTACAATAGGACTCATCAGTAAATGACATAGGAAAGATAAAACATTAACTCTATAATGTTAAATGAATAAAGCAAAATACAAAATAGATACAACCAGGTCCAACTGTCTTCATATGGACACAACCTAGAAAGGACTATAGAAAATGAAAGTTCTTGCATTAGAATAATGGGTTGAATAATAGTCTCTTCCCCTCTACCTCAATTGGAGAATAATTGCTTTACAATATTGTGTTGGTTTCTGCCATACATCAACATGAATCAACCACAGGTATACATATGTCTTTGATTATTGACTTTAGAAGTTTTAATATGTGTTTGAGTAGAAGGTGGGGAATGCAAAGGAGCCAGAGAAAGTATTTCAAATGCCAGCCCCCTTAATTCAATTTCCTGATCATCAACTTACAAGTAAAGCCAACTGAGAAACACACAATTTTGTCTTTCAATACAAAGATATACAGTAGCCATACCTATTCATCCTATCAGATATGCATACTCAGTCTGGTTCCCACTCCTCAGCCTTTCCTTTTCTTGTCCCCTTGTGGCTTGCAGCAGGCCACAGGAGCAAACACACTCATATTTCCATCCCCAAGTTGTCACTATCAGCTGTGTGGTTTTAACTTGCTTGGTTTGTTCATTTGAATACTGGGGCTAATAATGGTACTTATATTTTGGTGTGAGAATTAAATATGCATATGTAAAGGGCTTAATACAGTACCGGGTATCATGTAAATGCTAAATAAATGTTCATTTCTGGCTACAAAATTGGGATAGTACTAGTACCTACCTTATAAGGTTCATAGAGATGAAATGGGAGAATAAATTTCAAGCTCCTGGCATAATAGGTGCTAAATATATGGTAGCTGTCATCAAAATTGCTGCACTGGGTAGTCTCATCTAGTAACAAAATTATTAGATGATAAAGGGGGTATTTAATGCTCATGCTGATACCAAGTAGATTGGTGCCTGGAGAGGCATACCTGTTAAAAATTCCTTCTAAGCAAGCAGTATGAATCATAGTGATCTGAAGGTCAAGGGGAGCCCAAGATGGTGACTCAGCAGGGAAAACATGTGCAGAATAAAGACGAAGCTCTTTTCAGAAGCATAAAGAAACTAGAAAGTAAACAGGATGATTAATGCAGATTGTAGAAATTCACGGGGCAGCCCCCAAAGGAATATGCTAAGAGGTCAGAGACAAGTCAGTTGCTGCTGCTGCTGCTGCTAAGTCACTTCAGTCGTGTCCGACTCTGTGCGACCCCATAGATGGCAGCCCACCAGGCTTCCCCGTCCCTGGGATTCTCCAGGCAAGAACACCGGAGTGGGTTGCCATTTCCTTCTCCAGTGCATGAAAGTGAAAAGTGAAAGTGAAGTCGCTCAGTCGTGTCCGACTCTAGCGACCCCATGGACTGAAGCCTACCAGGCTCCTCTGTCCATGGGATTTTCCAGGCAAAAGTACTGGAGTGGGGTGCCATTGCCTTCTCCGGACAAGTCAGCTAGAAGACCTTAAAAGCAAACTTAGGAGTTGAGCAGAAGTGGGAGGCAGGATCTGAGCCCACAAAAGAAAGACGTTAATAATAATTGCTAGTACTGAATCCATACTATGTGTCAGCATTGTGCTAAGCAATTCTTTTGTTATTATATCATTGTGTCTTCCTTATCACGCGGTGGCTCAGCCGGTAAAGCGTCTGCCTACTGTGTGGGAGACCCGGGTTCAATCCCTGGGTCGGGAAGATCTCTTGGAGAAGGGAATGGCTACCTACTCCAGTATTCTTGCCACCCCCCCCCCCCCAGCAAAGAAAAGGGCACTCAAAGAAATATTTTGGAGAAGGAAATGGCAACACACTCCAGTGTTCTTGCCAGGAAATTCCATGGATGGAGGAGCCTGGTGGGCTACAGTCCATATGGTCACAGAGTTGGACACGACTGAGCAACTTCACTTCACTATCATGCTATGAAAGTGAAGTCGCTCAGTCGTGTGCGACTCTTTGTGACCCCATGAAATGTCGCCTACCAGGCTCCTCCGTCCATGGGATTCTTCAGGCAAGAATACTGAGAAACACACGATGGAGTGGGTTGCCATTTCCTTCTCCAGGGGATCTTCCCAACCCAGGGATGGAAACCGGGTCTCCCACATGGCAGGCAAACGCTTTAACCTCTGAGCCAAATTTTTATTATTATTCCCACATTATAGTCAGGACCCAGCTATGCCTGATGACAAAACCTTAAAGTATACCAAGTCTCCAAAGAGTACCTTTCAAGAATAAGGTATTGAATAGGATTTAGAGGATCCAAAACGGAATTCATCATCTTTCCCTTGGAAATCCATCCTTCACTGTGTACTTCCCATCAGAGCACTAGCATCAAACCAAGCCAGACACTTGGGAGTCACCTTGATTTTTCATTCTTAATTGAATCAGCCAATAAGGCCTTACTAAATGCTTTTGAAATCTATCACTTCCTCTCTGTCTCCTGTCATTCAAGCTCTCATTCTCTCCAACGTGGACTATTCTAGTAGAGTCCTATCTGGATTCTCTGCCTTTAGTTTTGATTTTCTTATAATCTAGCCTACAAACTGCAGCCAGCATGACCCCTTCTCTTGTACTTTTTTCTTCCCCTACAAAACAATCTTGGTAACATGCAAATCTGACCATATGATTTCTCTACCAAAGAACTTACAGTTGTTCCATAATTTTCATCTAAGTGATATCCACAACCTGACTCTCCATGTCCTCCTGACTTGTACCTACTTCTCTGGCTTCATCTCCTTTCACTCTCTATTCCCTGAACTTCACACAGCTCCTTCTTATTCATCTCACTAGTCTATGGGCCTCATGACTTTGTTAGTGTCATTTCTTCTGCCAAGCTCACCCTTTTAAATTTGTTGCCTCTCAACCTTTAAGTCTCAGCTAGACATCAATACCTCCAGGAAGCCTTTCCTGACCCTTTACTGTGTTAATTGACTCTCCTCTACCCTCTGTCCTCCTCACCCCATGTCTAGTCACTTATAGCATGTTGAAATGATCCACATGGCTATGGATCATGCCTTGTTCTTCTTTTTTTTTTTTAGTTTTTTATTTTTTTAATTTTAAAATCTTTAATTCTTACATGCATTCCCAAACATGTACCCCCCTCCCACCTCCCTCCCCATAACATCTCTCTGGGTCATCCCCATGCACCAGCTCCAAGCATGCTGTATCCTGCGTCAGACATAGACTGGCGATTCAATTCTTACATGATAGTATACATGTTAGAATGCCATTCTCCCAAATCATCCCACCCTCTCCCTCTCCCTCTGAGTCCAAAAGTCCGTTATACACATCTGTGTCTTTTTTCCTGTCTTGCATACAGGGTCGTCATTGCCATCTTTCTAAATTCCATATATATGTGTTAGTATACTGTATTGGTGTTTTTCTTTCTGGCTTACTTCACTCTGTATAATCGGCTCCAGTTTCATCCATCTCATCAGAACTGATACAAATGAATTCTTTTTAATGGCTGAGTAATACTCCATTGTGTATATGTACCACAGCTTTCTTATCCATTCATCTGCTGATGGACATCTAGGTTGTTTCCATGTCCTGGCTATTATAAACAGTGCTGCGATGAACATTGGGGTACATATGTCTCTTTCAATTCTGGTTTCCTCGGTGTGTATGCCCAGCAGTGGGATTGCTGGGTCATAAGGTAGTTCTATTTGCAATTTTTTAAGGAATCTCCACACTGTTCTCCATAGTGGCTGTACTAGTTTGCATTCCCACCAACAGTGTAGGAGGGTTCCCTTTTCTCCACACCCTCTCCATCATTTATTGCTTGCAGATTTTTGGATCGCAGCCATTCTGACTGGTGTGAAGTGGTACCTCATTGTGGTTTTGATTTCCATTTCTCTAATAATGAGTGATGTTGAGCATCTTTTCAGGATCATGCCTTGTTCTTCTTTACACTCCTAAAATCTAGTGAGTCCCTGTCCATAGTTATGGTTTTATATGTGTCTTTGAACTGTTACAAGCACTTAGGTTGTGTATCCAAGTAGTGCTAGAGGTATAAAGACCAAAGAGACTTAGAAATAGCTACCATTTATGAAGGACCTCCTGTTCGTGATGATCTTTACCTCTGACTGGCACTCACTAGCCCCCTATTCTACTTTATTTTTCTTCATAGCTCTTATCATCATCTGTCATATTATACATTTTATTTTAGTTGTTTGTGATTAGACTCCTTCCACTAAAGTATAACCTCTGCTAGGGTATTAATAAGTGTCTTTGTTCATTGCTTCATCCTCAATGCACACAGCAGTGTCTAGCATATGGCCTTCCCTGGTGGCTCAGACTGTAAAGAATCCATCTACAATGCTGGAGACCTGGGTTTGATCCCTGAGTTGGGAAGATCCTAGAGGAGGGCATGACAACCCACTCCAGTATTCTTGTCTGGAGACTCCCCATGGACAGAGGAGCCTGCAGGGCTACAGTCCATTGGGTCCCAAAGAGTGGGATATGACTCAGCAACTAAGCATGTCATATAGTAGGTTCTCAGTAAATATTTTTGAATGAATATGGAGGGCTGGCATTTTCAATGTATAATCTCATTTAGTCCTCACAATAGACCTGCAAGGTAAGTATTAATGTTTCTACTTTACAAGTGAGGAAAATAAAGTTCCTCATTATCCCCCACAGAGAATAACAGAGATTTTGAGAAATTGGTATATTTATTGGACCTAAGATTCAAAGATGATTGACTCAAAGATTAGGGCCACAAGATCTGGGGATGCAACATGAATGCCAGCCCAACAAAATACTTATTAATAAGTAAATCTCTGACAAGCTGAACTTAATAGAAAGACTGTGTACTCTCTTCCCAGGGAGAGACTGTATACTCCCACATTCTACAAACGAGGACAGTTTTATAGCTTGAATAGCTAATACCATATCTGCTGTTCTAAAAGAATCTGGGGGCTTGTGAGGACTTCCATAGGAAAATTATGAGCAAGGCCATTGGAACAAAGGTACTTATTATTACTATTATTATTATTATTATTATTATTATTATTTTGCAGACAAGTCCCTAAGGATTTGCAGAAAAAGTTTGTGGTACAGAGAATTAGATTAACTGTTGTGTGGCTCCTAAACCACACCTACGTCCCCATTAGGGTAGATAAGAACAAAGCACTTTGCAAAAGGCCTTGCAAGGCTGTCTCTAGTCAGGGTCTGAGTTGTTGCTATTGTGTCTGGAAGCTGGCCAGATCTCAATACAGATGACGCACCACCAGAATGTCTGAATTCTACCTTAAGTTTTGGCCTCTGTAGTCCCTTATTTCAATTTTGGTTACTTTCAGTCCATTGAGGATTTATTTTCAAGTTTCTGATCTATTTCTATTCTATATAAAATAGGAGGGGAGAAAGACCCAGGCTTAGGACAGACAGTTCTGTTCCTATATATTCTTGAAACTTTTTTTACTGCTATAGAGAGGAAAAGTTTTACCAAAAGATACTCTAAAATGTAAGTCTTTTACTCTGTGTTAGTTAAGTACTCAGTTGCTTCAGTTGCATCTGACTCTTTGCGACCCCATGGACTGTAGTCTGCCAGGCTCCTCTGTTCATGGGATTTCCCAGCAAGAATACTGGAGTGGGTTGTCATTTTCTTCTCCAGGAGATCTTCCCTACCCAAGGATCTAACCCGGGTCTCTTGCATTGCAGGCAGATTCTTTACTGTCTGAGCCACCAGAGGAGCCCCTTTCTCTGTGTTAGCTCCCTTCAAGAGAAAAATATCTGGCATTTGTATCATACTTTGTAATTCAATAAAGAGTGCTTTTCACTTATACTATGGCATTTTAATCATTGCAATACTTTTCTAATGGAGGAAAGGGTGACTTGGCAAAGACATATACTTAGTTCAAGGCCACACAAGTAGAAAAGGGTAGAATTTGCTTTGTGAGTTTTAAGCAATGGCAAATCCCAGCCTTTATATCTTATCTTTGAATAGATTTCCCCACTTGGATGTCCCACTGGCCCTTCAAGCTACTGTGGTGAAAACTGAACTCATTATCTTTGTCCCCTACCTCTCAAACCTTGTTCTTTCTCTCTTTTCTATCACAGAGGACAGAGTCTTTATCCATCTTGGTGCTCAAGTCAGGCATCTGACAGTTAACCTTGACTTCTACTCCCATGGAGTCTCTCGAATGTTCCCTCATCAATAACACTGCCTCACTACCCTATCCAAGATTTTCACCTCCTGTCATCTGATCTGATACAATGACCTCTTCACTGGCTTTCTTGTCTCCATTCTTATCCTGCTTCATTCTCGAAGCCAGAAGGACCTTTCTAAACCACAAGTTAGATGAAATTATTAAAACTCTCCAATAACTTTCCATTGCTTTTAGGCTAAAGTATGAATTTCTTAGTTTGGCATTACCTCCACCCTCCTTCCTCTCCACCTTCCCTGTCATGAACTCTGCAGTCTACTGACTGAAAAGTCTTGCTTCCTGAAAGAAAGCTCATAAACTGAGCTCATATTTATTTGGCACCTATGTATGTGCTAGGTTGTGACCCAGGCATATCACTTCTTAAAATTTAATCATCAGCAACTATCCTTTGTAGTAGATAGTGACATTATCCTCATGTGACAGATGAAGAAATTGAGACAGAGAAAGGCTAACTCATTTACCCAAAGTCATGCAGTTAATAAGTGGCAGATTCAGGATCTCAGCCCAGGTAGTCCAGTTCTAGAGTCCGTGTTCTTAAATACTATCCTACCTCTTTCATTCATTTCTGTGTGCCAAGAACGTCCTTCCTTCATTCTCACTGTCTACAGGCTAACCTCTTTAAGGCTTATCCCAAGAATCTTTTCTGGGAAACATTCCCTGACCTTTCCACATTCCTATGCTGCCTCTGATCCCCACCCCCAGCTGAATAAGCTCTCTTTCTTCTAGTGTCTCCTAGAACATCTGCTGCTAAGTCACTTCAGTCGTGTCCAACTCTGTGTGACCCCATAGACGGCAGCCCACCAGGCTCCCCTGTCCCTGGGATTCTCCAGGCAATAACACTGGAGTGGGTTGCCATTTCCTTCTCCACCTAGAACATCTGCATTCCTCTAATTATAGTACTTGACACATAGCTTATGTGCCTATTCATGAACTTCTCGAGGGCAAGAAGCTGGCTTTAGTCACCTTTTATCCCAGAGTATAGGTATCACAGTGCCTGGAGGACAGTAAAGGTTCGTTGAGCAATTATTCTTCTCCTGGAAGAGCTGCCATAAATAACTGGGATGAGTTAACATTGGCCAAAACATGCAGATCCCCAGGTGACAACCTTCGCTATTCTGGAGCCCTGACAGCCTTCACAAAACTAAGTAGGAAAGGCTTCTAAACAGGATGGGATGGACCATGAGCTGTATTTTTTAATGTTTTATTTGGATATGTTTTCAAAGTTATAGAAAAACTGTAAGAATAAGAATTATACCAAGAAGACTCAAATATCCTTTACTCAGATTAACCTATTGCTAACAATTTTGCCCATTTCCATTATAATTTGCTTGCTCTATCATTTATCAGCTCTTTATCTATTTATATGTCATAGCTGATTTTTTCCTGAGCCATTTGAGAGCATGTTGCATGTATCACGACCCTTTTCCTCATTAACACTTCAGTATTCTCTTACATAACCACAGCACAGTTATCAATATCATTAATATCAATATGATTTTGATATCACATGATATTTAATATCATCTACTTTCCATATTCATATGTGAGATATTTCCATTTCTAATTGTGGCAATTGGTCGCTATGTATAACTTTTATTTTAAAATTTTTGCCAGTACCAGGTCTAGTCTAGGACCAGGTACTGAATTTAGCTTTCATGTCATTTTACTCTTTTTTCGATTTAGAACATTTATACAGCACTTCTTTGTGTGTATTTTATGATATTAGTAACAAAGTCTGTGAAAAGATACAAAGAAGGACACTACATAATGATCAAAGGATCAATCCAAGAAGAAGATATAACAATTATAAATATATATGCACCCAACATAGGAGCATCACAATATGTAAGACAAATGCTAGTAAGTATGAAAGGGGAAATTAACAAGAACACAGTAATAGTGGGAGACTTTAATACCCCACTCACGCCTATGGATAGAGCAACTAAACAGAAAATTAACAAAGAAACACAAACTTTAAATGATACAATAGACCAGTTAGACCTAATTGATATCTATAGGACATTTCACCCCAAAACAATGAATTTCAACTTTTTCTCAAGTGCACACGGAACCTTCTCCAGGAAAGATCACATCCTGGGCCATAAATCTAGCCTTGGTAAATTCAAAAAAATTGAAATCATTTCAAGCATCTTTTCTGACCATAATGCAGTAAGATTAGATCTCAATTACAGGAGAAAAACTATTAAAAATTCCAACATATGGAGGCTGAACAATATGCTTCTGAATAACCAACAAATCACAGAAGAAATCAAAATATACATAGAAACAAATGAAAATGAAAACACAACAACCCAAAACCTGTGGGACAGTGTAAAAGCAGTGCTAAGGGGAAAGTTCATAGCAATACAGGCATACCTCAAGAAACAAGAAAGAAGTCAAATAAATAACCTAAATCTACACCTAAAGCAACTAGTAAAGGAAGAAGTGGAGAACCCCAGGGTTAGTAAAAAGAGAAAAATCTTAAAAATTATGGCAGAAATAAATGCAAAAGAAACAAAAGAGACCAGAGCAAAAATGAACAAAGCCAAAAGGTGGTTCTTTGAAAGGATAAATAAAATTGAGAAACCATTAGCCAGACTCATCAAGAAGCAAAGGGAGAAAAATCAAATCAATAAAATTAGAAATGAAAATGGAGAGATCACAACAGACAACACAGAAATATAAAGGATCATAAGTGACTACTATCAGCAATTATATGCCAATAAAATGCACAACATGGAAGAAATGGACATATTCTTAGGAAAGTACAACTTTCCAAAACTGAACCAGGAAGAAATAGAAAATCTTAACAGACCCATAACAAGCATGGAAATTGAAACTGTAGCCAGAAATCTTCCAGCAAACAAAAGCCCAGGTCCAGACGGCTTCACAGCTGAATTCTACCAAAAATTTAGAGAAGAGCTAATGCCTATCCTACTCAAACTCTTCCAGAAAAATTGCAGAGGAAGGTAAACTTCCAAACTCATTCTATGAGGCCACCATCACCCTAATACCAAAACCTGACAAAGATGCCACAAAAAAAGAAAACTTCAGGCCAATATCACTGATGAACATAGATGCAAAAATCCTTAACAAAATTCTAGCAATCAGAATCCAACAACACATTAAAAAGATCATACACCATGACCAAGTGGGCTTTATCCCAGGGATGCAAGGATTCTTCAATATCTGCAAATCAATCAATGTAATACACCACATTAACAACTTGAAAAATAAAAGGCATATGATTATCTCAATAGATGCAGAGAAAGCCTTTGACAAAATTCAACACCCATTTATGATAAAAATTCTCCAGAAAGCAGGAATAGAAGGAATATACCTCAAAATAATAGTTTTGAAGAATATGCTGTTTTCCATCCTATGCTTTTTTAAAAGTGTATAGTATTGCTGACTGTAGTTGCCTGATGTTTCCTCACAGTTAGATTCAGGTTATATATTCCAGGCTAGAATATCACATAGGTGATGCTCTGTCCTTCTTAGGGAATTGTGCATGGAGGCACCCACACTAAGATGTTGCCCAATTATTTCATTGTATAGTTACTATTTATTCTCTTGCATCTGTAGGAAGACACAATAGTAACCTGCAAATAATCTGCTCCTCATTAAAATGTCCCCATATTTTGTATCCATTGATCCCTGCCTAAACCAATCTTCACCATGATGGTTGCAAAATGATTTTTTCCAACTCTAGCACTCCTTCCACATTTACTAGTCAATCCTCAGTATTCAACTGTAAGCATGAACTCACTCATGGATTCCTATTTTTGTTCAATGGTTTATAATTCATTACTGTTTTTAATTATTTTGGTGCCTAAATTGTTCCAAGTTTAGACAGTGGGAACCCTTTCAACATACAGTTCCTGTATTCTTGTGATATGTCTCCAACTGTTTTCTTGAGCACTTCCTTAGTTTCTGGCATAATGAGATGTTTCAGGCTTACCTTGTAATTACTCTGTTCCAGCTCTGGAATCATCCATTTCTCTAAACAGCTCTGACTTCTTTTAGTGGGGAATGGTATTAGAGATCAAGATCTGGACACTATATATGCTGAATTGAATGACAGAAAGGTCCAATGGGAGCTGACCTGATAGAAGAGAGCTTTCCTACATACGGGGGAAAGATAGGGAAACAGAGATTAGATGACATTCTTGAATATGTGCAGATACTAGGCCAAACATTATCAGTTCAGTTCAGTCACTCAGTCGCGTCCAACTCTTTGCGACCCCATGAATCACAGCATGCCAGGCCTCCCTGTCCATCACCATCTCCCAGAGTTCACTCAGACTCACGTTCATCGAATCTGTGATGCCATCCAGCCATCTCATCCTCGGTCATCCCCTTCTCCTCCTGCCCCCAATTCCTCCCAGCATCAGAGTCTTTTCCAATGAGTCAACTCTTCGCATGAGGTGGCCAAAGTACTGGAGCTTTAGCATCATTCCTTCCAAAGAAATCCCAGGGTTGATCTCCTTCAGAATGGACTGGTTGGATCTCCTTGCAGTCCAAGGGACTCTCAAGAGTCTTCTCCAACACCACAGTTCAAAAGCATCAATTCTTCGGCGCTCAGCCTTCTTCACAGTCCAACTCTCACATCCATCCATGACTACTGGAAAAACCACAGCCTTGACTAGATGGACCTTAGTCGGCAAAGTAACGTCTCTGCTTTTGAATATGCTATCTAGGTTGGTCATAACTTTTCTTCCAAGGAGCAAACGTCTTTTGATTTCATGGCTGCAGTCATCATCATCTGCAGTGATTTTGGAGCCCCCAAAAATAAAGTCTGACACTGTTTCCACTGTTTCCCCATCTATTTCCCATGAAGTGATGGGACCAGATGCCATGATCTTCGTTTTCTGAATGTTGAGCTTTAAGCCAACTTTTTCACTCTCCTCTTTCACTTTCATCAGGAGGCTTTTTAGTTCCTCTTCACTTTCTGCCATAAGGGTGGTGTCATCTGCATATCTGAGGTTATTGATATTTCTCCCGGCAATCTTGATTCCAGCTTGTGTTTCTTCCAGTCCAGCATTTCTCATGATGTACTCTGCATATAAGTTAAATAAGCAGGGTGACAATATACAGCCTTGACATACTCCTTTTCCTATTTAGAACCAGTCTGTTGTTCCATGTCCAGTTCTAACTGCTGCTTCCTGATCTGCATACAGATTTCTCAAGAGGCAGATCAGGTGGTCTGGTATTCCCATCTCTTTCAGAATTTTCCACAGTTTATTGTGACCCACACAGTCAAAGGCTTTGGCATAGTCAATAAAGCAGAAATGGATCTTTTTCTGGAACTCTCTTGCTTTTTCCATGATCCAACAGATGTTGGCAATTTGATCTCTGGTTCCTCTGCCTTTTCTAAAACCAGCTTGAACATCAGGGAGTTCACGGTTCACATACTGTTGAAGCCTGGCTTGGAGAATTTTGAGCATTACTTTATTAGCATGTGAGATGAGTGTAATTGTTCGGTAGTTTGAGCATTCTTTGGCATTGCCTTTCTTTGGGATTGGAATGAAAACTGACTTTTCCAGTCCTGTGGCCACCGCTGAGTTTTCCAAATTTGTTGGCATATTGAGTGCAGCACTTTCACAGCATCATCTTTCAGGATTTGAAAGAGCTCCTCTGGAATTCCATCACCTCCACTAGCTTTGTTCATAGTGATGCTTTCTAAGGCCCACTTGACTTCACATTCCAGGATGTCTGGCTCTAGATGAGTGATCACACCATTGTGATTATCCGGGTCATGAAGATCTTTTTTGTACAGCTCTTCTGTGTATTCTTGCCACCTCTTCTTAATATCTTCTGCTTCTGTTAGGTCCTTACTATTTCTGTCCTTTATCGAGCCCATCTTTGCATGAAATGTTCCCTTGGTATCTCTAATTTTCTTGAAGAGATCTCTAGTCTTTCCCATTCTGTTGTTTTCCTCTGTTTCTTTGCACTGATCGCTGAAGAAGGCTTTCTTATCTCTTCTTGCTATTCTTTGGAACTCTACATTCAGATGCTTATATCTGTCGTTTTCTCCTTTGGTTTTTGCTTCTCTTCTTTTCACAGCTATTTGTAAGGCCTCCCCAGACAGCCTTTTTTTTTTTTTTTTTTTTTTTTATTTCTGTAGTCTTACTGCATTATGGTCAGAAAAGATGCTTGGAATTATTTCAATTTTTTGAATTTATCAAGGCTAGATTTATGGCCCAGATGTGATCTATCCTGGAGAATGTTCTCTGTGCACTTGAGAAAAAGGTGAAATTCATTGTTTTGGGGTGAAAAGTCCTATAGATATTCAACTAGATCTAACTGGTCCATTGCATCATTTAAAGTTGTATTTCCTTGCTAGTTTTCTGTTTAGTTGCTCTATCCATAGGTGTGAGTGGTGTATTAAAGTCTTCCACTATTATTGTGTTATTGTTAATTTCCATCAATTTTCAATCAATTATTGTGAATCTCAATCCTTGTCTCTAGTCTATTTATCTGTAACTTCATTTTGTTTTCAAGATTTGGGATCATCTTTAGTATCATTACTCTTAATTATTTTTCACATAGACTCCCTATCTCCTCCTCTTTTATTTAGTTTGGTGGGCATTTATCATGTTCCTTCACCTGCTGAATGTTTCTCTGCCTTGTCATTTTGTTTAGATTGCTATATTTGGGGTGCCCTTTATGTACGCTGGGAGTTTGTGGTTCCTCTTTATTGTGGAGCCTGCTCCCTGTGGGTGGGATTGTACTAATGTCTTGTCAAGATTTCCTGGTTAGGGAAGCTTGCATTGGTGTTCTGGCGGGTGGAGCTAGATCTCTTCTCTCTGGAGTGCAATGAAGTGTACAGTAGTGAGTTTTGAGGTGTCTGTGGGTTTGGTGTGACTTTGAGCAGCCTGTATTTTAATGCTCAGGGCTATGTTCCTGCATTGCTGGAGAATTAGCATGGTATGTCTTGCTCTGGAATGTGTTGGCTCTTGGGTAGACCTTGGTTTCAGTGTAGGTATGGGGGCTTTTGGATGAGCTCTTGTCGATCAATGTTCCTTGGAATCAGGAGTTTTCTTGTGTCCTCAAGTTCTGAATTTAAGCCTCCTGCCTCTGGCTTTCAGTCTTATTCTTACAGTAGCCTCAAGACTTCTCCATCCATATAGCACAGATGATAAAACATCTATGTTAATGGTGAAAAGATTTTCCACAGTGAGGGATACCTGAAGAGGTTCACAGAGTTACATGGAGAAGAGAAGAGGGAGGAGGGAGATAGAGGTGACCAGGATGAGAAGAGGGGGAATCAAAAGGAACGAGAGCTCTGTAGCCAGTAATCAATTCCCTATGTGCTCTCCACAGTCTGGAACACCCAGAGAGATTCATAGAGTTAAGTAGAGAAGAAAAGGGGGAGGGAGGAGATAGAGGTGACCTTGGGGAGAAAAAGGACAGTCAAAAGGGGAGAGAGCAATCAAGCCAGTAATCACACTCCTAAGTAAAAATGGGTACTGAAGATAGATTCTTAAAGGTATAAAATTGATAACCAAAAAAGCAAAGATTAAAAATCTAGAGTAGAGGTTAGACTCTCAAAAATACAATATTAAAAATACAAAACAAAATCAATCACAAAAATAAAGTATATATATATATGAAATTTGCTTTAAAAATAGGTTTTTTGGCAAGGTAATAGTAGGTTATAAAAATGAAAATTAATGGAGTAATAGAGAACTTAAAAATTTTAAAAATTTAAAAATGATAATAGTAAAAATACATCTAGGAATTTCTCTGGAGCTGTTGAGGGCAGTGTGGGGTCAGTTCATCTTCAGATAGTTATTTGTTCCACCTTATGCTTCTTCTCAAGGTCTATAGGCTTCTTCCAATGTTTAGTCAATGTAACTACAGGGTTTTAATTTATTGCACCTGTCACTTCCAGAGCAGTTCCCTCTTCTTCATTTATTTTGGCTTCCTCTGTTTGCAAGTCTCTTCAGTGTCTAATTTCTGCCCTGACACAAGGGGCAAAGGTGGTCACTTATTTAGGCTCACTTGTTCAGTTGTGCTGTGGGGACGGAGGAACATTGCAAACAAATATCACTGGTGTGTGTGGGGAGTGCTTGCAGCATATGGACCACACTGGGTTTGCCCCAGCTCACTGGCACTTTCCTGGTGTACTTTCCCGGTCTACACTGCTCAGGCTTCAGGTTGCTCTGCAAGGGAACTGTCCAAAGCGGGCCCTGAATTTTGTGTACTTCCCAGGTCTAAGCTGCTCAGGTTCAGGTTCTCAGGTACTCCACAAAGGCACAGACTTGGCTGGGCTTGTGTTTTGCGCCCCTTCCAGGTCCGAGGAGCTCAGATGACCAGGTGCTTGGCGAGCACACTGTCCCAGGTGGGCTGTGCATCTTAATCACCTCCCAGGTCCCAGCCAGTTGGTTTCCTGGGTATGCCACGAGTGTGTTATCTCAGGTGTGTCATGTGTCTCCTCTGGGCGGCTGACCTCTGAGCCTGGGTCTTTGATGACATCACTGAATTGCTGAATTAAGCAACCTGGGAATTTACTTGGTTATGTTCCATACTTCTTGCTATGTGAGATCATCAAATGTCTTTACTGTCTTAAGTATGAATGAGTCAGGTATCTGTAGTTGCAGCCCAAAGCACTGAAACAGAGGTCATTAAAAAAAAGTTTGCTTGACTGGCTCAGTAAGTAATTAGAGGGCTAACTTTGTGATTTCAGCTGTGCAGGTTTTGGAAAATGAGAGTGCTAGAGTCAGAAAATCATTTTGCAACCATCGCAGTAAAAATTGCTTTTGTTGAAGGTCAATGGACATTAAATCTGAGGGGACATTTTAATGAGGAGTAGGTTATAGACTCGGAGAAGGCAATGGCATCACACTCCAGTATTCTTGCCTGGAAAATCCCATGGATGGAGGAGCCTGATAGGCTGCAGTCCATGAGGTCAGGAAGAGTTGGACACGACTGAACGACTTCACTTTCACTTTTCACTTTCATGCATTGGAGAAGGAAATGGCAACTCACTCCCTTGTTCTTGCCTGGAGAATCCCAGGGATGGCAGAACCTGATGGGCTCCTGTCTATGGGGTCGCACAGAGTCAGACACGACTGAAGCGACTTGGCAGCAGCAGGTTGTAGACTAGTTATATGGTCAATATTAAAGGCTGAAAGTTACCAGGGCTCCCAAGAAAGGAATTACTAATCTAGTAAGTTGAAGATGACCATGAGAATATAAAGCTAGGGAAGAATAAATGTGCTAGAGGAAAGGAAATTATTTGGGAGATGGGAAAGCATGTGAGGCAAGAATGCATAGCCTTTGGCATAAAAGACTTGAGTCGGAGCTGCAGTTCTGATGATAATTGACAGGGTGAACATGGGCAAGTGGTTTTACCTCTGAGCTTCAGTTTCCGTGTCTGTAGAATGAGGGTGATAATGCCTATCTTAAGGTAGATGTTGCAGGATTAAATGAGGTGTATTGGCTCAGTTGATCCACAATATAGCATAGTGGGTAGGCATGTGGGCTCAGAAGTCTGACTCCCTCAGTTGAAAACCTTGCTCAGTCACTTACAAGCTGAATGACTTGAAAGTGAAAGTCACTCAGTTGTGTCTGACTCTTTGCGACCCCATGAACTGTATAGTTCATGGAAGTCTCCAGGCCAGAATACTGGAGTGGGTAGCCTTTCCATTCTTCAGGGGATCTTCCCAACCCAGGGATTGAACCCAGGTCACCCACTGGACAAGTTAAATAATCCCTGGATTTCAGTTTCTTCAATATCAAATGGTGATTATAGTGAATCTACCTGAATGCATGTGTGTGTGCTTAGTCGCTAACTCCTGTCCAACTCTTTTTGATCCTATGGACTGTAGCCCACCAGGCTCCTCTCTCCATGGGATTCTCCAGGCAAGAATACTGGAGTGAGTAAGCCATCCACTTCTCCAAGGGATCTTCTCAACCCAGGGATAGAACTTGGGTCTCCTGTATTACAGGCAGATTCTTAACCATCTGAGCCACCAGGGAAGCCAGTCTACCTGAATAGTTGTATTAAATTAGACACTACACATAAAGTGCTTAGAATAGCGTCTGGGTGAGTAAGTGCTTAGTAAATGTTAGCTGATATTACTAATGTGACAGGTATTTCAAGGATGATCACTGCATTATGAAAAAAACTGGTACTTAGAACTATCAGAAGAACAATAACAGTAATTGACAAATCCCAACTTAAGATTTAAAGGAAACCTTTCTTGTCCTTCATCAGAAGCTCTTAGGACATATTATGAAGTTTATAACACTGAATCTATTTTGTTACAAAGAGCTTAAGGGTCATGGTGTTGCGAATTAGAAACCAGCCCTTCATTGACTCTTTCTCAGCACCTAAATTGCTCTCTACATAGTGCATGTGTGTGTGTGTATACATATATATTATATATATATGTATGTATGTGTGTGTATGTGTATATATATATATATATATATATATATATATGTATATTACACTAAAATTTTTCCAAATTTGGCTTCTCACCATTGGAGTGTTTGACCCTAAGTCTCATGTCCCCTCTCCCAGACAAAAGACCTGAGACTTAATCAGGGTAACATTTTAAAATATCTAACTATCTTTGGTCTCAGCAGGAGCTGAATCTGGAAGGCCCCCTGCATGTGAGTCATTTCCCCATAGTTCCTAGATCGTAGGGAGGCATGGCAGGAGCCTAGGTGGGGGAGGCTCAAGTGACCAGGGCCAAAGGAGTACTTGAGAGGCTTGTGTGTATTAAGCTGTTTCAGTCATGCCCGACTCTTTGTGACTCTATGGACTATAGCCTGCCAGGCTTCTCTGTCCGTGGAGTTATCCAGGCAAGAATACTGGAGTGAGTTGCCATTTCTTTCTCCAGGGGAATCTTCCCAATGCAGGGATCAAACCCACATCTCTTACATCTCCTGCATTGGCAGGTGAGTTCTTTACCAGTAGTGCCACGTGGGGGGCTTGGGGCAGTGCTATTTACAAGCCAGTACAGAAATATTTTAATATTTTAACCCCAGAGAATTTTAATCACAGTGCATACCAGCTGTATATCAGTCCTGGGCCTAGGAGAACACTCTTAGCCATCTATTCTGTGTCCACCCCTAGCACTGACATAGAGAATTCTTGAATTCCTTGAGATCCTCTTGTCAAATATAATTAGGCATACAGATAGTACTATGTTATTGTTCAGTGCCACAGTTGTGTCTGACTCTTTGTGAACCCACGGACTGCAGCACGCCAGGCCTCCCTGTCCCTCACCATCTCCCAGAGTTTGCCCAAGTTCATGTCCGTTGCATCAGTGACGCCATCCAGCCATCTCATTCTCTGACACCCTCTTCTTGTTCTGCCTATAGATAGTACTATGTGTGCTGTATGTTGTGCTTAGTTGCTCAGTCATGTCCAACTCTTTATGACCACGTGGACTGTAGCCCACCAGGCTCCTCTGTCAATGGGGATTCTCCAGGCAAGAATACTAGAGTGAGTAGCTATTCCCTTCTCCAGGGGATCTTCCAAACCCAGGGATCAAACCCAGCTCTCCTGCATTGCAGGTGGTTTCTTTACCATCTGAGCCACCAGGGAAGCCATAGATAGTACTATAGTATTGCAAAAAGATGGTTTAAATAAGTCTCTAAAATCTTCTACCATTGACCTTTGAAAAGTGTGCTGATAGCACTACTGAAAGTGTTAGTCATTCAGTCCTATCCAACTCTTTGAGACCCCATGGCCTGTGGCCTGCCAGGCTCCTCTGTCAATGGGGATTCTCCAGGCAAGAATACTAGAGTGGGTAGCTATTCCCTTCTCCAGGGGATCTTCCCAATCCAGGGATCATACTCTGGGGTCTCCTACATTGCAGCAGATTCTTTACTGTCTGAGCCACCAAGGAAGCTTTGAATAAATTGTAATCCAGTAATACCTGTCTTCTTCACCTCATCCTAAGTCATGCTGTTCTGTTGCTGCTTCATTTATACTTAAAGCTAATGTGGAGTCACTGGATATGGGGATTGCAACTTGCTGATTTGGTAGAGGTAAGCTAGAAGGTTTTCAAGTAGAAGATATCTTGTGGTTTGAGAATGGCCAAGAGTTAAGGTAAGTCCTCTCAGCTGTTCACATTTCTCTACTGTTGGCTGCCAAGTGTAGATAGTGCCATGAGTCACTTCTAATCTCTTGCTCCCAGGATTAAACTCTAGATTCAAGGCACTGGGCGGGGAAGGGGCCCCAGTGTGGACATGGGGCCCTGGCTGTGGCAGGAGAAGCAGCCCTGTGTCATTGGGAGGCAGAGGTTTCAGTCTCCCACCTGGAACCCTCAAAGGCTCCCCTTGGCCATCCAGGAAACAGGTGGGACTGAAGCTGGGCAAGCACGAAACAGCTGAACCAAGGCACCCAAGTGTGGGGTACAGAAGGGTCCATCTATTCCCACTTCATCTGTCCTCCTCCCTCCAGGCCCTCATCAGACTTGGGCTAGAACACTTTTCAGCTCACCTCCTCCCACCTCTATACCTGGTGGAGGACTCGCCTCCTCTGCCTTCCTGCCAAGCATCCTCACCCAGTTTCCAAGTGAACTGGGGCAGACCTGGAAGTTCCTTGCCTCAGCTGTCATAGGATTCCACTTGACAGAAAGTTTTTCCTGCTGGTGAGCCAATCTTGCTCCCCTGTAATTTCCTTCTACACAGCCATGTTCTGCCCTCAGGAGAACCAACCAGACAGGACTGCTCCTTGTTCTCAGGAACTGTCCTTCACATATTTGAACACAGCTACAGCTGCCATTCTTGCTCCCTAGCCAGGCTTCTCTTTCCTGAACGAAATACCCGCATCTCTTTCAACCACTCCCTATCGCTGCCAAAGGAGATGATGCTTATCTTGATGACTGAATAAGGCAGCTAATTGCCCAACTTGTGCAACTTGGGTTTGATTCATACTTATGAAACTTTGAGTAAGTCACTTTGCCTCTGTAAGACTCATTTCCCCCATGTGTATGTTGGTTTTCTTCTTGGTAATGGAATGTATTGACATTCTGTGCCAGAGCTCGTGGGACATAATGGCAAGGTTGTTGTTGTTCAGTCACTCAGGTGTGTCTGACTCTTTGTGACCCCATGGACTGCAGCACGCCAGGCTTCCTTATCCTCCACTATCTCCCAGAGTTTGCTTAAGCTCATGTCCGTTGAGTTGGTGAATCTATCCAACCATCTCATCCTCTGTCGTCCCCTTCTCCTTTTGCCCTCAGTCTTTCCCAGCATCCAGGTCTTTTCCAATGAGTCAGTTCTTTGCATCAGGTGGCCAAAATTTTGGAGCTTCAGCTTCAGCATCAGTCCTTCCAATGAGTATTCAGGGTTAAACCTAACTAACCATATTTTTTCCCTAGACATCTCAATGTGGTGTTAATAGGTGAAGCTGCCCATATACTACAAAGAATTCAGTAAGTGGTTCATGTCAGCTAACATATAGCTAACAAGATGTTTGTGTCATGTCATTTGTCATGTTATTGGTTATATTCTTAATTTTGCATGTTTCCACATTACCGTTTTTTGCATTTTCTCTCTAATCTTCCAAATTATTAATGGCTCAAAAGTGGTTCATTCGAGTACAAAATCAGTGATGAAAAACCACAGTAGTTCAACATGCTAAGTTGCTTCAATTGTGTCCGACTTTTTGCGACCCCATGGGCTGTAGCCCACCAGGCTTCTCTGTCCATGGGATTTTCCAGGCAAGAATACTGGAGTGGGTTGCCATTTCCTTCTGCACAGGATCTTCCAGACCCAGGAACTGAACCCACATCTCTTATGTGTCCTGCATTGGCAGGTGGGTTCTTTACCACTAGTGCCACCTCTCAAGGTAACATTAAAAACATAAACAATGAACTTGATTTTGGTATAAATATACAATGTGAAAATCAATGCATTCTTTTCAGTTCAGTTCAGTTCAGTCACTCAGTCGTGTCCGACTCTCTGCGACCCCATGAATTGCAGCACGCCAGGCCTCCCTGTCCATCACCAACTCCCGGAGTTCACCCAGACTCACCTCCATTGAGTTCGTGATGCCATCCAGCCATCTCATCCTCTGTCGTCCCCTTCTCCTCCTGCCCCCAATCCCTCCCAGAATCAGAGTCTTTTCCTTCCTTGACTCCTTGATCAGAGTCAACTCTTCGCATGAGGTGGCCAAAGTACTGGAGTTGCAGCTTCAGCATCATTCTCTCCAAAGAAATCCCAGGGTTGATCTCCTTCAGAATGGACTGGTTGGATCTCCTTGCAGTCCAAATCAATGCATTAGGACAAGTAAATGTGAAAATATGATGATCTGATATAGCAGTCAAAAAAGCTTTTAATTTACATTGCTACTTTTTCATGATTAATAGAATTAATATGTGGCTTTTCTATGATAAAAAAAAAACATTTCTGCTAATGTAGCAGCAGAAATCAGGAAAGAGGAATTTAAAACAATGGCTATTTGAACACTGGCTTTTGTTGTGTGGAGATCATAGTGTTATTAAAATTGATCCACTGACACCACCATAGCCTTCATAACAGTTTCTTGGAAAGCACAGGGACCGCTCTGGTAACCAGTCATGTTTCCAGAAATGGCATAAAATAATACTTTCTAATACTAGATTGATGAATATTATTACTAACAAGGTAAGAGGCCCAAATTACAATGGCATCAAAAAAATTGCACTGCTTAGAACATATGCACTGCATTCAACATTCTTTTCTAAGATACTTATAACACTAACCACAAAGTCTGTGGCAACTATTATATTCATAAACATTGAGAATAAACTTTTGGCACAGTCCTTTTTGTTACTATCATATGTTCCATAATATTATTTGATGGCACAGTGTAAGATCTTGATATACATATTCAAGGAAAGGCTGCTGAATTTTTGTTCCATTAATCACTGAAATACCAGCCTTCAAGAGAAGATAATATTCATTTATGAACTATAGAAATGATTCCTGAAAGTATAGTCTTAATACTCATTTACATAAAGATCATTTTATAATGTGTGATAATAACTGAAAAGAAAATAAGGCTAAAATCAATATTGACAAAGCAGCAGGTATGCATGCCACAAGGAGGGATCCTGCAGCCATATGAATAAAATAAGTTACACCTGAATGTCAATTCATACTTACAAGTATTCAAATAAAATTAGTGGTCAATAATATATGTCTTGATTTTTTTTGATTCAGTATTGAAAATGAGGGTCAATATTGGAATTATGATAACATACCTCCCATTGGAACTGAAGCTCCAATACTACAATCATCTGATACAAAGAGCTGACTCATTAGAAAAGACCCTGATGCCGGGAAAGATTGAAGGCAGGAGGAGAAGGAGATGACAGAGGACGAGATGGTTGGATGGCATCACCAACTCAATAGACGTGAGTTTGAGCAAACTCTGGGAGATGGTGAAGGATGGGGAAGGCTGGCATGCTGCAGTCCATGGGGTCACAAAGAATCAGACATGACTGAGCGACTGAACAACAACCTCCCATTGAGTGTTCTTTTTTCACAATGCTAAGTGAAGAAATGGGCAATAGGTACAAGTCTATCTTCAACAAAGATAAACTCCCAAGTTTTTTGAGGAATGAAACAAAGTATTTCTTCATAACAGTGATAATACCAAAGACAATCTGTAGTATTTCAATAGAATAGTTCAAATGGTATATCTCAGCAAAATATTTTGCATTTTGAACAGCCTGAGCTTTTCACTTCAGAGCTTAAATATTACCATTTTATGGTATCAGGATTTCTTTAGATGACTTAAATGTGATACTGAGTGTGATACTAAGAGTCTGACTTGGATAAGCTTCACTTATTGGAGAAAGAAATTCGGCATATATTAAAATCGGCATGTAAAAATGCTGTAATAAAATGTGAAAAAATATCTTTCAGAGCTGAATTCAATCAAATAAAGGATTAGATTAATTTGCTACTATTCCAAATGGAAACATTCACCTTTTCAGCTCTTCAGTGTAAATGCTTATCATCTCCCTGTCTGATGGGGTGCTGAATGTAGCCTGTAGTGAGAAATCATTTCATAATTTCTAGGTTAGTGTTCTGTCTGAACATGAATATCCAAAACTATCTGCAAGAGCCAGCAAATACTCACTACCATTTCTAGCAACTTTAATTTGTAAACTGTTTTTTTTTTAATCAAAATAAAGGTAAGCAAAGAAACCAAAGGGATATAGAACCTGATATTTAACTCCAGTTATTATTTATCTAGATATGTATCTTGGTGAAATATTGAAAATTAATTACCATTACTCATTGATTTTTAAAATTCAGTTCTCTCATTTTAGTTAGGTTTGTAATGGATATTTTGTGTGTGAGAGAGAAAAACTAACCTATATAACCTATATAATATGAATTGGGGGCTGGGAAACTTTTCCAATGCAAATATCTCCCCTATGCCTAAATTTAGGCCACCAGAATTGTTTCTTTTTATATTTTCATAAACAAAATGAAAAATCTCACTGGCATCTAGCCCATTAAGCTTCTATCAGTTATCAATGCCTTATTTCAGATGAATTTATTAGACCTTTTCCCAAGCAACTGATAGATGAGAATTAATTTTAATAGTGAAAAAGGTGGGGCAACGAAGAGAGGCCCAGAGAATAGGATTAGAGTAATTATCTAGGAAGCTATGAAACAATACTGATGCCCAACCTCCATCCTAGACAGTCAAATAATAATAGTTCTAAAAGTTCGCAGATGATTCCATTATTCAACCAGGGTTGAGAACCACTAGTCCACATGCTTCCAGTCAGTTTTCTTTTATTGATGGTTAAGGGGAGGGAGTGGATCCTGGGCTCCTGACAGGGCTGCAAAAGGGGAGATGCTGGGAAGAAAAGAGAATGGGAATGAAAAGGAAGGTAGGATGGGCCCTTGCAATAAAACTGGTTTAATTTTCAGTTCAAATATTATTCAAATTCTTTAGTTAAGATGGAATAGATATGGTCTCTGTCAGTTTTGTGAAGCACTTTGTAAATATGTCCACTATTAAGGGGTTTCTAAAGGGAACCAGCTAAGAAATTAGCAATAACCTAAACTGCTACATGTTGGTAGCCACGATGTATGTAAGCAACTCTCTGCTGAGACACTCTTGGGGAAGGATGGAATGTGGAGTGAATGCTAATAGGGAAGGAGGAAACACACACACACGTGAAAAAACTGCCCAGGCAAAATGGCTATAAAACTGTATGACGTTATGGGGAGGGAGGTGGGAGGGGGGTTCATGTTTGGGAACGCATGTAAGAATTAAAGATTTTAAAATTTAAAAAATAAAAAACTAAAAACAAACAAACAAAAAACAAAAAACTGTATGACTGAGGTAAACATAGTAAGTCAGGCATTTGATGTTACTCATGGAAGGAAAGGAGACATGTTAGAGGAGGGACATCACTGTTAGTCTTTCTCTCCTACCTCTTTGCCTTCACGTAAGGTGTTCTTTCAGGCTGAAAGAGGGAGAGAGAAAATAGGAAGGCAAGCTGGTCTGACAGCTGAGATGAAGACTATAGAGATTTTTATGCCGAACAAGGGTGCAGGCTAAACTGCCAGGAAAAGCTTTCCAAAGTATGGCAAGGAAAACAAATAAGAACAAGAAAAAGAGAACAAAGATGTATTATTTTATCTGATAACTTTATTTAAAAGCTGCCCTGAAGTACCAACTTTTCAAAGGAAATATTGGTTTCAAGTTGTTTTAAGATTAGCCATATGTTTGATATAAGGAAGCGGGGCAATTAATTACTTTTAATTCTTATGGACCAGAGTTCAGAATTCCCATGTGACTCTCCAGAAAGACATATGCTTTTCTACTTATCTTTGACGCTGTGCATAGACTCCCCCCCCCCCCCCCCGTCTCAGTAGCTTCTCTAGTGGAGAGACACTGCTTCAGACAGCATGGTGTAATGGAAAGCCCATGAGACACACCTGGCTTCAGACCCCAGGACTGCTCTGATGAGCTATGTGACCTTGGGCAAGATACTTTGCCTTGCTGATTTGTAATTTCTTCATTTGTAAAAAAAGAAATAATAATACTCATTTGTGAGGTTTTTTTTTTTTTGAAACTTAGATGAGATGATGTATATATATATATAGTGTATTAAGCACATGCGTTTGTGCTTAGTTGCTCAGTCCTGTCCAACTCTTTGCAACCCCATGGACTGTAGCCCACCAGGCTCCTCTGTCACTGGGGATTCCCCAGGCAAGTACACTGGAGTAGGTTGCCATGCCCTCCTCCAGGGGATCTTCCCAACCCAGGGATCGAACATGTATTTCCTGTATCTCCTGCATTGCAGGGAGATTCTTTACCCGCTGAGCCATCACAGTAGATGTTTTTGAAATTACAATACCAGATGTTGAGTTGTACTTCCTCCTCGTTCATTTCAAAGGTATTGAAAATGTCCTGTGAAAGTGGAACCCAAGGTTTAAGGAAGACTGAAAATAAAGTATTGAAGTGAGGAACCACAAATATGCCCAATTCACTGCAAAGAAACAATCCGAGTTTGTGAAGCTGAGACTTTCTTGGCAGACTCTAAATGGTACCACCTTTTATTTTCATGCATAAAATCTGAACCAGTATCTAGACATTCCAAATATATTTTTCTTATTTGAGTAAAAGGGGATTCTTTATGAACTGAATACTTTCAGAGAAAGGCCAAACTATTGGTTGCACAAATTTCAGAGAGCATAGCCCTCAACATAGCTCTATAAGCACCATCTCAGTTCCAGGATATTCAGTAGATGGTCTCAACAGAACATGTTGTTTTGCTCACTGCCTCTATCTCAGTGATGAAGATAAATTTCAGCAATAAGGCAGATTATACAATGAGTTGGAGGTATTCCATTTTGAAACTATGTAGTATTTGGAGCTAGTAAGTATAGTTTCTCCTCTGGGTACCAGGAAACCAGTGTTTATAGATTTGCTGCCTCAGTATCCAGCACTTTTCAACCTAGCAGGCTTGATCCTATCCATCACACTACAATGACAGTTGACCAACATCCATTATCTCACTTTGGTATATCTCTGCCTATTTGAGCTTCTCTGAGTCCTAGGTAGCCCAAGGATAGAGTTACCCACAGTACTGTGCTACTGCCTCACATCTGCTCATGAGAGCTCATAGTTAAATTTTCAGGAACTTTGCAAGGAAGTGGTTAAACTCAGCCATCGTTAAAAATTATGTAAATTTACATTTAGAGAAGGGGCTTCCCAAGTGGCACATTGGTAAAGAATCTACCTGCCAATGCAGGAGACAAAAGAGACATGGGTTTGATCCCTGGGTCAGGAAGATCTCCTGGAATAGGAAAGGGCAACCCACTCCAGTATTCTTGCCTGGAGAATCCCATGTACAGAGAAGCCTGGTGGGCTACAGTCCGTGGGGTTGAGTCACAAAGAGTCGGACACGACTGACTGACTGAGCAAGCATGCACATTTAAAGAAGGGTAATAAATTCTCACTATTCATTAATTATTTTATTATATTTTTTATGATCTGTGATTTCAAAGTTATTTATATCTGTTGTATCTATATGGTGGAAATATGATATCATACTCCAGTACTCTTGCCTGGAAAATCCCATGGACAGAGGAGCCTGGTGGGCTCAGTCCATGGAGTCAGAAAGAGTCAGACAAGACTGAGTGACTTCACTTTCCTTTTCACTTTCATGCGTTGGAGAAGGAAATGGTAACCCACTCCAGTGTTCTTGCCTGGAGAATCCCAGGGATGGCGGAGTCTGGTGGGCTGCTGTCTATGGGGTCGCACAGAGTCAGACACAACTGAAGTGACTTAGCAGCAGTAGCAGTATACTATAGAACATCTCTTCTCAACTCTGCATTCAGTCACACCACATTGGTAGCTTCCATTTGGCCGTGGTGGGAGTACTTCAGTTTAGTTCAGTCGCTCAGACTGTTTCTAGCCCCACAGACTGCAGCATGCCAGTATTCCCTGTCCTTCACCATCTCCCAGAATTTGCTCAAATTCATGTCCATTGAGTCAGTGATGCCATCCAACCATCTCATTCTCTGTCGTTCCCTTCTCCTGCCTTCAATCTTTCCCAGCATCAGGGTCAGCTCTTCTCATCAGGTGGCTAAAGTATTGGAGCTTCGGCATATGCTACAAATCAAGGTATTCCTCTCCCATCCCCCCACCCCTGAGAACTAGTTGTTAAATATTTACCAGCATACCACTGGACTTACCTCCCTTAAATCTCTAGGGAATCTGATGGCCATCACCTCAAGTGGCACACTAAGACCTCTCTCAGTATCTCTGAACCCCAAACAGAATCTCCTTGTACAGTCTTGCAATTTGTTGTTACTCCTCACTGCCTTCTTCTCATTCTCATTCTTCTCCCTCCCTCTCACTTTTCCTCCCTCCCTTTCTCTCTCTGTCTCTCTCTTCTATCTCATGTCTTTATAAAGTGCAAGTCGCTCAGTCATGTCCGACTCTTTGCAACCCGATGACTATACAGTCCATGAAATTCTCCAGGCCAGAATACTGGAGCGGGTAGCATTTCCCTTCTCCAGGGGATCTTCCCAACCCAAGGATCAAACCCAGGTCTCCTGCATTGCAGGCGGATTCTTTACCAGCTGAGCCACAAAAGTATCTCTTTATATCTATCCTTAGGAACATGTATTGAACTAATTTATCCCCTTAAAGCCCTTAAAGCCATGAGTTCCAAACCCTTTTAAAGGCAAAGAAGGGAAAAAACTTGGTTTCCACTGTAATCAGTGGAGATATGCTGGCAACTTTATCTCTTCACTTATTCATGCATTCAAGAAGCTTTTGTCAAGCATTTATTATGTGCCAACCAGCTAGGTATTGAGAATCCTGAGACTGTTCTTAAGAACCTCACAGTCTGAAAGGGAGACAGACAAGTAAATATGGAATAATCAGATACTATGATGAGTGCTGAAATGGAAATATGTATAGAATGTTATGGAAAATGAGAGGAGTAAGCAACTAAAGTTTTCTAAGGAGAGTGAGGCCTGGGGACATTTTCACAGAATAAAAAACATTTGAGTTGGTATTAAACGATGAGTAGACACTTTTGAAGACAGGAGGAGAAGGGGACGACAGAGGATGGGATGGTTGGATGGCATCATCAACTTGATGGACATGAGTTTGAGCAAGCTCTGGGAGTTGGTGATGACAAGGAAGCCTGGTGCGCTACAGTTCATGAGGTCACAAAGAGTTGGACATGACTGAACCACTGAACTGAACTGAGACACTCTTAAGACTAAGGAGCCATGGAAGGGCATTCTGAATATTGGAAACAGGACTTGATGTATGGGCAGGCATCATAGTTAAAAATTGCCAGACTTAAGCAAGTGAAAGTCGCTCAATTGTGTCCAACTCTTTGCAATCCCATGGATTATACAGTCCATGGAATTGTCCAGGCCAGAATACTGGAGTGGGTAGCCTTTCCCTTCTCCAGCAGATCTTCCCAATCCAGGGATTGAACTGGGGTCTCCTGCATTGCAGGTCTGTTTTCTTTACCAACTGAGCTATCAGGGAAGCAACTTAAGCAAATGTGAACACATAAAGGAATTTAATGGAAGATTTGATAAAGGTTGGGGGAAAATAAAACAAATTACAAATAAGAGTGTTTCTGGGCATCCAGGTAGACAGGAACGGATGTGTGACCTTTTCAAGATACCGCCATATGGCTGAAACAGTTCCAACTGTTTTCTGTCCTTGAACTCAAGATTACAATTACTGAGAGAGGATTTGTTCGGTATGCCATTTATCACATACCCATCCATGCCATGTATAGACTTGAGCAGAGTACTGTGTATGACTGTATCACCAAAACTGCAACAAATGGGAGAAGGGCAGTTCAACAAAAGGTTGAAAAGCCCAGTGTTTTCTAATTCAAGCGGCATCTTGACTGTAGCTGCATCTCTTCCTAAGTTCTAGTTTCTGCTGAGGAACCTTCTCTCAATTGCAGCCTCTAAAATGAACTTGGCACTTAGGCAATAGTAACACTGCTTCCTCCCTGTCCTTTTGCAGTCCTCAGGATGATAGGCAGGTTTCTACTATGGCTAACCTCTGGGTTGCCTCGCTTTCTCCTGTCTGGTCTCTCAGCCCTCCTACTTTGTTCCCGCTTTAAATGTCATCTGTTAGACACTTGATACAGGCTCTGTTTTCCTGATGAGATTCTAACTGGTGTACTTCTTATTTCTTTTGCCAGGGTAAAAATGACAAAAATCAACATAGGGGATCTTAGGGCTCAGAAGAGCCCACACATCAAAGCTACAAGCAGGGCTATTCACATACCTGGACTTTAATCTTTGAACCACTTGTGTTGAGCAAGATTGGCAGAAGAAGCTGAAAAATCACAGCAGTGTATCAAGGACAAAATAAGTAGCTATACACTGTAACCAAACATTCACTAGGCTGTTGTTTTGTCCTAAGCCTCCATGGGGGGTATTTTTTTAAAATGAGTTTTCCATTGACTTAGTTAATTATTATAGGCTTTTTCTTGTGACCTTGTCCCTTTTTTGGAAATAAATGCTTTGCTGTTGTTGTTTTAGAGTAGACTCATGCAGTGTCTCGGCTCACGGCATGTGTGCAGGGTGTGGTATGCAGACTCTAAGGGGAGCACGTGAGTGCAGGGGACTGGGTGTGCATGCCTTTGAGTCTGGTGACTCCAGTTTAGGCTATTAATCTATACTCTCATGGAGGATGAGGACACTGACCCTAGACAGTGAACCTGGAAATTTTTGCTGTCTCATAGGACTGGTCTTTTCCACCACATTCTCAAGTCCATTTCTGCAAATGATTACTCATTACTGGCCAAGAAAACTTCACCTGGCTTGGCATCAGGACAGAGATAAGGCTGGCTTTAAACTCAAAATCTCCTCTAGTCACTCCTAAAGCTCCCAGGGGAAAAAAAAATACACTCTATGGTACACAAACATAGTTTCAGAACAAAGTTCCTATTTTCTGTTCACCCTTAGCATTTACAAACAGAACAAGTATTCAAGCTTTTGCCACAGGAAAATTCAGGAGCTTCCACTGCCCCCAGAACATCTTTTATTGCAGGTTCACTTGAATTTCCTTCAGTAGCCAAATTTTGGGTCTACGGCATTTTGCATGGTTATTAAGCTCAGTAGTAACCTTGACTCTATTCAGTTTAGTTCAGTTCAGTCGCTCAATCATGTCTGACTCTTTGCAACCCTATGGACTGCAGCATGCCAGCCTTCCCTGTCCATTGCCAACTCCTGGAGCTTGCTCAAACTCATGTCCATCAAGTCGGTGATGCCACTCTGTTATCCTCTTCTCCTACCTCCTTCAATCTTTCCCAGCATCAGGGTCTTTTCAAATGAGTCAGTTCTTCTCATCAGGTGGCCAAAGTATTGGAGTTTCAGCTTCAGCATCAGTCCTTCCAATGAATATTCAAGACTGATTTCCTTTAGGATGGACTGGTTGGATCTCCTTGCAGTCCAAGGGACCCTCAAGAGTTTTCTCCAACACCACAGTTCAAAAGCATCAATTCTTTGGCACTCAACTTTCTTTAGAGTCCAACTCTCACATCCATACAAGACTACTGAAAAAAACATAGAATAGCTTTGACTAGATGGACCTTTGTCAGCAAAGTAATGTCTCTGCTTTTAATACGCTATCTAGATTGGCCATAGCTTTTCTTTCAAGGAGCTAGCGTCTTCTAATTTCATGGCTGCAGTCACCACCTGCAGTGATTTTGGAGCCCCCCAAAATAAAGTCAGCCACTGTTTCCATTCTTTCCCATCTATTTGCCATGAAGTGATGGGACTAGAAGCCATGAGCTAAGTTTTTTTTAATGTTGAGTTTTAAGCCAACATTTTCACTCTCTTTTACTTTCATCAGGAGGCTCTTTAGTTCCTTTTCACTTTCTGCCATAAGGGTGGTGTCATCTGCATATCTGAGGTTATTGATATTTCTCCTGGCAATCTTGATTCAAGCATGTGCTTCATCCAGCCTGGCATTTCACATGATGTACTCTACATATAAGTTAAATAAGCAGAGTAACAATATACAGCCTTGATAAGCTCCTTTCCCAATTTGGAACCAGTCTGTTGTTCCATGTCTGGTTCTAACTGTTGCTTCTTGACCTGCATACAGATTTTTCAGGAGGCAGGTGAGGTGGTCTGGTATTCCCATCTCTTTAAGAATTCTTCACAGTTTGTTGTGATCCACACAGTCAAGGGCTTTGGCATAATCAATAAAAAGCAGAAATAGATGTTTTTCTGGAATTCTCTTGCTTTCTTGATGGTCCAGCGGATGTTGGCAATTTGATCTCTCATTCCTCTGCCTTTTCTAAATCCAGCTTGAACATCTGGAAGTTCATGGTACACATACTGTTGATGCCCAGCTTGGAGAATTTTGAGCATTACTTTGCTAGTGTGTGAGATGAGTGCTATTGTGCAGTAGTTTGAGCATTCTTTGGCATTACCTTTCTTTGGGATTGGAATGAAAGCTGACCTTTTCTGGTCCTGTGGCCACTGCTGAGTTTTCCAAATTTGCTGGTACACTGAGTGCAGCACTTTCACAGCATCATCTTTCAGGATTTGAAATAGCTCAACTGAAATTCCATCGCCTACACTAGGTTTGCTTGTAGTGATTCTTCCTGAGGTCCACTTGACTTTGCATTCCAGGATGTCTGGCTCTAGGTGAGTGATCACACCATCGTGTTATCTGGGTCATGAAGATCTTTTCTGTAGAGTTCTTTTGTGTATTGTTGCCACCTCTTCTTAATATCTTCTGCTTCTATTAGGTCCATACCATTTCTGTCCTTTATTTACCCATCTCTGCATGAAATGTTCCCTTGGTATCTCTAATTTTCTTGAAGAGACTCTATAGAGTGGGATTAGGTCAAGATCAAGTCCTAGTTTTCATGTGTCCATCCATACATGGTCTGGCTTTACTCAGAGTTTGATTCACCTAGGTAAAAAGTGTACTAGTATCAGGGCTATAAAGCCAGGGTTGAGTGACTGTGACTGTCTGTCCTGTTTGGGAGTAGAAAAGGGTGATATGAGTGGAAGTCAACTTACTGCTTGACTCCTGGTCTGAATTTCACAAAGAATCCTAACACAGAGATGCCAAAGCCCCAGTTACTATGCCCCAGGAACCTGAGCCACATCTTTTCGGCCACATAAGTTCTCAAAATTCATCTTGCATCAGAATCACCTGGAGGTTTTGTAGGAGTTCTGTGCTCCCTCAGAAACATCCAGAAGCAAGTGAGACAGAACCAACTTTGTGAGAACTCTGGCAAACAGTCAAGGGTTTACAACAACCAGTCAAATGCTTAATCAAAAAAACACAACTTCAAAGTGATAAGAGATCTTTGTGGCACTTTTGCTTGCCCTTCTCTCAACTCCTCCCCAGAGAAGCAGCATTTTTAGCCCATATTCCTAGTGTGGGCTACTGGTCCCTGGTTCCAGAGGAAGACAAGAGCTTACAAATTATTGAGCATGTCTGTTTTAAACTGACTGGGGTTACCTGAAAGACTGACACAAGATGCTCGTCTCTATCTCATCTAACTTGAAACTCAGGCTGGAAAAGCCTTGGAAACTTCTTGAAAACACAGCAAGCTGAAGTAAGAACCCACAGATACCTGGAGCAAAAGATAACTTTCAAAATAGACAATAGATGGGTCTAAAGTGTGGGAACATATACTGAGGAGAGTTTCTTTGGGAAATTAGGACATTCAAAAGCACCATGCATGCAGGGGAATCTAACAGGTGACATACATACCTAGGGCAAGACATATGCTCAGAAGAGACTTGAGAAAACCCTAAACTTTCCCTTTGGGCTGGTACCTAGGCTCCCTGCAAGCTTAGCTAAGAACCAGTTTGCAAAGTTTGAAAGAGGTATTTGTTTTAATCTGTGGTCATTCAAGGAAATCTCTGCCAAAATACTAGCTGAACACAAGCTAAGGAACAGACACTTCAATGAACACACATACAATATGCAAAATTTATGGGATGCATCAAAGACAGTGCTTAGGAGAAATTTATAGCTGTAAATGCCTAATGAGTAGATGCAGAACACCAGCTGAGAGCAGAGAGGAGTACCTGACCAATAGAAAAGAATATACAGAACCATACAAAACTCGGTGGGATGAAGGAACTAAGGGGAAAAACAGGAGTGTTATTAGGACTCAAACTATCCTTGGCAGGTGGGGGAACTGAAGCAGGGGTCCAATCTCCATATCAGGGCAATTGTCTGAGTTAGAGGAGAAACACTTAAGGCTGAGAGTGAAACAGCTGATCTGTGGCAGCCTAAATGGAATGACAATCATATTGTCCTTGCCGCAGCCATACGTACCCTGGACAGGAATTCAGGTCCCCTAGAAGGCACAGCAGCTGGGAGTTGGAGTTTAGGGATTGTGGAGCAATCCCAGGGCTAGGGCTGCTACTGACTGCAGAGAGATGGACTGAGGGAATGTGAGGGAGAAGACTGTGGTGGGAAATATTATCTGTGGATGAAAGCCAGGCAGCTATGGAAGCAAGGCGATACTGCTGAGTCACATGTAGGGGGTGGAGCCATCACCATAGCCTTTCTCTCCCCACCCATCAACATTGGCAGCTGAACAATAAAGAGGCTGGCCCACCAATGACCTGATGCACAAAACTACAGAGTAGGATCCCACCCAGGGTGCCCATTTAAGTGCCCGATGTGCTGATCTACAGAGTAGGACTCCAGCCAAGGGGGCCCCTCTATGTTCCTGATGCACCAAACAACAAAGAAGGACCCCAGAAGGACCTCTAAGTGCCTGAACAGGCAGAGCTATGGAGAAAGACTAGCCAAAGAGGACTTCTGATCATCAACTAACAGAGGCTAGAAAAAAGACTCTGATAGGGCCATAACTCCTGTGGCTAAGGCTGTCCATGTCCCTGCACACTAGGCACTGCCAGAGTCCCTGTGGCCCAAGGAACTGTGCCATCTTCATACCTAACCCTCACTGGGGCAGAGCTGCCACAGGCAAAAAAAGTCTTGTGTCTATGCATGCGGGGTTGCTTCCATTATGTCCAACTTTTTGCAACCCTGTGGACTCTGTTCGGCCAGGCTTCTCTGTCAGGGGAGTTCTCCAGGCAAAAATAGGGAGTGTATTGGCAAATACTGGTTACCATACCCTTCTGGAGCACAATATTTCCTGCTGCCCTAGCCACCAACTCCCCTGAGTACCTGGTGCTGCCAGAACCCCTGCAACCCAAGCAGTGGCACCACCTCCGCAACTGGCCCTCACCAGGCAGACCTAATCCTCCAGGGCAGCCTCAGGAGCAACCCCAGTGGACGACCCACATGTAGAGGTGGAATTAAAACCACAATTGAAACCCAGGTGCAGTGCAGCAAAGGAAGAAGACCCAAAACCTTCCCACCAGCAGTACAAGCTGCAGATTAAATCCACACGATCAACTAGGCAGACTCTGTGTCTATGGAATATATAAAAGGCCACTGAGAGCTCCCACGAAAGAAACACACTAGTTCTGATAGCTGTGGACATTGGAGGCAAGAACATACAGGAGTAGGAGCAGATTAGAATCTGAGCTGCCCCCACAGCAGGTCCAGAGACCAGCACAGTGTTGGAGGGCATCCTAGGGAGGTGAGGTGGACTGTGACTCCCAGCGAGGGAAAGGATTCTGACAGCAGTAACTCAAGAGAAGCATTTATTATTCTTATGTTTTGACTTGTTCTGCAGTTTCTTTTGGATTTTTTTTCTTTTTGTTTGTTTTTTTCCTTGTTTTCCCAAACCCCTCATTGTAGCTGTCGATTTTGTTGGTACTATGAAAACTAATTGAGCTTTAGAGTTTTTTTTAAATCATCCTTTTTATTGTTATCAACCTCTGGGCTTTTGACAGTTCTATGGAGTTTGTCTTTTTCTTTTCTTCTTTCTTTCATCTTTTTTTCTTTTCTTTTTTTTTAAATTTTAAATTTTAACTTTTTTAAAACCTATTATTTTTTCTATATTTATTCCTTTGTTCACTTTTCCTACTGTTCTTTCCCCCTTGCAGTTAATCTTTAATTTATATAAGTTTTCTTTATCTACCTCTATTCAACTTTGCATATCTATTCTTTCTCTTCTTACTTTCCTTTCCTCTCAACATATTTGTTAAATTTGTTTAAATTGCTTTATCCTCCTCTTGACACTTTGCTTTCATTTTGTTTTCCAGTTTGTGCTTTAGTTAGTCTTGTTCTTAACTGGTAGATATAATTTTGGTTTTCTCAGTTCACTGGGTCAATCTATTATACTTTATTTTTGTTGGACTGTTTTGATTTTGCTTATGGGTGTATCTGTATATATGTATATTCTATTATTTTATTTATTGTTTGCCTGATTTTGTAACTGCCATTTGTCTGGGGTTCATCTTGGGTGTCTTGTATTTGTTTTAATCTCACTTAATGCCATAACAAACCACTTGTGGAATCTTCATTCCTGACCAGAGATCAAACCCTGAGCCTTTGGAGTAGGCACACTGATTCCAAGACCCTAGATTACCAGAGAACTAACCCTAGGGAATATCAAATGGTGAGAACTCCTACAAAGGAAACCACTTGAATACAAGACCTGGCATTACCCAAACACCAGTAGCACCCTGTGCAGGATGCCTCATCCAAACAACAAACAAAAAAACACAAACCCAATCATCAGCAGACAGGATTACCACATCATTCAGCCTTGCCTATCAGAGGAAGAACAAACAAACAAACAAAACAACTCAGCACACAGCTTGATATACCAAGCTTACACAAACCATTGCACCAAACTTAGGAGGGCAGAAACCAAAATAGAGAAAGAATTCAACCTTGAAGCCTGGGAAAAGGAGATCTCAGTTCAGTTCAGTTGCTCAGTCGTGTCCGACTCTTTGCAACCCCATGAATCGCAGCACGCCAGGCCTCCCTGTCCATCACCAACTCCCGGAGTTCACTCAGACTCATGTCCATCGAGTCCGTGATGCCATCCAGCCATCTCATCCTCTGTCGTCCCCTTCTCCTCCTGCCCTCAATCCCTCCCAGAATCAGAGTCTTTTCCAATGAGTCAACTCTTCCCATGAGGTGGCCAAAGTACTGGAGTTTAAGCTTTAGCATCAGTCCTTCCAAAGAAATCCCAGGGTTGATCTCCTTCAGAATGGACTGGTTGGATCTCCTTGCAGTCCAAGGGACTCTCAAGTGTCTTCTCCAACACCACAGTTCAAAAGCATCAATTCTTTGGTGCTCAGCCTTCTTCACAGTCCAACTCTCACATCCATACATGACTACAGGAAAACCCATAGCCTTGACTAGACGGACCTTAGTCAGCAAAGTAATGGCTCTGCTTTTGAATATGCTATCTTGGTTGCATAACTTTTCTTCCAAGGAGTAAGCATCTTTTAATTTCATGGCTGCAGTCACCATCTGCAGTGATCTTGGAGCCCCCAAAAATAAAGTCTGACACTGTTTCTACTGTTTCCCCAAAATGCAGAGAAATACTGCACAAATGAAGGAACAAACTATAAACACAGAAGCCCAAATAAATGAAGAGGAAATAGGCAAACTACCTGAAAAAGAATTCAGAATAATGATAGTAAAGATGATCAAAAACCTTGAAACAAGATGAGAAAATGCAAGAATCAATTAACAAAGACCTAGAAGAGGAGTGAGGCTAAGATGGTGGAGGAATAGGACGGGGAGATCACTTTCTCCACCACAAATTCATCAAAAGAACATTTGAACACTGAGCAAACTCCACAAAATAACTTCTGAACACTGGCAGAGGACATTAGGCACAAGAAAAGCAGCCCATTGTCTTCAAAAGGAGGTAGGACAAAATATAAAAGATAAAAAGAGAGACAAAAGAGTTAGGGATGGAGATCCGTCCCAGGAAGGGAGTCTTAAACGAGAAGTTTCCAAACACCAGGAAACCCTCTCACTGGTGGGTTTGTGGGGAGTTTGGGAATCTCAGAGAGCAATATAACCAAGAGGAAAAATAAATAAATAAAACCCACAGATTATGTGCCTAATGGCAACTCCCAGCAGAGAAGTACCCCAGACGCTTGCATCCACTACCAGCAAGCAGGGGCTGAACAGGGAGGAGCGGGCTACATTGCTTAGGGTAAGGACTGGGCCTGAATGCCCCAAGGAAAATCTGAGAGAGCTAACCTGAGATAGCAACCTAAACTGTGGGATAGCCATAGAGAGAGAAGGGGAAAAAAAAGATAGAACTATCCCAAGAAAAGCCCTAACCCTAAGGCACTGCCAGCCCGCTCACAGAACAAAGGACTGAGCAAATACTGGAGGAGAGCTAGCAGGCTGCAGACAGGCCCATCCCCCGCCAGAGGCAGGGGGCAGGCAGGTGCCAGCCAGAGCCGGAAAAGGGCAAACTTGGCCCCAAGAGGGCATCCCCTACCAAACTGTGAACAGGCTTCCAGTTTCTAACCAAGACTTTCTGAGGTTATGGATGGTTGACATCCACCGGGAGGGTCACAGCCAGAGATCAGCTCCCTAGAAGAGACACACAGCACACCTGAGACAGGTGCACCCCGGAAACTGAGCGGCTGGGACTGGGGAGGCAATAAGACTCACCGCTCCTGAGGAGAGTGTGCTCACCTAGCACCTGTTCGCCTGAGCTGCTCGGACTGGAGAAGGGCAAAAAATTCAGGCCCAACCAAGTCTGTGCCTTTCAGGCTTTCTGTGCCTGAACCTGAGTGGCTTAGACCTGGGAAGTACATGCAACCCAGGGCCCGCTCCCTGCAGAGCAACCTGGAGCCTAAGGAGTGTAGACTGGGAAAGCACACACTCCGTGAGCAGGGGCAAACCCACTGTGGTCCATACACTGCGAGCACTCCCCACATGCCAGTGATATTTGTTTACAGTGTTCCGCCCTCCCCACAGCACAACTGAACAAGTGAGCCTAAACAAGAGACCACCTTCGCCCCCTTGTGTCAGGGCGGAAATTAGCCACTGAAGAGACCTGCAAACAGAAGACAAATAAACAGAGGGAACTGCTTAGGAGGTGACAGGGGCAACAGATTAAAATCCCTGGAGTTAACACTGACTACATTGGAAGGGGCCTATAGATCATGAGTGGAGAAGGCAATGGCACTCTACTCCAGTTCTCTTGCCTGGAAAATCCCATGGATGGAGGAGTCTGGTAGGCTGCAGACCATGGAGTCGCTAAAAGTCGGACACGACTGAGCGACTTCAGTTTCACTTTTCACTTTCATGCGTTAGAGAAGGAAATGGTAACCCAACTCCAGTGTTCTTGCCTTGAGAATCCCAGGGACATGGGGGCCTGGTGGGCTGCTGTCTATGGGGTCGCACAGAGTTGGACACGACTGAAGTGACTTAGCAGCAGCAGCAGCAGCAGCAGCAGCATAGATCATGAGAAATATAAGCTGGAACAAAGAACTATTTGAAAGTGAACTGACCCCACACTGCCTGCAATGGCACCGGAGAAATTCCTGGATATATTTTTATTATCATTTTTTAAAAATTTAAATTTTTTTCTTTTTTGTAAGTCCTGTATTACTACTTTAATTTTCATTTTTATAAACTACTATTACCTTGCAAAAAAAGACCCTATTTTTAAAGCAAACTTCATATATATTTCTTATACTTTTTGTGATTTTTTTAATATTGTATTTTTAATAGTCTAACATCTACCCTAGATTTTTCATCTTTGATTTATCATATTTGTTATCAGTTTTGTACATTTAAGAATCCAATCTTCAGTATCCATTTTTTACTTAGGAGTGTGATTACAGCCTTGATTACTCTCCCCCTCTATTGACTCTCCTTTTTCTCCCCCAGGTCACCTCTATCTCCTCCCTCCCCTTCTCTTCTCAACCCAACTCTGTGAATCTCTGCATGTGTTCTGGGCTGTGGAGAACACTTAGGGAACAGAATACGGCCTAGATCTATCTGTCTCCTTTTGAGTCCACCTTTTCTCCTCCTGCTCACCTCAATCTCCTTCCTCCCTCTTCTCTTCTCTGTGTAACGCCATGAACCTCTCTGAGGGTTTCAGACTGTGGAGAGCACATAAGGAATTGCTTACTGCCTAGATTGTTCTCTCCCCTTTTGATTTCCGCTTCTTCTCCTCCTGGTCCCCTCTCTCTCCCTCCTCCCTCTTCTCTTCCCCATGTAACTCTGTGTACCTCTCTGGGTGTCCCTCACTTTGGAGAAACTTTTCATCATTAACCTACATGTTTTATCATTGGTGCTGTATAGATGGAGAAGTCTTGAGGCTACTGTAAGAATAAGGCTGAAAACCAGAGGCAGGGGGCTTAAGTCCAAATCCCTAGAACACCAGAGAACTCCTGACTCCAGGGAACATTAATCGATAGGAACTGATCAAACACCTCCATACCTACACTGAAACCAAGCACCACCTAAGAGCCAACAAGTTCCAGAGCAAGATATACCATGCAAATTCTCCAGCAATGCAGGAACATAGCCCTGAGTTTCAATATACAGGCTGCCCAAAGTCACACCAAACTCATAGACATCTCAAGACTCACTACTGGACACTTCATTGCACTCCAGAGAGAAGAAATCCAGCTCCACCCACCAGAACACTGACACAAGCTTCCCTAACCAGGTAACCTTGACAAGCCACTCATCAAACCCCACCCACAGGGAGGAACCTCCACAATAAAGAGGAACCAAAAACTGCCAGAATACAGAAAGGCCACCCCAAACACAGCAATCTAAACAAGATGAAAAGGCAGAAAAATACTCAGCAGGTAAAGGAACATGATAAATGCCCACCAGACCAAATAAAAGAGGCAGAGATAGGCAGTCTACCTGAATAAGAATTCAGAATAATGATAGTAAAAATGATCCGAAATCTTGAAAACAAAATGGAGTTACAGATGAATAGCCTGGAGACAAGGATTGAGAAGATGCAAGAAATGTGTAAAAAGGGCCTAGAAGAAATAAAGAGTCAATCAATAATGAATAATGCAATAAATGAGATAAAAAAACACTCTGGAGGGAACCAACAGTAGAATAACAGAGGCAGAATGTAGGATAAGTGAGGTAGAAGATAGAATGATAGAAATAAATGAAGCAGAGAGGAAAAAAGAAAAAAGAATTAAAAGAAATGAGGACAAATGAGGACAACATCAGGGACCTCCGGGACAACATGAAACACCCCAGCATTCAAATCATAGGAGTCACAGAAGAAGAAGACAAAAAGAAAGGCCATTAAAAGTTACTTGAGAAGATAATAGTTGAAAACTTCCCTAAAATAGGGAAGGAAATAGCCACCCAAGTCCAAGAAAACCAGAGAGTCCAAAACAGGATAAACCCAAGGTGAAACACCCCAAGACACATATTAATCAAATTAACAAAGATCAAACACAAAGAACAAATATTAAAAGCAGCAAGGGAAAAACAACAAATAACACACAAGGGGATTCCCATAAGGATAACAACTGATTTTTCAACAGAAACACTTCAGGCCAGAAGGGAATGGCAGGACATACTTAAAGTGATGAAGGAGAAAAACCTACAACCCAGATTACTGTACCCAACAAGGAACTCATGCAAATATGATGGAGAAATCAAAAGCTTTAGAAACAAGCAAAAACTGAGAGAATTCAGCACCACCGAACCAGTACTTCACAAATGCTAAAGGATATTCTCTAGACAGGAAACACAGGAAGGGTGTATAAAATTGAACCCAAAACAATGAAGTAAATGGCAATGGGACCATACTTATCAATAATTACCTTAAGTGTAAATGTGTTGAATGCCCCAAACAAAAGACAAAGACTGGCTGAATGGATACCAAAACAAGATCCCTGTATAAGTTGTCTAGAAGAGACCCACCTCAAAACAAGGGACACATACAGACTGAAAGTGAATGGCTGGAAAAAGATATTTCACACAAATGGAGACCAAAAGAAAGCAGGAGTAGCAATACTCATATCAGATAAAATAGACTTTAAAATAAAGGCCGTGAAAAGAGACAAAGAAGGACACTACATAATGATCAAAGGATCAATCCAAGAAAAGGATATTACAATTATAAATATATATGCATCCAACATAGGAACACCACAATATGTAAGGCAAATGCTAACAAGTATGTAAGGGGAAATTAACAATAACACAATAAAAGTGGGAGACTTTAATACACCACTCACACCTATGGATAGATCAACTAAAAAGAAAATCAACAATGAAACTCAAACTTTAAATGACACAATGGAAGAGTAAAACCTAACTGATATCTATAGGATAATTCACCCAAAACAATGAATTTCACTTTTTCTCAAGTGCACAGGGAACATTCTCCAGGATAGTTCACATCCTGGGCCATAAATCTAGCCTTGGTAAATTCAAAAAAAAAATTGAAATCATTCCAATCATCTTTCCTGACCACAATGCAGTAAGATTAGATCTCAATTACGGGAAAAAATGATTAAAAATTCCAACATATGGAGGCTAAACAACACGCTTCTGAATAACCAACAAATCACAGAAGAAATCAAAAAAGAAATCAAAATATGCATAGAAACAAATGAAAATGAAAACATAACAGCCCAAAACCTATGGGACACCGTAAAAACAGTGCTAAGGGGAAGGTTCAGAGCAATACAGGCTTTCTTCAAGAAAACAAGAAAAAAGTCAAATAAATAACCTAACTCTACAGCTAAATCAACTAGAAACAGAAGAAATGAAGAACCCCAGGGTTAGTAGAAGGAAAGAAATCTTAACAATTAGGGCAGAAATAAATGCAAAAGAAATAAAAGAGACCATAGCAGAAATCAACAAAGCTATAAGCTGGTTCTTTGAGAAGATAAATAAAATTGACAAACCATTAGACAGACTCATCAAGAAACAAAGGGAAAAGAATCAAATCAACAAAATTAGAAATGAAAATGGAGAAATCACAACAGACAACACAGACATACAAAGGATCATAAGAGACTACTATCAGCAACCATATGCCAATAAAATGGACAACGTGGAAGAAATGGACATATTCTTGGAAAAGTACAACTTTACAAAACTGAACCAGGAAGAAATAGAATATCTTAACAGACCCATCACCAGCATGGAAATCAAAACTGTAATCAGAAATCTTCCTGCAAACAAAAGCCCAGGGCCAGATGGCTTCACAGATGAATTCTACCAAAGATATAGAGAAGAGCTAACACCTATATTAATCAAACTCTTCCAGAAAATTGCAGAGGAAGGTAAACTTCCAAATTCATTCTACAAGGCCACCATCACCCTAATACAAAAATCAGACAAAGATGCCACAAAAAAAGAAAACTACAGGCCAATATCACTGATGAACATAGATGCAAAAATCCTTAACAAAATTCTAGCAAACAGAATCCAAAAACATATTAAAAAGATCATACATCATGGCCAAGTGGGCTTTATCCCAGGAATATAAGGATTCTTTAATATCTGCAAATCAATCAATGTAACATACCATATTAACAAATTGAAACATGAAAACCATATGATTATCTCAATAGATAAGGAGAAAGCCTTGACAAAATTCAACATCCATTTATGATAAAAACTCTCCAGAAAGCTGGCATAGAGTTGGCAAAAATGTGTTGATTGTAATGGTTCCTATTTTGATGAATAAAGTTGTGTTTGAACCTAGTTATAATGATTTAAAATTCATGGCCTGAAGCTGCAATTACTTTTTCATCAACCTAATATAAAGGCTACATCTGTATAATCAACAAGACAGGCCCAATCTCTGCTGTCATGAAGCTTATACCTTAGTAAGGAAGATAGGTTTTACTCGAACAATCATACAAACCACTGCTTAATTAGAAACTGGGATGTATTATAGGAAGGAAAATTATGGGGAGTTCTGAAAGTGTATTAATATCAATCCTATTCTAGTCTGGGAATGACTAGGGAAGACTTTCCAAAGAAAACGGCCTTTGGGTTGAGGGTTGATGGATAAATAGCCATTAATTAAGCATGGATTAGTGGAGGTGGAGGAGTGAGGAGGAGGCAGAATTTTAGAACAGGGAACAGCTTATGTAAAGGCCCTGGGATATAAAAGAGTTTGGCAGGTATGAAGAACTAAAAGAAGGGAAGGTGACTCAGGCATAGTGAATAGGAAGAAAGTGGTAGGTGATAAATCTACAAAGATAGGCAGGGTCAGATCATGCAGCATGATATAAGCCATAGTAAGGATCTGGATCTTTATCCTAAGAAAAGTATGAAATTACTGAATGATTTTAATTAGAAGGGTATTAATAGAGTTTTGCCAAGAAAATGCACTGGTCATAGCAAATGCCCTCTTCCAACAACACAAGAGAAGACTCCACACATGGACATCACCAGATGGTCAACACTGAAATCAGACTGATTATATTCTTTGTCGCCAAAGATGGAGAAGCTCTAAACAGTCAACAAAAACAAGACCAGGAGCTGACTGTGGCTCAGATCATGAAATCCTTATTAGCAAATTCAGACTCAAATTGAAGAAAGTAGGGAAAACCGCTAGACCATTCAGGTATGACCTAAATCAAATCCCTTATAGATTTAAGGGCCTAGATCTGATAGATAGAGTGCCTGATGAACTATAGAATGAGGTTTGTGACACTGTACAGGAGACAGGGATCAAGACCATCCCCATGGAAAAGAAATGCAAAGAAGCAAAATGGCTGTCTGGAGAAGGCTTACAAATAGCTGTGAAAAGAAGAGAAGCAAAAAGCAAAGGAGAAAAGGAAAGATATAAGCATCTGAATGCAGAGTTCCAGAGAATAGCAAGGAGAGATAAGAAAGCCTTCTTCAGTGATCAGTGCAAAGAAATAGAGGAAAACAATAGAATGGGAAAGACTAGAGATCTCTTCAAGAAAATTAGAGATACCAAGGGAACATTTCATGCAAAGATGGGCTCAATAAAGGACAGAAATGGTCTGGACCTAAGAGAAGCAGAAGATATTAAGAAGAGGTGGCAAGAATACACAGAAGAACTGTACAAAAAAGATCTTCACAACCCAGATAATCATGATGGTGTGATCACTAATCTAGAGCCAGACATCCTGGAATGTGAAGTCAAGTGGGCCTTGGAAAGCATCGCTACGAGCAAAGCTAGTGGAGATGATGGAATTCCAGTGGAGCTATTTCAAATCCTGAAAGATGATGCTGTGAAAGTGCTGCACTCAATATGCCAGCAAATTTGGAAAACTCAGTAGTGGCCACAGGACTGGAAAAGGTCCGTTTTCATTCCAATTCCAAAGAAAGGCAATGCCAAAGAATGCTCAAACTACCGCACAATTGCACTCATCTCACATGCTAGTAAAGTAATGCTCAAAATTCTCCAAGCCAGGCTTCAGCAATACGTGAACTGTGAACTTCCAGATGTTCAAGCTGGTTTTAGAAAAGGCAGAGGAACCAGAGATCAAATTGCCAACATCCGCTGGATCATGGAAAAAGCAGGAGAGTTCAGAAAAACATCTATTTCTGTTTTATTGACTATGCCAAAGCCTTTGACTGTGCAGATCACAATAAACTGTGGAAAATTCTTAAAGAGATGGGAATACCAGACCACCTGATCTGCCTCTTGAGAAATCTGTATGCAGGTCAGGAAGAAGCAGTTAGAACTGGACATGGAACTGACATGGAACAACAGACTGTTTCCCAATAGGAAAAGGAGTACGTCAAGACTATATTGTCACCCTGCTTATTCAACTTTTATGCAGAGTACATCATGAGAAACGCTGGACTGGAAGAAACACAAGCTAGAATCAAGATTGCTGGGAGAAATATCAATAACCTCAGATATGCAGATGACACCACCCTTATGGCAGAAAGTGAAGAGGAACTTTAGTTCTTGATGAAAGCCTCTTGATGAAAGTTAAAGTGGAGAGTGAAAAAGTTGGCGTAAAGCTCAACATTCAGAAAACGAAGATCATGGCATCCAGTCCCATCACTTCATGGGAAATAGATGGGAAACAGTGGAAACAGTGTCAGACTCTTTTGGGGGGGTCTCCAAAATCACTGCAGATGGTGATTGCAGCCATGAAATTAAAAGACGCTTACTCCTTGGAAGAAAAGTTATGACCAACCTAGATAGCATATTCAAAAGCAGAGACATTACTTTGCCGACTAAGGTCCGTCTATTCAAGGCTATGGTTTTTCCTGTGGTCATGTATGGATGTGAGAGTTGGACTGTGAAGAAGGCTGAGCGCTGAAGAATTGATGCTTTTGAACTGTGGTGTTGGAGAAGACTCTTGAGAGTCCCTTGGACTGCAAGGAGATCCAACCAGTCCATTCTGAAGGAGATCAGCCCTGGGATTTCTTTGGAAGGACTGATGCTAAAGCTGAAACTCCAGTACTTTGGCCACCTCATGCGAAGAGTTGACTCATTGGAAAAGACTCTGATGCTGGGAGGGACTGGGGGCAGGAGGAGAAAGGGACGACAGAGGATGAGATGGCTGGATGGCATCACGGACTCGATGGCCGTGAGTCTGAGTGAACTCCGGGAGTTGGTGATGGACAGGGAGGCCTGGCGTGCTGCGATTCATGGGGTTGCAAAGAGTCGGACACGACTGAGTGACTGAACTGAACTGAACACGATTAAATTTAAAGGAACACTCTGGCTGTCAAGTGAAGAATGAACTGTAGCAGAACAAGAATAGAATCAGAGAAAGCAAACAGGAGGCTCCTACAATGAATGGTCTAGGGAAGAAATGACAGTGGCTTGGTCCAGGGTGGAGGTAGTTTGCAAGAAGTGAACAGATTTGAGATATTTTTTTTAATGAATTGGGAAAGAGAGTGGGTTTTACTCATAAAATAATGCTCTGCAAGAATTCTTATCCTCATGCTATAGCTCACAGGCCAGATCTGGCCCATTGCCTGTGTTTATAAATAAAGTTTTATTGAAATACAGCTACACCCATTGGTTTATGCATTGTCTAAGGCTGCTTTCATACAACAATGACAGACTTGAGTAATTGTGACAGAGACTATATCTTCCTCACAGCCTAAAATATTTACCATCTGGATCTTTACAGGAAAAGTTTTCTGACTCTTAATCTAGGATGATGCTCTTAGATATCTGGCTTATATGACTGGATGGATGGATGAATGTAGGGGAAGAAAAAGGCAGACAGGAAAAGAGAAAAGATACAATGCAGAGTGGTAAGCCAGAAAAGTACAGTATACTATATATGGGGAAGATCGAGGATGTATGACAGACACAGTGTGTCGGACTGGACTCAGACAGAGGAGAGGTGGGAGATTTGAGACCACAGTAACTGCAGGATATATACATGTATATACCATCTATTCATGTTTGGGGCATGTAAGGAACTATCAGGAACAAGTCTGTGGTAATATAGGGGAATCGAGGATGTGAGGAGTGGTCCTAGAACAACACAGTAGAGGTGAGAGTTGAGACCACAGTAACTGCAGGATATATACATGTATATACCATCTATTCAGACTGGCCATAGAACTAAGTGGATATTTAAGAAGATTGTAACAGCAAGTGGCTTAGTTAGGGATATTTACAGAAGATGTAAAGCAAGAAGGGCTATGACTAAGTCAGATCATGAGTCAGAATCCAAATAATAATATATGCTGAATTATTAATACATGATGAGCTCTGCTCTAATTGTGTGGGATCTACAATGTGATTCCTCTCAATAACACTAAGAGATTTTCTCATTATATCTATTCTACAGATGAGGAAACTGAGTCATAGAGAGGTGAAGGTAACAGTAAGTGGCAGGGCTAGAATTTGAACCCAGGTGAGACTCTGCTGTTAATCACAACATTATGAAAGCAAACAAAATAGAAGAGAGATCAAGCCTTGGGGGTAGAGATTCCTAGCCCTGTCTTCTGGAGAAAAATATCCAATATACATTTGGGGGTTTCACATTGGAAAGACACCTTTGCCTTGTTAAACAGGTCAGACTTTTCATTAGCAAGTCTTCCTAGCACAATGTTCAAGAGACATTTCATGAGTAGGTGTCAGCATCAGTGAGCATACATTTGGAGGCCCATACAGAGCATATTATGGTCCCTTCAATTGCTCCCAACCCTGCAACACTCAGCCACCAGAGCTGGGCAAGATATGAAGCTGAAATTCTACCCTCCCTCTTTTCTTCCAAGCTGCTACACTGACTTCTGAGGAGACACATTTTCTTTTCCCAGTCCCCAGATGCCAACTAAACTTCTCAGCACACCGACTGCCTAGCTGGAAAGAGATTCTGCCTTCCTCACTAGACAGGCTGCATTCATCACCACATCAGACCCTTAGATTATCTGTCCACAACCTAGATAGAGCTATGCCCCAGCTGTTTATACTAGCTGCCCTTTCTCTCCCCACTTTCACCACCACCAAGAAGTCAGTCGGACAGATAGCAAAAAGCAACCTTTCAAGTAATGAAGTTGGAAATATCTTGCTAGTCTGGGTTCCAGGAAAGAAGTTCCAGATACCACTTCTGCCCCATTTATCTGTCCCTGACACTCATTACTTCACACACTACCACTGGACTGGAAGCCTATTTGCTGTCCTCATTTGGGGGTCATTTTTCTATTTACCTTCCTCTTCTTCTCAGTTAGATTTCCTGGAATGTCTCTACTTGGCCTGAGGCACTTTCTTTCTGTACTTCGGAAGACTCCTTCCTGGCTGCTGTTCCCAGATCATCCTCCACCTGGAGACCTGCTTGAGACTGAAATTGGTCTGGTGTTGCCACATCTCTATTCAGACTGGAGTTTTGTTTTGTTTTGTTTTGTTTTTTAATAGTCTTTCCATTTCCTCCTTCTTCAAGCCATCTCCTCTTCTCACAATGTGTAGTATATTCTAAACTCATGGTCAAGAGCAAAGCTTAACAGAGCCCTTTCCACTTCTGAGGAGCCAAGGAAAAATGTGGGGGCCAGGTCATTGTTGCCATTGCCAGCCCTGCCTGCCTGGCAGCCTTGAAGCCCCTCTAGAAGGTTGGGTATGAAGTTGAAGTCAAGGAGCTTAATGATCAACTTGAATCACATTTGTAAATCTAAGATTCTTAGATTCAAAACATGATCTAGTAGAGGTTGTTAAGGGATGAGAGAGCTTAGCAGCAGCCTGAATAGAAAAGGTTTAAGAGCTTCAGTCTCAATCCTCAGTGCAGTATGTGGCGGTTATTAAAGTGGTGAGGATACAGTAGTGAAAAGTACAGTGTCCATAGCAAGGAAGATGATGGTCCTGCTCAGGCCCAACCTGCAGCCAGTACACAATGGGATAGCCATACACATGTGCTAAGTTGCTTCAGTCGTGTCTAACTCTTTGTAACGCTATGGACCATAGCTGGCCAAGCTTCTCTGTCCACAGGATTCTCCAGGAGAGAACACTGGAGTGCATTGCCATGCCCTCCTCCAGGGGATCTGCCTGACCCAGGGATTGAACCCTCATTTGTCTCCTGCATTGGCAGGCAGGTTCTTACCACTAGCACCACCTGGGAAGCCCCTATGGATAGCCATAGTGGTTGTTAAAATATTGAAATCCTTCCATCCTGATTGGTAAACAGTAGTACCACAGAAACCACCAAGTATCTCTTCTGTTACCCTAATAATCACCCGAACCCTTGACATTTTCATAGTTCAGAAATTAGTGAGTTAGTGCACAGTTCAACAGAAAGCCTATATATAGGACCTGCTTTAGTGCTAAGGTCACTCTGACGGGTCATGCTTTAATGGGCTACTAAATGTATTGAATATCACCTAAATACTTACATTATCACTCTAAGCCCTGCTCTGCTCCATTCCAGTGAGAACATATCAGTTGAAGGTGAGACCAATGATCAGGAAAATCGCTTTGTAAAAAGCAGTAATAAAAGCACACTGTCTACTAGGTGTTTTATATTCATTAGCTCATTTAAGCCTCATTATTAATCTATGAAGTTAAAATGAATATTACTATTTTTATGCTGGAGAAATTGAGTCATAGAGAGGTCAAGTGAGTTACCCAAAATTTCATAGAGTGTGAATCAAACCCATGTTTCCAACTTCATTTATAAAAAATTTCCAGAATAGACAAATTGATAGAGACATGAAGTAGATTAATAGCTGCCTAGGCTTCAGGTAGAACAACAGACTGGTTCCAAATAGGAAAAGGAGTATGTCAAGGCTGTATATTGTCACCCTGCTTATTTAACTTATATGCAGAGTACATCATGAGAAATGCTGGGCTGCAAGAAGCACAAGCTGGAATCAAGATTGCCGGGGAAATATCAATAACCTCCGATATGTAGATGACACCACCCTTATGGCAGAAAGTGAAGAGGAACTAAAAAGCCTCTTGATGAAAGTTAAAGTGGAGAGTGAAAAAGTTGGCTTAAAGCTCAACATTCAGAAAACGAAGATCATGGTATCCAGTCCCATCACTTCATGGGAAATAGATGGGGAAACAGTGGAAACAGTGTCAGCCTTTATTTTGGGGGGCTCCAAAATCACTGCAGATGGTGATTGCAGCCATGAAATTAAAAGACACTTACTCCTTGGAAGAAAAGTTATGACCAAACTAGATAGCATATTCAAAAGCAGAGACATTACTTTGCCAACTAAGGTCCATCTAGTCAAGGCTATGGGTTTTCCAGTGGTCATGTATGGATGTGAGAGTTGGACTGTGAAGAAAGCTGAGTGCTGAAGAATTGATGCTTTTGAACTGTGGTGTTGGAGAAGACTCTTGAGAGTCCCTTGGACTGCAAGGAGATCCAACCAGTCCATTCTGAAGGAGATCAGCCCTGGGATTTCTTTTGGAAGGAATGATGCTAAAGCTGAAACTCCAGTACTTTGGCCACCTCATGCGAAGAGTTGACTCATTGGAAAAGACCCTGATGCTGGGAGGGATTGGGGGCAGGAGGAGAAGGGGACGACAGAGGATGAGATGGCTGGATGGAATCACTGACTTGATGGACATCAGTCTGAGTGAACTCCGGGAGTTGGTGATGGACTGGGAGGCCTGACGTGTTGCGATTCATGGGGTCGCAAAGAGTCGGACACGACTGAGTGACTGAACTGAACTGAACTGAGGCTTCAGGTGCTGGGGAGAAATGGGCTGATAGTACGTGCAAGATTTCTTGTTGATTGTGGTGATGGTTGCCCAGCCTTGTGAATAAACTAAAAGTATTGCATTGTACAGGCTGCCTTGGTGGCTCAGCGATAAAGAATCCACCTGTTAATACGGGAGATGTGTTTTCAATTCCGGGGTCAGGAAGATACCCTGGAGAAGGGAATGGCAAACCACTCCAATATTCTTTCCTGGGAAATCCCATGGATAGAGGAGCCTGGCAGGCTCCAGTCCACATGGTCGCAAAGAGTTGGACACAAGTGAGCAACTAGACAATGAAAACAATTGATTTTAATTAGATCCCATTTGTTTATTTTTGCTTTTATTTCCAGAATTCTGGGAGGTGGATCATAGAGGATCCTGCCGTGATTTATGTCTGAGAGTGTTTTGCCTATGTTTTCCTCTAGGAGTTTTATAGTTTCTGGTCTTACGTTTAGATCTTTAATCCATTTTGAGTTTATTTTTGTGTATGGTGTTAGAAAGTGATCTAGTTTCATTCTTTTACAAGTGGTTGACCAGTTTTCCCAGCACCACTTGTTAAAGAGATTGTCTTTACTCCATTGTATATTCTTATCTCCTTTGTCAAAGATAAAGTGTCCATATGTGTGTGGATTTATCTCTGGGCTTTCTATTTTGTTCCATTGATCTATATTTCTGTCTTTGTGCCAGTACCATTCTGTCTTGATGACTGTGGCAAAAATAAACAAATGGGATCTAATTAAAATTAAAAGCTTCTGCACAACAAAGGAAAATATAAGCAAGGTGAAAAGACAGCCTTCTGAATGGGAGAAAATAATAGCAAATGAAGCAACTGACAAACAACTAATCACAAAAATATACAAGCAGCTCAAGTCCAGAAAAACAAACGACCCAATCAAAAAATGGGCCAAAGAACTAAATAGACATTTCTCCAAAGAAGACATACAGATGGCTAACAAACACATGAAAAGATGCTCAACATGACTCATTATTAGAGAAATGCAAATCAAGACCACAATGAGGTACCACTTCACACCAGTCAGAATGACTGTGATCAAAAAGTCTGCAAGCAATAAATGCTGGAGAGGGTGTGGAGAAAAGGGAACCCTCTTACACTGTTGGTGGGAATGCAAACTAGTACAGCCACTATGGAGAACAGTGTGGAGATTCCTTAAAAAATTGCAAATAGAACTGCCTTATGACCCAGCAATCCCACTGCTGGGCATACACACAGAGGAAACCAGAATAGAAAGAGACACATGTACCCCAATGTTAATCGCAGCACTGTTTATAATAGCCAGGACATGGAAGCAACCTAGATGTCCATCAGCAGATGAATGGATAAGAAATCTGCGGTACATATACACAATGGAGTATTATTCAGCCATTAAAAAGAATACATTTGAATCAGTTCTAATGAGATGGATGAAACTGGAGCCGATTATACAGAGTGAAATAAGCCAGAAAGAAAAACACCAATACAGTATACTAACACATATATATGGAATTTAGAAAGATGGTAATGATGACCCTGTATGCGAGACAGCAAAAGAGACACAGATGTGTAGAGAGGACTTTCGGACTCTGAGGGAGAGGAAGATGGTGGGATGATTTGGGAGAATGGCATTGAAACATGTGTACTATCATGTAAGAAACGAATCGCCAGTCTATGTTTGATGCAGGATACAGGATGCTTGGGGCTGGTGCACAGGGATGATCCAGAGAGATGGTACGGGGTGGGAGGTGGGAGGGGGGTTCATGTTTGGGAACTCATGTACACCTGTGGTGGATTCATGTCAATGTATGGCAAAACGAATACAGTATTGTAAAGTAAAATAAAGTAAAAATAAAAAATTTATAAAAGAAAAAACAAACAAAAGAAAACCATTGAGCTGTATACTCTAAATGAGTGAAAAAAATCATAAAGTATGTTAATTATAAATCACTAAAACTCTGTGAGAGAGAGAGGGAAAGGATCTAGCTAGGGAGCAAGAATGGCAGCTGTAGCTATGTTCAAATATGTGAAGGACAATTCCTGAGAACAAGGAGCAGTCCTGTCTGGTTGGTTGTCCTAAGGGCAGAACATGGTTGTGTGGGAGGAAGCTACAGGGGAGCAGGATTGGCTTACCAGCAGGAAGAACTTTCTGTCAAGAAGCTTCCAGGTCTGTCCCAGTTCACTTGGAAACTAGGTGAGGATGCTTGGCAGGAAGGCAGAGGAGGCGAGTCCTCCACCAGGTATAGAGGTGGGAGGAGGTGAGCTGAAAAATGTTCTAGCCCAAGTCTGATGAGGGCCTGGACGGAGGAGGACAGATGAAGTGGAATAGATGGACCCTTCTGTATCCCACACTTGGGTGCCTTGGTTCAGCTGTTTCGTGCTTGCCCAGCTTCAGTCCCTCCTGTTTCCTGGATGGCCAAGGGGAGCCTTTGAGGGTTCCAGGTGGGAGACTGAAACCTCTGCCTCCCAAAGACACAGGGCTGCTTCTCCTGCCACAGCCAGGGCCCCATGTCCACACTGGAGCCCCTTCCCCGCCCAGTGCCTTGAATCTAGAGTTTAATCCTAGGAGCAGGAGATTGAAAATGACTCAGGTTGTCATGGGCTTTGGCTCTTGGTGTCATTGCTTCTGATTATATCTGGGAAACATTGTTCACTTCACAGTTATTCTCTGGGTTCCTGGGAGTATACACCATTAAAAAGGGTGTGTGGGTGAAGGAGAGGCTGATAAGAGGGTGAATCGCTTTCAGGTTAAAGAGTCTGGGTGCCTGCCCCCATTCTGTTGTAGAGCAGAAAGCAGAGGCCACAGAGAATAAATGATGTGTCCAAAGTCATAATGGATTACTGACTTAGTATATAGTTAATTAACGGCCAACCTAGAATAATTAAACATGGTTCTGTTTCTTGGCCCAGGATTACTTATTATCTATCTATCCATCTGGCATCTATCTATCATCTAACATCTGTACATCTATCTACATAGCCAAACCTGTGTTTGATTAAAGAGTAGAAGAAATGTCTTTAATACAAGTCATGTGTTATATCACACGAGGATTGTGTATCTGGAATAGACACTATGCTCATTCCAACCCCCAAACCATTACTCAAGTTTCTGTCTTTACTGGAGTTTCTCTTCCCTTCCATTCTTGCCTTTTCCCTTTTTCTCCTTTCACTAATCTAATTATTCTTCAAGGTCAAGCAGCTCAGTTATTTTCACCTTCCAGGTCTCTGAGCTCACTCATTTGGCCCTTTGATATGTTTTATAATGGGACACATGAGTTTATCTTTCTAGCTAGAGAACAAAGACTAAGTCTTAGCCTTTTTTTATCTACTATAATCCCCTTCTACTGAGACTAGGTCCCAATGAAGTGCTTAGGAAATCCAGATTAAAATCCAGTACTGAGCAGTGGATGCAGTACAAGGCAGCCAAGCAGTTAGCCACATAGTTGGAGCTGTATATTTTTGTAGAAACCACATTAAAATTGTGTGGAGATTTCTTTAAAAACTGGAAGTAGAACTGCCTTATGACCCAGCAATCCCACTGCTGGGCATACACACCGAGGAAACCAGAATAGAAAGAGACACATGTACCCCAGTGTTCATCGCAGCACTGTTTATAATAGCCAGGACATGGAAGCAACCTAGATGTCCATCAGCAGATGAATGGATAAGAAAGCTGTGGTACATATACACAATGGAGTATTACTCAGCCATTAAAAAGAATACATTTGAATCAGTTCTAGTGAGGTGGATGAAACTGGAACCTATTATACAGAGTGAAGTAAGCCAGAAAGAAAAACTCCAATACAGTATACTAACACATAGATATGGAATTTAGAAAGATGGTAACGATAACCCTGTATGCGAGACAGCAAAAGAGACACAGATGTATAGAACAGTCTTTTGGACTCTGTGGGAGAGGGAGAGAGTGGGATGATTTGGGAGAATGGCACTGAAACGTGTATAATATCATATATGAAACGAATCGCCAGTCCAGGTTCGATGCAGGATACAGGATACTTGGGGCTGGTGCACTGGGATGACCCAGAGGGATGGTACGGGGAGGGAGGTGGGAGGGGGGTTCAGGATAGGGAACACGTGTAAACCCATGGCGGATTCATGTTGATGTATGGGAAAACCAATACAATATTGTAAAGTAATTAACCTCCAATTATAATAAATAAATGTATATTAAAAAATAAATAAAAGTTTATTTTAAAAGGAAAAAAAATTGCATATGTATAGCAGAGCCCTCACATCCAGTCTGAGGTCTCCTATGCTTTCCAAACCTTACTAAAGGCCTCCCTCAGCAGCCCTTCCCCTATTAAACATTCAGTCAGCTGTTTGTGTGGCCATCCCTATTCTAGTCACTGTAGGCATTACAAAGAGAAAAGAAAATGTTAAAAGATCTGCTCCAGGTTCTACATGGGAAAAATGTCTACAACCTTCACTCACTGTTGTCCCTCAGGTTCCAGTCCAGGTATTGTACTTATACTTAACCCAGCCTTCCTTAGATCAGTCCCTCAGTCCAGTCCAGGCATAAATCTCTCCTTCCCTTCCCCTTTCCTTTGTACTTTCCCACTCAAACCTCAGTCAGCAGCTGCCAGTATTAAGGGGCTCCAACAACCCAAATGGAGATTTTTCCAGACACTACTTTTCCCTCACTGTTAAAAAATGTATTTTTCTCACTTGAAGTTATTAGATCCCTCTTTCCCTTAGTGAGGCTAAGTGGATGAGGCCCTTGTCCTAGGCAGGCCAAAGAGGGTCACAGCTTGAGCAAAATCTAGCCACCCTTGTCTCTAGGAACCTTAGTATGTGTAAACTGCAATCATCTTCTTGGGCCCTTCCTACACACTAGTCCAAGATATTTTAGAGCAGTGTGTGGTTATTTCCATCCCTACTCCCTTTCTTCTTGGGAACCAGGTTTGCTGGACCACTGCTTGACTCCTTATCCTCTTCCCAACTTTTCTCTCTCACTCATGGTATCTACAGTTGACAGTGTGTAGCCTGGACTGTAATACATTCATCTAACACAAGCCCCTCATTTGCTCTGTGCTTTGGTCACTCTTCTGTTTCAGGGGAGACAGTGCAGAGGGTGGAAACTTTCCTTAAGACTTAACAGCTCCTTTATTCTTGTCATATCACTCTTTCTGCCAAACTCTGACCACCTCCTGGCCTCTTTATGGGTAAATGCCACATATTCGGAAGACTTTGTGGCCTACAACTTATACGAGGGAAGTTCTCTATTTATATAACACCATGCTCACACATAATCTGGGAGTTGTAGGCCTCTTACCACTGGCAGAATCAACACTAGAGTATTTATCCAACTTTTGGGGGATTGACATTTTGCCTGTGAGTGTAAAATTAAGCCACATAGAACCTGAGCTTCAGGGCCTGAACTTATTTGGGATGTTTTCTAAGTTTAGTTGTAGTAGCTACACTGTGCTATTAAGATGACGAGTATTTCCACATTTTTGCCTCATATGATCCTTACAACAACCTTGTGAGGTAAATATTCTCATCTCCATCTTCATAAGTGAAAATATGAAAGCATGATAAGATTAATGACCAACATGTATCAAGCACTTGCTATGTCCCAGGCAGTGTTCTAGGACTATTTTATTTAAGCACTTTGTATGTATTAACTCATATTTCCCTCACAGCAACCTGTGACCTTGTTATTACAATTTTCTAATTTTAAAGTTTAGGAGACTGAGGCCCAGAAAGGCTAAGGGATTTGCTTAAGATCACACAGCTGGTAAGTGGTAGTGCCTCATTTTGAGCAGAGGTATCCTGGGTCAGAGTCCACATGTGTAAACACAATGCTATGTGGACTTCGGAAGTTTGAAAGGTTAACTCAGTTGCTCAAAGCCACAAAACTGTTAGATGATAGATACTAAGCTGGACACTAGGCTTTCTGACTCCAAATTCTGTGTTCTTTTCTCTGTGTATTTGTTCATCCTCTCATGCAATAAACATCTTTTAAGCACGACTATGTGACAGACACTGTACTAAGCACTAGGCGCAAAATTGCTGCTCATAAGGAACACACAGTCTGATGGGAGAAACAAACAAATAAACAAAAAGCAAACCATAGCATGGTGATTAAGACCATAGCTTTCTTGATCAGTGTATCTGGGTTCAAATCACACCACTACATATTAGCAGTGGGGACCTGTACCTTGATATCCTCATCCATAAAACAGGTAAAAAATATCAGTACATTCCTTATTAGGTTTGTCATGGTGATGAGTGGATTAATATATACAATAAAGTTAGGAAGGTGCCCGGCACATAATGTGTTAGATGTTCATATTGTTGTTGTTATTGTTAGTGGTGCTTTCTCTGTTCTATGGTAGAGACCTAATGGCTAAGAGAAGATTCTAAACCAGTGTCTGAGGAAGAGCCAGAAGATGCCCGGAAGGAGGACCAAGAAAAAACAGGCAGGAACCAGATCATTCATGGTCTTGAATGCCATGCATTGTACCAAGTAAGCTATGTGGCAGAATGAATTTGGAGCAGGGTATCTGAAGAGGTGGTTGACTAACACCTACATTTCTGCTATTTCAAGGAAGAGCAGGCTGGGTGATCAACCTGGGCATGTGGTGTAGTGCCCTCAGCAGCAAACCTTTTTCGCTAGCTTGGGCTCACAAGGCTGAATAGCTGTAAACAGACATATGAACTACTGGTCTGTTTTGAAAGGAACTCTCCCCTCCCTCAGTTGTCGGCAGCCTTCTGCTCCACCCAGCAGGTCATCACATCCCTATATAACCTCCAGAGCCCCAGGCAGTGATCTAGAAGCAATAAGGTTATTGTACAATGGCTTTTAGAACTGATGTCTGTAAAGCGAGAATCTGGGAATGGGAGGGGGTAGACAGAAAAAGGATGGAAAAAGGACTGTCCACCTGGCTGCTGGACAGTCTGAAGACAAAGGAGCCAGACATCTTAAGGATCTAGCTAGGATGTCTTCAAAACAGTTAGGATGTTTCAATCTACCCACAGGGATTGTTTTTCATTAAATCATATATTCCAACATGGGTCAGACAAGCCAGTATCAATGTTAAGGTCACTGTAGTTTTTTGGTTATTTATTTCTTTTTTAAAATTTATTTCTAATCTCTTTTTCTCAAGGTCACCTACTTGAGCTGCTAGGCTCTGGAGAGGCTGGGAAGAAAAACAATAGGCATTCCTCACATTTGTATAGGGCTTTATGATTTACAAACAACTCCCACATTCATTGGATTCTAAAGTCCCCCTCAAATGGAGATGGGGCAAGCATTTGCATGGTTATCATTTCTTATTTTATAGATGAGCAAATTGAGGCAAAGAGAGAGGAAGGTGCATGCCCAGAGCTACACAGCTAATGGTGGAACTATGACTCATTATTGGTTTGCTATGCTTTATAACAAGTTACCACAAACCTGGGCTTCCCTAGTGCCTCAGATGGTAAAGAATCTGCCTGCAATGCAGGAGACACAGGTTCCATCTCTGGGTCAAGAAGATCCCCTGGAGAAAGGAATGGCAACCCACTCAAGTATTCTTGCCTGGAGAATTCCATGCACAGAGGAGTCTGGTGGGCTATAGTCCATGGGGTTGCAAAGAGTTGGACAGAACTGAGTGTTAATACTTTCACTTTCACTACAAACTTAGGGCTTCCCAGATGGCGCTAGTGCTAACAAAAATGCCTAGCAATGCAGGAGATGTAGATGTGGGTTTGATCCCTGGGTCAGGAAGATCCCCTGAGGAGGGCATGGCAATCCACTCCAGTATTCTTGCCTGGAGAATCCCATGGACAGAGGAGCCTGGATCCATAGGGTCCTAAACAGCTGGACACTACTGAAGCAATTTAGCATGCACACACCACAAACTTAGCAGCTTAAAATTCCAAATGTTTATTATTTCATAACTAATTTTGTTGGAAGTCTGTTCAGAAGGGCTTAGATTAATTCTCTGCTTAGGGTCTTGCAAGGCCACAATCAAAGTGCTGGCCAGGGCTGAGTTCTTATCTGGAGGCTCAACTAAGGGACAATCTGCTTCCCCATCTGTGTGGTTGTTGGCAGCATTCAGTTCCTTGTGATTGTAGGAATCATGGTAGCTTGTTCTTCAAAGTCAACAAGAGGAAAACAAGTCAGCTGCCAGGGTGGTGTCATATGCAGTTGGCCGTCTGTATCTATGGGCTCCACATCCATGGATCAAAATTATTAGGAAAAAAGTTCCAGAAATTTCCAAAAAGTAAAATTTGATTTGTTGTGCTTGGCAATTATTAATATTGACATTGTATTCACAACTATTTACATATAATTTATATTTTCTTATTTGTTATAAATAGTAATCTACAGATGATTTAAAGTGTACAAGAGGATTATATAGGTTTTGCACCAAAACTATACCATTTTGTGTAAGAGACTTGAGCATCCTCAGATTTTTATATCTTCAGGCAGTCCTAGAATCACTCTTCCACAGATACTGAGGGACAATTGTATCATGCAATGTAATCATGAACAAATATTCCATCACCTTTGCCATATTCTATTGGTTAGGAGCAAATCATAGGTTACATCCCCACTCAAAGAGAGATGATTACACAGGTATGTGAGTGGCAGAAGTGGAGATTATGGTTGCCACCTTAATGTCTGTTTGCCATAGACTCCAACCTAGCTTTGTCTGAAATCCAGTGATCTTTCCACTGAATTACACTGTTACAATTGGGGCTTCCCTGGTGGCTCAGAGGTTAAAGCATCTGCCTGGAATGCAGGAGATCCAGGTTCGATTCCTGAGTCAGGAAGATCCCCTGGAGAAGGAAATGGCAAACCCACTCCAGTACTCTTGCCTGGAGAATCCCACGGAGGGAAGAACCTGGTAGGCTACAGTCCACGGGGTCGCAAAGAGTTGGACACGACTGAGCGACTTCACTTCTTCACACTGTTACAATTAGGGATGCATGGCATCCAGTCCTACTACTCCCAAATGTATGTATACCTAATAAAGGTCTATTTTCTAAGCACAGAGACCTAGGTTCTAGGGTCCTAACCAACTGATGGATGGACACATCCCTACTTTCTTAACTTGGAAAAAACAATTAATCACTTTTAAATATGGAATGTTGTTTTGGGACAATTTTGTGCAAAACCTGAGCTTGTGGTCTTCCAATAAAGGATTCATGCCTTTTCATTTTAGAAGACATCTCTTATTCTGACAAATTCCAAGTTATTTATAATGGCATAGGGAGTTGTGCTGTGTTTTGCCTCTTTTGCCTTTGTGGCTAAGTCCCATTAGTTTGATACCATTATTGTTGTTGTTGTTCAGTCGCCCAGTTGTGTCTGACTCTTTGCAACCCCATGGACTGCAGCACATCATGCCTCCCTGTCCCTCACCATCTCCTGGAGTTTGCCCAAGTTCATGTTCATTGCATTGGTGATGCTATCCAACCATCTCATCCTCTGACGCCCTCTTCTTCTGCCCTCAATCTTTCCCAGCATCAGAGACTTTTCCAATGAGTCATCTGTTCACATCAGATGACCAAAAATACTGGAGCTTCAGCTTCAGCCCTTCCAGTGAATGTTCAGGGTTGATCTCCATTAAGACTGACTGGTTTAATTTCCTTGCTGTCCAAGGGACTTTCAGGAGTCTTCCCCAGCACCAGAGTTTGAAGGCATCAATTCTTTGGCATTCTGCTTTCTTTAGAGTCCAGTTCTCACCACTGTACGTGGCCACTGGGAAGACCACAGCCTTTACCATACAGACCTTTGTTGGCAGAGTAATGTCTCTGCTTTTCTATACTGTCTAGGTTTGTCATAGCTTTCCTGCCAAGAAGCAGTCTTCTTGTGATTTCATGGCTGCAGTCACCATCCGCAGTGATTTTGGAGTCCAAGAAGAGGAAATCTGTCACTACTTCCACCATTTCCCCTTCTATTTGTCATGCAAATATTTGATTCCATTAATGACTGTCAAAGAAGATGAGGCCTTGGAGGAAAGAAATTAAAGAGAACTCTTTAAATCAGTCAGCCAGGACCAGAAAGCTCTCTTGTAAATGGCTTCTTAAGTTTAGGTTTGCCTGCAAAGAAACCCCATAACTCTCTCCAGAAGCCTGTTCTTAAGTGACAATAGGGTCTACATCAACTATTCATCTCATTCACCCAGTCAGCCACACAAATAAATGTTTATTGAGCAATTCTTTGTTTAAGGCACTATTTTGCATGCATGCATGCCAAGTCACTTCAGTCATGTCCAACTCTTTGTGACCCCCCAGACTGTAGCCCGTCAGGCTCCTCTCTCCATGGGATTCTCCAGGAAAGAATACTGGAGTGGGCTGCCATTCCCTTCTCCAGAGAATCTTCCCAACCCAGGGACTGAACCCACATCACTTATGTCAACTGCACTGGCAGGCAGGTTCTTTATCACCAGCACCACATAGGTATTAGCAATACTGAGATCCCTTTGCTCAAGAAGTTCACAGTGAAGACTCAAACAAGAAAATAATCAAAGGCTGTAGAACAGCTTTTATGTTTGTTTGGAATAACAAAGTAAGTTTATTATACTATCTGGCTTATTGCACAGCAATGATTGTGTGAGATACTATTAGCAGCCCTGCAGTTCTTTTAAATAGTCTTACAGAAAAATACATCTAAACTATATTCTAGGTAATTTATAACTTGTGAGATTAAAAATCAGATGTAGGGGGAAATTCCCAAGTTAGCACTGTAAAATTTCCCTCTACTACTAATTTGATCATCTAAAATAAATTTTTATAATTGGAAATCAGTGCTACAGAGTCATTTGAAGACTAGTACCTGTGCTTTCACAATTTTCCCACTATATATGTACTTACCTGCTGTGATTAAGAATCATTAAATACAAATATACCACACAAAATTAGTATAACCTATTATAATCTTGGTTAAGTCAGACATTAATTTATAGCACATGTAATTTATTTATTTTTTAAGTTTAATTTTTATTTTATATTGGAGTATAGTTGACTTACTATATGTTAGTTTCAGGGGTATAGCTAAGTGATTCAGTTATTGCTGTTCTTTTGTTTAGTTGCTAGATCATGTCCAACTGTTTTGCAACCCCATGGACTATAGCCCATCGGTCTCCTCTGTCCATGGGATTTTCTAGGCAAGAATACTGAAGTGGGTTGCCATTTCCTTCTCCAGGGGATCTCCCTACCCAGAGATTGAACCTGCATTTCCTGCATTGGCAGGTGGATTCTTTACCACTGAGTCACTTGGGAAGCCCATGATTCAGTTATACATATACATATATCCATTCTTTTTCAGGTTCTTTTCCTAGATAGGTTTTTACAGAATATTGAGTTGAGTTCCCTGTGCTATACAGTAGGTCCCTATTGATTATCTATTTTATATATGTATATGTTAATCCCTAAGTCCTAATTTATCCCTCCCCACCCCATGTTCCCCTTTGGTAATGGCTAAGATATGGATGTAACCTAAATGTTCATTGACAGATGAATGGATAAAGAATATGTAGTATACATATATACTGGAATATAACTCAGCCATTAAAAAGAATGAAATAATGCCATTTGTAGCAACATGGATGGACCTATAGATTATCATACTAAGTGAAATAACTCAAACAGAGAAAGACAAATATATGACATCACTTATATGTGAAATCTTAAAAAAAATGATACAAATGAACTTATCTGTAGAACTGCTTTAAAGGAGGTATGCACTGAACTCATGGGATTCTGTCCAAGGGCATCAGAAAAGAGGTGTGCTTACAAAAGATTTCAAAACCAAAGCTTCCAAGACTAGGCAAATGAATAAAACAGGTGGGAGTAGTAGAGTTTCTACTAAACTAGAGGGTATAGTGGGCTTCCCTGATGGCTCAGTAGTAAAGAAAGTGAAAGTGAAATTGCTCAGTTGTGTTCGACTCTCTGTGACCCCGTGGATTGTAGCCCACCAAGCTCCTCCGTCCATGGGATTTTCCAGGCAAGAGTACTGGAGTGGGTTGCCATTTCCTTCTCCAGGGGACCTTTCTGACCCTGGGATCGAACCCAGGTCTCCTGCATTGCAGGCAGACACTTTGCCATCTAAGACACCAGGGAAGCTGCCAAATCAGGAGATGGGGGTTTGATCCCTGGGTCATGAAGATCCTCTGGAGAAGGAAATGGCAACCAAATCCAGTTTTCTTGCCTGGGAAATCCCACGGACAGAGGAGCCTGATGGGCTACAATCCATGGGGTCACAAAAGAATCGGACATGACTTATTGACTAAATAACAACAAAGAGGGATTGGTAATAAAAAATGTAAACACCATGTTATCCTAGTAAACGATAGCCTGCAAACTGCCCATTTGTGACCCCAGCATATATATAAGGTAGTATTGATGCTAAGATTTAAATTATAACAGCAAACTCTTCCATTGAGAGGTTCAGTTTAGTTCAGTTGCTCAGTCATGTCCGACTCTTTGCAACCTCATGAATCACAGCACACCAGGCCTCCCTGTCCATCGCCAACTACCAGAGTTCATTCAAACTCATGTCCATCGAGTCAGTGATGCCATCCAACCATCTCATCCTCTGTCATCCCCTTCTCCTTCTGCCCCCAATCGCTCCCAGGATCAAGGTCTTTTCCAATGAGTCAGTTCTTCGCATGAGGTGGCCAAAGTATTGGAGTTTCAGCTTTAGCATCAGTCCTTCCAATGAACACCCAGGACTGATCTCCTTTAGAATGGACTGGTTGGATCTCTTGCAGTCCAAGGGACTCTCAAGAGTCTTCTCCAACACACAGTTCAAAAGCATCAATTCTTCGGTGCTCAGCTTTCTTCACAGTCCAACTCTCGCATCCATACATGACCACTGGAAAAAACATAGCCTTGACTAGACGGACCTTTGTTGGCAAAGTAATGTCTCTGCTTTTCAATACACTATCTAGGTTGGTCATAACTTTCCTTCCAAGGAGTAAGCATCTTTTAATTTCATGGCTGCAGTCACCATCTGCAGTGATTTTGGAGCCCCAAAAAATAAAGTTTGACATTGTTTCCCCATCTATTTCCCATGATGTGATGGTACCAGATGCCATGATCTTCATTTTCTGAATGCTGAGTTTTAAGCCAACTTTTTCACTCTCCACTTTCACTTTCATCAAGAGGCTTTTGAGTTCCTCTTCACTTTCTGCCATAAGGGTGGTGTCATCTGCATATCTGAGGTTATTGATATTCCTCCCGGCAATGAGAGGTTACTGTGTACCAAATATGCTTGTAACCAATACAGTATACTACCACATATATATGGAATTTAGAAAGATGGTAATGATAACCCTGTATGAGAGACAGCAAAAGAGACACAGATGTATAGAACGGACTTTTGGACTCTGAGGGAGAGGGAGAGGGTGGGATGATTTGGGAGAATGGCACTGAAACATGTATACTATCATGTAAGAAACGAATCACCAGTCTATGTTCGATACAGGATACAGGATGCTTGGGGCTGGTGCACGGGGGATGATCCAGAGAGATGATATGGAAGGGGGTTCAGGATTGTGAACTCATGTACACCTGTGGCAGATTCATGTCAATGTATGGCAAAACCAATACAGTATTGTAAAGTAAAATGAAGTAAAAATAAAAATTAAAAAAATTTAAATGTATTAACTCATCTAATCTGTATAAAAAGCCTATTAGGTATGTACTTTTATTAGCTCTGTTTTACAGATGGAGGAACAGAGACTCAGATATGTTAGATAATTTGCCTGAAGCCACACAGCTAATAAACAGAACTGGAACTTAAATTCAGGAGGGAGTTTAAAAAGGGAGAAGATATATGTATACGTATGGCTGAATCATGTTAAGGTTTGACATAAAACAGTAAAATTCAGTAAAGCAATTATGCTTCGATGAAAAATAAATTAATTAAAAAAATTCAGGCAGCCTTGTTTCAGAACTTACCATGTCTTCTTCTTCTTCTGCTGCTGCTAAGTTGCTTCAGTCATGTCCAACTCTGTGCGACCCCATAGACAGCAGCCCACCAGGCTCCTCTGTCCCTGGGATTCTCCAGGCAAGAACACTGGAGTGGGTTGCCATTTCCTTCTCCAATGCATGAAAAGTTAAAAGTGAAAGGGAAGTCGCTCAGTCGTGCCTGACCCCCAGCAACCCCATGGACTGCAGCCTACCAGGCTCCTGCATCCATAGGATTTTCCAGGCAAGAGTACTGGAGTGGGGTGCCATTGCCTTCTCCATACCATGTCTTCAGCTTCTGCTAAAAGATTGTTGAGGGTTTGAAAGGTGGCAATAGAGAATGCCATGCAGAGAAATGAAACAAATGTGGAAAATTCTACAAGAGATGGGAATACCAGACCACCTTACCTGCCTCCTGAGAAATATGTATGCAGACCAAGAAGCAACAGTTATAACCAGACATGGAGCAAACAGACATGGAACAGACTGGTTCCAAATTGGGAAAGGAGTATTTCAAGGCTGTATATTGTCACTGTGCTTATTTAACTTATATACAGAGTATATTGGAGAAGGTAATGGCAACCCCACTCCAGTACTCTTGCCTGGAAAATCCCATGGATGGAGGACCCTGGTAGGCTACAGTCCACGAGGTCGCTAAGAGTTGGACACGACTGAGCAACTTCACTTTCACTTTTCACTTTCATGCACTGGAGAAGGAAATGGCAACCCACTCCAGTGTTCTTGCTTGGAGAATCCCAGGGACGGGGGAGCCTGGTGGGCTGCTGTCTATGGGGTCACACAGAGTCAGACACGACTGAAGCGACTTAGCAGCAGCAGCACAGAGTATATTATGTGAAATGCTGGGCTGGATGAAACACAAGCTGGAATCAAGATTGCCAGGAGAAATATCAATAACCTCAGATATGTAGATGACACCACCCTTATGGCAGAAAGTGAAGAACTAAAGAGCCTCTTGATGAAAGTGAAGGAGGAGAGTGAAAAAGTTGGCTTAAAACTCAACATTAAAAAAACTAAGCTCATGGCTTCCGATGCCATCGCTTCACAGCAAATAGATGGGGAAATAATGGAAACAGTGACAGACTTTATTTTCTTGGGCTCCAAAATCACTGCAGATGGTGACTGCAGCCATGAAATTAAAAGATGCTTGCTCCTTGGAAGAAAAGCTATGACCAATCTAGACAGCACATTAAAAAGAAGAGACATTACTTAGCCATCAAAGGTCCATTTAGTCAAAGCTATGGTTTTTCTAGTAGTCATGTATGGATGTGAGAGTTGGACTATAAAGAAAGCTGAGCACTGAAGAATTGATGCTTTTGAACTGTGGTGTTGGAGAAGACTCTTGAGAGTCCCTTGGACTGCAGGGAAATTCAACCAGTCCATCCTAAAGGAAATTGGTCCTGAATGTTCATTTGAAGGACTGATGCTGAAGCTGAAACTTCAATATTCTGACCACCTGATGTGAAGAGCTGACTCACTGGAAAAGACTCTGATGCTAGGAAAGATTGAAGGCAGGAGGAGAAGAGGATGACAGAGGATGAGATGGTTGGATGGCATCACTGATTTGATGGACATGAGTTTGAGCAAGCTCTGGGTGTTGGTGATGGACAGGAAGCCTGGCATGCTGCAGTCCATGGGGTTGCAAAGAGTCAGACACAACTGAGCAACTGAACTGAACTGAACTGATGCAGAGAAATCAGGATGAGGATTCTGAGAGAATTCAGAGTCTGTAAACAATGTAGTATTTCCGGAATAGCAAGTGTGTATGTAGGGGTGCTGGTGAGAAGAACACATGTGGCAGGATAAGGAGATGGATAGAGACAAATGAGGCTAGATAGAAAAATCAACAAACTACTTCTGTGCTACACAGTGATGTTATTCATTTCTTCTTGTTGTTGTTTAGTCGCTCAGTCATAGGAAGAGAATCAACTCTGAGATCTGAAGTTGATTTCTCAAAGACCATGTGTAGCTGATAACTAGTCACCCTGAGCAAAACAGTTACAACTAGTTTCATTGTTTTTCCTATTTAGGCTCATAGAAATAATTTGGGGGCAACCAAATTATTGATTCTCCTAGATAACTTACTTTTTTATTATAGTACAGTCGATTTACAACATTATTTAGTTTCGGGTGTACAACATTGTGATTCAACGTTTTTATAGATTAAGCTCCATTTAAAGTTATTATAAAACAATGGTTATATTTCCCTGTGTTGTAAATATATCTTTTTATCTTCTCTATTTTATACACAGTACTTTGTATCTCTTAATCACATACCCCTAGCCTTCCCCTGCCCCTTCCCTCTCCCCTTTGCTAACCACTAGTTTGTTCTCTGTATGTATTAGTCTTTTTCTGTTTTGTTTTACAAATTGGCTTGCCTTATTTTTTAGCTTCCACATATAAGAGGTTACGGAATATTTATGTTTCTCTTTATTACTTTTTTCACTAAGCATTGATACTCTCCAGGTCTATCTATCTTGTTGCAGATGGCAAAATTACATTCCTTTTTTATGGCTGAGTAATACTGCATTGTATATATGTATGTATATATATATATATATATATATATATATATATATATATATATATATATATATATCACATCTTCTTTATCCATTCATCTGCTGTTAGACATTTAGGTTGCTTCTGTGTGCTTAGTTGCTCAGTCATGTCCCTGACTCTTTGCAACCCCATGGACTGTAGCCCATCCAGGATCCTCTGTCCATGGGGATTGTCCAGGCAAGAAAACTGGAGTGGGTTGCCATGCCTTCCTCCAAGGGATCTTCCCAACCCAGGGATCACACCCAGGTCTCCCACATTGCAGGTGGATTCTTTACCATCTGAGCCACCAGGGAAGCCCAAGATATAGGTTGCTTCTATATCTTGGCTATTGTATATAACGCTGTTATGAACATTGGGGTACATGTATCTTTTTGAATTACTGGGGTTTTGTTTAGCATATATACCCAAGAATAGAATTGCTGGGTCATATGGTAGTTCTACTTTTATTTTTTTGAGGATACTTCGTGCTGTTTTCTACAATGGCTCTACCAATTTACATTCCCACCAGCAGTGTACAAGACTTCTCTTTTCTTCACAACCTCATCAGCATTTATTATTTGCAGACTTTTTGATGATGGATAGCAATGCTTGATTCTGCCTCTTCTAGAATCGAGGAAAGGCTGATGATTCAAGGCTTGATAGTTCCAAGCCGATAACTCTCCAGATGCTGACTTGTCATATAGTTTGGCTGGATGGTTAATAACCATGGAAAAAGCCAGCCTTTCCCCAGGACTTTCCTCACTCAAGCTCAGCAAGCTTGTCATCAAAAGAGAAGCTCAGACTAGGGAGTCAAAGAGGAACCCAGACCTGAGCAACATCTGCTGCCAGTCTTTCTCTTGTCTGTGACACTCTATTGCAATAGCTATCCTTTCCTTCTTAAGCATAAAATGTATCCCTAAGAATACTTAAGCTTGCTGGTCCCTCTGACTAGAATGCTCTTCTCACAGGGCTTCTCAAACCTGACTTTTATCATTAAGGTCCTAGCCCAATGGCTAGATTTCTCTTCAGAGAAATCTTTGTCCTTTCTAAGGCTATCCCCACCTCAGATGCTCTCTGTGTCCTCACCCTAATTTACTTTAGAGCATCTATATCAACCAGATGCTGTATTTTATATTTATTTATTTTATATGGCTATTTATTTTAATATTATATATTTATTTTATGCTTTATTATTTATTTGTGCATGTGTATTTATTTATTTTGGCGCTTCCCAGGTGGCACAGTCGTAAAAAATCTGCCTGCTAATACAGGAGGTGAAAGAGACACAGGTTTGATCCATGGGGTGGGAGGATCCTCTGGAGAAGGAAATGACAATCCATTTCAGTATTCTTGCCTGGGAAATCCCATGGACAGAGGAGCCTGGCCATGGGGTCAATTCATATACTATATATAAATAAAAGAAAGAAAATGAAAGTGAAAGTCTCTCGGTCGTGTCTGACTCTTTGTGACCCCATGGACTATGCAGTCCATGTAGTTCTCCAGGCCAGAATACTGGAGTGGGTACTGGAGTCTCCTGCATTGCAGGTGGATTCTTTCCAGCTGAGCTATCAGGGAAGACCAATATATAAATGGCTTCCATAATATATTAATTTATTTGTCTCTTTTGTTCATTTGCTTTACCCCCTGTACCTAGAACAATGTTAGGATAATATAGGTACTCCATAAGTATTTCTTGAGTGCATGAGCAAACAGTAATCTCCAACAGCAGAGTAGGGTTTCTCAAATACACATCCTAGATTCTAAGTTTCTTTTCGAAGTGTAAGGGGTTTGGAGAAGCAGATAGAAACTTGTTTTTATCTTGGCATCCTTCAGCAAACTCCACATTATATAATTTCTATCTTTTAATTCCACAAATGTTTATTGAGCACCTAGAGGAAAAGAGTATAAAAGAAAGCACTGGGACCACATTCCAATCTATTACTCTGGATGACTTCTAAAATATTACTGAGAAAATAAATAGGAAATAATATAAAGGAAAACTGGAAAAGGTAGGACAATAATGGGGAAAGGTGAGCTTCCCACAAGATTTTAAAACTTCTTATAAAGTAAAAATAATGGAAAGGCAGTGGTGCTTATCCAAATACAGATCAATAGACCATAAATATATTTAGTTATTACTATATTAATATTATTAAAGTACTTGCCTGTATGATTAAGTGAAAAATACATACTGATGATGTGTGGAAAGGATATTTAATTATTGGTATTAGGATAATAATTGAACAAGCAGGAAAGAAAATATTAGATTTACATCTTAAGTACACAGAAGTAAATTCAAGGTATACTTTTACAAATTCAATCAATTCAGTAAACTCAAGGTATACTTGTAAAAATTCAATCAATTCCAAACTTTGAAAAAGAATTGGAATAATTTTTATATATCCTTTGGACTGATTTCAAATTTTTAATTCTTTTTTTTTAAATTACAGAAGTAGAGCTCAATAGAATTTACTATATATTTAAAATCTTTGTAGAGAAAAGGAACAAAACTAAAAAGTAAAGAAATAGTTAAGGAAATATGTACATAAAATACAACAGAAAAAGATTAATACCTATATGTATAGGGATATGAAGAATGTACTAGAAAAGTAGACAAAGAACATGAAAATAATTCACAAAAGAAGAAATGTAAAAAGTAAATAAACATGTGGGGACAAGTTCAAGATCAGTAATAACAGGAAATGTAAAGTGAAATAATAAATAGGAAGTTTTTGATACCTATTAAATCAGTCCATAATGGTTTGGTCCTTTTGGAAAGCAATTGGGCAGTATGGATAATCAATAAAAATACTTATATTTTTTGACCTAGTCATCTTACTCCTGAGAGTCAGTCCTAAAGGGGTAATTCAATAGAAAGAAAAAGTTAAATGTATGAATATTTTTATAATAGTAAGAATACAGAAAATACCTGAAACTCAACAACATGGTAAGGGCTATTCAAACTTAAAATGATAGTTTTAAAACCTGTGTAGAAACATGAAACTGTATGTGAGAGGTGAGGAAACTAAAGGACCAGGATAGCCAAGCCAGTTCTCCCAATTCGCCCAGTCAGTAAATGGTAAAGTAGGGTTTTGAAGTAAAGCAATGCAGCAATCAGGGTCTGTCTGGTCACTCTACAAAAAAAAAAAAAAAATCATAGACAGGTGGCCTAAACAAAAGGAATTTACTTTCTCACAGTTCTGGAGATAGAAAAGTCAAAGATCAAGCTTGTGGCAGAATTCAGTTTTCAGTGGGAGCTCTTTTCCTGATTTGCAGACAGCAGCCTTCTCCCTGTGTCCTCACATAGTGGAGATCTGTATCTCTGGTGATTCAGCTTCTTTTCTAAGGACACCAGTTCTATCAGATCAGGGCCCCACTCTTATAACCTCATGTAGCCTTATTCACCTACTTAAGCTGCCTTATGACCCAGCAATCCCACTGCTGGGCATACACACCGAGGAAACCAGAATTGAAAGAGACACATGTACCCCAGTGTTCATTGCAGCACTGTTTATAATAGCCAGGACATGGAAGCAACCTAGATGTCCATCAGCAGATGAATGGATAAGAAAGCTGTGGTACATATACACAATGGAGTATTACTCAGCCATTAAAAAGAATACATTTGAATCAGTTCTAATGAGATGGATGAAACTGGAGCTGATTATACAGAGTGAAGTAAGCCAGAAAGAAAAACATCAATACAGTATACTGACACATATATATGGAATTTAGAAAGATGGTAATGATGACCTTGGATGCGAGACAGCAAAAGAGACACAGATGTATAGAACGGACTTTTGGACTCTGTGGGAGAGGGAGAGGGTGGGATGATTTGGGAGAATGGCATTGAAACATGTATACTATCATGTAAGAAACGAAGTGCCAGTCTATGTTCAATACAGGATACAGGATGCTTGGGGCTGGTGTATGGGGATGATCCAGAGAGATGATATGGGGTGGGAGGTGGGAGGGGATTCAGGATTGGGAGCTTGTATACACCCGTGGTGGATTCATGTCAATGTATGGCAAAACCAATATAGTATTGTAAAGTAAAATAAAGTAAAAAAAAAAAAAAAGATTCTATCTTTTTTTAATACTGAAAGCCGATTGATTATATTCTTTGAGATGAAGATAGAGAAGCTCTATACAGTTAGCAAAAACAAGATCAGGAGCTGACTATGGCTCAGATTATGAACTCCTGAAGGCAATATTCAGACTTAAATTGAAGAACGTAGGGAAAACTACTAGGCCATTCAGATATGACCTAAATAAAATCTCTTATAAGTATACAGTGGAGGTGATGAATAGATTCAAGGGATTAGATCTAATAGACAGAGTGCCTGAAGAACTAAGAACTATTGTTGAGGTTTGCAACATTCTTCAGGAGGTGGTGACCAAAACCATCCCAAAGAAAAGGAAATGCAAGAAGGCAAAATGGTTGTCTGAGGAGGCCTTACAAACAGCTGAGAAAAAAGCGAAGCAAAAGGTAAAGGAAAAAGATAAAGATATACCAAACTGAAAACAGAGTTTCAGAGGACAGTATGGAGAGGTAAGAAGTCCTTCTTAAGTGAACAATGAAAAGAAATAGAGGAAAACAATAGAATGAGGAAGACTAGAGATCTCTTCAAGAAAATTGGAGATACCAAAGGAACATTTTACGCAAATATGGGCACAAAAAAGGACAAAAGGACAGAAATAGTAAGGACCTAACAGAAGCAAGAGATTAAGAAGAGGTGGCAAGAATACACAGAAGAACTATGCAAGAAAGGTCTTAATGACCTGGATAACCACGGCAGTGTGGTCACTCACCTAGAACCAGATATACTAGAGTGTGAAGTCAAGTGGGCCTTAGGAAGCATTACTATGAACAAAGCTGGTGTAAGTGATGGAATTCCAGCTGAGCTATTTCAAATACTAAAAGATGATGCTGTGAAAGTGCTGCACTCAATATGCCAGCAAATTTGGAAAACTCAGCAGTGGCCACAGGACTGGAAAAGGTCAGTTTTCATTTCAATCCCAAAGAAAGGTAGTGCCAAAGAATGTTCAAACTACCACACAATTGCACTCATTTCACATGCTAGCAAGGTAATGCTCAAAATCCCTCCAGATAGGCTTCAACAATACATGAACTGAGAACTTTCAGATGTTCAAGTTGGTTTTAGAAAAGGCAGAGGAACCAGAGATCTAACTGTCAACATCTGTTGGATCATTGGAAAAGCAATAGAATTACAGAACAACACCTACTTCTGCTTCATTGACCATGCTAAAGCCTTTGACTGTGTGGATCACAACAAACTGTGGAAAATTCTTAAAGAGATGGGAATACCAGACCACTTTACCTGCCTCCTGAGAAACCTGTATGCAAACAATAGACTGGTTCAGAATTGGGAAAGGAGTATGTCAAGGCTGTATACTGTCACCCTGCTTATATAACTTATATGCAGAGTACATCATGCGAAATGCCAGACTGGATGAATCACAAGCTGGAATCAAGATTGCCAGGAGAAATATCAGCAACTTCAGACATGCAGATAATACCACTCTAATGGTAGAAGGCAAAGAGGAACTAAAGTTCTTCTGATGAGGGTGAAAGAGGAGAGTGAAAAATCTGGCTTGAAACTCAACATTCAAAAAACTAAGATCATGGCATCTGGTCCCATCACTCAATGGCAAATGGAAGGGGGAAAGTTGAAACAGTGACAGATTTTATTTTCATGGGCTCCACAATCACTGCAGATGGTGACTGCAGCCATGAAATTAAAAGATGCTTGCTCCTTGGAAGTAAAGCTATGACAAACCTAGACAGTATATTAAAAGGCAGAGACATCACTTTGCTGACAATGGTCCATATAATTAAAGCCATGTTTTTTCCAGTAGTCATGCACAGATGTTAGAGTTTGACCATTAAGAAGGCTGAGCACCAGAGAATTGATGCTTTTGAACTGTGGTGCTAGAGAAGACTTGAGAGTCCCTTGGACTGTAATGAGATTAAGCTGCTGCTGCTGCTGCTGCTGCTGCTGCTGCTGCTGCTGCTGCTGCTGCTGCTGCTGCTGCTGCTGCTGCTGCTAAGTCGCTTCAGTCATGTTTGACTCTGTGCGACCCCATAGACGGCAGCCCACCAGGCTCCTCTGTCCCTGGGATTCTCCAGGCAAGAACACTGGAGTGGGTTGCCATTTCCTTCTCCAATGCATGAAAGTGAAAATTGAAAGGGAAGTCGCTCAGTCATGTCCAACTCCTAGCGACCCCATGGACTGCAGCCTAGCAGGCTCCTCCATCCATGGGATTTTCCAGGCAAGAGTAGTGGAGTGGGGTGCCATTGCCTTTTCCGAGTGAGATTAAGCTAGTCAATCCTAAAGGAAATCAATCCTGAATATTCATTTGAAAGACTGATGCTGAAGCTGAAGCTCCAATACTTGGCCACCTGATGCAGAGAGCTGACTCATTGGAAAAGATCCAGATGCTACAAAAAAATTGAGGGCAGGAGGAGAAGGGGGCAACAGAGGATGAGATGGTTTGATGGTATCACCGAGACTCAGTGGACACGAGTTTGAGCAAACTCCAGGAGATAGTAAAGGACAGTGAATTGTGGTATGCATAGGGTTGCAAAGAATCAGACTTGACTGAACAACTGAACAACAACAAAAATTCTATCTCCAATGCAGTCTCAGAGTATTAGGGCTTTCACATATGAATTTGGGGGAGACACAAATCAATTCAAAGCATTCTGTCCCTTTCCCCCAAACTTCCTATCCTTATTGCATGCATAATATATTCATTCCATCCTGAAAGCCCCCAAAGACTTAGTACATTCTAGTATCACTCTAAAGTCTCAAGTCTCATCTAAAAATCATCTAAATATGGTATGGGTAAGACTCAAGGTACAGTTGATCATGAGGCAAAATTCCTCTCCAGCTGTGAACCTGTGAAACCAGGCAAGTTATGTGTTTCTGAAATACAGTGATGGAAAGAACAAAGGATACACATTCTCACTCCAAAAGACAGAAGTAGGAAAGAAGAAAAGAGTAAAGGGTTCCAAGTGAGTTCAATACCTAGCAAGGCAAATTCCATTAAATGTTGTTTAGGAAATGATCCTCTTTGGCTCAAAGCCCCACCTTCTGGACCCACAGAGGTGGCAATCCCACCCCAAGGCTCCAGGCAGTCCTGTACCCGTGGCTCTAGTCAAGGGTCATATGGCTTGTTTGCACTGAGGGTACAACATCACTCTGAAACCAAAGAGGCAGCCCTGGTGGTCTCTGAATCACATTCAGAGCCATTTTTCTCTTTTCTTGAAGAATAGTGCATGTTTGAAGCCAAAGAGTCCTGTGTTCTGGTCCTGTGGGACCTAAGAAGTCTGACAGCCTTCCTTCAGTTCACTTTTTCTGTCCTCTTTAGGTCCACCTGGCAGTGTTTCTGTTGGTGTAATCCCATCTCTCTTCCTGGCTTCTGCCCACATGGCTCAGCAGATCAGATCAAATTTCTGAGTGTGCACATGATCTCCTTATCAAATGTTTGGTCAGCCACACCCTTACTGTTCTCTTCAAAACAAGCTTTCTCATTTTCTGCAATATGCATAGACTAAACGTTTTCAAAATCTCAAGGTTCTGCTTCATTTTTGACTAACAATTCCTTCTTAAATTCATCTTTCTCCTTTCACATTTTACTATAATAAGAAAAGAGGATCCAAGCTGTATCTTCAATACTTTGCTCAGAAATTTCCTCTGCTAAATATTTGATTTTATCACTTTCAATTTCTACCTTCCACAAAACATTAGAACACAATTCACCCAAGTTCATTGCCACATTAAAACCAGATCACTGTTCCCCCAGTTCCCAATAACCTGCTTTTCATTTCTATCTGAGATCTCATCAGAATCTCATTTAACATCTGTATTTCCAGCATGTACCTCAACACTCTTCCAGCCTCTACCCATTACCAAATTTTGAAGCCACTTCCACATCTTGTTGGAAGTATTGTTGTTGTTGTTCAGTTGCTCATTCATGTCTGACTCTTTGCAATCCTATGGACTGCAGCATGCCAGGATTCCCTGTCATTCACCATCTCTCAGAGCTTGATCAAACTCATGTCCATTGAGTCAGTAAAGCCATCCAATCATCTCATCCTCTGTTGTCCCCTCCTCCTCCTGGCTTCAATCTTTCCTAGTGTCAGAGCCTTTTCCAGTGAGTCAGCCCTTCGCATCAGGTGGCCAAAGTATTGGAGTTTCAGTCTCAGCATCAGTCCCGCCAATGAATATGCAGGATTGATTTCCTTTAGGATTGACTGGTTTGATTTCCTTGCAGTCCAGGACTCTGAAGAGTCTTCAACAACACCCAAATTTCAAAAGCATCAGTTCTCCAGTGCTCAGCCTTCTTTATGGTCCAACTTTCATATCCATACATGACTACTGGGAAAAAGATAGCTTTGACTAGCTGCTCTTTGTTGGCAAAGTAATGTATCTGCTGTCTAGGTTGGTCATAACTTTCCCTCCAATGAGCAAGCATCTTTTAATTTCATGGCTTCAATCACCATCTGCAGTGATTTTGGAGCCCAAGAAAATAAAGTCTGTCACTGTTTCCATTGCTTCCCCATCTATGAGCTAACTGTGGCTCATAACATAAACTCCTTATTGCAAAATTCAGGCTTAAATTGAAGAAAGTATGGAAAACTACTAAGCCAATCAGCTATTTCAAATCCTAAATCTTAGTTTTTTGAATGGTGAGTTTTAAGCCAGCTTTTTCACTCTCCTCTTTCACTTTCATCAAGAGGCTCTTTAGTTCCTCTTCACTGTCTGCCATAACGGTGGTGTCATTTGTATATCTGAGGTTATTGATATTTCTCCCAGTGATCTTGATTCCAGCTTGTGATTCATACAGCCCTCCATTTTCATGATGTTCTCTGTGTATAAGTTAAATAAGCAGGGTGACAATATACAGTCTTGATGTATTCCTTTCCCAATTTGGAACCAGTCTGTTGTTTCATGTCCAGTTCTAACTGTTGCCACTTGACCTGCATACAGGTTTCGCAGGAGGCAGGTAAGGTGGCCTGGTATTCCATCTTTTTAAGAAGTTTTTGTTTCCACAATTTGTTGTGATCTACACAGTCAAAGGCTTTAGCATAGTCAATGAAACAGAAGTAGATGCTTTTCTGGAATTCTCTTGCTTTTTCTATGATCCAACAGATATTGGCAATTAGGTCTCTGGTTCCTCTGCCTTTTCTAAGTTCAGCTTGAACATCTGGAAGTTCTCAGTTCATGTATTGTTGAAGCCTAGCTTGGAGAATTTTGAGGGTTTCTTAACAGGCATGTGAAATGAGTGCAATTGTGTGGTAGTTTGAACATTCTTTGGCATTACCTTTCTTTGGGATTGGAATGAAAACTGACCTTTTCCAGTCCTGTGGCCACTGCTGAGTCTTCCATATTTGCTGGCATATTGAGTGCAGCACTTTAACAACATCATCTTTTAGGATTTGAAATAGCTGATTAGCTTAGTGTTTTTCCATATTTTCTTCAATTTAAGCCTGAATTTTGCAATAAGGAGTTTATGTTATGAGCCACAGTTAGCTCCCAGCCTTGTTTTTTGCTGACTGAATAGAGCTTCTTCATCTTTAGCTGCAAATAATATAATCAATCTGGTTTTTGTATTCACCATCTGGTGATGTCCATGTGTAGAGTTGTCTCTTGTGTTGTTGGAAGAGGGTGTTGGCTATGACTGGTGTGTTCTCTTGGCAAAACTGTTAGCCTTTGCCCTGCTTCATTCTGTACTCCAAGGCCAAACTTGCCTGTTACTCCAGGTATCTCTTTACTTCCTACTTTTGCATTCCAGTCCCCCATGATGAAAAGGATATCTTTTTTGGTGCTAGTTCTAGAATGTGTTGTAGGTCTTCACAGAACCATTCAACTTCATCTTCTTCAGCATTAGTGGTTGGGGCAAAGACTTGGATTACTGTGATATTAAATGGTTTGCCTTGGAAACAAACTGAGATCATTCTTTCATTTTTGAGACTGCACCCAAGTACTGCATTTTGGACTCTTTTGTTGACTATGAGGGCTACTCCATTTCTTCTAAGGGATTCCTGCCCACAGTTGTAGATATAATCATCTGAATTAAATTTGCCTTTTCTGGTCCATTTTAGTTCACTGATTCCTAATGTCAGTGTTCACTCTTTCCATCTCCTGTTTGACCACTTCCAATTTACCTTGATTCACATTTTTAGGCACTTGTTATATCAGCACTCTACTTATAGTTACCAAAATCTGTATTAAAAACGTTCTCCAGAGAAAGAGAGAGAATAGGATATTAATATATATAATTTATTGTAAGGAATTAGACTAAATGTTCATGAAGGCTGAGATATCCCAAGATCTGTCACAGGCAAGCTGGAGACCCAGGAGAGCTGATGGTGTAGACTCAATCCTAGGCCAAAGACCTGAGAACCAGGATAACCAATGGTGTAAGTTCCAGTTTGTGAACCAGCAGGCTCAAGACCACCCCCCTCCACAAACTGATTTTTTAGTTTGAATCCAAAGTCAGGAAAATCTGTATGTCCTATCTTAAGTACTCAGGCAGGAAGAGTTCCCTATTATTCACAGAAGAGTCGGCACTTTTTTTTTTTTGTTCTATTCAGGCCTTCAACAGATTGGATAGGCCAACCCATATTAGGGAAAACAATCTGGCTTACTAATTCAACCCTGGTGTTCAAGTGGTAAAGAATCTGCCTGCAATGCAGGAGACCTGGGTTCAGTCCTTGGGTTGGGAAGATTCCCTGGAGAAGGGAATAGCTACCCACTCCAGTATTCTGGCCTGGAGAATTCCATGAACAGAGGAGCCTGGCAGGCTATAGTCCATGGGGTCACAAAGAGTTGCACACGACTGCATGACTTTCACCAATTCAAACATAATTCTTACCCAGAAACACCCTCACAAACACACTCAGAATAGTGTTTGACCAAATGTATGGGAATTCAGTTGACACAAAATTGACCATCACAGTGGTTTAACCATGGAATTATTTTACCAATGCTCACCCTCCTTGATATTTATTAATTGGCCCTTTGTACAACTTTCTTAATTATTTGCTGTTTATTTTTCCAAGTGTATTTTTCTGGATTCTAATTATTATTACTAGGATTTGCATCGAAATTTCATCTAATTCAGCCTGCACACTACTGCCAGGAAAAACTTCTTCAAGTGCAAATAGATGCTGTTCCTCTCCTGATTAAAATAGTTTGAGATTCCCAAATTCTCTAAACTCCTCAGCAGGGATACTAGACCTTTCATGATCTGATCCCTGCCAATAAGTCTAGCATCCTGACCCACCTCTCTTGGTGCATAACTAGTAATCTCTAATAAGTTACATAAATTTCCCCAAAGTGTGTTCTCACTCCCATGATTCTGATCATGTTTCTCCCTGTGCTTAGAATACCCCATTAATCCTCCTGTGCCAGATAAACTCTCTGTGAAGCTTTCCTTGACCCTGCAGTCTGGTTTAGGAACTGTCCTTCTGTGTCCCACAGTTTCCCATATTTACATCTAGTCTGACACTTATCTCTGTGTATTTATTTCCTTTTTGAATACCCGTCTTCCCTACTGAACTGCATGTTCTTGAGATCAGATACATGTATACCCAGCACCCAGAACATTGTTAACTGACTCAATATATGGTTGTTGAAGAAATGAGTATATGTAACAGTAATGAAATATGTAAAGAGGTCATTTCAATTATTTGGGGGAGAAGTATGAGACCCAGACTCAGAGTTGTGGCAATGGGAATGGCAAAGAAGGAACAGGTTTAAGATACCTAAGATCCCACATGCCACCAAGCAACTAAGCCCACACACCGCAACTACTGAGCCCTTGCACTATTTCAGCCACAACTAGAGAGTCCATATGCTTCAAGGAAAGATTCCACACGATTCAATGAAGGCCCCACATGCTGCAACTAAGGCTTGTCACAGCCAAATAAATAAACAGATTAAAAACAAAAGAATGTAACAAGAGAAAAAGCACATTGTGATATAGTAATAAAGAGGTTAATACATGGAATCTAAAATAAAAAGTCAAACTCAGAAAGAGAGAGTAGAAAAGTAGTTTCTAGGCACTGGAGGGTGGGGGAAATAGGGAAAGTTGGTGAAAGGGTACAAACTTTCAGCTACAAGATGAATAAGGTCAGAGAATTTAATGTACAGCATGGCGACTGAAGTTGACACCATACTATATAATCGAAATTCACTAAAAGAGTAGACCTTAAATATTCACACCAAAAAAGATAAATATGTGAGTTTGCTGAGTGATGGATGTGCCATCACTAGATGGGGGAATCCTTTTACAATGTGTGTGTGTATATATATATATATCTCAAATCACTACCTTAATCAGCTCATGATTTCATTTGTCAATCCCTCAACAAAGCTGAAATTAAAAATAAAATAAAAATAGAAAATAAAGAACTGTGCTATGGGAAAAAAAGAGATACTTTTGAGAAGTAGAATCAATAGAAATATGGAGATCAAATTTAAAGGCTAAAGGAGAGAAAGGAGTCAAGAATGACTGAATTGATTGGGTTTTTTGGTAGAGAAAGTGTTGGTGCAATAAAAGAAGGGAATACATGATGGAGAACTGGCTTGGGAAAATAGATACATGTTATTAGGACAAGAGTAGCAGATGACATCAGGAAATTCAGGCAGAGATGCCCAGCTGGCAAAAATACTAAATGGAGCTTGAGATTGAGATAAGGTGATCAAACTCACTCAGAGGAGATAGCTGATGCTGTGAAAATGTGATGGCAAAGAGTCTGCAGAAAAAGAAGATAATTGGGAAGAGAGTCATGAGGAAAATTTGCTCTGAGTGGGCCAAGGGGGGGGGAAAATGATACCTTGAGAAGCAGAGAAAGAGCTCTCAGAAAGGTAATAAGAGAACCTGATATGTGCTGGCTCATGGAAGCCTAGGGGGAAGAAAAGGAAATTTCAAAGAGGAAGAAATCAGCAATATTAGAGGATCACAAAAAAAAGAGAACAGAGATTTCCACAATGTGAAGGTTGTTGAAACATCTGAGATACTTTGAATAGTATTGTTTGAATAGCAGGATCAGAAGTCAGTATAGAGGGACTTCCGTGGTGGCCCAGTCATTGAGAATTCACCTTCCAATGCAGGGGACACAGATTCAATCCCTGGTCAGGAACTAAGATCTCTCAGGCTGTAGAGCAACTAAGCCCATGCACCACAACTACTGAGTCCCCACACCACAAGTAGAGAGAAGCCTGCATGCCGGAACGAAAGATCCCACATGCCACAACTAAGACATGACACAGCCAAAGACAAATTAGTCAATTTAAAAAGAAGACAGTTTAGAATTATGTATTATGAAGTCAGAAATTTGATGGCAAAAGGAAGAAGAGAGACAGAAATACATTTCTAGGAAGTATAAGGTTTGAGAGAAAAGCATGTTTAATATGGCTATTTGTAGAATTCCTTATATAAGTGCCTGATCAGTTTTTAAAAATCACTCAGTTGATTGCATGGCAAATATTATTTTCCAGTCCTTTCCACAAACTCATACTCATACCACAAACTCTTACCAATCCTGTAAAAATGTCCATGTCAAGCAATACAATCTCATATTCTCAACTTCTATCTTGGCTGAAAGCAAAATCCTCCTAATGGGTCAATCAATAAAATTACACTCTTGATGAAGAAATAGTTATGACTTCTGGTCTCCAGTTTCATATGTTAAATGCCAAACCATATCCCTTCTTATGCAAAACATCTTTCCAGAGCACCTGTCTAGACCGCCGCCTTCTTCTGATGACACCCTGCCTCGCTTTCTCTTTTTCCTTTCTCTCTCAATTTGACCCTCTTTTCTCCTTATCCACAGAGTATTCAGAGCTTCATAGTTTGTAAATAATAATTACTCTGTATAACATCTTGATTTGATGGTGGGAGTGAAGGTACAAGAAAAAGTGATTAGAATTGGGAAAACATAGTGGCTTATGCAAGACAACTCAACAAAGCTAAGCTGAGCCAGACAGAGTGAGAAGCCCAGATTTTATGATATCACAGGGCCTATTACATCATCCACTTACATATTACCCCCAAACTCAGCTTACCCATAAAAGTATCTAGACAATAGTTGCCAGCTAGAGATGTACTTCATCCATGCAATGACGCTCCCCTCTACATACACAGTCTATAAGATCTGCTCAACTCAGACCTCAGGATTTCAAAATTCTTGTCCCTCAGGTCAAGATTCACCACTCCACCATTTTCCACAAATAGGGGAAATTTAACTAACATTGATTGACTATCACCTAGGCACCAGGCCTTCAATCTTCATATGGGCAAAGTTCGTACTATTAGTTTCATTCTTCAGGTGGGAAATTGAGGCTCATTGAGGGACTTTCCTAAAGTTACATACCTAACAAGTTGGCAAAGGGGAATTTGAACAAAATGAGTCCAAGGTCCATATTCTTTCCACTACCCTTTGACAACTTCTATGGGAATTTTATTTACCAGGTTCATCTGTATCCTATATTTCCCAAGCTTTATCTCTTATCCAGTTCTCCAACTTCCTGTTTCTTCAAAGAACTAACAAAATTCACCTATGGAAGAAAATTATTCTTAGTAGTTGGTAGGGAGCAGAGTATAGGGGGAAGGTACAATGGAGCTTAATTTGATTTTCTTATTCCTCCCTTCCTAGTCTAGTCCAGGTTCTTGGAAAAGGGCAGACATCTTTTGACCTGGGATATTGGCCTCCCATAAACATCCATCTTAGCCATCCAAGGAGAGCCTGGTAGACTGGGTGAGTTTGATTTCCTTTTGGGTAGGTCTGAAAACGGCCAGAGGAGGAGGTATCTTCATCTTTCACAAGGCTTTATGATATCTGTGAGCCAGACCTCTGTCCCTCCATGGGTACTATGAAAAAACTGGGATTAAAAAACAAATCTGCTTGTCTTATGGACTTGGTTTATGCTGCTGCTGCTGCTAAGTCGCTTCAGTCATGTCTGACTCTGTGCGACCCCATAGACGGCAGCCCACCAGGCTCCCCCTTCCCTGGGATTCTCCAGGCAAGAGCACTGGAGTGGGTTGCCATGTCCTTCTCCAATGCATGAAAGTGAAAAGTGAAAGTGAAGTCGCTCAGTCATGTCCAACTCTTAGCGACCCCATGGACTGCAGCCCACCAGGCCTTTCATCCATGGGATTTTCCAGGCAAGAGTACTGGAGTGGTTTATGCTAGGGGATCCTAATCCACCCATGTTTGTCCTTCTCAAGCCCAAGGAGTCTACTGAAAATGATCTATCTCTGGAAATGGCCCCAACTCCCTGCTACATCCCACTTAGTTCTCTACCCTGGGCATATGGGATTGGGAGTATACATGATTCAATCTGCCTTTTCTAGGTCAACAACAGGATAATTAAAATTGCTCAAAGTTTGTTTTAGGCTTTATGTCATTTTTTCCCCCCACCCTCGGTTATATTTCAGATTGGCTTGTTTCTGCTCCAGTGTCATCACACCATCAGTTCTGGGCAAAGTGGTACTATTAACTTTCCCTATCAGCTCCCTTCCACTTTCAATTTCTCTTTCTGCCCCCCTTTTTCTTTTCTAGCACTCCTCCTTTCCTCAGAGACTTTGAGCAATACAAAACCCTTGCTCAGGGACATAAAACTCATGGGATAAGTTCCAGTGATAAGCTAACAGGCGAGTGAATGAGTGTTAGTCGCTCAGTTGTGTCCAACTCCTTGTGACCCCATGGATTGGGGCCCCCCAGGATCCTCTGTCCATGGGATTTTCCAGGCAAGAATACTGGAGTAGGTTGCCATTCCCTTCTCCAGGGGGTCTTCCCCACCCAGGGATCGAACCCAGGCCTTCTGCATTGCAGGCAGTTTCGTTACTGTCTGAGCCACTAGGGAAGCTAATAGGAGTGATGGTTTAATACAGTGAGGAACTCAGTGATATCTTGAAATTCTACCATGTAAATATGCTCTGATTTCCCCCAATAAATACCCTACTTATGACCATGTACAGCCATGTAACCACTCTCAAAAATGGCCAAGGAAACTGAGGCAAACACATTCATTCACTTACTTATTGATTTAACGTTGTTTGTTTTTTTTTTTTTTTTTTTGGTCAGCTTAAGACATTCTAGGCAAGGGGAACAGCATGAGAAAATATGGGGGGGTGGTTTAAGGGATAGCTTGCCTGATTCTAAGAACTGTAAGTTCTTGAACTTAAATGAAGTGTAGGATGCAAATGTGGGTCTTCCCTGGTGGCTCAGCAGTAAGGAATCTGCCTGCAATGCAGGAGACACAGGTTTAATCCTTGTGTTTGGAAGATCCCCTGGAGGAGGGAATGGCAACCCACTCCAGTATTCTTGCTTGGAGAATCCCATGGACAGAGGAGCCTGGTAATCTACAGTCCATGGGGTCACAAAGAGTCAGACACAACTGAAGCAACTTAGCAGACATGTAGGATGCAAATGTGCATGAGAATATAGATGAGACCCGAGAAATAGTTACAGGTCAGATCAGAAAGCGCCTTGCTTTTCATTCTGAGGAGTTTAGGACTTTATCTTGAAGGTAGTGGAGAACAGTTGAAAGACATTAAGCAGGACAGTGAGATGATCAGATGTATGTTTTAGAAAGGTTACTCAAGTAGTCACAGTGTGGGTAATGTTGAGAAAAACTAAAGACAGCTTCAAGATATCAAGCAAATGTATAAACAGGTCCTTAGCCTATAAAAGTTACCAGAAAATCCTGCTTCTTTTATAAGGGTCATCAGAAAGAAACTACAGCTTACTTAAAAGTAGCTGAGAGCAGTACAGTTGTGTCTGCTCAGGACACCCCAAGGGATTCTGCTTTTGTTGGCAGTGGGCCCAAGCATTCTATCTATGACCTGACCTTGACTAATTTATGGTCCTTGGAGCTGAGAAATAGAGTTGGTACATGATACTTTCCCATCAGCAGTTATGAGTTTCTCCCATTAAGAAAAACAGCATCGCCCATTAAAAAAAAAAAAAAAAAACAAACTTCCTGGATCCCACACATTCCTCTAGCTATCACTTTATCTCTTTTTCCTCCTTTGCAACCACACTTGTGAAAGGTATTTCTAGTCTCATTTGTTTATTGTCTCACCTCCTACTCACTCCCCACCCTGATACAATCAGGTTAATGCTACCATTACTTGACCAAATACAGCTCTCACTAAGGTCATCAATAACTTCAATGCTAAATCTGATGGTCACTTGTTTGTTCTCATATTCTTTTCTTAATTCAATACAGTGCATAATTCAATATAGTTCATCACTTCCTTCTTGAAACTTTTTATTTAGCTTCTGAGTTCAGCCTTCTCCTGGCTCTCTTCCTGCCTCTTTTACCCTCTTAACCTCTACTCTATATCACGATGTTGGAATCATCTAAGTTTCACTCTAGACCCTTGCCTTTTCTTATACTGTGCTTTCTCCTCCAGATGAACTCAACCATCCCCATGTCATCAATAATAACGTATATGCCAACAACTCCCAGTACTTCTAGACTTCACTTTTAAACTTCAAAATAATAGATCAATCATTTACTTGATGTGCATCTGAAATCAAACTCATCCAAAACCAAACTCATCTTCCCTCTTTTTCAAACTTGCTAAAAAGACCACCATTCCTCCAGTGATGCATACCAGAATTCAACTATTCTTGAGACCTTCCTTTCCCAAATACAAAATAATTGTTATAGTCTAAATGGTGGCTGTATGGTTTGATCCCTGCTGAATTCTCTGGCCTCATTTTATGTTCTGTGTTCATGCCAAACTTGCCTTCTTTCAATTCTTTCAGAACACCTGGGTGGGTTTTATTTTGTTTTTGCCTCAAACTCTTTATATTTATGAAACCTCTTTCCTGGAACATCCTTTCCATGAATTTTTACCTGATGAACTCCTACTTAACCTTTATGTCTCAACTTGAATGTCATTTCCTTGCATAAATCTTCCTGAACCCATCTGACTAAATTGGCTCTTCCATCACACACTTCACATCTACTTCTGCTTCAATGACTATGCTAAAGCCTTTGACTGTGTGGATCACAAAAAAACTGGAAAATTCTTAAAGAGATGGGAGTACAAAGCCACCTCACCTGTTTCCTGAGAAACCTGTATATGGGTCAAGAAGCAGCAGTTAGAACTGGACATGGAACAAAAAACTGGTTCAAAATTGGGAAAGGAGTATATCAAGGCTGTATATCATCACCCTGCTTATTTAACTTATATGCAGAGTACATCATATGGAATGGTGGGCTGGATGACTCACAAGCTGGAATCAAGATTGCTAGGAGAAGTAACATCAACCTCAGATATGCGGATAACACCACCCTAATGGCAGAAAGTGAAGAGGAACTAAAGAGCCTCTGATGAGGGTGAAAGAGGAGAATGAAAAGCTAGCTTAAAACTCAACATTCAAAGAACTGAAATCATGGCATCCTGTCCCATCACTTCATGGCAAATAGAAGGGGAAACAATGGAAATAGTGAGAGACTTTATTTCCTTGAGCTCCAAAATCACTGTGGATGGTGACTGAAGCCATGAAATTAAAAAATGTTTGCTCCTCGGAAGGAAAGCTATAACAAACCTAGACAGCATGTTAAAAAGCAGAGACATCACTTTGCCAATGTCCATATAGTCAAAGCTACGGTTTTTCCAGTAGTCATGTACAAATGTGAGTGTTGGGCCATAAGGAAGGCTGAGTGTTGAAGAAATGATGCTTTTGAACTGTGGTGCTGGAGAAGATTCTTGAGGGTCCCTTGGACAGCAAGGAGATCACACCAGTTGGTCCTAAAGGAAATCAACCCTGAATACTCATTGGAAGGACTGATGCTAAAGCTAAAGTTTCAATACTTTGGCCACCTGATGTGAAGAGCTGACTTATTGGAAAAGACCCTGATGCTGGGGAAGACTGAGGGCAGGAGGAGAAGGGGGCAGCAGGGAATGAGATGGTTGGATGAGATCACCGACTGAATGGACATGAATTTGAGCAGATTCTGGGAGATAGTGAAGAACAGGGAAACTTCATATGCTGCAGTCCATGAGGTCACAAAGAGTCAGACGCAACTTAGCAACTGGACAACAACAACAAATCACACCTTTCTCTCCCCCTGAATTATGCTCCCTGGGGGTCCATAATTTTTCTCATAGCACTCCATTACAATTTGAAATATTTATCTTTTGAGGTTGTCTACATACTATCTATCTTCCCTACTTGACTGTAAATTCCATGAGTACAGGAACACTACAAGTATTGTTCTCATCTGTGTCCTCCACACTGAGAACTGACTTAGCATGTAGTTAATAAATATTCATTCAGTGAATACAGATATGAATGAGTGAAAGTACAGGTTTTTATCATAGAGTATATATTCTCCTACTAAAGAAGAAAGGCCAGGACTTCCCTGGTGGTCCAGTGCTTAAGAGTCTGCCTTCCAATGCAGAGGACACATGTTCAATCTCTGGTGGGGGAACTAAGCTCCCATATGCTGTGGGGCAACTAGACATTCACTGAAACTGCTAAGCACATGCACCTCAACTAAGACCCAACACAGCCAAATAAAACAAATAAATAAATATGGTTTTAAAATGAAGAAGAAAGGCCGTCTGAATTTGGGTGGCATGTTTCAGTATCTGATGAGTGGATAGTCTGAAAGATTGACATCTGTTTTTGACGATTCAGTGAAATTCTCAACAAAGTTCCTAAACACAAAAGTGTAAAAACAACCATTTCCTAATTGGAGGTGGATATTATACTTCTTTATCCTTTTTTTTTTTTTTTTGGCCCAAGGCCTCTCCCCAGGGATTTATACCAGCTTTTCTTTATCTTTAATTGAAGCATACTTGATTTACAATGTTATTTTAGTTTCAGGTATACAATAATTTTATACATGATATTCCATTAAAGTTTTTACAAAATAATGGTTATATTTCCCTGTGCCATACAATATACCCTTGTCACTTATTTGTTTTATACATAGAGGTTTGTGTTTCAATCTGCCACCCTTATATTGCCCCTCCCTCTTTCCCTTTCCCCAGTGGCAACCACTACTTTGTTCTCTATATCTGAGACTCTGCTTCTGTTTTATTATATACATTTGCTTTATTTTCTAGATTTCACACATAAGTGATAACAGGCTATTTGTCTTTCTTTGACTTATTACACCAAGTGCAATACTCTCTAGGTCCATCCATATTTTTGGAAATAGTAGAATTCCATTCTTTTTATATGGCTGAGTAGTAGCCCATTGTGTGTGTGTGTGTGTGTGTGTGTGTGTGTGTGTGTGTGTGTGTGTGTGTGTAAACTCTTCTTTATCCATTCACCTGCTGATAGACATTCAGGTTGTGTCCATGTCCTGGCTATTGGGAATACTTCGGCTATGAACATTGTACATACATGGAGTGCATGTATTTTTAAATTAGTGTCTTTGTTTTCTTCTGATATATACCCAGAAGTGGAATTTCTGGGTCATATTGTAGTTCTATTTTTAGTTTCTTGAGGAAAACTCCATACTGTTTTCTACAGTGGCTACACCAATTTACATTCCCACAGTGTAGTAACTTTCCCTTTTCTCCACATCCTCATCAACATTTATTATTTGTGTTCTTTTTGATGATAGCCATTTTGACAGATGTGATTATTTTACTGTGGTATTGATTTGCATTTCTCTGATAACTAGCGATGTTGAGTATTTTTCCATGTGCCTATTGGTCATTTGTATGCTTTCTTTGCAAAAATGCCTATTCAGGTCTTTTGCCATCTTTTAATAACGTTGTTTGTTTTTTTCCCTGGGTTGGGAAGATCCCCTGGAGAAGGGAATGGCTACCCACTCCAGTATTCTTGCCTGGAGGACTCCATGGACAGAGGAACCTGACGGGCTACAGTCCATGGGGTCACAAAGAGTCGGACATGACTGAGCAACTTTCACTTTCAATTTTACTTATGGCTTCTTTGACATTTTGGTATTTTAATATTTTTATGAGCTGGTTATATATTTTGGGCATTAACCCCCTATTGGTCATATCATTGGCAAAATATATTCTTCCATTCCATGGGTTGTCTTTTCATTTTCTAAATGGTTTCCTGTGCTATGCTAAGTTTGATTAGATTCCATTTGTCTATTTTTTCTTCTGTTTATTTTGCCTTAGGAGACTGATCCAGAAAATATCACTAAAATTTATGTCAAATAGTGTTCTGCTTATGTTTTCTTCTAGGAGCTTTATGGTTAAATGTCTTCATCAAAGTTTTATAGTTTTCAGAATATAGCTATTTCACCTCCATAGTAAAATTTATTCTTAGGTATTTTACCTTTTCTGATGTGATCTTAAGTAAGATTGCTTTCTTGTTTTCTCTTTCTGATGGTTCATTATTTCTGTATATAAAAGGAACAGATTTCTGTATATTAATCCTGTATCCTGCAATTTACTGAATCTATATATTAGCTCTCATACTTGTTGGTGGAGAATTTCTGTTGCTGTTGTTCTCCAGTTGCTAACTCATGTCCAATCCCATGGATTGCAGAATGCTATGCTCCTCTGTCCTCCACTATGTCCCGGAGATTGCTGAAATTCATGTCCTTTGAGTTGGCGATGCTATCTAACCATCTCATCCTCTGTTGCCCAGTTCTCCTTTTGCCTTCAATCTTTCCCAGCATCAGAGTTTTTTCCAATGAGTCAGCTCTTTACATCAGGTGACCAAAACTTTGAAGCTTCAGTTTCAGCATCAGTCCTTCCAAATTCATTCAGGGTTGATTTCCTTTAGGACTGACTGGTTTGATCTCCTTGCTATCCAAGAGACTCTCAAGAGTCTTCTCCAGCACCACAATTTGAAAACATCAACTCTTTGGTGCTCAGCCTTCATTATGTTCCAACTTTCACATCTATATATGACTACTGGAAAAACCATAGCTTTGACTGTATAGAAATTTGTTAACAAGAAATATCTCTGCTTTTTAATATGCTGTCTAGGTTTGTCATAGCTTTTCTTCCGAGGAGCAACCATCTTTATCTTCATGGCTGCACTTATCATCTGCAGTGATTTGGGGGCCCAAGAAAATAAAATCAGTCATTGCTTTCACATTTTCCCCTTCTATTTGCCATGAAGTGATGGGACCAGATGCCATGATCTTACTTATTTGAATGTTGACTTTCAAGCCAGCTTACTCACTCTCCTCTTTCAACCTCATCAAGAGGCTCTTTAGTTCTCTTTGCTTTCTGCCATTAGACTGCTATGATCTGCATATCTGAGGTTGTTGATATTTCTCCTGGCAATCTTGATTCCAGCCTGTGATTCATCCAGCCTGGCATTTCACATGACGTACTCTGCATATGAGCAGGGTGATGATATAAAGGCTTGTTATACTCCTTCCCTAATTTTGAACCAGTCCATAGTTTCGTGTTCTAACTGTTGCTTTTCTGACCCACATACAGGTTTCTTAGGAGATAGGTAAGATGGTCTGATATTCCCATCTCTCTAAGAACTGTCCACAGTTTGTTGTGATCCACACAGTCAAAGGCTTTAGTATAGTCAATGAAGCAGAAGTAGATTTTTTTTCAGGAACTCCCTTGCTTTCTCCATGATTCCATTAATGTTGGCAATTTGATCTCTGGTTCCTCTGCCTCTTCAAAACCCAGCTTGTACTTCTGGAAATTCTTGGTTTACATACTGTTAAAGCCTAGCTTGAAGGATTTTGAGCACAATGTTGCTAGCACGTGAAATGAGTGCAATTGTATGGCAGTTTGAACATTCTTTGGCATTGCCCTTCCTTGAGTTTGGAATGAAAACTGACCTTTTCCAGTCCTATGGCCACTGCTGACATTTCCAAATTTGTTGACATACTAAATACAACACTTTAACAGTATCACCTTTTAGGATTTGAAAATAGCTGAGCTGGAAGTGCCTTCACCTCTGCTAGCTTTGTCCATAGTAATGTTTGCTAAGGCCCACTTGATTTTGCATTCCAGGATGTCCGGCTCTACATGAGTGACCCCACCATCGTGGTTATCTGGGTCATTAAGACCTTTCTTTTATAGATCCTTTGTGTACTCTTGCCACCTCTTCTTCATCTCTTCTGCTTCTAATAGTTCCTTACCATTTCTGTCCTTTATCATGCCCATACTTGGGTGAAATGTTCCCTTGGTATCTCCAATTTTCTTGAAGGATTTCTAGTCTTTCCCATTCCATTGTTTTCCTCTACTTCTTTGTATTGTTCATTAAAGACCTTCATATCTCTCCTCGGTATTCTCTGGAACTCCACATTCAGTTGTATAAATCTTTCTCTTTCTCCCTTTCCTTTCACTTCCCTTCTTTCCTCAGCTTTGTAAAGCCTCTTCAGACAACCACTTTGCCTTCTTGCATTCCTTTTTCTTTGGGAAGGTTTTTGTCACTGCCTCAAGAACAATGTAATGAACCTCCATCCACAGTTTTTCAGGCACTCTATCAGATCTAATCCCTTGAATCTATTAATCACTTCCACTGTATTATCATAATGGATTTGACTTAGGTCATACCTGAATATCTCAGTGGTTTTCCCTACTTTCTTCAATTTAAGCCTGAATTTTGAAATAAGGAACTGATGAATCACCATCAGCTTCAGGTCTTTTTTTTTTCCTGACTGTATAGAGCTTCTCCATCTTTGACTGCAAAGAATATAATCAATCTGATTTCAGTGTTGACTATCTGGTGATGTCCACATGTAGAGTCATGTCTTGTGTTATTTGAGAAGGGTATTTGCTATGACTAGTGTGTCTTCTTGACAAAATTCTGTGAGCATTTGCCTTGCTTCATTTTGTACTCTAAGGCCAAACTTCTTCTTTTTGCTTTTTCATACTGTTCATGGGGTTCTCATGGCAAGAATACTGAAGTGGTTTGCCATTCTCTTCTCCAGTGGACCACATTTTGTCAGAACTCTCCACCATGACCCATATGTCTTAGGTGGCCCTACACAGCATGGTTTGGAGTAAACCTCATAGTCAAAAAGAGTCCCAAATGCAGTACCTGGGTGGAATCTCGAAAACGACAGAATGATCTCGGTTCACTTTCAAGGCAAACCATTCAACACCACAGTAATCCAAGTCTATGCCCCAAACACTAATTCTGAAAAAGCTCAAGTTGAACGGTTCTATGATGACCTACAAGACCTTCTAGAACTAACACCAAATAAATGATGTCCTTTTCATCATAGGGGACTGGAATGCAAAAGTAGGAAGTCAAGAGAAACCTGCAGTAGCAGGCAAGTTTGGCCATGGTGTAAAAAATGAAGTAGGGCAAAGGCTAATAGAATTTTGCCAAGAGAATGTGCTGGTCATAGCAAATGCCCTCTTCCACCAACACAACACAAGAGATGACTCTACACATAGACATGATCAGATGGTCAATACTGAAATAAGATTAATTATATTTTTTTTCAGCCGAAGATGGAGAAACTCTATATAGGCAGCAAAAACAACACCGGGAGCTGACTTTGGCTCAGATCATGAACTCCTTATTGCGAAATTCAGACTTAAGTTGAAGAAAGTAGGGAAAACCACTAGACTGCTCAGGTATGACCTAAATCAAATCCCTTATGCTTATACAGTGGAAGTGACAAATAGATTCAAGGGATTATATCTGGTCGAGTCTATGAAAAACTATGGACTTAGATCTATGGACAGAGGTTCATAACATTGTCCAGAGGCTGTGATCAAAACCATTCCCAAGAAGAAACATGCAAAAAGGCAAAATGGTTGTCTGAGGAGGTCTTACAAACAGCTGAGGAAAGAAGAGAAGTGAAATGCAAAGGAAAAAAGGAAAGCTATATCCATCAGAATGCAGAGTTCCAAAGAATAGCAAGAAGAGATAACAAAGCCTTCCTAAGGGATCAATGCAAAGAAATAGAGGAAAACAATAGAATGGGAAAGACTAGAGAGCTCTTCAAAAATCAGAGATATCAAGGGAAACTTTCACACAAAGATGGGTACAAGAAAGGACAGAAATGGTAGGGACCTAACAGAAGCAGAAGATATTAAGAAGAGGTGGCAAGAATACACAGAAGAACTATACAAAAAAGATCTTAATGATCCAGATAACCACAAAGGTGTGATCACGCACCTAGAGCCCGACATCCTGGAATGCAAAGTCAAGTGGGCCTTAGGAAGCATCCCTACAAACAAAGCTAGTAGAGGTGATGGAATTCCAGCTGAGCTATTTCAAATCCTAAAAGATGATGTTGTTAAAGTGCTACACTCAATGTGCTAGCAAATTTGGAAAACTCACCAGTGGCCACAGAACTGGAAAAAGTCAGTTTTCATTCTAATCCCAAAGAAAGGCAATACTAAAGAATGTTCAAACTATCACACAATTGAACTAATTTCTCATGCTAGCAAAGTAATGCTCAAAATTCTCCAAGCTAGGCTTCAACAATACTTGAACCAAGAACTTCTAGATGTTCAAATTGGATTTAGAAAAGGCAGAGGAACCATATATCAAATTGCCAACATCCACTGGATCATAGAAAATGTAAGAGAATTCCAGGAAAACATCTATTTCTGCTTCATTGACTATGCTAAAGCCTTTGACTTTGTGGATTGCAACAAACTATGGACAATTCTTAAAGAGATAGGAATACCAGACCTCCTTACCTGTCTCCTGAGAAATATGTATGCAGGTCAAGAAGTAACAGTAAGAACCGGACATGGAACAATGAAATGGTTAAAAATTGGGAAAGGAGAGGAACAAGATGGCAGACGAGTACGTGGACATGGAATATCTCTCTCTCCATGGATACATCATGAATACACCTTCAGACACAGAAGTACATGCAGGACACTAGCTTAGAGTGGACAGGGGTACCTGTCCAGCAGAAAGAATGTATCAGTTCAGTTCAGCCACTCAGTCGTGTCTGACTCTGCGACCCCATGAATCGCAGCATGCCAGGCCTCCCTGTCCATCACCAACTCCTAGAGTTCACTCAGACTCATGTCCATCCAGTCAGTGATGCCATCCAGCCATCTCATCCTTTGTCGTCCCCTTCTCCTCCTGCCCCCAATCCCTCCCAGCATCAAAGTCTTTTCCAATGAGTCAACTCTTCGCAGGAGGTGGCCAAAGTACTGGAGCTTCAGCTTCAGCATCATTCCCTTCAAAAAATCCCAGGGCTGATCTCCTTCAGAATGGATTGGTTGGATCTCCTTGCAGTCTAAGGGACTCTCAAGAGTCTTCTCCAACACCACAGTTCAAAAGCATCCATTCTTCGGCACTCAGCTTTCTTCACAGTCCAACTCTCACGTCCATACATGACCACTGGCAAAACCATAGCCTTGACTAGACCGACCTTTGTTGGCAAAGTAATGTCTCTGTTTTTCAATGTGCTATCAAGGTTGGTCATAACTTTTCTTCCAAGGAGTAAGCATCTTTTAATTTCATGGCTGCAATCACCATCTGCAGTGATTTTGGAGCCCCCCAAAATAAAGTCTGACACTGTTTCCCATCTATTTCCCATGAAATGATGGGACCAGATGCCATGATCTTCATTTTCTGAATGTTGAGCTTTAAGCCAACTTTTTCACTCTCCTCTTTCACTTTCATCAAGAGGCTTTTTAGCTCCTCTTTACTTCTTACCATAAGGGTGGTGTCATCTTCATATCTGAGGTTATTGATATTTCTCCTGGCAATCTTGATTCCAGCTTGTGCTTCTTCCAGCCCAGCGTTTCTCATGATGTACTCTGCATATAAGTTAAATAAGCAGGGTGACAATATACAGCCTTGACGTACTCCTTTTCCTATTGGGAACCAGTCTGTTGTTCCATGTCCAGTTCTAACTGTTGCTTCCTGACCTGCATATAGGTTTCTCAAGAGGCAGGTCAGGTGGTCTGGTATTCCCATCTCCTTCAGAATTTTCCACAGTTTATTATGATCCACACAGTCAAAGGCTTTGGCATAGTCAATAAAGCAGAAATAGATGTTTTTCTGGAACTCTCTTGCTTTTTCCATGATCCAGCGGATGTTGGCAATTTGATCTCTGGTTCCTCTGCCTTTTCTAAAACCAGCTTGAACATCTGGAAGTTCATGGATCACGTATTGGTGAAGCCTGGCTTGGAGAATTTTGAGCATTACTCCTGCAAAATGCGAGATCAAGCCCTGAGCCTTTGGAGGGGGAGCAATGACTCCAAGACCCTTGATTACCAGAGAACTAACGCTAGGGAGTATCAAATAGTGAGAACTCACACAAAGGAAGCCACTGGAATATAAGACCTGGCATCACCCAACCACCAAAAGCACCCTGTGCAGGATGCCTCATCTAAACAACAAACAAAACAAAAATACAAAACAAATCATCAGCAGACAGGATTACCACCTCACTCAGCTTTGCCTCTCAGAAGAAAAACAAACAAACAAAAACTCAGCACATCTCACCCTATAAGAAGCTTATATGAACCACTGGACCAACCTTAGAGTGAGAAACCAAAGAGAAGAAAGAATTCAGCCTTGAAGCCTGGGAAAAGGAGATCTCAAACACAATAAGTTAAAAAAAAAAGAGAGAGAAAAGGCAGAGAAATACTACACAGATGAAGGAACAAACTAGAAACACAGAAGTCCAAAAAAATGAAGAGGAAATAGGCAAACTACCTGAAAAAGAATTCAGAATAATGATAGTTAAGATGATCAAAAACCTTGAAAGCAAAATGGAGAAAATGAAAGAATCAATTAGCAAAGACCTAGAAGAATTAAAGAATAAGCATGCAGAGACAAACAACACAACTACTGAAATTAAAAACAAACAAACAAAAAAAAAACTCTAGCAGGAATCAATAGCAGAATATCTGAAGCAGAAGAACGAATCAATGAGCTGGAAGATAAAATGTTGGAAATAACTTCTGAAGAGGAGAATAAAGTAAAAAGAATGAAAAGAACTAAGGATAGTCTCAGAGACCTCTGGGACAATACCAAATGAACCACTATTTGAATAATAGGAGTCCCAGAAGAAGAAGAGAAAAGGAAAGGGTACAAGAAAATTTTTGAAGAGATTATAGTTGAAATTTTCCCCAACATGGAAAAGGAAATAGTCAATCAAATCCAAGAGGCACCAAGAGTCCCATACAGGATAAACCCAAGGAGAACATGGCAAGACACATAATAATCAAACTAACAAAAACTAAACACAAAGAAAAAATATTAAGAGCAGCAAGGGAGAAGCAACAGGTAACATACAAGGGAAACTCCATATGCTTACAGCTGATTTTTCAGCAGAAACTCTGCAGGCCAGAAGGGAATGGCAGGATATATTTAAAGTACTGAAGGGAAAAATCTACAACCAAGATTACTGTACCTGGCAAGGATCTCATTCAAAATTTATGGAGAAATAAAAAGCTTTTCAGACAAGCAAAAGTTAAGAGAATTCAGTACCACCAAACCAACTCTACAACAAATGTTAAAACAACTTATATAGTCAAGAAATACAACAGAAGAAAAAAGATCTACAAAGTCAATCACAAACAATTAAGAAAATGGCAATAGGAACATATATATCAATAATTACTTTATTTATTTTTATTTTTATTTTTACTTTATTTTACTTTACAATACTGTATTGGTTTTGCCATACATTGACATGAATCCACCACGGGTGTACATGCGTTCCCAAACATGAACCCCCCTCCCACCTCCTTCCCCATAACATCTCTCTTCAATAATTACTTTAAATGTAATAGATTAAATGCTCCAACCAAAAGACACAGTCTGGCTGCATGGATACAAAAAGAAGACCCATATACATGCTGCCTACAAGAAACCCACTTTAGACCTCAAGACACATATAGGCCGAAAGTAAGAGAAAGGAAAAATATATTCCATGCAAATGGGAAGCAAAAGAAAGCTGGAGCAGCAGTCCTCATATCAGACAAAATAGACCTTAAAATAAAGAAGGTTACAAGAGATAAGGAAGGACATTACATAATGATCAAGGGATCAATCCAAGAGGAAGACACAACAATTATAAATATCTATGCACCCAACATAGGAGCACTTCAATACATAAGACAAACACTAACAGACACAAAAGGAGAAATTGACAGGAACACAATAATAGTAGGAGACTTAAACACCCCACTCACACCAATGGACATATCATCAAAATAGAAAATTAATAAGGAAACACAAGTTTTAAATGATACATTAGATGAGATAGATCTCATTGATATCTTCAGGACATTCCATCCAAATGCAGAAGAATACACCTTCTTCCCAGGTGCACATGGAACATTCTCCAGGACAGACCACATCTTGGGTCACAAATGAAACTTCAGTAAATTTAAGAAAATTGAAATCATATCAAGCATCTTCTCTGACTACAACATTATGAGACTAGATATCAATTACAAAAAAAAAATAACTGTAAGAAATACAAACACATGGAGATTAAACAACACGTTTCTAAATAACCAACAGGTAACTGAAGAAACCAAAAGGTAAGTAAAAAATGTTCTAGAAACAAATGACAATGAAAACATGACAACTCAAAATCTATGGGATGCACCAAAAGCATTTCTAAGAGGGAAGGTTATAGCAATACAATCCTACCTCAAGAAACAAGAAAAACACCAAATAGACAGCCTAACTTTACACTTAAAACAATTTGAAAAAGAAGAACAGAAAACCTGCAAAATTAGTAAAAGGAAAGAAATCATAAAGATCTGAGCAGAAATAAATGAAAAAGAAATGAAAGAAACAATAGTAAAGATTAACAAAGCTAAAAGCTGGTTCTTTGAGAAGATAAGCAAAATTGACAAACCTTTAGCCAGACTCATCAAGAAAAAAAGAGAGAAGAATCAAATCATCAAAATTAGAAATGAAAAAGGAAAGGTTACAACTTACAATGCAGAAATACAAAGGATTACAAGAGACTATTATGAACAACTATATGGCAATAAAATGAATAACCTGGAAGAAATGGACAGATTCTTAGAAAAGTTCAATCTTCCAAGACTGAACCAGGAAGAAATACAAATTATGAACAACCCAATTATAAGCACCGAAATTGAAGCTGTGATCAAAAATCTACCACAAAACAAAAGCCGAGGACCAGATGGCCTCACAGGGAAATTCTATGAAACATTTAGATGATACCTAAAATGGCAACTCACTCCAGTATTCTTGCCTGGAGAATCCCATAGACAGAGAAGCCTGGCAGGCTACAGTCCACGGGGTCGTAAAGAGTCAGACACAACTGAGCAGCTTCACTTTCACTTTCACTATCCTTCTAAGTAAGTAAGTGTTAGTTGCTGAGTCATGCCTGATTCTTTGGGACCCCATGAACTGCAGCCCACCAGGCTCCTCTGTCTATAAGATTTTCCAGGCAAGGATAGTGGAGTGGGTTGCCATTTCCTTCTCCAGGGGATCTTCCCAACCCAGGGATCGAACCTGGGTCTCCTGCACTGCAGGCAGATTCTTTACCAACTGAGCTACAAGGGAAGCTTAAAACTCTTTTAAAAAATTGCAGAGGAAGGAACACTTCCAAACTCATTCTATGAGGCCACCATCACCCTGATACCAAAACCAGACAAAGACAACACACAAAAAAGAAAACTTCAGGCCAATATCACTGATGAACATAGATGAAAAAATCCTCAACAAAATTTTAGCAAACAGAATTCAGCAACACATCAAAAAGCTCATACACCATGCTCAAGTTGGGTTTATTCCAGGAATGCAAGGATTCTTCAACATATGCAAATCAATCACTATGATATACCATATTAACAAATTGAAAGATAAAAACCATATGATAATCTCAATAGATGCAGAAAAAGCCTTTGACAAAATTCAGTACCCATTTATGATTAAACTGCTTCAAAAAATGGGCATAGAAGGAACCTACCTCAACACAGTAAAGGCTGTATATGATAAGCCTACAGCAAACATTATTCTCAGTGGTGAGAAACTGAAAGCATTCCACATAAGATCAGGAATAAGACAAGGGTGTCCACTTTCACCACTATTATTCAACATAGTTCTGGAAGTCCTAGCTTCAGCAATCAGAGAATAGAAAGAAATAAAAGGAATCCAGATCAGAAAAGAAGAAGTAAATCTCTCACTATTTGCAGATGATGTGATACTGTACATAGAAAACCCTAAAGATACTATCGGAAAATTACTAGAACTAATCAGTGAATTTAGCAAAGCTGCAGAATACAAAATCAATATACAGAAATCACTTGCATTTCTATATACTAAAAATGAAAAATCAGAAAGAGAAATTAAGGAATCAATCCCATTCACCATTACAACAAAAAGAACTAAGTATCTGGAATATACTTACCTAAGAAGACAAAAGAACTGTACACAGAAAATTATAAGACATTGATGAAAGAAATCAAAGATGACATAAACAGATGGAGAGATATTCCATGTTCCTGGGTAGGAAGAATGAATATTGTGAAAATGACTATACTACCAAACACAATCTACAGATTCAATGTGATCCCTATAAAATTACCAAAGGCATTTTTTCACAGAACTAGAACAAAAAATTTCACAATTCATAAGGGAACACCAAAGACCCCAAATAGCCAAAGCAGTCTTGAGAAAGAAGAATGGGGAGGGAGGAATCAACCTTCCTGACTTCAGATTATACTACAAAGCTGCAGTCATCAAGACAGTATGGTACTGCTGCTGCTGCTGCTGCTGCTGCGTTGCTTCAGTTTTGTCCAACTCTGTGTGACCCCATAGACGGCAGCCCACTAGGCTCTCCTGTCCCTGGGATTCTCCAGGCAAGAACATTGGAGTGGGTTGCCATTTCCTTCTCCAATGCATGAAAGTGAAAAGTGAAAGTGAAGCTGTTCATTCGTGTCCGATTTGTAGCGACCCCATGGACTGCAGCCTACCAAGCTCCTCCATCCATCGGATTTTCCAGGCAAGAGTACTGGAGTGGGGTGCCATTGCCTGCTCCAGTATGGTAGTGGCTACATGTAAAAGAATGAAATGAGAATACTTCCTAATACCATATACAAAGACAAAATGGATTAAAGACCTAAATGCAAGATAAGAAACTATAAAACTCTTAGAGGGAAACACAGGCAAAACACTCAGTGACATAAATCAAAGCAAGATCCTCTATGATCCACCTCCTAGACTAATGGAAATGAAAACAAAAGTAAATAAGTGGGTCCTGATTAAACTTAAAAGCTTTTGCACAGCAAAGGAAACTATAAGCAAGGTGAAAAGACAACCCTCAGAATGGGTGAAAATAATAGCAAATGAAACAACTGACAAAGGATTAATTTCCAAAATATACAAGCAGCTCATATAACTCAACACCAGGAAAACAAACAACCCAATCAAAAAGTGGAGAAAAGACCTAGACATTTCTCCAAAGACATACAGATGGCTAACAAACACATGAAAAGATGCTCAACATCACTTATTATTAGAGATATGCAAATCAAAACCACAATGAGATATTACCTCACACTGGTCAGAATGGCTCTCATCAAAAAGTCTACAAACAATAAATGCTGGAGAGGGTGTGGAGAAAAGGGAACACTCTTGCACTTTTGGGGGGAATGTAAATTGGTAGAGCCACTATGGAAGACGGTATGGAGATTCCTTTAAAAACTAGGAATAAAACACCACCATATGACCCAGCAATCCCACTCCTAGGCATATACCCTGAGGAAACCAGGGTTGAAAAAGACACATGTATCCCATTGTTCATTGCAGCACTATTTACAGTAGGTAGAACATGGAAGCAACCTAGATGCCCATCAACAGATGAATGGATAAAGAAGTAGTGGTGCATATACACAATGGAATATTACTCAGCCATAAAAAGGAACACATTTGAGTCTGTTCTGATGAGATGGATGAACCTAGAACTTATTATACAGAGTGAAGTGAGCCAGAAAGAGAAAGATAAATATCATATTCTAATGCACATATATGGAATCTAGAAAAATGGTTCCAAAGAATTTATTTACTGGGCAGCAATGGAGAAACAGACATAGAGAATACACTTATGGACACGGAGAGAGGGGAGGAGAGGGTGAGATGTGTGGAAAGAGTAACATGGAAACTTACATTACCATATGTAAAACAGATAGCCAATGGGAATTTGCTGTATGGCTCAGGAAACTCAAACAGGGGTTCTGTATCAACCTAGAGGGGTAGGATCGGGAAGGAGATGGGAGGGAGGTTCAAAAGGGAGGGGATAGATGTATACCTATGGCTGATTCATGATGAGGTTTGAGAGAAAACAAAAAAAAATTATGTAAAGCAATTATCCTTCAATAAAAAATAAATTAAAAAATAAAAATAAATTGGGAAAGGAGTTCGTCAAGGCTGTATATTGTCACTGTGCTTATTTAATTTATATGCAGAGTACATCATGTGAAATTCCAGGCTGGATGAAGCACAAGCTGGAATCAAGACTGCCGGGAGAAATATCAATAACCTCAGATATGCACATGAGATAGGCACCCTTATGGCAGAAAGCAAAGAGGGACTAAAGAACCTCTTGATGAAAGTGAAAGAGAGTGAAAAAGCTGGCTTAAAACTCAACATTCAAGAAATGAAGGTCATGGCATCTTGGTCCCTTTACTTCATGGCAAATAGATGGGGAAAGAATTGAAACAGTGACAGACTTTATTTTCTTGGGCTCCAAAATCACTGCAGATGGTGATTGCAGTCATGAAATTAAAAGATGCTTACTCCTTCAAAGAAAAGCTATGACAAACCTAGACAGCATATTAAAAGGCAGAGACAGTACTTTGTCAACAAAGGTCCATTTAGTCAATGCTATGGTTTTCTCAGTAGTCATGTATGGATGTGAGCTGAGTGTCAAAGAATTGATGCTTTTGAACTGTGGTGTTAGTCTCTTGAGAGTCCCTTGGGGTGTACGGAGATCAAATCAGTCAATCCTAAAGGAAATCAGTCCTGAATATTCTTTGGAAGGACCGATGTTGAAGCTGTAGCTCCAATCGTTTGGCCACCTGATGCAAACAGCTGACTCATTGGAAAAGACCCTGATGCTGGGAAAGATTGAAGGCAGGAGGAGAAGGGGATAACAGAGGATGAGATGTTTGTATGGCATCACCAACTCGATGGTCATGAGTTTGAGCAAGCTCCAAGAGTTGATGATGGACAGGGAAGCCTGGCCTGCTTCAGTCCATGTGGTTGCAAAGAGTTGGACATGACTCAGTGATTGAACTAAACTGATAGAATGAGAATGTGATCAATTGATTACTGATGCCTTGATTATCCAAAAATGACCCAAAACTCCAAAGATAGCAGGTATCTCTGATGCCAAACAGACCTTCAGAATGTGTCATGCTTAGCTAAAAGAAAACATAATCTTCTGGTTGTCTGGGAGTCATATGGTTCATAAGCAACAATGAGAGTCAAAATTCTATACTCAGGAATCCATGTGGGTTTACCTTACAGGGAAACTGAGTCTTCTTAAGGTGCTAAATACTAGTTGACAGCTTATATAGCAACCTATAAGATACAAAGAGAGGGACTCAAGTCTCCTCTTAGTTGGATCCAAATCCCAATGTATTTCACCATTTGAGAACTGTACAACCTTGGACGAGTTTTCTTGTCTGATCAACTTCCTTACCTATAAATGGGAATATAATGCTTAACTCACAGAGTTGATATGAAGATAAAAATAAGATATAATATGCAAAAAGATATAGTCTAATGCCAAATTAATAAAGATTTCTATAAAATATATGATACTCTCTGTTTTAAGGAAAGTGATTTTTTTTAAACACATCATCTAGAAAATAGGTCAATTTTTTAAGAACTCAGAAGAGTACTTAGACGAAATATCATGGTTATGGGAAATATATCTTATCCTTTATGTCTCTATTAAGGTTGTTATCTTCTTAAGATAGAAACTACCTGTTTTATCTTGGTATACCCCAACCTATCTCAGTGCCTAGCATAATACTGGGAGTGTGAAAGACAGAGGACTTGTCTTATTAATTTCTGTACTATTGAGGTCTAGTAGTGTCTAGAACATATGCATGTAACATGCATAATTCATGTAATCTTCACAATCCTCTAAAATATTTCTATTATTATCCTTGTTATTAGATGAGGAAACTGAGGCACAGAAAGGTTAAGTCAATTGCAAAAATTACAAGCTAGTTAAGTGGTTGAGCTAGAATTTGAACTTAGGTAGTCTGGCAATTGGCCTGCATCCTTATACCTTCCACAACTGCATAGGAGGTACTTATTAGATATTTCTTGAATGAAATATTGTAAGAAACACAATCATAAGAAAATATAAATTATAATCATATAAAAAGAAGGACTCCATTATACATGTGAACCTTAAACAATACTCATGCTTCCCCAAATAGGATGAAAAGCTATTTTTTGTAAATTTTATGCCTCTTACCAGTGTGTCCAGCACATTATAGTTTGAAAAGTTAACCCATACTGTACATTAAGGTTTCCTGTTGCTCAGAGCAACTTGAGGTGACCCATTTTGTTGTTTCAAAGAACACTTTTTGTTATGTCAATAATCACCTCCTAAACTGTTCAGTTTACATAATTAATATGTTCACATATTACTTTTTCTAAAGCAGAAAGACCTTCTAAATATCCTTTAGTAGATCCTGTTCTAGTTGCCTATAACCTGTCCCTCCACTCCAACTCAACACTCTAACCATAAAGGCTAGAAAGACAGTTCCTGCCCTCTTCTGGGGGGTTAGGGCAGTAGCATGTATCAGGCCCACCAGGTGACATTTCCAGGAAATAATCATGTCAACTTCTTTCAATTCTGGTCATAGGAATGGAGTTAGTTTGGGGATCTTTTTCTGAAACAAGAAATAGGAAGTTCTGAAAAGAAGAAAGCTGACCTTTCAATCAGGCAAGTCTCCTGAAGCCCTGTGAGTAGAGGGATGGAATAAAACTTAGGGTGAGCTTTAGGAGGATGCTGAGTGGATATTTCCTTCAGTCGGGTACACTTTACATACAGTTTAAAATCATAGGCTATTAATGATAAATTTAACCATTTATTTAAGAGTATCTATATGCCAAGGAGAAATATCAATAACCTCAGATATGCAGATGACACCACCCTTATGGCAGAAAGTGAAGAAGAACTAAAGAGCCTCTTGATGAAAGTGAAAGAGGAGAGTGAAAAAGTTGGCTTAAAGCTCAACATTCAGAAAACAAAGATGATGGCATCAGGTCCCATCACTTCATGGGAAATAGATGGGGAAACAGTGGAAACACTGGCTGACTTTATTTTTCTGGGCTCCAAAATCACTGCAGATGGTGATTGCAGCCATGAAATTAAACGACGCTTGCTCCTTGGAAGGAAAGTTATGACCAACCTAGATAGCATATTAAAAAGCAGAGACATTACTTTGCCAACAAAGATCCATCTAGTCAAGGCTATGGTTTTTCCTGTGGTCATGTATGGATGTGAGAGTTGGACTGTGAAGAAAGCTGAGCCTAAAGAAGAATTGATGCTTTTGAACTGTGGTGTTGGAAAAGACTCTTGAGAGTCCCTTGGACTGCAAGGAGATCCAACCAGTACATCCTAAAGGAGATCAGTCCCAGGTGTTCATTGGAGGGACTGATGTTGAAGCTGAAACTCAATACTTTGGTCACCTGATGCGGAGAGCTGACTCATTGGAAAAGACCCTGATGCTGGGAAAGATTGGGGGCAGGAGGAGAAGGGGACGACAGAGGAGGAGATGGTTGGATGGCATCATCGACACAATGGACATGGGTTTGGATGAACTCTGGTAGTTGGTGATGGACAGGGAGGCCTGGCGTGCTGCGGTTCATGGGGTCACAAGGAGTCGGACACGACTGAGCAACTGAACTGACTGACTGATATGCTAATACTTTGTACATATTATCTCATTTAAATCTCACCACAGTCCTAAAGAATATCCCCAATTTACAGTTAAGAAAGCTGAGATAGGGCTTCCCTGGTGGCCCACTGGTTAAGAATCTGCCTTACAATGCAAGGGACACCAGTTCAAACCCTGGTCCTGGATGATTCCCTATGCCACAGAGCAAGTGAGCCCGATAGCCACAACTACTGAGGCAATGCACTGCAACTACCGAGGACTGTGTGCCTAGAGCCTGTGCTCCACACCAAGAGAAGCCACTGTGATGAAAAGCCAGGGCACCACAACGAAGAATAGCCCCCCACTTGCCACAACTAGAGAAAGCTCGAGTGCAGCAATGAAGACCCACCACAGCCAATAAATACATCAATAAATCTTTTTTTTTTAAAAAAAAAAAAGAAAGCTGAGATTGAGAGAGGTTGAGCAACAGAAAAAAATAGCAGAACCAGGAATACTAACCCAAATCATGTTCATTCCAGGGTAATATATTGTCTCTACTTCTTTTGATCCTGAATCAAAATCTCACTATTATGGCAGAAAAATGTTCTTGATGAATATAATTCCACTCAAATACCAGAGAAACATCAAAGAAAACTGGCTAGGAACACTTTACTAGTTGTTCTGACAACTTGTACTTTTATTGAGTTATGTTGGATAGAAAATAGGAAGTTTAATTTGTAACAGTCAGGGGTCAGGGGCCAAAGAGAATGTTAGGAGGCAGAGAAGGGGTAAGAAAGAAGGGAAAAGTGGTGTGGACATGGAAGACAGAGAAACTTCTGGGCTGCCTCTCCACAGCTCATAACAGGTCATTTCAAGGTGAGCCCAGCTTTCTGGAGAGCACAACTTGCATTAAATGTAATAATAATTAACCTGTGTCTAGTATTTACTTTGGAGAAGGAAATGGCAACCCACTCCAGTGTTCTTGCCTGGAGAATTCCAGGGACGGGGGAGCCTGGTGGGCTGCCGTCTATGGGGTTGCACAGAGTCGGACACGACTGAAGTGACTTAGCAGCAGCACCAGTATTTACTTTGTGCCAGTCACTCTTTTAAGTCCATTACATGCATTAACTCATTTAACACAACAATCCTGTGAGTTGTCTTTTGATTAACCTCATTTTACATATATATAAGAAAATTGAAGCAGAGAGAGGCTACAGTTTCTATTTCACACATGAGGAAACTGAGGCACAGAGAAGTTGAGTAACTTGCCCAAGGTCAAGCTAATGAATGGTAGAGCTGGAGTCTGAATTTAGGATTTTTACTCTAGAGCCATGTTCTTACTCATCATGATATAGTATCCCTTCCAACATGTAAAGATAATAATTGTTTAAGGAAATGCTTACTTCAGGTATGTGTGTGTGTACATGCACATGTGTGTGTGTGTTTATAGTGGGCTGGATGTAAAGTGTATTTATTCCTGTGAATCACACAGAAGTGTCTGAAAGCTACTGTTCTAGCAATAGTAGCAATGCCTGAATTGCACATCTTCAAACTCACTAGAGATAATGCCAGATTGCTCTCTAAAACAACTGTACCAAATCACATTCCCATCAGCAGTGTAAGAAAGTTACCTGCATTCTACATCCTAACCTGAATTTAATAACATTAGACTTCTGCTATGTTACCAATTCTAGGTGTGAAGTTGTCTTATGTGGCTTTAAATTACATTTTTCTGATTTCTTTTACATCTTTTCATGTTTTGGCCATTCAGGTTTTGCCTATTGTGAATCATCTGCTTATATCCCTTACTTGTGTATCATTGTATACAATAAAAATGTACACAATACAACACTCACAACAACTCTCTGTAGGAGCCGGCAGTACAAATGAAGAAACTCATTACTCATTACAGATTACTGGGAGTAATCTTGTTAGAGGTCACCAACTAATAGGCTGTTGACTTTGGATTTGAGTTGAGACCTAGGGGACCCATATCTTTTGTTTTACAATACATGCCAGGGACCAAGGCCTAGTTAGAAAAAAACAGAAGAAGGGAACAAATAATTTCCAGCATGTAACCATGTATGTCTAATTAGGTTTTGTTGGGATGAATACAGATTATTTCCTTGTATCTTCACAACAAGCTGTGGGATAAAACATGTTATCTCCATTTTACAGGTGAGGAGACTGAGGCTCAGGGAAATGAGATTTGCTTTGGAGAGGTTAAATGACTGCAAATAAGAGACAGAATCAATAACAATCCAAACACAGGTCCGTTGCTTACAAAGTTCGTACCTGTTCCACAGAGCCATGGCTTGACTTTCTGTCCCACCTTCTCCTTAGAGCTCCAGGAAACTGCTTCTTCTTGGACAGGGCCAGGACTACACCTACCATTTTTCTGCAGAATCCTGGTCTGGGGTAGCCTTAACTAACTGGTTCAGCCCTGATGCCTCCAGTAACTAGCCAAGCTAGGTTATCTCCTAGCCAACTTCCATAGATTCAGCTCCCACTGCCCTATGCTTCTCTGATGAAACCCACACAGAATCTAAACACCTTCCATGGAAAAACCAGAAAATCCTAAGTCAGAGTTCTCAAACTTGGCTGCACATTAAAATCACCTGCTGAAATTTAAGAAATCCTGTTGCCCTGGTAATACCCCAGACTGACTCCATCAGAATCTCTGGGGATGGTACCCAGGCACCCATAATAGTTAAAACTCCCACGTGATCCCAGTATAGAGTCAAGATTGAGAACCACTGTTGGCGCATCTTCTTCAAGTTCCAGCAGCCATACTCACAGAGAGGTTCCCACGTTTTAGTATTCATATGAACTTCTTGGGACTTAAGATTCAGATTTCTGGCACTTATGCTCAGAAAGTCCATGTTTTCATCTGGACCCAGAAGCCCAAATTCTTAACAATCCCCTCAAATAGTTCCCTGCAAGTCCTTAGCAAACCACATTTTGGGAAATGCCACATTAGGAAAAGTATTGCATGGAAGTAGGGTGGGAACAGGAGGCCTCTAGCCCTTTAAGGACTGATTAAGAGACTACCTTTAAAGTTGTGAAGCAGAGCAGGCTAGGGCTGCTTCTTTTCATCCTAGTGGATAAGGTAAGGGAGCAGGTCCTGGCATGGGCCTCTCCTTTTAAATACGATCTTGTTCCCAGCCCTGGAGAGCAGGATGGGCACGCTGCCTTGTCCCACCTGCTGTTTCTGTTTGTTTGATGCAAAGAGGACAATTTAGAAGACCTCTTTTTGGTTCAGGAGATCCTACCAGAGGAAGAAACATAGGACCTGCCTGCCAGCCTTTCATTTTTCCTTGCCCTATCCTTTGTGGTAGTGGAGCCTGGATGCTGTTACCCATGTAAAAGGAAAGGTTTAAAGCGTTATCCTTTGGGCTTTTATCAGAACATGTTGCTGAACACCAAGCTTTTCAAGATGGTCCTCCTGAGCATCCTTAGAATCCTTTGGGGACTGGTGCTTTTTATGGAACATAGGGTCCAAATGACACAGGTAGGGCAGCCCTCTATTGCCCACCTGCCTGAGGCCCCTACCTTGCCCCTGATTCAGGAGCTGCTAGAAGAAGCCCCTGGCAAGCAGCAGAGGAAGCCGCGGGTCTTAGGGCATCCCTTACGGTATATGCTGGAGCTGTACCAGCGTTCAGCTGACGCAAGTGGACACCCTAGGGAAAACCGCACCATTGGGGCCACCATGGTGAGGCTGGTGAGGCCGCTGGCTAGTGTAGCAAGGCCTCTCAGAGGTGAGTTATCATACTATATTGTTCTGGTGGGAGGGGGGGAGAAAATGGGGAAGAAAAGTGTAGAAAAAAGTGGATCTGTCAGTTTTCTGTCAGGCTTCACATTGCCTACAGGGTAGGTGGTTTTCAAAAGATGGCACCCTTGGGAGAACCTGGCTCCAAATTTGCTTCCCTTTAGGGCTCCAATTTAAGAACAGATTGCCTTGGGGCCTCCCTGAGGACTTTCTCCCAGGCCCCAGGGCAACTCATTGATGTGTCAGCTCCTAGCTTTCAAAGAAAGTTTTAATGCTTATTATATCACTGAAAATTATAACTGAGAAATACTCATTATGTTCTGTGGAGGGCTGTTTGTCTTGTTTTATTCTTAGAAGACAAAAGGTACAGGATGTTGAGTTGAGGAAATTTACAAGGCTTCAGAAAGGACAGAAACAGGCTCACACCTGAGAGTCTGTTATTGTATTTAATCCTTAATGATAGGGACTCTCCTTAGCTGTCCTGAAAGGCTTAGCCTGGTTTTTAAAGAAAAGGGAAACAGAGAGCAAAGTTAAATGACTTGCAGAGGTCACAAGGATGGGGTGGCAGAGGCAGGAGTTGAGCTTCAAGTCTGTCTGATTTTATAGTCTGTCCATAACTACTTAAGTGTTTTGAATGTCATACCCTGATATCCTTGTACACGAAAGCAGTTTTTCTGTTTAGACTATGTTGCTAGTTTGGGTTTGTGGTACCAAATGTATTTTGGAATTTTCTTTGTTTCCCTCATAGTTGCTTCTGCTTTAAACATCTTCATTAGAGACTGATCTAGGGCAATAGTGGGCTTATGCAGTGCAGGGTTCTCTAGGGAATGAAGAAAGCCATCAATTTCAAGGAAATCTTGGGAACCTGGTGAAATCAATCTTAAGCCTTTGCTAGTCTCAAAGATGACACCAGACATGATTTACCTCCCTCCTCCAAGTAAAACAACCACCATTCCCTTAAGCTAAACTTTAGTGTGTGCTTACCATGTGCCGGGTATTAGGCACTGTACTTTTACAAACATTATCTTCCTTAATCCTCCCCAATATCATATGAAGTAGGTGTGTGTGCGAACTCAGTTGTATCTGATTCTTTGTGACCCCATGGACTATACCTGCCAGGCTCCTCTGTCCATGGAACTTTCCAGGCAAGAGTACTGGCGTGGGTTGCCATTTCCTCCTCCAGGGGATCTTCCCATCCCAGGGATCAAACCCACATCTTCCGTGTTTCCTGCATTGGCAAGAGGATTCTTTACTACTGCTCCACTATGGAATACTATGAATATACCCATTATATAGGTGAAGAAAATGAAGCTCAGTGTAACACAGCTAGTAATTAATAGAGCTGGATTTCTAACCCGGGCTTTCAGGCTTCAGAGCCTGTGCTTTTAATTACCCTGCTGAGCTGACTGCTTAACAGACTTTAATTGAGCACCAAGCACTGTGTTGGGGTTGGGTATAAAAAGGCAAATAACTGCTCGAGGAGCCCCCACTATAGTAGAATGGATATATAAGTAACAACATAATGGTGGTACAGCACAGCAAATGCTTTGAAAAGGATAAACAGTAGGATTCCTGGGGCTCCAAGAAGAAATGGGTTGCTACTTAGGGCAAGGAGAGGGAAATGCTGAAATAGTTGAAAGGCCTCATTGGAGAGGCAGCATTTGAGCCAGACTTTGCAGAAGGAGTAAAGAGACTATGGATACAGGGAGGGAAGTGCATTCTGATTGAGGAAAAAGAAGATAACTTGATAAGGTTGGAGATTCACTCGACAAGTATTTATTTAGCAACTGTTAAGTGCTAGGCATTGTTCTAGGTGTTGGAATGTGATCAAGATGGGCACGGCTCTCTGGGTGAGACAAGTAAGTAAACATGGATAGTAGTAAATTGTGGTAAATGCTACCAAAGAATGAAATAGGTGGTTCTGATAGAGAATAGCAAAGAAATCTTCCCTTCGCATGGGATTGTCAGTGAAGGCATGTTTGAAGAGGTGACATTTGAGCTGAGGTCTGTAAGGTAAGAAGCTTGGCATGAGAAGAGAGGAGAGAATTCTGATCTAGGCAGAGGGAACAACATGTACAAAGGCCTAAAGGTGGAAACAAGTACTTGAAGAATAGAAGGAAGATCAGGATGGTTGGAGCCTAGTGAGATTGTAGAGAGTCGTGGGATATGAAACTGATGAGGCTCAGGGATGCAGTGGTCATTACAAGCGATCTGGATTTCACTCATAAGCTGCATAAGTCAATTCTGTACAGATGATATGAGGCTAGAAAGTAGAATGTCTAGAATTAGGCCAGTATCTTGATCTGACCATGGGACATACTGGTATCTAGGGACTCTGAAAAGGATCCAGAAATGGATGACAAGAGAGTTGGGTCTGATCATTCCATCAGAGAGATGATCCAGCTGAATCAAGCTTGCTTTGAGAGCTATTCCAGGTTCAATCGCACAGGATGTGTGAGTCAGACATTTCCCTGAAAAGTTCTGAGCAGACCCTTCCTGGCCCTGATCCTTAGCAACCCCACCCTGCTTCAGGAAATATGTGATGTCAGGGTCTGAAAGGAAAGGGCAGTTCCTCACCAGACTGCCTGCTAGAGATTCGGTTTAGATTCCTTTTCAGGCAGGGTGGGGCAGATGTATGGGTGGGTGTCTTGGAAAGATTATTACAGGATGGGAGTATGGAGTAACTCGAGAAAGCAATTACAAGCCTGGCTTGAGCTTTGTCTGAATGATATCCAAGTACCCCAAACTTGAGGGTGTATTAAGCATGAGTTGGAACCTGAACTAAAAAAAAAAAAATTGATGTATGGTTTCACTCATGTGGAATATAAAAACAAAAATTAAAAACTCAAACAGATCAGATTAGTGTTTACCAGCAGGTAAAAGGGTTGGAGAGTGTGCGAAATAGGTGAAGGGAGTTAATTGTGTGGTAACAGATGATGGTAACTAAGCTTGTGGTGGTGATCACTCTGTAGTGTATACAGATGTTGAATTATGAATTATGATTATGAATTTTGCACCTGAAACTTGGATACATAACTAAAAAAATCCTGATGCATCAAAACATTCAAGAGCTTCTATGTTGAACATCCCAAGCTTACTGAATTCCAGGTTCATGGATTCAGTGGAGAAGGAAAATTAGGTAGATAATATGTAAATTAGCATGGCCATGGTTAGTGACTGGACATGGAAAAACAGACTGGTTCTAAATAGGAAAAGGAGTACGTCAAGGCTGTATATCGTCACCCTGCTTATTTAACTTATATGCAGAGTACATCATGAGAAACACTGGGCTGGAAGAAACACAAGCTGGAATCAAGATTGCCGGGACAAATATCAATAACCTGAGATATGCAGATGATACCACCCTTATGGCAGAAAGTGAAGGGGAACTAAAGAGCCTCTTGATGAAAGTGAAAGAGGAGAGTGAAAAAGTTGGCTTAAAGCTCAACATTCAGAAAACTAAGATCATGGCATCAGGTCCCATCACTTCATGGCAAATAGATGGGGAAACAGTGACAGACTTTATTTTTCTGGGCTCCAAAATCACTGCAGATGGTGACTGCAGCCATGAAATTAAAATAAATAAGACACTTGCTCCTTGGAAGGAAAGTTATGACCAACCTAGATTGCATATTAAAAAGCAGAGACATTATTTTGCCAACAAAGATCCATCTAGTCAAGGCTATGGTTTTTCCAGTAGTCATGTATGGATGTGATAGTTGGACTATAAAGGAAGCTGAGCGCTGAAGAATTGATGCTTTTGGACTGTGGTATTGGAGAAGACTCTTGAGAGTCCCTTGGACTGCAAGGTGATCCAACCAGTCCATCCTGGGGGAAATCAGTCCCAGGTGTTCATTGGAGGGACTGATGTTGAAGCTGAAACTCCAATACTTTGGCCACCTGATGTGAAGAGCTGACTAATTGGAGATGACCCTGATGCTGTGAAAGATTGGGGGCAGGAGGAGAAGGGGACAACAGAGGTTGAGATGGTTGGATGGCATCACCAACTCAATGGACATGGGTTTGGGTGAACTCCAGGAGTTGGTGATGGACAGGGAGGCCTGGCGTGTTTTGGTTCATGGGGTCACAAAGAGTCGAACACGACTGAGCAACTGAACTGAACTGATGGTTAGTGATAGGTGAAGATGACAGAAGGGTTTTTCTTGCTATTGACCTTTTTTGTAATCGTTGCTCTTGACCTTTGCCAGGAGAGGGCGCAGAAGGTCAGAGCACTGCAGGTCCTGCTTTTTAACGCTTTGGCCACTAGGTGTCAGCATCACAGTTTGGATTAAAATAATCACTTTGTAGCTCAGCTGGTAAAGAATCCGCCTGCAATGCGAGAGACCTCAGTTCGATCCCTGGGTTGGGAAGATCGCTGGAGAAGGGAAAGGCTACCCACTCCAGTATTCTGGCCTGGAGAATTCTATGGACTGTATAGTCCATGAGGTCGCAAAGAGTCAGACAAGGCTGAGCGACTTTCACTTTCAAAAGTTGCATCTTTTAAGTAGACTTTTTAGTTGAGGTCATTTATATGACTGGGCCTTGTTGAAAACGGTATTTACAATGAATGGGGTAAATGAAGAATCATTTCCAGTAAGGAATGGAAAAGAGGGAGATTGAGGATTAAGGGAGAACCTGCCCAATAATGGAATAGCTGCTCAAGAAGAAATTCAAATAGAAAGCAAAAGTATTAAATACCTGTCCCAACTAGGAAAAATTATTTTGTGGCATCTCCAACCCAGATTTGAAGCAATAGCAGACCATACCCCCCAATATTGGACTGTCACCCTAAAGCTGCCACTATATAGTGATATAGCATGAGGATTTATTAATTCGTATGTTTCAATGATCCTCTTAATTGGTCACCTTTTTAATAGTCAGCTAAATAATACAATATATACAGACAGTTCTGTATTTGAGGTGTTTTTCTCCGTCTAGGGGTATGAGTGATCTAAAAATGAGCCACAATTTGTCATCTTAAGGGAAAAAGACTTGGACTCAAATCTTTATTCTAACAAACACTGGCTTGTGTGTCCTCTGGCATAGCTTCTCTGAGCTTCAGTTTCCTCGTCTGCAAAATGGGAATAGCAACTATCTCATAAGGCTATTGTGGATTCAAGAGCAAATGCATGTAAAGCATCTAATACATTATATAAGTGCTCAATAGATCGCTATTATGATCTTAAATTCATCTCAAGGCTGCTTGTCAGTTTGTACTGAGCAGGTCTGTTAGAGAGACTAAGGCTAGGATATAAGAAGCTAACGCTTTGCTCTTGTTCCCTCTTACTAATGCAGGCTCCTGGCACATACAGACCCTGGACTTTCCTCTGAGACCAAACCGGGTAGCATACCAACTAGTCAGAGCCACTGTGGTTTACCGCCATCAGCTTCACCTAACTCATTCCCACCTCTCCTGCCATGTGGAGCCCTGGGTCCAGAAAAGCCCAACCAATCACTTTCCTTCTTCAGGAAGAGGCTCCTCAAAGCCTTCCCTGTTGCCCAAAACTTGGACAGAGATGGATATCATGGAACATGTTGGGCAAAAGCTCTGGAATCACAAGGGGCGCAGGGTTCTACGACTCCGCTTCGTGTGTCAGCAGCCAAGAGGTAGTGAGGTTCTTGAGTTCTGGTGGCATGGCACTTCATCATTGGACACTGTCTTCTTGTTACTGTATTTCAATGACACTCAGAGTGTTCAGAAGACCAAACCTCTCCCTAAAGGCCTGAAAGAGTTTACAGAAAAAGACCCTTCTCTTCTCTTGAGGAGGGCTCGTCAAGCAGGCAGTATTGCATCGGAAGTTCCTGGCCCCTCCAGGGAGCATGATGGGCCTGAAAGTAACCAGTGTTCCCTCCACCCTTTTCAAGTCAGCTTCCAGCAGCTGGGCTGGGATCACTGGATCATTGCTCCCCATCTCTATACCCCAAACTACTGTAAGGGAGTATGTCCTCGGGTACTACACTATGGTCTCAATTCTCCCAATCATGCCATCATCCAGAACCTTGTCAGTGAGCTGGTGGATCAGAATGTCCCTCAGCCTTCCTGTGTCCCTTATAAGTATGTTCCCATTAGCATCCTTCTGATTGAGGCAAATGGGAGTATCTTGTACAAGGAGTATGAGGGTATGATTGCCCAGTCCTGCACATGCAGGTGACGGCAAAGGTGCAGCTAGCTCAGGTTTGCCCAAGAAATTCGAAAAGGATTTATAATAAATACTGTTAAATCTGAGAGTGCTCAACCCAAGTGCTCTACCCAATCTGTAGATTCTATTCCTTGCCTTCAGCATTGTACTTTAAGTCTTCTTCCCCTATTTATGAGTGCCTCACTTTATAAACAGTTCTGATGCCAAATATCAGTATGTTTTGACCACTAGTCAATCTTCTGAGGATCTAGACGGTTTGGGGTGAAGACAGCAACTTGAGATTTTATACTCCTCTTCCTTGCCTCCTGAATGCTAGAAACTATTACCTAATTGAAGAGACTGCTTGCTTCTGTGTTTGGATTTCCCTCTAAATCTAAAATTGTTTCTTAGATGGACTAGGAAACTTTTAAGCAGTAATCTCCCTAGAAATCTTTTGAAGGGAACAGAAGGGAATCTTCTTCTAAGCCATCAGGGTTTTTCCTCTCAGGCTCTGAATCTGGCAGAAATGCCTGGAATGATCCCTTTATTACCCTGCTGTGAAGAGAGCAGCCTTTAATAAAGCCAGTAGGGAAATATGTATGGAGCAGAGATGACAATCATTTCAAAACCTCTTATATCTATAGTGAAAAAATGAAGCATTGTCATTGTTGATTAGATTTATGTATGGGGGAGTCATTTTAAAATTTCTCTGGAACAATAGATTTCACAGGGTATTTTCTCATTTTAGGTAATCCTTAAACCCTTGTTAATGATCCCACAGAGAAAGCTTGCTGGTGGCTCAGAGCCTGAGAGTTGGCTTGGTTGGGAGTGGAAGGCATAGAAGGCTGCAGTTAGGAAGGTTAATAGGGCTGTGGGGGAAGGATGAAATGTGCTGAGACCTGGGGCTGACTTCATACTGGGCTTGCTTGTTTGTATGTTCAGCTGGGCTCTGAGCATGGGTCTCTGGGGGAGACAGGCTTGCTGTATTGGGAGGCATGGAGTTCTGCCTTGGACTAAATAATGCTTGCACTGTGACTCTTTTCTATTCCTGTGCTGTATTGAAGTGATGGGGACTGGGTTGTGTGGCAAATAAATCATTTTTGTTGTTATAGAGTCTTGAATGTTTGGGAAATTGGGAGACAGTGGCTGGAAGGAATTTATTTCCTTTATTCCCTTAGGCAATGGCCGGGAACTCAACCCCAATCTCCCAGCATGTAGTTGGAGTTCTCCCTGAAGGCAGCACTGCTAACAATCAGCTCTCATCAAAGGGACCCCTTGACGAAGCCCAGTAAGGAATTTCCCCTGCCCAACTGTTCCTTGACTAATCTTATGGTTGTTGTCAATGAAATGGAATGGATTTAGGGTGGTTTCATATATTGAAATATTTGCCAAACATATATCCCTATTCTTTTTTACCTATCCATCATACATTATTTTTACCACTCCATTCTCAATAATTGGTTCCAATTAAACTAAATATCTTACATGTCTATAAATACATAAATTTTATTCTGCCTGAGGGGTTATTCCTTATCCTTTTGTCCATCTACCTTCTTTACTGTATCTTTAGGAATCCGCTCAGGTATTTCTCTTCATTTCAGTGTCCCTCCTGATACCCTTGACTCAGGTAGGATCTCACTTTCTGTGCTCACAGCGTTGTTTGCTTTCCTTTAAGACACTCTAGTGTAACTGTCCTTGTTGCCAAAAGATGAAGCTGCTTTTGAGAGTTTCAACTGTGTTTTACCCATTTCCTTATTATTGGAGACTGGTCCTTGGTGGATACAAGCATCGGACAGTCACACTTTTTTTGTGAGGGATGCATTCTTCCTAACATGGAATATTTCAGTGTTCACATATCTCATTTTCCACTGGAATAAATACAATACAAGATAAACTTTGTATATAAAGCAGGATGAGTTTTTACGCCTCGTTATTTCAAAATCATGATTCAAATTAGAATGTGACAGCTGTGTTCTTGAGTAAGGTAGTTCTTGGGATTGTTAGATAGTCCATGAGTTAAAATGGGAGAGTAAATGTTGGCTTCCAGGCCAGTGATTTCTGGGGTAGGCACAAATACCTAACAGGCCTGAATGCAGACCTCGGTCCCAGGACCAGATTCTGAATTCAGCATCTCAGTATTCTTTGGAATTTTCAGGAAATCATGATCTCCTAGCCTTGATTTCTGAATATGTCTAAAACTTAATCTGTTTATGGAGGGCTCAGGGTTAATTCGGAGAAGGCAATGGCACCCCACTCCAGTACTCTTGCCTGGAAAATCCCATGGATGGAGGAGCCTGGTGGGCTGCAATCCATGGGGTCGCTAAGAGTCAGAAACAACTTCACTTTCACTTTTCACTTTCATGCATTGGAGAAGGAAATGGCAACCCACTCTAGTGTTCTTGCTTGGAGAATCCCAGGGATAGGGGAGCTTGGTGGGCTGCCGTCTATGGGGTCACACAGAGTCGGACACAACTGAAGTGATTTAGCAGCAGCAGCAGCAGGGTTAATTGGCCCTATTATCCATTAAGCCCTGAGCTGTCAGAATATACAAGGAAAATATTGGCAAGATGAAATCAGTTGTGGTTGATGTTACAGATTCTTTTCTTTTGAAACATTGCTTTCAACTCAGCACTTTTTCTGAAGTCCAAAGTAAGAGATCTATACCTCAAACCTTTGGGAGAAAGGAGATATGCTTGCTAGTGAAGGAGGATGTATGGATGGCAGTCTGTCTGCCAAAGTGGGTGGAGAGAAATACTTGGTCCAGAAACAGAAAGCAGAGAGCAAAGCCCACCTTGTCCCAGCTCCCCCACCGAATAGTGAAGTGAAGTCGCTCAGTCGTGTCGGACTCTTTGCGACCCCATGGACTGTAGCCTACCAGCCTCCTCAGTCCATGGGATTTTCCAGGCAAGAATACTGGAGTGGGTTGCCATTTCCTTCTCCACAGGATCTTCCTGACCCAGGGATCGAACCTGGGTCTCCCACATTGGAGGCAGACGCTTTACCGTCTGAGCTACCAGGGAAGCCCGCTGACTAGGCTTGAACTCTATTCAATGTGTCAGTGACTAAGGAGCAGGCATTTGAGCTTGCTTCTGACCCTGGAGCTCTGTTGCATTTACCTTGGTAGTATATTTTGTCCAATTCTGGACAAAGTCGGGGAGCAGGTGAAATTTATCTTCAGTTTCACCAAATATTTGGTGCCTAGTTTTGTAAAACTTTTCAAATGTCTTCAGTTAAGTCTCCCAACAGAACTATAAAGCAGGATGGATAAGCCCCATTAAAGAAAAATTGGTTTGTTGAGACATAATTTGCATACTAAAGAAGCCACAATTTTAAGTGTTCAGTTCAGTGGTTTTCAGTATATTCAGAGTTGTGCAGAAAACACTGCAACTGATTTGACCACAAAAAGAAATCCCATGCCTGTTAGCAATTAATCTTCATTTCCCCCACCCCAGCCCCTGGCAACTATTAATCCATTTATTTTCTTTTTCTGTAGATTATGGATATTTAGAAAAGTCAAATCATGCAATATTTGGCTTTTTGTGACTGTCTTCACATTAGCATTGCACTTTCAAGGTTCATCCAAATCATTCATTCTTTTTCTTTCTTTTTTTTTTTTTTTTTTGCTGAATAAAACTCCATTTTAGAATATGCCACATTTTATTTATCCATTCATCAGTTGATGGGCATTTGAGCTGTTTCTACTCTGGCTATTATGAATAATGCTGATTTGAATGTTCATGTGGAAGTTTTTGTGTGGACATATATATTCAATCCTCTTGCATAAATATTTAGGAGTATTAATGCTGAATCATATGGTAAGTCTATGTTTAATATTTTGAGGAACTGTTAAACTGTTCTCCAAAGCAGCTGTACCATCTTACAATCCAAAACTGTCTGAGGGTTTTAATTTCCCTACATCCTCACCAACACTTTATTGTCTTGCTTATTTTAGCCATACTGGTAAAGAGCTATTTTGTTGTGTTTTTGAGTACATTTCCCTGATGACTAACTATGTTGAACAAGTTTATTTGCAACTTGCATATCTTTGTTCATTGAAGTCTGCCCAATTTTTAATTGGATTTTCTCATATTTTTGAGCTGTGTAAGTTCTTTATATGTTCTGGATGTTAGTCTCTTATCAGATGTGTGATTTGCAAATATTTCCTCTGATTCTGTGAGTTGTCTTTTGACTTTCTTGACTGTGTCCTCTGGAATGCAAAAGTTTTTAATTTGGAAGAAGCCCAAATTATTTTTATCTTTTGTTCTTATGCTTGTGGTATCATCTAAAAAACTTTGAATGATTCAAGATCATGAGAATTTACACCTATGTCTTTTTCTAAGCATTTTTTATAGTTCTTGCTGTAACATTTAAGTGTTTAATCCATTTCAGTTAATTTTCACAGAGCATGTGAGATAAAGGTCTAGCTTCACTGATTTGCAAGTTGATGTCCAATAGTCACAGCACCATTTGTTGAAATGACTAATTTTTCCCCCATTGAATTATCTTGGCACTCTTGTCAAAAATTGAACATAAGGGTTTCTTTCTAGAATCTAAATTTTCTTTCATTGATTCATATGTCTATTATGCCAAGACATCACTGTCTTGATAACTATAGCTTTGTGTAAGTTTTGAAATTGGGAAATGTGATTCCTCCAAATGTTTTCTTCTTTACCAAGATTGTTTAGGATATTCTGGATCACTTGTATTTCCATATGAATTTTACAATCAGCTTTTCAATTTCTGAAAAAAATACCAGCTGAATTTTTTGTTGTTGTTATGGACTGAATCTGTAGATAAGTTTGAGGAGTATTGGCATCTTAAAATTATTGTCTTCTGATCTATAAAAATGAAATGTCTTTCCATTTATTTAGGACTTCTTTAATTTTTTCTACAGTTTTGTCATTTTTCAGTATATGTCTTACACTTTAAATTCATTCCTTAGCTTTTTATTCTTTTTGATGTTATTATTAAAGGATTTTTTCTAAATTTTCAGGCCATTAATTGCTAATATATAGAAATATAATATATATATTATACTAGTACTCTGCAGCCTTGCTGAATTCATTTATTAGCTATAATAGTTTGTGTGGATTTCTTACAATTTTCTATATATAAAGTCATCTGTGAATATATATAGTTTTACTTCTTTTGATCTAAATTTCTTCTTTATTTCTACCTAATTACCCTATCTAGAACCTCCAATACAATGTTGAATAGAAGTAGTGAAAACAGATATTCTTTTTCCTGATCCTACAGGGAAATCATTCAGTCTTTTACCATTAAGTTTGTTAGTTGTGGCTTTCATAGAGCCTCAGCTTCTATACTTTAAAGCTATAGTGATCAACACAGTGTGCTATTTGTGAAAGAATAAACAAATAGATTATTGGAATAGAATAGAGAACCCCAAAATAGACCCACATAAATATAGTCAACTAATCTTTAACAAAGCTGCAAAGGCAATTAGATGGATAAAGCATAATCTTTTCAACAAATGGCACTAGAATAACTGGACAACCACATGCATAAAGAAATGAATCTGTACAAAGATAAGGTATAAAATACAAATTAAGCACAAATACTAGTGTGTTAAAGAGCAATGCTGTTTTTACAAAAATGACTTTAATTGAGCATGGGGGAGAAAATCTAATATGTACAAAACACTATCCATATACAAAATAGCACAAATTTTACAATGAATACTAAAATAAAAAGCTGCACATGAGCACAGATATAAATGTCAAACACAAACTATAAAACTTCTAGAAGATAACATCAAAGATAACTTTGATTTAGTAATGACTTTTATTTCTTTCCTATATTTTGCTTTTTGCTTTTTTAGGGCTTTTTATCATTTTCTTTCATAAATATCTCATTTTAATTTACAGAAATGAAGGTTTCTGGAGACTTGCCCATAGTCATAAAGCATAGCAAATGAGTGGGTAGTTGGATCCTAACCCAGATCCATCTGATGGCCTGATGAGAACTTTTTAGACACAATAGCAAAAGCATGGTCTAAGAAAGAAAAAACTGATAAGTTGGACTTCATTAAAATTAAAAATTCTGCTCTGCAAAAGACACTACTGAGAATGTAAAGGTCAGCCTCAGACTAGAAGGAAATATTTTCAAAACACAGAAAAAAGACTTGCATTCAAAACATGCAAAGAACCTTTAAAATTCAACAATAAGAAGACAAACAGCTGAATTATAACATGGGCAAAATATATGAATAGGAACCTCATCATGGAAACCATATACATGGCAAATAAGCATATAAAGAGATGTTCCTCATCATAGGTCATTAAAACAACTTCAGTTCAGTTCAGTCACTCAGTCGTGTCCAACTCTTTGCAACCCCATGAATCGCAGCATGCCCTGTCCATCACCAACTCCTGGAGTTCACTCAGACTCACGCCATTGAGTCAGTAATGCCATCCAGCCATCTCATCCTCTGTTGAATGGTTCAAATCCAAAACGCTGACAGCATCAATTGCTGGTAGGAATGCAAAATGGTGTAGCTGCTTTGGAACACAGACTTACAGTTCTAAAAATAATCTACATACTAAACAGAGTCTCACCATACAATCCAGCAACCACACTCCTTGTTATTATGATGAGTTGATCACCTAATCTATGACAAAGGAGGTGATAATATAAAATGGAGAAAAGACAACTTCTTCAATAAGTGGTGGTGGGAAAACTGGACAGCTGCATGTACAAGAATGAAATTAGAACACTTCTAACACCATACACAAAGATAAACACAAAATGGATTAAAGACCTGAATGTAAGGTCAGACACTATAAAACTCTTAGAGGAAAACATATAGAACACTCTGATATAAGTCACAGCAGGATCTTTTTTGACCCACATCCTAGAGCAATGAAAATAAAAAATAAAAGTTAACAAATGGGACCTAATTAAACTTCAACGCTTCTGCACAGCAAAGGAAACCATAAGCAAAAGGAAAGGACAACACTAAGAATGCGAGCAAATATTTGCAAACGAAGCAACTGACAAGGGATTAACCTCCAAAATATATAAGCAGCTCATAGCAGCTCAATGTCAGAAAAACAAACAACCCAATCAAAAAATGGGCAGAAGACCTAAACAGACATTTCTCCAAAGAAGACATACAGATAGCCAATGAACACAGGAAAAGATGCTCAACATCACTAATTATTAAATGCAAATCAAAACTACAATGAGGTGTCACTTCACATCCATCATTAAAAATTCTACAAACAATAAATGTTGGAGAAGGTGTGGAGAAAAGGGAACACTTTTGCACTGTTGGTGGAAATGTAAATTGATACAGCCACTATGGAGAATGGTATGGAGGTTCCTTGAAAACTAGGAATAAAAATACCATATGACTCAGCAATCTCACTACTAGGCACATACCCATAAAAAACCATAATTCAAAAAGATACATGCACCATGCGCCCCAATGTTTGTTGTGGCACTGTTTGCAGTGGCCAGGATATGGAGGCAACCTAGATGTCCATCAACAGAGGAATGGATAGGGAAGATGTGGTATATATATACAATGGAATATTTTTCAGCCATAGAAATGAAATTGGATCATTTTATAGAGACATGGATAGTCCTAGAGACTGTTCTACAGAGTAAAGTAAGTCCGAAAAAGAAAAACAAATATCATCTATTAATGCATATATGTGGAGTCTAAAAAAATGGTATAGATGATCTTATTTGCAAAACAGAAATAGAGACAGAGACATAAAGAACAAATATATGGACACCAAGGTGGGAAAGGGGAGGTGGGATGAATCGGGAGACTGGAAGTGACATACATACACTATAGATACTATGTATAAAATAGATAACTAGTGAGAACCTACTACATGGCACAGGGAACTCTACTCAGTGCTCTTCTGTGATCCAAATGGGAAAGAATCTAAAAAAGAATCTAAAAAAGAATCTAAAAGAATATCAGTGGAAACTAACATAAAGTTGTAAAGCAACTATACTCCAATAAAAATTAATTGAAAAATAAAATGAGTTGAAAAGTTGTTGTTCAGTCGCCCAGTTGTGTCCGACTCTTTGCAACCCTATGGACTGCAGCATGCCAGGCCTCCCTGTCCCTCACCATCTCCTGGAGTTTGCCCAAGTTCATATTCATTGCATCGGTGATGGCATCCAGCCATCTCATCCTCTGATGCCCTCTTCTCCTTCTGCCCTCAATCTTTCCCAGCATCAGGGACTTTTCCAATTAGTTGTCTGCTCACACCAGATGACCAAAATACTGGACCTTCATTCAGCTTCAGTATCAGTGCTTCCAGTGAATATTCAGGGTTGATCTCCTTGCTGTCCAAGGGACTTTCAGGAGTCTTCCCCAGCACCACACAGTTCGAAGGCATCAATTCTTTGGTGTTCTGCCTTCTTTGCACTCCAGCTCTCACAACAGTATGTGACCACTGGAAAGACCATAGCCTTGACTATACAGACCTTTGTCGGCAGAGTAATGTCTCTGCTTTTCAACATACTGTCTAGATTCATCATCACTTTCCTGCCAAGAAACAATCGTCTTCTGATTTCATGGCTGCAGTCACCATCTGCAGTGATTTTGGAGCCCAAGAAGAGGAAATCTGTCACCTCTTCCACCTTTTACTCTTCTTACTCCATGCAGTAATGGGGTCAGATGCCATGATCTTAGTTTTTTTTTTTTTTTAATATTTAGTCTTAAGCCACCCTTCTACTCTCCTTCTTCACCCTCATTATTTCCTCTTCACTTTCTGCCATTAGAGTGGTATTATCCACCTATCTGAGGTTTTTGATGTTTCTCCCACCTATTTCGATTCTAGCTTTTAACTCATCCAGCCCGGCATTTCTCATGATGTGCTCAGCATATGGGTTAAACAAACAGGGTGACAGAAGACTGCCCTGTCATACTCCTTTCTTGATCTTGAACCAATCAATTGTTCCATACAGGGTTCTAACTGTTGCTTCTTGACTTGCATACAGGTTTCTCGCAGGATAGGTAAGATGGTCTGGTATTCCCATCTCTCTAAGAGCTTTCCACAGTTTGTCATGATCCACACAGTCAAAGGCTTTAGTGTAGTTAATGAAACAGAGATAGATGTTTTCCTGAAATTCTCTTGCTTTCTCTATAATCCAGCAAATGTTGGCAGTTTGAACTCTAGTTCCTCTTCCTTTTCTAAACCCAGCTTGGACATCGGAAGTTTTTGGTTCACATAATGTGGAAACCTAGCATGCATGATTTTAAGTTGAAAAGTTATGTCCACACAAAAACAAGCTCGTGACTTTTTATAGCAGCTTTATTCCTTCCTAATTGCCAAAACATAGAAGCCACCAAGATGTCCTTTAATATGTAAATAGGATAAACAAATTAGTACATGTATACAATATAATATTATTTAGCAATGAAAATAAATGAGCTATGAAGCCATGAAAAGACATAGAGGAATCTTAAATGCATATTGATAAGTAAAGTGAAAGAAAGTAAAAGTGAAAGTTGCTCAGTCATGTCAGACTCTTTGCGACCCCATGTACTATACAGTCCATGGAATTCTCCAGGCCAGAATACTGGAGTGGGTAGCCTTTCCCTTCTCCAGGGGATCTTCCCAACCCAGGGATCAAACCCAGGTCTCCTGCATTACAGGCAGATTCTTTACCAGCCAAGCTACAAGGGAAGCCAGTCTGAAAAAGCTACATACTCTATGATTCTATTCATATGACATTCAGGAAAAGGCAAACCTATAGAGAGAGTAAAAAGGTTAGCAATTGCTACCAGTTCAGAAGGAGGGGAGTGGGGAATGAATACATGGAGGATAGGGGACTTTTAGGACAGTGAGATGCTTCTGCATGTAATGGTAGATACATGGCACTATGTATTTGTCAAAATACCCATGTAATATACAGCTGAAAGAGTGAACTTCCTGTAAACTATGGACTTTCATTAATAATGATGTGTCAATATTGGTTTGTCAGCTGTTAACAAGTGTGCCACAATAATATAAGCTATCAATAATAATAGCTATTATTAGAAGAGGAAGGAAGGGTAGTATATGGAAAGTCTGTACTTCCTCCTGTTTTGCTCTAAACCCAAAATTGCTCTTAAAAAAAGAAAGTTTATTAAAACAAACAAAAAAGGCTTTTTGTGTGCAGTGAGCTCTGAGCCAGGGCAAATAATGTTGAGTCATATGCATGGGTGTTTCCAAGAACTTTCAGATAGGTCAAATTGTAACATTTCTCTGGAAATGGGGCTTTTTGAGGACCTCAAACCCAACCTGCCCCCTCCAGTAGCTTCTGCTGCTGCTGCTGCTGCTGCTGCTGCTGCTAAGTCGCTTCAGTCGTGTCCGACTCTGTGCGACCCCATAGACGGCAGCCGCCATCCCTGGGATTCTCTAGGCAAGAACACTGGAGTGGGTTGCCATTTCCTTCTCCAATGCATTAAAGTGAAAAGTGAAAGTGAAGTCACCCAGTAGCTTCTAGGCTACAAATTTTCACAGTTACTGGTATTATCAGGTTGTTATTTTTCAAAACTACTGTGGAGGCAATGAGACAGGGATTAGAATAGAATTCTGCACAACAAAGGAAAATATATGCAAGGTGAAAAGACAGCCTTCTGAATGGGAGAAAATAATAGCAAATGAAGCAACTGACAAACAACTAATCACAAAAATATACAAGCAACTTATGCAGCCCAAGTCCAGAAAAATAAACGACCCAATCAAAAAATGGGCCAAAGAACTAAATAGACATTTCTCCAAAGAAGACATACAGATGGCTAACAAACACATGAAAAGATGCTCAACATCACTCATTATTAGAGAAATGCAAATCAAGACCACAATGAGGTTCCACTTCACACCAGTCAGAATGGCTGCAATCCAAAAGTCTACAAGCAATAAATGCTGGAGAGGGTGTGGAGAAAAGGGAACCCTCTTACACTGTTGGTGGGAATACAAACTAGTACAGCCACTATGGAGAACAGTGTGGAGATTCCTTAAAAAATTGCAAATAGAACTGCCTTACGACCCAGCAATCCCACTGCTGGGCATACACACCGAGGAAACCAGAACTGAAAGAGACACATGTACCCCAATGTTCATCGCAGCACTGTTTATAATAGCCAGGACATGGAAACAACCTAGATGTCCATCAGCAGATGAATGGATAAGAAAGCCGTGGTACATATACACAATGGAGTATTACTCAGCCGTTAAAAAGAATACATTTGAATCAGTTCTGATGAGATGGATGAAACTGGAGCCAATTATACAGAGTGAAGTAAGCCAGAAAGAAAAACACCAATACAGTATACTGACACATATATATGGAATTTAGAAAGATGGTAATGATGACCCTGTATGCGAGACAGCAAAAGAGACACAGATGTATAGAGTGGACTTTTGGACTCTGAGGGAGAGGGAGAGGGTGGGATGATTTGGGAGAATGGCATTGAAACATGTATACTATCATATAAGAAATGAATTGCTAGTCTATGTTTGATGCAGGATATAGGGTGCTTGGGGCTGGTGCACGGGGATGATCCAGAGAGATGATATGGGGTGGAAGGTGGGAGGGGGATTCATGTTTGGGAACTCATGTACACCCGTGGTGGATTCATGTCAATGTATGGCAAAACCAATACAGTATTGTAAAGTAAAATTAAAATTAAAAAAAAAAAAAACATTTCCAAAACCCACTTTTTTTTAATTCCTGGTCTCTAAAATAATATTATGTATGTGGTTACTAAAATGTGTTTGATGAATGAATAACTGATTCAATAAAAAGAAAAGGGATTTCAAAAAAAAATGCCACACAGCTCACTATTCTCATGGGGGTCGAGTCATTTTTCCTGAATAATTGCTTTTTGGATTGTTGCAAGCCTTTGGCTAATTCTACAATTCTGAAAAAGTTGAATTTTTAGAGGGGAGCTTTGCCACAGGATCTTAGCTCCCCAACCAGAGATGGAATCCATTCCCTCAGCACTGAAATCGTGGAGTCCTAACCACTGGACTGCCAGGGAATTCTCCCAAAATTGACTTTTAACATTTTTTTTTTGCCAATGTTCTTATTGATTTTATTGAGTGGATTTCTGGAGGTCCTTGCTGAACCATTGCTGAAGTGCTCTTCCATTAGCCCCATTTCACTGTGATTTTCCCCATAGATCCAAATCTTCTCTACTCATTCATTTGTTCAACAGGTATGAAATTCCCCAGATAATATATTTCTAATCATTCTATAAAGCTTTAAATAGACTTAGAAACCAGAGTGTTTATATACTTTTATGCCTTTCTGCATATCTACATATATACCCCACCCTTCACATACATACATTTAAATCCATCCATCCATCTATTCCGTATGCAATCTCATTTGTGATTATAGTTCATTGCTAGAATTCATTTGCAAGTAGAGGTAATGTGGAGGAAGATGATGTCCCTACACAGGGAAATCAAATGCTTTTATCTCTTTCTCCTCTTTGTAGATTTTAATGCTTTTATGGTCAGCAAGCTTAAACCTAGTGCTAGACCTTAAACCTAGTGCTTTAATCTTGCCCTGGGACTGCCAACAAAAAAATACCAGAGAAAGCAAGGTGGGAGGGGGTTTGGGTCAGAGAGGCAGAAGCAAAGGGATTTCCACACAGCAGAAATGTGTCAAATACTTGTACAATGTCACTTAAGTAGGAGGAGCACTCTCAAGAGTGGGTGTGGAGGGATGGGGTACAGATCATAAGGAAGCTTCGTGTAACTGTACCATTTCTCACAGAAATGACAAAACCCCAGCTAAAATCTGCCAGGATTCTTTTCTGGCACTACATGCATATTATACCTTACTGGAATCCTAATATATTTTGCTACTACTTCTGCTGCTGGCAACTCAACTGGTAAGTCTGATAGAACTTCGAAGTGCTAAGGCTTGGGAGATAAGCACCGATTGATTCTACTTTTTCCTTTTTTTCAGACCCTTACTCACCCAGCTGAAGATAATGTTTTTGAAGCTGAAAGTGAGGCTGGGGCAAAACCCTTAAATGCCATGTATCTACCAATCATCTCCAGGTAGTGGCTAGGATGACTACATTCTATAGAATCTTTCATGGCAAACATGTTGGGATTGCCTGTGCTAGACCATAGCATGTGAAACCAATTACAGCAAGCAAGCGCTAAGTGTCCATGACAGATGAATGGATAAAAATGATGTGGTACATATACACAATGGAGCATTACTCAGCCATAAAAAAGAATGAAATAATGCCATTTGCAGCAACATGGATGCAACTAGAGATTATCATACTAAGTGAAGTAAGTCAGAAAGAGAAAGACAACTACCATATGATCTCACTTATATGTGGAATCTAAAAACAAAACCAACCAACCAACAACAAAACTTAAGCTTATAGACATAGAAAACAGATTGGTGATTGCTGGGTGCCAAGGGGAGAGACACAAAACAAATGAACAGGAGGGGCAAAATCATAGTGACTGAAGGAAAGTTACATGGTTCAAAATAGCCTGGAGTTAAAACTCCCCTCTGGGTCCTCCCCACCATCCTATGCAAAACAAAGAACTCTCTCACCCAAAGGAAAAAATGGACATTAAGGTTGATTAGACTTCCCTGGTGGCTCATATGGTAAAGCATCTGCCTACAATGTGGGAGATCTGGGTTCGATCCCTGGGTCAGGAAGATCCTCTGGAGACAGAAATGGCAACCCACCCTAGTACTCTTGCCTGGAAAATCCCATGGATGGAAGAGCCTGGCAGGCTACAGTCCGTGGGGTCACAAAGAGCAATTGAGCAATTTCACCTTACTTCACCTAAGGTTGATTAAGTCCAACTCCCAGCTGGTCCAGCCTCTGGCCGATCTCCAGAGTTCCTTGCCCCAGCCATTTGAGAGATAACTACCCTGAACAACCTTGGAGAAGAACAGGCCCCCTTAAGATAGTAGAGTTCCACATATATGCCTAGATAAACTTGTTCTTTTCTTGGGTTAGTGCAGCAGCTCACTAATCTGACCGCTGCCCCTTCTCGCCTCATTAAAGGTGATCTGTTCCTGTAAAGTGCCGGTCTCGTTCTTTTTCCAAACCTTGTCTTCTCTAACTCCCTTGCCCTACAGTGACTATAGTTAATAATACTGTATTGCATATTTGAAAGTTGCTAAGAGTAGGTCTTAAAAGTCAATATAAAAAAAATTTTTAACTATGTATGCTGATGAGTGTTAAAGATATTATGGTCAGCATTTTGCAATGGAGACAAATATTGAATCGTGTTGTATACCTGAAACTAATACAGTGCTATATGTCAATTATACCTTAATAAAAAATAAATTTTAAATTGTGAAAACATCAACCAATTTTAAATATTAATCATATCTACAAAATACCTTTACAATATTTAGACTAGTGTTTGAAAAACAACTGGGCACCATAGTGTAACCAAATTAACACAGAAAATTAACCATTACGGGGTGTTTGGGGGAGTGGACATCTTTGGGATAGCATTGGTTTGATCCTCAAAGACAAAATCTGCTACCCCTTCATCAAATTGCTTATCAAGGTTGGAACCTCCTGACTCAGTGACTCAGCCATATTTATTTTTTTTTTATTTTTTATTTTTTTTTAGTTTTTATTTTTTAAATTTTAAAATCTTTAATTCTTACATGCATTCCCAAACATGAACCCCCCTCCCACCTCCCTCCCCATAACATCTTTCTGGGTCATCCCCATGCACCAGCCCCAAGCATGCTGCATCCTGCGTCAGACATAGACTGGCGATTCAATTCACATGATAGTATACATGTGCTTCTGCACAACAAAGGAAAATATAAGCAAGGTGAAAAGACAGCCTTCTGAATGGGAGAAAATAATAGCAAATCAAGCAACTGACAAACAACTAATCTCAAAAATATACAAGCAACTTATGCAGCTCAACTCCAGAAAAATAAACGACCCAATCAAAAAATGGGCCAAAGAACTAAATAGACATTTCTTCAGCCATATTTAAAACACAGCATCTATTATATTGAACCACACTCTCTCTGTCCCTGGAAAGGCAAATACTAAGGTTAGAAGAAAAGACAGAGTTCAGAGTCCTGCCTCCAAATGGTCTTTAGAAAGAAGAGATTTTCTACCTTTGTCATATATCTGTCATCCAATAGTTTCTTCATCTATAGAATGTAGATAACAATTGTGTTTACCTCTTAGAGGTTTTGGAAAGATGAAATTGAATTAAAGTGCTTAAACCAATACCTTGCACATTAATAATCACTATGTAAACCAGCTATTATTATTATTGGCTTGTGGCTATTATTTGCAGAGGCAGCATCTACCTCATAGTGCCTTGCTTGGGCTTACCTGGTGGCTCAGATCCACCTGCAATGTGGGAGACCTGGGTACGATCCCTGGGTTGGGAAGATCCCCTGGAGAAGGGGAAGGCTACTCATTCCAGTACTCTTGCCTGGAGAATCCCATGGACAGAGGAGCCTGGTGGGCTACAGTCCATGGGGTCTCAAAGAGTCAGACATGACTGAACAACTAAGCACAGCACAGGTACAGCCCTCTGTAATAGTGTGAAGTCAGAAAATTCAGGACCTCTTTTGATACTGGCCTGTTCTTAAGCTCCAGTGACAGCACCTATAGGAAGCTTAGAGGGCTTTAGCTTTCACATCACCATAAGCTACCCCCAATAAATATATCACATGAATAAAAAAAAGTCTGATACCACATTAAAACAGAACAAGCAAGTCCCCTAGCCTGTGCCCACCTCTTTTGTTCTTTTCACCCCATTATCAACCTCTTACAGAGAAATTCTTGAGACTCTAAAGCCGGTTACACAATAGCTCCATATTACCCACATAAACTGACCCTCTCTTCTCTTTCCCTCTCTTAAACAAAACCCTATGAATTAAGTAACACCACCCTCAAGAAACTGAAGCCCAAGAGTTAAAGGGACTTTCCCAAAACCACACAGTTACTAACCAGTAGAGCAGGGATTTGAATGCAGATATGTGGGACTCAAGCCTGGCTTTGTCCATACTACCACACTAATGCATCCCAAGATAACCATGGTTTCAAATGGCTTAACTCATAGCTTAAACAGAGTGCATTCCAAACCAGGAGTCATGTAGACACAAAAAGCATGAATCTAAAGGAAGGAATTTTAAAATTAAATTGTAATTTCTTTGAGCTATGGAAAGAAACATGATGAAGATAGATTTTTTAAACAGACAAAAAAGGATGCCTTCCAGAATTAACCAGTTACCTTTATCCTTGTTATAAATAATTTTAGCATATGTTCTTGGTAATGTCATACAGCAATCAATTTATACAACTGGAACGTTTAGGCAGTGTGGCAAGACAGTAGGGCAGAGATCTGGAGGCAGGAGGTCTTTTAGAGATGCTACCAAAGCATACCTTTGCATAAAGTCTAGACCTTAGACTTAAGGTGGCCATCTTCCTGACAAGTCAGTTCAGGTGGAGGCAGAAGATTAAGGAAGTCTCCTTATGGCTCTTAGTTTGGGAGAGGAATGACAGCAGAGACTGCTGGAGAGTCTAGTGCTAAGATCGGAGCCCTGTAATGTTCTCTCTTTCTAGGCATGCACTCTGCCAGGCTGCAGAGAACTTGAAAGAACTTTGAATTACTTTGGGATTTGCCATATCTTACCTAAGCTGTCAGTGTGGAAAATCACAAAGTAACTATGAGTGCTTTCACTGTCCTTCTAAATTAGACAATAAATAGGATGAATCACTGAATCCGTACTTTCCAAGCTCGCTGTAACATACTGAGAAAGGTAATTACTGAGTGAAAAGCCAAGAGCTACCCAAGCCAATGTAGCCTCAAGGAATATGTGTGAAAGGGAGATTTAGAACACATACACCTGTATATTATTTGCATTTTACATATCATGAAACATAGCAAGATATTCTAAATTTGCAAACAAACACAGCTACAAAGAAGTCCCTCATAGCTACTCTCTTCCACCCCACCCCACAGACAGCTGCTGGGAAGCTTTTGCTAATTATTGAAGGCCCCACAAAGAACTTACCTATTCTTCCCATTTGCTGACCATCAGCACCACCAAATCAACAGCGTGGAACAACTTGATCTCCTTTGGCAACGAAAAACACACTCACATGCAAACACAAACACCAGTTTAGTGGATGGGAGAACTTACACTTCTGAAGCAAGGTCCTGGAGAGACACCCCACCATGCATGTGGGGTATGGTGGACAGGCAGGATATGGTGGCAGTCTTCAAGCAAACACCATTGTTGTAACACTGCCCCTGCACTGCCCCTACCCCCGCTCAGAAATTTAAAATCATTCCCAGTGCCCACTGCATCAAGTCCAAGTTCTGAAATTCCCTGATTTTAGAAATGAAGTGTTTCATAATCAATTTCACCCCTATTTCCCAGCATATAAAATTCTTTACAGGACTCACTGTCTTCCTATGGAGAGGAAACTTAACACTTTGGGATTTCCACTTGTGATTTTAACTATATATAAGTGCAATGCCAATGTTCAACTTCAGGTTAAAGTCTGCAATTTTGCTAAAGCATAGGTCTGAATTAGCCTTGCTGTGGAAGTTGGAATGCAACATCTTGACCTTTAGCTAGTCATGGCACCTAACATGCCCTCTAGCATACATGTTATGATATAGCACTACTGTTCTTCCTAAGAGTCAGTGACATAGGAGTACTATCCCTGTTTTACAAATGAGGCAATTGATGAAATTAAATATGATATATTCATTTAACATACAGCGATAGAGTGCCTATTCTGGAAATTAGGGATAAAGCAGCAAACAAAAGAGCAGTTCTAAAGCTTATATTGTTGAATGGTAAGCATGAAAATAAATAAAGCATAAAGAAGGCTGAGCACCAAAGAAATTGTGGTACTAGAGAAGACTCTTGAGAGTCCCTTGCAAGGAGAACAAACCAGTCAGCCCTAAAGGAAATCAATCCTGAATATTCATTGGAAGGACTATTGCTGAAGTTCCAATACTTTGACCACCTGATGCGAAGAGCCCACTCACTGGAAAAGACCCCGATGCTGAGAAAGATTGAAGGCAAAAGGAGAAGAGGGCAGCAGAGGATGAGATGGTTAGATAGTATCACTGACTCAACGGACATGAATTTGAGTGAACTCTGGGAGATAGTGGGAGACAGAGGAGCCTGGTGTGCTACAATCCAGGCAGTTGCAAAGAGTCGGACACAACTTAGCAACTGAGAAACGGCAACAAAACATAAAAATAATCAAGTAATCTAATAAACAATATGATCACAGTGAAGAAATGCTTTTTGAAAAGACGTCTAGTCTTAAACAGAAGGATGAGAAAATGACAAGATGAACAAAGACAAGATTATAATTCCAGCACAAAACAAAGTAGATACCAGACAAATGGCTGAATGCAGACTCTCACACCACTTCATGCAAAAGCCCCCAGTGCAATGAAGCAGTTCTTTTTATTTTTAATTTTTTTTAATGAAGCAGTTCTTGATGTGATGTTGTTGAAGTGAATAAAACAGAATATTAAGCCCTACTATACAGAGCCTTTACCAAAAATGCTTTGTGCTTTTTAAATGTATGCTTCAAAGTAAAATACAAGAGACGTTCATTCAGCTGATCAAATTTTTAGAATTTACTATGTGTAAAGTGCTACTCTATATATGGAGGATACAGACGTGAACAAGACTAACTAAGTGAATTTTTGCCCTCTAAGAGCTGAAATTTGTGTGGAAAAAGGAAAATAAAATAGTCTACAAATATACAAATTAGATTATTTTACATATGAATATTTTATTGAATGCATATAATTAACTAAAGGTCAATATTTTGTAGTTCCTTGTTTCTTATGAAATAAAATTTAGGTACAATAAGGTGCACACATTTTGTACTTTTTTTAAATTAGGGAATAACAATAGCTTTGGTAGGTGAAGGGGGAAAACAATGGCAGAAGAAAGGAGCAAAAAATAATGATTTTTTTCCTTTATACAAAAAGTATAGGTCTCATATATTCATGTAAACACTTGTATGACAGTGTCTAGGTCCATCCATGTCTCCGCAAATGGCACAGTTTTGTTCCTTTTAATGGCTGAGGAATATTCCATTATATATATCTACCACATCTTCTTTATTCATTTGTCTCTTGATGGACATCTAGGTTGCTTCCATGTCTATTGTAACCAGTGCTATTGTAACCAGTGCTGCAATGAACATTGGGGTACATGTGTCTTTTTGAATTATGGTTTTCTCCAGGTATATGGCCAGGAGTGGGTCTGCTAGATTATATGGTAGTTCTATTTTTATTTTTTTAAGAATGAATACCAGAAGTAGAATTACTCTCTTAGCAGTGAGTTTACCTTTTTAAATTGTTTTTTTTTTTCCCCTTTAGTTTTAACACAGAAGTGGGCACAATGGCATAGACATAAAACTCCAGAAGTCCTCTAGTACTGTCTTGAGGATCAGGAAAGGTAATTTCTACTGCTTAGAGGGAGTACAGAACTCTCTCCCCTTTTTAACCTTCCCACTAACAGTGTACAGGTTTTTAAACAAGAGTGATGTAGTCTTATTGAGGGTTTTAAGGATCACTCCAATTGATGGGTAGAGAATGGTATGTAAGAAGGGCTAGAGTGAAAGCAGAGAGAATAGTAAAGAATCTATTGCAGGAGTTCTGGTTCTAGGTAAGATGGAGTGAGCATGCTTCACCCTGTCTGTTGCATTGAAAACAAGTATAAAACCAGGACAGAATACACCGCAGCAATTTAAGTTCTCTGTAAACAGCAGCAAGAAAAAGGAACAAAAAATACCAAAAGTAGAATTACCCTGTTAGCAGCGAGTTTACTCTTTTTTTTTAACTCTTTCCCCCCTTTTGTATCCCCTAGTCTTAACACAGCCTAAAACACAGAAGTGGGCACAATGGCATAGACAAAGAACTCCAGAAGTCCTCTAGTACTGTCTCGAGGGCCAGGAGAGGTAATTCCTAGTGCTCAGAGGGAGTACAGAACTCCCTCCCCTTTTTAATCTTTCCACTAAGAATGCGCAAGTGTTCCCTTTTCTCCACATCCTTGCCAACACTTATTTCTTGTCTTTTTGATAATAGCCATTCTGACAGGTATGAGGTGGGATCTCATTGTGGTTTTGATTTGCATTTCCCTGATGGTTAGTGAGGTTGAGCATCTTTTTATGTGCCTGTTGGCCATCTGTATGTCTTCTTTGGAAAAATGTTTATTCAGGTCCTGTGCTCACTTTTTAATTGGATTGAGGGTTTTTGTTTATTTTTTTTGCTATTGAGTTGTATGAGTTCTTTATATATATTGGATATTAACACTCTGTCAGATATAAATATATGACTTGCAGATATTTTCTCCCATTTAGTTGGTTGTCTTAATTTTATTGATGATTTCCTTTGCTGTGGATAAGCTTTTCTTTTGGATGCAAACTAGCTTGTTTATTTTTGTTTCAGTTGCCTTTTCTTATAGTCATATCCAGAAAACAAATAATCACCAAGACTAATGTCAAGGAGCTTACCACCTTTATTTTCTTCTAGGAGTTTTGTAGTTTCACATCTTACATTCAAATCTAAAGACTTGTTTGAGTTAATTTTTGTATGTGATATAAAATAGGGGACTAGTTCCATTCTTTTGCATGTGCTATCCAGTTTTCCCAACACCATTTATTGAAAAGACTGTCCTTTCCCCACTGTATATTCTTGGATCCTTTGTCATAAATTAATTAACCATATACGCATGGGCTTATTTCTGAGTCCTCTATTCTGTTCAGTTGATCTATGTGTTTATTTTTATGCTGATATCATATGTTTTGATTACTATAGCTTGTAATAAAGTTTGAAATCAGGGAGCAAGATGTCTAAACCTTTTCTTCTTTCTCAAGTAAATCAGTTGACTTTAAATAAAATAAATTACCCTTAAAAATTACCCTTAATAGTGTGCTGATCCAAGCTCTACAAGCAAAAACTGAAGTTTCCCAGGAAAATTCTGCCTAAGAGGTAACATAGAAATCCTGCCTGATTTTTTAGCCTATTAGCCTACATATTTTGAAATTGCCAGCCCCCATAATCACATGAGCCAATTCCGTAAAATAAATCTCTTTATTTATACATTTCCTATTGATCTTGTTTCTCTGGAGAACCCTGACTGATACATACTCCATGGTCTGCTGTCTTTGATAGTGACCAAAAAAAATTATTGCAGTCAAAAAACCATGAACATGCTATACCTTCACCTCTTCCTCACCCCAACATGCTTAATATCTCTGCAAGCGATTGAGCCTCCTGGGACTCTAAGTTCCTCTTAGTACCTCAGATGAACATATTGACCCCTACCTTGCTGATTGTGTTCAGAATATTTAATAAATGGTATGGCATGTACTCTGACCAATCAGAAAGTGCACTGCCCAAAAACCAACTAGTCAGCCATATTGATTAAAAAACAGCCCTTGCTTATGGTGAAGATCCATTGTATGAGGGAGCTTATTAAAAAGTCATAGTCTTATTTCAAATCAGCAGCTCTCAGTGGCTTGGAGGAATCTGTGTTTTTAACAAGTTCTCTAGGGATTATGATTATCAAGCAAGCTTAGTAACTGCAGAAATAATGTCCAGAATCTAGTATATATGGTAGACTCTTACATTTTAAACATCACTTGTTCCTATCAAAACCCTTTGGAAAAGGGTATGAGTAATGGGTTATTCTATCTCTGGAAGAACAAAAACAAACCTCTAACTGATGACTTATTCAGAGAAAATATGCAAGGATTTCAGATCATACTATAACATGCAAACATTTTATTCATGGGAGCCCTGGTCTATAGGAATGGGGAATTTTCCCATAATGAGAAGAAATAGAGTGTCACATGATTTTGATCAGTGGCCTGTGATGCTTCAATCTTGAAATTCAGAAACATGGGGTTCAGTCTGACTCCAAGAAACTAGTTACATGACTGTATGCAGGACATAAAACATCTCTGAACTTCCAGTTTTCATTTAAACAATGGAGACAATATTTGCCCAGTTTATTTTATAGGATGATGTGATAATCAAATGGGATCAGGAAAAAAGAGCACTTAGAAATTAAACTCTATGTCTAACTTCTTCATTGTATAGATGAAGAACCCGAGGACCCAAGAGAAAGATATGTCTAATGGTTTCTAAGCCACTCAGTTGGAATTAGGATGGCACTCCTATGAGTAGAATTATGATGTCATAATGCTACCATAGAAAATGTATGACTTTGAAGTCAGTCAAACCTGAAGTCAGTCCCCATTCTTGCATTTACCCTTTGACCTTAGACAAATTATTTCACATCCACATGCCTCAACTTCTTTATTAGTAAATGTGTGGGAAAATAGTACCCATCTCATAGGATTGTGTTGAACAGTAAATGGATGTAAAAGATGTGATAGACAGTAATTGCTCAGTAATGTCAGTGCTTTTTCTTTGTTCATCCAGTGCTCATTCTCTAATCTTACTGTCACATCATGACAGTTTCCAGATCTCATGAATTCCCTGTATTTGCTTGTGACAGACAACATGGCAAGTGTTAGAGTGGGATGGTAGCATGGGAGTGGGGAAGTACATTTTTTTTCCTATAGATTAATCACTGTTTTCCTACAGAACGGACCTGAGGTGAGGTTTCCAAGTATGTTCTAAGGGCCTCTTCTTCATAAAAAATATGTAATCTACAGAAGTCGTCAGCACAAAAAATTTGGAACGACAATATTTATGGTTCTTGTTATTTGCACTGGATCCATTCCTATCTTTTCCAAAGATGGCTTTCAAAACACATATTTTAGATCTGCTCTCAGACTGCTCTTAAGTTTAAACTCTCATATTAAATAGAGAAGTAATTGTTCCCTCCTCTAATTTTATCTTTTCAAGATACGAATACTTTGCCCAAACTAGGGTGCTATTATGGGCCACAGTGCCATAGATTAAAGACCTAAGTACTGCCTCCAGAATCATATGTTCAACTTAGCAACTGAACAACAACAATTCTCATAATATTGAATTCTTACTATGTGTCAGGCACCATTCTAATAGTTTTAAAAGTATTAACTAATTTGATCCTCAGACACTCCCTAACAAAGTAGACACTATTATTTTCTCCATTTTATAGATGAATAACCGAAGAACAGAAAGGTTAAGAGATATATTCAGAATGACAGAACTAGTCAATGGCAGAACCAGGTAACCCTGGTTTCTCTGATTTCATTGGCCTTGCAGGATGATAGCAATAATAACAAGTATGAGTTATTATATGCTTTCAGATATTATACCTCCTAATCATCACAACAGCCTTAGGAGGCATTTGACAAATGAGGAAATTAAGGTGCAACAAGATAGGGTAACTTTCCCATGGTAATGTAGCCAAGTAACAAGTACAACAATGACTGAAGCCAGACAGTGTAAGGTCAAAGCCTTATAACAGTCTAAATACTGCCATTTTACTGCCCTATCAAGAGCCTAAGCAATAACCACAATGGACTTTCACACTTCAGTAAAGATAATGGTACTGCTTTCCTTTGGTCTAATGGAAAAATACATAGGTGTTGAAATCAGATCTAACTCCAAATTCTAGTTGAATCACTTGCTGCGTAACCACAGGCAAGTAACTAAACCTTTCTGAGCCTCTGTAAAATGGAGATGAAAATAATACCCAACTCATCTAGTAGATGATAACATACATAAGAAGCCTAGCATAGTTTCTGGCAAACAAATAGGAGCTCCCAAATCGTAGGCAGTTACTCCTTCCCTGTTCTTTTTTCCTTCTGTTGGCAGATCAAGCATGATTTTCTGCTTGAAAATGGAGAGTTTGTTTCATGCTGCAGTGCCCTTGTTATTGCCTGACACTGATTTCTTCCTTTTGAGAAAAAAGATTTTACCTCTTTGGAAATTCAGTTTGAGGTAGACATTCCAGTCTTCCCATATGAAATATCCTCCTACTCAATCTTAATACAGTATTGAAATGTAGCTGCTTTAAAACCTTACAAAAAAATTAAGTTGAATAGTCTAACAAAATAACTTGGCTTTCTTTTTCTTCTCCAACAGGTTATCAAGCTGTTGCTTCCTGCATGCAGCAGAGCTGGAGATAGTCTGTAAGGCTTCCCTCTTTTCCTATGATCCTCTATTTCAAATTTGGCACCCTGCAGGGGAGTCAAGCTCATTGGCACTTAAGTATTTGCACTTTATATCCAGAAATAAAGATGTCAGCTGCTTGGGGCAAGGAGCCCTTGGTGGAGATGGTCACTAGTTTTGTCTCTATTTAGGCATAAAAATTCTCCAGAGCCCCTCTGATGAGTCCAAGGGCATCCGGTGGTGCTTCAGATAAAGTGCCTAGACAGGAACAGAGATGAGGGCAGGAGAGGGAAAAATTAAGCTATGTATTTTATAACCACTGTTTTTCTTTTAGTTGATCCATTTTTACTTTACCCTGGTATGTAAATTTATTTACATTTACCTCATTATCTTTGGAGTATGCACCTTAGCTAATGTTTACTTATTCTTACCTTCCTTTTGCAGGAAAAGGTCAGTTTTCATTCCAATCCCAAAGAAAGGCAATGCCAAAGAATGCTCAAACTACCACACAATTGCACTCATCTCATATGCTAGTTAGGTAATGCTCAAAATTCTCCAACCTAGGCTTCAACAATACATGAACTGTGAACTTCCAAGCTGGATTTAGAAAAGGCAGAGGAACCAGAGATAAAATTGCCAACATCCGCTGGATCATCACAAAAGCAAGAGAGTTTCAGAAAAACATCTATTTCTGCTTTATTGACTATGCCAAAGCCTTTGACTATGTGGATTACAATAAACTGTGGAAAATTCTGAAACAGATGGGAATACCAGATCACCTGACACGCCTCCTGAGAAACCTATATGCAGGTCAGGAAGCAACAGTTAGAACTAGACATGGAACAACAGACTGGTTCCAGATTGGAAAAGAAGTACGTCAAGGCTGTATATTGTCACCCTGCTTATTTAATTTATATGCAGAGTACATAATGAGAAACACTGGGCTGGATGAAGCACAAGCTAGAATCAAAATAGCTGGGAGAAATATCAATAACCTCAGATATGCAGATGACACCACCCATGCAGAAAGTGAAGAACTAAAGAGCCTCTTGATGAAAGTGAAGGAGGAGAGTGAAAAAGCTGGCTTAAAGCTCAACATTAAAAAAAACTAAGCTCATGGTTTCTGGTGCCATCACTTCACAGCAAATAGATGGGGAAACAGTGGAAACAGTGTCAGACTTTATTTTTTTGGGCTCAAAAATCACTGCAGATGGTAATTGCAGCCAAGAAATTAAAAGATGCTTGCTCCTTGGAAGAAAATCTATGACCAACCTAGATAGCACATTAAAAAGCAGAGACATTACTTTGCCAACAAAGGTCTGTCTAGTCAAGACTATGGTTTTTCTAGTAGTCATGTATAGATTGAGAGTCAGACTATAAGGAAAGTTGAGTGCCAAAGAATTGATGCTTTTGAACTGTGGTGTTGGAGAAGGCTCTTGACAGTCCCTTGTACTGCAAGGAGATCCAACCAGTCCATCCTAAAGGGGATTGGTCCTGAGTGTTCATTGGAAGGACTGATGTTGAAGTTGAAACTCCAATACTTTGGCCACCTGATGCGAAGAGCTGACTCATTGGAAAAGACCCTGATTCTGGGGAAAGATTGAAGGCAGGAGGATAAGGGGACAACAGAGGAGGAGATGGTTGAATGGCATCACCGACTCAATGGACATGAGTTTGTGTAAACTCCAGGAGTTGGTGATGGACAGGGAGGCCTGGCATGCTTTGGTTCATGGGGTCACAAAGAGTTGGACACGACTGAGCGACTGAACTGAGCTGAACTCCTTTTGCATGCTATAGTTTCCTAAATCACATTTATTAACTTTATTTTGCCATAATATTATTTGCTTTCAATCATCTTTATCTTTGTAACTAATATTTGTCTATTTATAAGACATTCCTTGTATGGATGTCCAGAGGAAAGCACCCTTCATGTTCTTAGCTAAGGGAGGGATGGTCAGTTACCTTTTAATTTTGATTGCCAGACCTTAGCAGTAGGAAGCCCTTCTCCTTCTAACACCAAACCCTTGACCCTGAAACACTGAATTTGAACAATCACATAATTCCATAAGACATAATTCGCATCCCAAAATAACAGAAGGAATTGGATGAGTATTCCTCTCCTAGGAGAGACTCTCAATGGAACATCCCATTTTTCTGAATTATCAGATAATCATTAAAAAAAAAAAACTTGGGAAGTACATAAAAGAAGATGTCACCTTAACTAGCAGGCAAGTGATCTTGAACTATCTCAATAAGATTCCATGGGAGTACACTTTGCAGGGGACCCATAATTGTACTTTCACTTTATTATTATTATTTTTTTGATCCTGTACATCTCCTCACATACAGAGTACTTAAGGGGGGAATTCAATTTGTGTGGAATTTCCACAACATCTACCCTTACCCCTTTGCCCCAAGGGATATGAATAAGTTGACTAGGGCCAGGATTGGAAATCTCTCCAGCGGTTATTTATAGAATGGAGGTAAACTGTTTTTAAGTACAAACACTCTATACCTTTAAGAGCTATAATAATAATAAAAGAAAAAACAGCTTACCAGTTACTTGAGGGTGGCTAAAATTAGGCATCTTTTTCATCTTCCAACCAGAAACCTTAGCTTCTCATAAGTTATACAGTTAAACAAACAATAGCCACAGAGCCAGACAAAGGACATCCAGGACATCCAGAGCCTAAAGCAAAGGACATCCAGGACTCCACAGGCTCCTTAGAATACCTATTCCAGTATCTAGAGTCTCTCTAGAAATGTGGAAAGATGGGATCCCACCTGCCTTATAAAACACTTCCTAGATGCTGAGCAACTGTTCTGAACACATTATATATATTAATTCATTTCATTTTCACAGGACTTCCATGGTGGTCCAGTGGTTAAGAATCTGCCTGCCAATGCAGGAGACATGGGTTCAATCCCTGGCCTAGGAAGATTCCACATGCCAAGGGGGCAACTAAACCCGTACACCACAACTACTGAGCCCGCACACCTGGAGCCCAAGATTCCCAATGAGAAGCCACCACATTGAGAAGCTTACACACTGCAGCTAGAGAGTGGCCCCCATTCACCGCAATTAGAGAGAGCCCTGGTGCAGCAGAAAGACCCAGTGCAGTCAAAAATAAATAAATAATCAACAATTATTTATTTTAAAACAATTATTAATTTTTATAGTAAAACCTCCAAGGAGATATTAATATTTTTATCCATATTTTATAGATGAGGAAACTGAAGTAAAGAACCATTATGTAACTCACCTAGGGTCACACTGCCACTAAAGTTCCAAGATTTGAACAAAAGCATCTCTGATTGTATAAACAACGTTCTTAATCTTCTATGGGCTACAGTGCTTTGTTTTTTCTAGGCCATTATCTTAGATGTACCAGAAGTAAAAAAAAAAAAAAAAATGGCAGTGTAAAGAGTGGGTTAGTAAAGTCAATCTCAGTTAATGTCAGAGGAATCCTCTCTGTACTGACCAGAATATATTAATAATTAAAACTAATTTCTCTTGATTTTGACCTGGGGCCTCAAAAATACGGGCACGCTCTGTCTTAATATTTACATTTTCCAGCTAGGGTGCATGAAGATGGTTTAGGTGTCTATTCTCAGTTTGACAGTCTCATGCAGTCAATGCAGCCAAAGCCTGACATACAGTTAGGCATGCCACTCCAAAGCTTCTTGCCATTCTTGATGGAGATTGAGAAGAATGTTTCCTTTGAGGACAGCTATGGGATTTCAAGAAGAAAACACCTGGCTAGAGACATCAAGAAGTATAACCTAGTCTCAATGGCTTCCTACTAAGAGGGTCTGAGGGACTCCTGCTTATATCTGCAATGTAAGAACTGGTGTTCATTTATTCAATCATTAAACATTCATTTATTGAATGCCTACTATGTGGAGGCACTAGAGATATAGGGAATAAGACAGACAAACCTTGCTATCGAGGACTTGTTCACAATGTTCAGCATGTCTTTGAGGACTGCTCTCCTTAGATTTGAGGTCTTTGGCCACTGACAGTGATTCCTTCTCTCAAAATATGACACTCAAAATTGCCCGAGTCTCCCCACATGTAAAACAAAGGTGGGACTGAGTTCTCCAGGGAACCTGACTGACTCAGAGCTTAGTGTGCAGAAAGTTTATTGAGATGTTCTCAGAATGGTGGCTCAGATGGTAAAGTGTCTGTCTACAATGTGAGAGACCTGGGTTCAATCCCTGGGTTGGGAAGATTCCCTGGAGAAGGAAATGGTAAGCCACTCCAGTACTCTTGCCTTGAAAATCCCATGGACAGAGGAGCTTGGTGCAGGCTACTATCCATGGGGTCGCAAAGAGTCGGCACAACTGAGCGACTTCACTTTCACTTTCAGAATTGACTGCTGACGGGGGAAGGAAAGAAGCAGGATTAGGCAGACACAGATGCTAAACTATGATAAAGCCTCAACAAAGATTCTAGGTGATCCCACAGGAATTTTGGAATTGGGACGGCCCTCCTGAAATGGAGCCAGCCATCAGGTTTTTTCTTTTTAACCTCAATATAAGGCAATGAATACTTGCATCTTTGGGAATGCAGCTTTGGGCAACACAGCTTTCTTCAGTTCAGTTCAGTTCAGTCACTCAGTCATGCCCAACTCTTTGTGACCCCATGAACAGCAGCACACCAGGCCTCCCTGCTCATTGCCAATTCCCGGAGTCCACCCAAATCCATGTCCATTGAGTCAGTGATGCCATCCAACCATTTCATCCTCTGTCGTCCCCTTCTTCTCCTGCCTTCAATCTTTCCCAGTATCAGGGTCTTTTCCAAAGAGTCAGCTCTTCGCATCAGGTGGCCAAAGTATTGGAGTTTCAGCTTCAACATCAGTCCTTCCAATGAACACTCAGGACTGATCTCCTTTAGGATGGACTGGTTGAATCTCCTTGCAGTCCAAGGGACTCTCAAGAGCCTTCTCCAACATCACAGTTCAAAAGCATCAATTCTTTGGCACTCAGCTTTCTTTATAGTCCAACTCTCACATCCATATATGACCACAGGAAAAACCATAGCCTTGACTAGACAGACCTTTGTTGGCAAAGTAATGTCTCTGCTTTTGAATGTGCTGTCTAGGTTGGTCATAACTTTCCTTCCAAGGAGTAAGCGTCTTTTAATTTCTGGCTGCAGTCACCATCTGCAGTGATTTTGGAGCCCCTAAAACAAAGTCTGCCACTGTTTCCACTGTTTCCCCATCTATTTGCCATCAAGTGATGGGACTGGATGCCATCATCTTAGTTTTCTGAATGTTGAGCTTTAAGCCAACTTTTTCACTCTCCTCTTTCACTTTCATCAAGAGGCTCTTTAGTTCTTCTTCACTTTCTGCCATAAGGGTGGTGTCATCTGGATATCTGAGGTTATTGATATTTCTCCCAGCAATTTTGATTCCAGCTTGTGCTTCATCCAGCCCAGTGTTTCTCATGATGTACTCTGCATAAGCAAAACAAATATAATATTGTAAAGTAATTAGCCTCCAATTGAAATAAATAAATTTATATTAAAACAAAAACAAAAAATAAGCAGGGTGACAATATACAGCTTTGACGTACTCTTTTTCCTATTTGGAACCAGTCTGTTGTTCCATGTCCAGTTCTAACTGTTGCTTCCTGACCCACATACAGGTTTCTCAAGAGGCAGGTCAGGGGGTCTGGTATTCCCATCTCTTTCAGAATTTTCCACAGTTTATTGTGATCCACACAGTCAAAGGCTTTGGCATAGTCAATAAAGCAGAAATAGATGTTTTCCTGGAACTCTCTTGCCAGTGGATGTTGGCAATTTGATCTCTGGTTCCTCTGCATTTTCTAAAACCAGCTTGAATATCAGGAAGTTCGCAGTTCATATATTGCTGAAGCCCGGCTTGGAGAATTTTGAGCATTACTTTACTAGCGTGTGAGATGAGTGCAACTGTGTGGTAGTTTGAGCATTTTTTGGTATTACCTGTCTTTGGGATTGGAATGAAAACTGGCCTTTTCCAGTCCTGTGGCCACTGCTGAGTTTTCCAAATTTGCTGGCATATTGAGTGCAGCACTTTGACAGCATCATCTTTCAGGATTTGAAATAGCTCAATTGGAATTCCATCACCTCCACTAGCTTTGTTTGTAGTGATGCTTCCTAAGGCCCACTTGACTTCACATTCCAAGATGTCTGGCTCTAGGTGAGTGATCACATCATCGTGATTATCTGGGTCATGAAGATCTTTTTTGTACAGTTCTTCCATGTATTCTTGCCACCTCTTCTTAATATCTTCTGCTTCTCTTAGGTCCATACCATTTCTGTCCTATAATGAGCCCATCTTAGCATGAAATGTTACCTTGGTCTCTCTAATTTTCTCGAAGAGATCTCTAGTCTTTCCCATTCTATTGTTTTCCTCTATTTCTTTGCATTGAATGCTGAGGAAGGCTTTCTTATCTCTCCTTGCTATTCTTTGGAACTCTGCATTCAGATGCTTATATCGTTCCTTTTCTCCTTTGCTTTTCGCTTCTCTTCTTTTCACAGCTGTTTGTAAGGCCTCTCCAGACAGCCTTTTTGCATTTCTTTTTCTTGGGGATGTTCTTGATTCCTGTCTCCTGTACAATGTCATGAACCTCCGACCATAGTTCATCAGCAGTCTATCAGATCTAGTCCCTTAAATCTATTTCTCACTTCCAGTGTACAGTCATAAGGGATTTGATTTCCATCATACCTGAATGGTCTAGTGGCTTTCCCCACTTTCTTCAATTTAAGTCTGAATTTAGCAATAAGGAGTTCATGATCTGAGCCACAGTCAGCTCCCAGTCTTGTTTTTGCTGACTGTATAGAGTTTCTTCATCTTTGGCTGCAAAGAGTATAATCAATCTGATTTCTGTGTTGACCATCTGGCAATGTCCATGTTTAGAGTCAAATGACAATTCCCAAAAAGCTATCTTCAGACACTGCTTCTAGCATCTAGGAGATTAAAAATACTGGAGTCCTGAAAGGGATTTGGACAGTGCATTAAAACATCTACTACAGAAGAAACGGACTCTAATATATGAGTTCCTGTCCGAAGTTACAGCCTGTGACCTCATGCCTTTGTTGTTGTTGTGCAGTCACTAAGTCGTGTCTAACTCTTTGGGACTGCATGGAATGCAGCATGCCAGCCTTCCCTGTCCTTCACTATCTCCCAGAGTTTGCTCAGATTCATGGCCACTGAGTCATTGATGCTATCTCACCATCTCATCCTCTGCTACTATCTTCTCCTTCTACCCTCAGTCTTTCCCAGCAACAGTTATTTTCTAATGAGTTGGCTCTTTGCATCAGGTGGCCAAAGTATTAGAGCTTCATCTTTAGCAACGGTCCTTCCAATGAATATTCAGGGTTGATTTCCTTTAGGATTGGCTGGTTTGATCTTGCAGTCCAAGGGACTCTCAAGAGTCTTCTCCAGCACCACAGATCCAAAGCATCAATTCTTGCATGCTCAGCCTTCTTTATGGTCAAACTCTTACATCCGTACATTACAACTGGAAAAATCATCACTTTGACTATATGGACCTTTGTCAGCAAAGTGATGTATGTCTCTGCTTTTTAATATACTGTCAAGGTTTGTCATAGCTTTCCTTCTAAGAAGCAAGTCTCTTTAATTTCATGTCTGCAGTCACTGTCTGCAGTGCTTTTGGAGCCTAAGAAAATAAAGTCCAACTGCTGCAAGCTACCACTTGGACCCAGTAGGCTCTGAGGGGTCTCCTAGACCAGGCCCTTCAGGGTAGACGTCAGTGCCTTGAGTTCCATCATAGGCTTCTACATACCTGGGTGTAGTTACACCTTGCCTAATCTTGGTGAACAGGATTTTGAGAATATTCTAGAGAGCTCAGTCTGGTTTCTGTATTAAGTTACTTGAGAACATCCTAATTTATGAAAGAACTATAAACAAAAGGATGCAGTGTCTCTGGGATATATGATTTTATTAGTTTGTGCTGCCTCCTGGTGGCCACTCGGCTAACGCACAAAAGAGAAGCCAAGAATTTAATTAATAGAATGATTACCCAGGAAAAGCCATTTTTAATACGGGCTTTTTTCCCCCCTAGGAAATGAAGAAACAAATGTCTAAGTTTTGGGTGAAGCTGTCTTGAACAGAATTATTCCTGTATTTCATGCCTCAGCTCAGATGTTTCCTCTCTAAAAAGCCTTCCCAAACCAACCCAGCAACCAGCTCCTCCCTCCTCTCAGCTTCTGTTGGACAGTTTACGTGTCTCTCTAGCCACAGCCTGGATTGCACTTAAGTGGATTACCTTATTTAAGGCTTATACAAATCCTGTGAGCTAGGTATTATTACGATACCTACTTTAAATTTGAGGAAACTAAGACAGAAGAATGAGATAATTGCTTGAAAATCATTTGCCAGATGGACAAGAGCAGGGAGGAAGGAACTGTAGGAAAAGAGAAGTGGGCATGCATATAAGTGTAGGGAAACATGATATGCTTCCTCCATCTGGTATAGTCAGGGGCTTATTAATAGTTTAGGTTTTCTGGAGTGAGGTATAAAGTGACAAAGCAGGGGGTATGCTGAAAGAATTGCACAACTAGAATTGTGTTTTAAAAGCAAGACAAGGAGGAGGATCAAAAGGTACAAACTTCCAGTTATGAAATAAATGCCATGGGAATGTGTAAAAGAGGCAAAAATAAGTGTTTCCCTGCTTGAAAATATCCAATGCTTCCCACTAAAAGAATAAAATCCAAACAGGGCTGCATGATCCTGACCATCTCCCTTTCTGATGTCATCTCCCTCTGTCTGCTGCCCTTCTCTTTCTGCTGCAGCCACACTGACATCCCTGTCAGCCAACTGAATTCCTGAAACCCAGGGAACCTCCTCTAGGCTCTAGCAGCTTTCCCATGGGTCCAGTTATTTTTATGACTTTCAAGGTCTTCCTCCCAAGTACCCCTTTCATTTCTTGAAGCTCTCTTGTACCCTTTTCATCTCTAGATCACATAAGCTATACTCGCTTTCCTCATTTCCTGATCAAAACCAAGCACATCAGTAGTTTCATCCTAATTGTAAACTGCAAGGATAATTTAAAAGAGAAGAGTGTTCTACAACAAAATGCTTTGCAAGGTAATGAGCTTCTCATCACCAGATGTATTCAAGCAAAAGTTAAATGTCTACTCTAAAGGACCTGTAGAAAGAAAATACTCATTCAGTAGGATTGCACAGAAGACCTTTAAGGTCCTTACTACCTCTTGAGATTTTATTCTAACTCCACACAAACACATATACATATATTTTCAATTTTACTAAAAGAATTCATGTAGCCCATGATTAAGTAAAATATATAAAAATATAGATTTCTCAAATAAAGTAAGAGAGGCTATGGTATATAAAAGAGATCAACATGGGGTTTTAAAACTAGAGTCCTAAAATATTTGAGTTAAAAGGGACTGAGTTTAAAAAGACAAGAATACTTTTTAGTCAATTTTCTTAGCATATATACTTAGAATATTGCCTGGTATATAGCAGGAGCTAAATAAATGTTGAATGAATGCATAACCAAAGGAACAGCTGTAATTTATATAAAAGTTCAAGAACAAAAGCTGTTCCAAGTGAAACCTCCATAAGTTAGGTTAGGAGAGCTCCATTTGGGAGATTGTTGTTGACTTCAGATAACAGTATCTTGTTTTGTTTAATTTGGGCTTTGCTCTTTGGTCATTCCTGGGGAGCAAAAGGCAAATAATATTTTCTGGTGACAATCACATCACTATTAAAATTTTGGATAATCAATAATCTCCTGAAATAATCTTTCCATGTCGTTGAGTCATATAACATTCCAAAAAGATGTGTGAGAGGAGGGATATTCTCTCAGAACTCCTTTATTTAGGATATTATTGCCCCCCCTTACATGCTTGATCTATCCGCCCTACCCCACCCCAAGCTTCTGCTCCATGCCATCTCCTGGTATGTGGAGAAAATGCCAGACAAGGAAATTACAGTCCTCATATGGCAAGCCCAGACAGTAAATGACAGGTCAATCTGAGGGGGTCAGATTATGAGGTTCACATCTATACCAAACTCAACATCTTGGTGACCAAACTTATCAAGAAAGGGGAAGGTGTTTCTAATCTTTAAAGAAATAGTTTTAATTGACAAATAATTTTATATTAGATGTATGATATATTGATTAAATATTTTTATGTTATAAAATGATCACCATAATAAATCCAATTATTATATGCCACATATAAATTTATTAAAATATTATTAGTAATATTCCTATGTGTACATTATGTCACTGTGACATAGCTGGAAGTTTGCACCTGTTAATCCCCTTCAACTCTTATCTGTTCTCTTATCTGTTCCCCTCCTCCTTGCAAACATCAATTTGGTCTCTATGAGTATCTCTGAGTATCAATTTGGTATGTATGGGTCTGTTTTTTTTGTTTGTTCATTTGTTTTGTTTTTTAGATCCACATATTAGAGAAATCATGTAGTATTTGTTTTCTTCTGACTTATTTCACTTAGCAATATACCCTGCAACTCCCTTGATTTTGCCACAAATGGCAAGATTTCATTCTTTTCTATGGCTGAATAATATTCTTCAGTGTATACATGTGTGTGTGTGTGTGTGTGTGTGTGTGTGTGTGTGTGTGTGTGTGTGTGTGTATCTACTGGTTTGAGCTCCTTGCAGCCCAAGGGATTCTCAAGAGTCTTCTACGGCACCACAATTCAAAAGCATCAATTCTTGGGCACTCAGACTTCTTTATGGCCCAACTCTCACAGCTGTACATAACTGGAAAAACCATAGCTTTGACTATATGGAACTTTGTTGGCAAAGAGATGTATCTGCTTTTTAATATGCTAAGTTTGCCATAGCTTTCCTTCCAAGGACCAAGCATTTTTAAATTTTATGCCTGCAGTTATTGTCCACAGTGATTTTGGAGCCCAAGAAAATAAAGTCTGCTACTGCTTCTAGTTTGGATTACTTATCTATCTTCACCTTGTTTGATTATTGTGGCTAGAGTTTCTAATACTGTTTTGGATAAAAGTGATGAAAGTGAGCATCCTTGTGTTATTGCTGCTCTTTCAGCTTTTCTCAGTTGAATATGTTAGGTGTGGATTTGTCATATATGCCCTTTTTACGCTGAGGTATGTTCCCTCCACATACACTTTGTTGAGAGTTTTTATAAAAAATGGATGTTGGATTTTTTCCAATGCTTTTTCTGCACTGACTGAGATGATAATGAGATTTTTTTTTCCTCTTTTATATATGTCTTGTTAACATGGAAAATCATGTTGACTGATTTGGGGATCACATTGATTGAACTACTCCTGCATCCCTGGGATGAATCCCATTTGATCATAGTGTATGATCATTTTATTTTTGTATTTGGCTTGTATTTTGTTGAAGATTTGCATATATATTCATCAGGGATATTAGTCTGAAAATTTTTTAGTGGTAGTGTCTTTTTCTAGTTTTGGTATCAGGGTAATGTTGGCCTCATAAACAAATTAGGGAGTGATCTTTGTTCTCTGCTGCTGCTGCTAAGTCGCTTCTGTCGTGTCTGACTCTCTGTGACCTCGTAGATGGCAGCCCACCAGGCTCTCCCGTCCCTGGGATTCTCCAGGCAAGAATACTGGAGTGGGTTGCCATTTCCTTCTCCACTGCATGAAAGTGAAAAGTGAAAGTGAAGTCACTCAGTCATGTCTGATTCTTTGCGACCCCATGGACTACAGCCTACCAGGCTCCTCCATCCATGGGATTTTCCAGGCAAGAGTACTGGAGTGGGTTGCCATTGCCTTCTCTGCTTTCCTCTCTAATTTTTTAGAATAGCTTCAGGAGGATAGGTATTAACTCTTCTTTAAATGTTGTGCAGAATTCACCTGTGAAGCTGTCTGTTCCTGGGTGTTTGTTGTGAGTGGTTTATTGTTATTATTATTATTGATTCAGTCCCACTATTGGTAAAGTCTATTCAGATTTTCTATTTCTTCCTGACTCCATCTTATAAATTTGTACATTTTCTATAAAATTATACATTTCTTCTAGGTTGTCCAATGTGTTTTTATATAGTTGTTTATAGTAATCTCTTGTGATCCTTTTACATTTCTGTTTTGTTGATTGTAACTTCTTTTTTGTTTCCAATTTTAGTTATTTTGGCTCTCTTTTTTTTCTTGATGTGTCTGGCTTAACAGCTATCAGTTATGTTTATCTTTTCAGAGAACCAACTCTTAGTTTCAGTGATCTTTTCTACTGGTATTTTAAAGTCTCTATTTCATTTATTTTCACACTTGTCTTTTATTACTTCCTTCCTTCTAGTCACATTGGCCTTTATTTTTTCTTCATTTTCTAGTTCCTTTGGGTATAATGTTAGATTATTTATTTGTAATTTTTCTTCTTTACTGAGGTGAGCTTGTATCATTATAAATTTCCCTATTACAACTGCTCTTGCAGTGTCCTATAGATTTTGATAACTTTGTTTACATTAATTTGTCTCAAGGTATTTTTTTATTTCCTTTTTTATTTCTTGGTTGACCAATTGGTTGTTTGGCACCATGTTGTTTAGCTTCCATATGTTGTGTTTTTTCCAGTTTTATTATTGTAATTGATTTCTAGTTGCATACAATTGTGGTTAGAAAGAATACTTGATATGATTTCAATCTTTTTAAAGTTATTGAGACTTTCTTGTGACCTAGCATATGATGTATTTTGGAGACTGTTTCATGTGTATTCTGAATAGAATACAGAATGTGTATTCTGATACTGTTGGATAGAATGTTCTGTATGTATCTATTAAGTGAATCTGGTCTAAATTATCATTTAAGACCAATGTTTCCTCATTGATTTTCTGTCTGGATGGTCTAACTATTGATATAAGTCTAAAGTAGCATTTAAAACCAATGTTTCCTTATTTTCTGTCTGGATGATCTAACCATTGATGCAAGTGGAGTGGTAAAATGTCTTACTATTATTGTGTTTGTTACTGTTTATTTCTTCCTCTGTGTTAATATTTGCTTTATATGTTTATGTGCTTCTATACTGGGAGCATAGATATTTATAAATGTTATATCCTCTTGTTCAATTGACCCCTTTATCATTCCTACTATCTTGTTATAGCCATTTAAAAGTGTATTTTGTCTAAGAATTGCTACTCCATTACATGGAGTATCTTTTTCCATCTCTCCATTTTCAGTCAGTGTGTATATCTTTAGATCTGAGGTGAGTCTCCTATAGCCAGTATATAAATAGGTCTGATTTTTTTAACCCTCAGCTACCCTATGTACCTTGATTGGCACATTTTAATCTATTTACTTTTAAAAATTATTGATAAGTATATACTTACTGCCATTTTGTTAATTGTTTTCTGGTTGTTTTGTAGTTCTTCTCTGTCTCTTGCTCTCCTTTCTTCTAATTTGATGACTATTTTTAGTGTTACATTTGGATTTCTTTTACTTTTTGTGGATCTATTATAGATTTTTGGTTTGTGGTTAATATGAGACTCATATGTAACAATCTGCATATGTAGTTGAGCATTTTAAGTTGATGATCTCTTAAGTCCAATGCATTCTAAAAGTTCTACATTTTTAATTCCCCATGTTTTATGTTTTTTATGTCATATTTTACAATTTTTTATCCCTTAACTACTTATTGTAGACATAGATGATTTTTACTACTTTTTTCTTTTAATGTTCCTACTAACTTTAATCTTTTAATCAAGTGATTGATTTACTACCTTTATTATACATTTTCATTTACCAATGAGATTTTTTCCTTTCATAATTTTCATATTTCTTGTTATGGCCTTTTCTCTTCCTCTTAAACAAGCTCCTTTAACATTTCCTGTAAGACAGGTTTAGTGTTGATAAACTCCTTTAGCTTTTGCTTGTCTGTAAATCTCTTTGTTGCCTTCAGTTCTGATTGACAACCTTGCCAAATGGAATAGTCTTTGTTGTAGGATTATTTTCTTTTCACACTTTAAATATATCATGCCATGCCCTTCTGACCTGTAGAGTTTTTACTGAAAAGTCAGCTGATGATCTCAGAGTTCCCTTGTATGTAACTAGTTATTTTTCTCTTGCTGCTTTTAAGTCTCTCTTCATTTTTAATTTTTTGAAATTTTAATTATAAATTAATTATATAATTTAATTATAATTTTTATTTTTATGGACCTCTTTGGGTTCATCTTGTTTAGGACTTTCTGTGCTTCCTGGACCTAAGTATCTGTTTCCTTCTGCAGCTTAGTGAAATTTCCAGCTATCAATTCTTCCGCTAAGTTTTCTGCCCTTTTTCTCTCTCTTTTCCTTCTGGGACCCCTACAAGGCAAATATTAGTATTCTTATTGTTGTCCCAGAAGTCCCTCAAGCTATGTTCATTTTGTCTTATTTTTTTCTTTCCAGCTTGTGTAATTTCAATACTCTTCTCTTCCAGATCATTGATCTCTATATCATCTAATCTACTGTTGATTTCTTCTAGTGAATTTTAAATTTCAGTTATTGTATTCTTCAAATATAATTAGTTTCTTTTTTTTTTTGTATATTCCACCTCTTTGCTAAAGTTCTCACTATGCTCATCCATTCTTCTCCCAAGTTTGGTGAGCATCTTTATGATCATACCCTAGAACTCTATATTGGATATATAGCTTATCTCCATTTCATTTAGTTCTTTATCTGATATTTTATATCATTTTGCCTAATTTTCTGTGTTTATTTCTTTGTTAGGTAGTTTCATTAATCTCCTTCTTGGATAAGTGACCTTTTGTAGGAGACATCCTATGGGGCCCAGCAACATGTTCCTCTCTGACCACCAGAGCCAAACACTTCAAGATTGTTCCCTACATGGGTTGTGTGTGCTTTTCTGTTGTGGCAAGGCTGTTTGCTATGTGCATATTGGTGGGCAAGGCAGGCTTCCAGCATAGCTGTCCATGAGATCCAGCAGCATGCAACTGCTGCAAGCTTTCTGGTGGTCAGGATAGACTCCCAATGCAACTGGCCGTGAATCTTGGCAACTGCTCCAGGCACACTGGTATGTGGAGCAGGCCCCCAGCATGGCTTGCTGTGAAGCCAGTGTCATGCTACTACTGCTGGCATAGCGGTATGCTGGGCAGGCCTCTGGGTGGCTGGCTGTGATACCCTATACTGTGAAACTGCTGTGAGTGCACTATTTGGTGTGGCAGATGCCAGTGCAGCTGGCTTCATGGCCCAGCAGCATGCAACTCCTGTGGGCACAGCTGACTGTGTGGCCCAATGGTGTGCAGCTGCTGTGTACATGCTGGTGTGTATGGCATGCCCCCAGCACTAACAGGCGAGAAGGAGGATTCCAAAATTCACCAGCACCAGTGTCAGCATAGAGAAGGAGATCACAAAAATGGCTGCTGCCAGCATTTATGTCTCCAAGGGGAATCCCAACTGCCCCCTGTCTCTTTTTAGAGGCTCTCCAAGATCAGCAAGTAGATCTGATCTTGGCACCTTTCAAACTGCTATCTCTGCACTGTGACTCAGAGTGAGTGAGTTTTTGTGCACTCCATTTAAGAGTGGAGTCTTAGCTTCCTATAACCCAAAGACCCTCATGAACATGTCCTGCGGGTTTTCAGTGTCAGACATTTTGAGGGCTCATCTTCCTGGTGTGGGTCCCCTGGGTTTGGGAGCAAGAATTGAGGATCAGATTCCTTGCTTTGGGGAGGACCTACATGGTTGTGATTTTCCTCCTGCCTGTGGGTTGCTGCACTGGGGGTATGGTTCCTGACTAGAACACATCTGTGCCCATCCTACCCATTTTGTTGTGGTACTTCTTTGTATTTTTAATTGTGAAGAATCTTCTCTACTAGTCTTCAGGTTATTCTCAGAGATAGTTGCTCTGTAAGTAGTTATAATACTGGTGTGCCTGTGGGAGGAGGTGAGCTCAAGCCCTTCCTACTCCTTCATATTGATCCAGACCCCACTGGAAAAAGCAAATATAAAACACAGTTTAAAAAAATCTATCTGCTTAAAATGAAAATATCTCACAATACTAAGTATTGTCACCAGCATGGAGAACCAAGAACTTTTATGTATTGTGGAGTGTAAAAGAATACAACCACTTTAGAAAACATTTTCTAGCAGAGTTGAGGTTATTACTCACTGTCACTCTTCTATGACTCACTAATTTCATTTCTAGATATGTACCTAACAGAAAAGTGTGCATCTGTGCAGATGGATATATAGATGTAAATATTAACAGCAGCATTTTTCATGATAGCTAAAAATTGGAAAATTCTAAATGTCCATTAACAGTGGGTTACACAAATACACTTTGGTATGTTAATATAATGGAATATTCTGCAACAATAACATGAATGGCTTTCACAAATAAATAGAGCCAAACACAAATTACACATACCTTCTGATTTTTTTATATAGATCTAAGTAACTTGGAGAAGGAAATGGCAACCCACTCCAGTGTTCTTGCCTGTAGAATCCCAGGGACGGGGGAGCCTGGTGGGCTGCCATCTATGGGGTCACATAGAGTCGGACACGACTGAAGCGACTTAGCAGCAGCAGCAGCAGCAAGAAACATGGAAAGTGAAACTGTACTGTTTCAGAGATATGCATATGTCAGAAAAATTACAAAGCAATGAATAAATTACTAAAAATGAATAGTGGATACTTCAAGGAGTGAGGGTGATACTACAGCAAGAAAAAGACACATGGGGACTTCAAGAAGGTTGGCAATGTTTTATTTCTTGACCTTAGTGATAATCCACAAGTATTCATTTTTATATGCATATCTATATTTCATTCTCATTTTTCTATATGATATCAAAACAATAACTTAAAAATAATGAGAAAATATACAAAATTTTATGACAACCTCTGTGAATATTTAAATCAATTAATATATATTTGAAAAATATAGCTTAACAAGCTTGATTCAAGAAGATACAGAAATCATGAATAGACTATAACCATAAAAATAAATGAATGAGTATTAAAAAAACTTTTCATAATAAAGCAAAAATAAAATATTCTAGGCCTACCAAATATTAAAGGAAAAAATAACCCCAGTCTTCTATAAAACATTCCAAGGAACATAGGTGAGACGGAACATTTCCTAATTCATATTATATGATAATGATTTTCATAGTAAATATTATAATATATAATTATTACAATAAATAATTATAAAGGTATAGATAAAGAAGAATAAGTGATGAATCACATTCATGAAAATAGATGAAAAATTGTTAAGAAAATATTATCAAATAAATTCAGCAAGTATAAACAAAGTGATACATCAAGACCAAGGTTGGAAATAAATTATTGTAATCTACCATATTAACAGAATAGAGCATGGAAATCATATACACGCAGTAGAAGGTGTCTGACAAATGTCAAGCTGCATTCATAGTATTTTTTCAAACATTTAAGAATAGAAAGAAACTTTCTCAACCGAATAAAATTTACCTTTAAATCCCTACAATAAACATCTTACTAAAAGAGTGAAATAAAGAAGTAGTTCCACTTAACAATGCTATTGGAGACCTTAATTCTCTCAGTAAGGCAAAAATAAAAAGTATAAGCATTATGAATGGAGAGATAAACCTGTCATTATTGAAAGGTGACATGATTATGAACTAGAAAACTCAAAATAATCTATAGACTAAACTGTGGATACTGGAATATACATATATATATATATACACTATATATAATTTGCAGCCCTAGATATCTGTGAATAAGTGATACAGAATGAATAAAATTAAAATGTAGGAACATTAATTTCATCAGAAGAATGAAGTACTGTATCAGTATGGATCTAATCAGGAAAGGCATCACACATGGCAGGAAAAAGTGTAAATTTGGTACAAATTCTTATTAGCTATGACAAAAGAATAACTATGAGATATAAAGAAACTCTGTATGACACCCTAGGGCTGAGAGTTCAGTACACTATATATAGAAGAGAAATTGGTTGATTTAGCCAGGCTGGTTCTGGTCTACAGTCTCTGGACAAGTAGAAGGCAATCCAACCCTCTGGAGCATAGGCAGGGAGAAGGTAATCAGTAAACTGGTGACTTGGATGTACAGTGGGTGAGTAGAGAGGATGGGACCCCTCCAGGCCACAGACAGGCTTGTGATAGGTTCTGCAGAAAAATCAGAACACTGGTGTGGGTGAGTAGCTTTCAGGGAAACAGGCACAGGAGGGAGGACTTTGAGTAAACATGCTAGTAATAATCATTCTGGGGTAGAGAACCTTAGGGGTTCCGGTTTCTGTGTTGAGAGGTTCCGTGGACCGATTACTGCCAGGCAGGGGCTGCAAGATTATTGAGGGACCCTGAGTTCCTGCTGAGGCAGCTGCCTACTAAGCTGACTCACACCTACACCATGAACTCACCCGCCACAGCTGGATGAAGGAAAGCCTCTTTTTCAATGTCCCTCTACTGCCATCTACTGAGAAAGTTTAACATCATGTGTAGTTAAAAGCAGACATGCTTAGTGGAAGTACATTTTCAGACCATATATTGAAGGCTATATTCCAAGCCGAGAGGTAATAAATTCGTAACTGTCACAAACACCACAGAATAAATCAAAGAATGTAAAGACCTATGTATAAAAACTATAAAACTTTATTCAGAGATACCGCTATAGGTTAAACTGTGTCCCCCACCACCACCCCAAATTCATGTGTTTAAATTGTAAGCCCTAGTACCTCAGAATGCGAACTTATTTGTAAATAGTCATTGCAGTTGTAATTAGTTAAGTAATTAGTAATTGTAATTACTAATTGTAAGAGTAATTGTAATTAGTTAAGTTAAAGTCATTATGGTGGACCCTAACCCAATATGACTGATGTCCTTATAAAATGGGGAAATTGGGGAAAAGAAAACTAAATGGAGGAAAGATCACAAGAAGACACATAGGGAGAAGACAAGTAAAAGAGTGAAACAGAGGTATGGGACAGATTTTCTTTTACAGCCCTCAGAAAGAATCAACCTTGCCAATACCCTCATTTCGGATTTCTAACTTCCAGATAGTGGTATGTGTATACATATGTCTATAGACATAGATATATAAAGAGCAATATTGGATAGGAACCTGGAATGTCAGGTCCGTGAATCAAGGCAAATCGGAAATGGTCAAACAAGAGATGGCAAGAGTGAACGTCGACAATCTAGGAATCAGCAAACTAAAATGGACTGGAATGGGTGAATTTAACTCAGATGACCATTATATCTACTACTGCGGGCAGGAATCCCTCAGAAGAAATGGAGTAGCCATCATGGTCAACAAAAGAGTCCAAAATGCAGTACTTGGATGCAATCTCAAAAACGACAGAATGATCTCTGTTCGTTTCCAAGGCAAACCATTCAATATCACAGTAATCCAAGTCTATGCCCCAACCAGTAATGCTGAAGAAACTGAAGTTGAACGGTTCTATGAAGACCTACAAGACCTTTTAGAACTAACACCCAAAAAAGATGTCCTTTTCATTATAGGGGACTGGAATGTAAAAGTAGGAAGTCAAGAAACACCTGGAGTAACAGGCAAATTTGGCCTTGGAATGTGGAATGAAGCAGGGCAAAGACTCATAGAGTTTTGCCAAGAAAACGCACTGGTCATAGCAAACACCCTCTTCCAACAACACAAGAGAAGATTCTACACATGGACATCACCAGATGGTCAACACCAAAATCAGATTGTATTCTTTGCAGCAAAAGATGGAGAAGCTCTATACAGTCAACAAAAACAAGACCAGGAGCTCACTGTGGCTCAGATCATGAACTCCTTATTGCCAAATTCAGTCTTACATTGAAGAAAGTAGGAAAACCGCTAGACCATTCAGGTATGACCTAAATCAAATCCCTTATGATTATACAGTGGAAGTGAGAAATAGATTTAAGGACCTAGATCTGATAGATAGAGTGCCTGATGAACTATGGACAGAGGTTCGTGACATTGTACAGGAGACAGGGATCAAGACCATCCCCATGGAAAAGAAATGCAAACAAGCAAAACGGCTGTCTGGGGAGGCCTTACAAATAGCTGAGAAAAGAAGAGAGGTGAAAAGCAAAGGAGAAAAGGAAAGATATAAGCATCTGAATGCAGAGTTCCAAAGAATAGCAAGGAGAGATAAGAAAGCCTTCTTCAGCAATCAATGCAAAGAAATAGAGAAAAAGAACAGAATGGGAAAGACTAGAGATCTCTTCAAGAAAATCAGAGATACCAAGGGAACATTTCATGCAAAGATGGGCTCAATAAAGGACAGAAATAATATGGACCTAAGAGAAGCAGAAGATATTAAGAAGAGGTGGCAAGAATACATGGAAGAACTGTACAAAAAAGATCTTCACGACCCAGATAATCACGATCGTGTGATCGCTCATCTAGAGCCAGACATCCTGGAATGTAAAGTCAAGTGGGCCTTAGAAAGCATCACTATGAACAAAGCTAGTGGAGGTGATGGCATTCCAGTTGAGCTATTTCAAATCCTGAAAGATGATGCTGTCAAAGTGCTGCACTCAATATGCCAGCAAATTTGGAAAACTCAGCAGTGGCCACAGGACTGGAAAAGGTGAGTTTTCATTCCAATCCCAAAGAAAGGCAATGCCAAAGAATGCTCAAACTACCACACAATTGCACTCATCTCACATGCTAGTAAAGTAATGCTCAAAATTCTCCAAGCCAGGCTTCAGCAATACATGAACTGTGAACTTCCTGATGTTCAATCTGGTTTTAGAAAAGGCAGCGGAACCAGAGATCAAATTGCCAACATCCGCTGGATCATCACAAAAGCAAGAGAGTTTTGGGAAAAACATCTACTTCTGTTTTATTGACTATGCCAAAGCCTTTGACTGTGTGGATCACAATAAACTGTGGAAAATTCTGAAAGAGATGGGAATACAGACCACCTGACCTGCCTCTTGAGAAATCTGTATGCAGGTCAGGAAGCAACAGTTAGAACTGGACATGGAACAACAGACTGGTTTCCAACAGGAAAAGGAGTACGTCAAGGCTGTATATTGTCACCCTGCTTATTTAACTTATATGCAGAGTACATCATGAGAAACGCTGGACTGGAAGAAGCACAAGCTGGAATCAAGATTGCCAGGAGAAATATCAATAACCTCAGATATGCAGATGACACCACCCTTATGGCAGAATGTGAAGAGGAACTAAAAGCCTCTTGATGAAAGTGAAAGAGGAGAGTGGAAAAGTTGGCTTAAAGCTCAACATTCAGAAAACAAAGATCATGGCATCCGATCTCATCACTTCATGGGAAATAGATGGGGAAACAGTGGAAACAGTGTCAGACTGTATTTTGGGGGGCTCAAAAATCACTGCAGATGGTGATTTTAGCCATGAAATTAAAAGACGCTTACTCCTTGAAAGAAAAGTTATGACCAACCTAGATAGTATATTTAAAAGCAGAGACATTACGTTGCCGACTAAGGTCCGTCTAGTCAAGGCTATGGTTTTTCCAGTAGTCATGTATGGATGTGAGAGTTGGACTGTGAAGAAGGCTGAGCGCCAAAGAATTGATGCTTTTGAACTGTGGTGTTGGAGGAGACTCTTGAGAGTCTGCTGGACTGCAAGGAAATCCAACCAATCCATTATGAAGGAGATCAGCCCTGGGATTTCTTTGGAAGGAATGATGCTAAGGCTGAAACTCCAGTACTTTGGCCACCTCATGTGAAGAGTTGACTCATTGGAAAAGACTGTGATGCTGGGAGGGTTTGGGGGCAGGAGGAGAAGGGGACGACAGAGGATGAGATGGCTGGATGGCATCACTGACTCGATGGACATGAGTCTGAGTGAACTCAGGGAGTTGGTGATGGGCAGGGAGGCCTGGCGTGCTGCGATTCATGGGGTTTCAAAGAGTCGGACACGACTGAGCAACTGAACTGAACTGATGCTGTGTTTGTTGTTTAAGCCATTAAGTTGGTGGTATTTTCTTATAGCAGCCCTACTAAACCAATGTCCTTTTCATCATAGTGGACTGAAATGCAAAAGTAGGAAATCAAGAGATACCTGGAGTAACAGGCAAGTTTGGCCATGGAGTACAAAATGAAGGAGGGCAAAGGCTAACGGAGTTTTGCCAAGAGAACACGCTATTCTTAGCAAACACCTTCTTCCAACAATACAAGAATCGACTCTATTCATGGACATCACCAGATGGTCAATACTGAAATCATATTGATTATATTCTTTGCAGCTGAAGATGGAGAAGCTCGATAAAGTCAGCAAAAATAAGATCTGGAGTTGACTATGGCTCAGATCATCAGCTCCTTACTGTAAATATCAGACTTAAATTAAAGAAAGTAGGGAAAACCACTAGGCTATTCAGGTATGACCTAAATCAAATCCCTTATGAATATACAGTAGAAGTGACAAATAGATTCAAGGGATTAATTCTGACAGAGTTGACTGAAGGACTATGGAGAGAGGTTCATGACATTGTACAGGAGGTGGTGACCAAAACCATCCCAAAGAAAAAGAAATGCAAGAAGGCAAAATGGTTGTCTGAGGAGGCTTACAAATAGCTGAGAAGAGAAGCAGAAGGCAAAAGAGAAAGGAAAAGATATACCCATCTGAATGCAGAGTTCCAAAGAACAGCAAGGAGAGTAAGAAGTCCTTCTTAAGTGAACAATGCAAAGAAATAGAGGAAAACAATAGAATGGGAAAGACTAGAGATCTCTTCAAGAAAATTAGAGATACCAAGGGAGTATTTCATGCAAAGATGGGCACAATAAAGAACAAAAAAGGTAACGACCTAACAGAAGCAGATGAGATTAAGAAGAGGTGGCAACAATACACAGAAGAATGGTACAAAAAGGTCTTAAGGACATGGATAAACATGATGGTGTGGTGACTCACCTAGAACCAGATATTTTGGAGTGTGAAGTCAAGTGAGCCTTAGGAAGCATTACTACGAACAAAGCTAGTGGAGGTGATGGAATTCCAGGTGAGCTATTTCAAATCCTAAAAGACGATGTGGTCAAAGTGCTGCACTCAATATGCCAGCAAATTTGGAAAACTCAGCAATGGCCACAGGAATAGAAAAGGTCAGTTTTCAATTCAATCCCAAACAAGGGCAATTCAAAAAATGTTCAATCTACCGCACAATTGCACTCATTTCACATGCTGGCAAGCTAATGCTCAAAATCCTTTAGGTAGGCTTCGGCAGTACATGAACTGAGAACTTCCACATATACAAGCTGGATTTAGAAAAGGTAGAGGAACCAGAGATCAAACTGCCAACATCTGGTGGATCATAAAAAAAAAGCAAGAGAATTCCAGAAAATCACCTGCTTCTGCTTCATTGACTACACTAAAGCCTTTGACTGTGGATCCCAACAAACTGTGGGACATTCTTAAAATAGAATGGAATACCAGACCACTTTACCTGCCTCCTGAGAAACTTGTATGCAGGTCAAGAAGCAACGGTTACAACCAGACATGAAACAACTGACTAATTCAAAACTGGGGAAGGAATACATCAGTGCTGTATATTGTCACTTGCTTATATAACTTATACGCAGAGCCCATTATGTGAAATGCCGGGCTAGATGAATCAAAAACTGGAATCAAGATTGCCAGGAGAAGGAGGCGGTCCTAAGGTGACAGAGGAATAGGTCGGGGAGACCACTTTCTCCCCCACAAATTCATCAAAAGATCACTTGAACGCTGAGCAAATACCACAAAACAACCTCTGAATGCTGGCAGAGGACATCAGGCACCCAGAAAGGAAGCCCATTGCCTTTGAAAGGAGGTAGGACAAAATATAAAAGATAAAAAGAGAGACAAAAGAGGTAGGGATGGAGATCAGTCCCGGGAAGGGAATCTTAAAAGAGAAGTTTCCAAACACCAGGAAACATTCTCACCAGTGGGTCTGTAGGGACTCTTGGAATCTCATAGGGCAACATAACCGAGAGGAAAAATAAATAAATAAATAATTAAACCCCACAGATTACATGCCTAACAGCAACTCCCAGCACTCCTAGCCGCCACCAGCAAGCTGGGGCTGAACAGGGAGGTGCGGGATGCATTGCTTACAGTAAGGACCAGGCCTGAATGCCCTGAAGGCAATCTGAGGGAACTAACTTGAGATAGCAACCCAAACTGTGGGATAGCCAGAGAGAGGGAAAAAAAAAGAGAGAGAACTATCCTGCAATAAGCCCTAACCTAAGACACTACCAGGCCCACTCACAGAACAAAGGACTGAGCAAATATCAGAGGAGAGCTAGCAGGCTGCGGACCAGCCCATCCCCCGCCAGAGACAAACAGGTTGGGGGCAGCCAGAGCCAGAAAGTGGCAATTGCGGCCCCAGAGAGGCATCCTCTACCAAACTGCAAGCAGGCTTCGTTGCTAACCAAGACTTCTTGGGATTCTGGACGGTTGACATCCACCGGGAGGGTCGCAGCCAGAGATTACCTCCCCAGAAGAGACACACGGCACACCTGAGAAGGCGCACCTATTGTACACCCAGAAAACCGAGCAGCTGGGACGGAGGAGGCGATAAGACGCACCCCCCCCCAACACCTGCGGGTGACTGCGCTCACCAAGCACCTGGTCACCTGAGCTGCTCAAACCTGGGAAGGGCACAAAACACAGGCCCAATGGAGTATGCACCTTTGTGGAGTACCTGAGAATCTGAACCTGAGCTGCTTAGACCTGGGAAGTGCATGCAACCCAGGGCCTGCCTCAGACAGTTCCTGGCAGAACAACCTAGAGCCTGAGAAGTGTAGACCATGAAAGAACACATGCCATGAGTAGGGGCAAACCCAGTGCGTTTGAAACACTGTGAGCACTTCCCACACATGCCAGTGATTTGTTTGCAGTGTTCCTCCCTCCCCACAGCACGACTGAACAAGGGAGCCTAAATAAGCAACCGCAATCACCTCCTTGTGTCAGGGCAGAAATTAGACACTGAAGAGACCAGCAAACAGAAGAAGCTAAAATAAACAGAGGGAACCACTTTGGAAGTGACAGGTGCAACAGATTAAAACCCTGTAGTTAGCACCAACTACATTGGAAGGGGCCTATAGATCTTGAAAAGTATAAGCCAGATCAAGGAACTATCTGAAACTGAACTGACCCCACACTGTCTGCAACAGCTCCAGAGAAATTCCTAGATATATTTTCACTATTATCATTTTTAAAATTTTTTTTAATTTTAAGTCCTCTATTACTCCTTTAATGTTCATTTTTATAACCTATTACCTTGAAAAAATACCCTATTTTTAAAGCAAACTTCATATATATATTTTATAATTTTTGTGACTTAGTTTTGTTTTCTTAATATTGTGTTTTTGCGAGTCTAACCTCTACTCTAGAGTTTTAATCTTTGCTTTTTGGTATTTGTTACCAATTTTGTACCTTTAAGAACCCAATCTTAGATACCCATTTTTACTTGGGAGTGTGATTACTGGCTAGATTGCTCTCTCCCCTTCTGATTTCCCCCTCTTCTCCTCCTAGTCACCTCTATCTCCTTCCTCACTATTCTCTTCTCTATGTAACTCTGTGAACCAGTCCAGGTGTCCCTCACTGTGGAGAAACTTTTCATCATTAACCTAGATGTTTTATCATCAGTGCTGTATAGATGGAGAAGTCTTGAGGCTACTGAAAGAATAAGACTGAAAATCAGAGGCAGGAGGGTTAAGCCCAAAACCTGAGACCACCAGAGAACTCCTGACTCCAGGGAACATTAATCGATAAGAGCTCATCCAAATGCCTCTACCTATACTGAAACCAAGCACCACCCAAGAGCCAACAAGTTCCAGAGCAAGACATACCATGCATATTCTCCAGCAACACAGGAACATAGCCCTGAGCTTCAATATACAGGCTTCCCAAAGTCACACCAAACCCACCGACATCTCAAAACTCACTACTGGACATTTCACTGCACTCTAGATAGAAGAAATCCAGCTCCACCCACCAGAACACTGACACAAGCTTCCCTAACCAGGAAACCTTGAAAAGCCACCCGTTGAATTGCACCCACAGTGAGGAACCTCCACAATAAAGAGGAACCACAAACTACCAGATTATGGAAAGGCTACCCCAAACACAGCAATATAAACAAGATGAAAAGTCAGAGAAATATTCAGCAGGTAAAAGAACAGGATAAATGCCCACCAAACCAAACAAAAGAGGGAGAGATAGGGAATCTACCTGAAAAACAATTGAGAATAATGAAAGTGAAAATGATCCAAAATATTGAAAAAAAAAAGGAGTTACAGATAAATAGCCTGGACACAAGGATTGACAAGATGCAAGAAATGTTTAACAAGGACCTAGAAAAAAAATAGTCAATATATAATGAATAATGCAATAAATGAAATAAAAAATGCTCTGGAAGGAACCAACAGTAGAATAACAGAGGCAGAAGACAGGATAAGTGAGGTAGAAGATAGAATTGTAGAAATAAATGAAGCAGAGAGGAAAAAGAGATGGGAGGGGGGTTCAGGATTGGGAACTCATGTACACCCGTGACGGATTCATGTCAATGTATGGCAAAACCAATACAGTATGGTAAAGTAAAATAAAGTAAAAATAAAAATTAAAAAAAAAGAATGAGGACAACCTCAGGGACCTCTACAAGGAAACAAACTTTAAATGATACAATAGACCAGTTAGACCTAATTGATATCTATAGGACATTTCAGCCCAAAACAATGAATTTCACCTTTTTCTCAAGTGCACATGGAACCTTCTCCAGGACAGATCATATCCTGGGCCATAATTCTAGCCTTGGTAAATTAAAAAAAAAATTGAAATCATTCCAAGCATCTTTTCTGACCACAATGCAGTAAGATGAGATGTCAATTATAGGAGAAAAACTATTAAAACATCCAACATATGGAGGCTGAACAACATGCTGCTGAATAACCAACCAATCACAGAAGAAATCAAAACAGAAATCAAAATATGCATAGAAATGAATGAAAATGAAAATACAACAACCCAAAAACTATGGGACATGTTAAAAAGCATAGCTAAGGGGAAGGTTCATAGCAATACAGGCATACCTCAAGAAACAAGAAAAAAGTAAACTAAAAACCTAACTCTACAACTAAAGCAACTAGAAAAGGAAGAAATGAAGAATCCCAGGTTTACCAGAAGGAAAGAAATCTTAAAAATCAAGGCATAAATAAATGAAAAAGAAACAAAAGAGACCATAGCACAAATCAACAAAGCTAAAAGCTGGTTCTTTGAGAAGATAAATAAAATTGGCAAACCTTTAGCCAGAATCATCAAGAAACAAAGGGAGAAGAATCAAATCAACAAAATTAGAAATGAAAATGGAGAAATCACAACAGACAACACAGAAATACAAAGGATCATAAGAGACTTCTATCAGCAACTATATGCCAACAAAATAGACAACTAGGAAGAAATGGACAAATTCTTAGAAAAGTACAACATTCCAAAACTGAACCAGGAAGAAATAGAAAATCTTAACAGATACATCACAAGCACAGAAACTGAAACTGTAATCAGATATCTTCCAGCAAAAAAAAAAAAAAAAAAAGCCCAGGACCGAGGACTTCGCAGCTGAATTCTACCAAAAATTTAGAGAAGACCTAACACCTGTCCTACTCAAACTCTTTCAGAAATTGCAGAGGAAGGTAAACTTCCAAACTCATTCTATGAGGCCACCATCACCCTAAAACAAAAACCCAACAAAGGTGCCACAAAAAAAAAAAAAAACTACAGGCCAATATCACTGATAAACATAGATACAAAAATTCTTAACAAAGTCCTAGCAAACAGAATCCAACAACATATTAAAAAGATCATACATCATGACCAAGTGGGCTTTATCCCAGGGATGCAAGGATTCTTCAATATCCACAAATCTATCAACATAATACACCACATTAACAAATTGAAAGATAAAAACCATTGATTATCTCAATAGATGCAGAGAAAGCCTTTGACAACATTCAACATCCATTATTGATTAAAAAAACCCTCCAGAAAGCAGGAATAGAGGGAACATACCTCAACATAATAAAAGCTATATATGACAAACCCACAGCAAACATTATCCTCAATGGTGAAAAACTGAAAGCATTTCCCCTGAAGTCAGGAACAAGACAAGGGTGCCCACTCTCACCAGTACTATTCAACATAGTTTCAGACTTTTTGGCCACAGCAATCAGAGCAGAAAAAGCAATAAAAGGAATCCAGATTGGAAAAGAAGAAGTAAAACACTCACTGTTTGCAGATAACATGATCCTTTACATAGAAAACCCTAAAGATTCTACCAGAAAATTACTAGAGCTAATCAATGAATATAGTAATGTTGCAGGATATAAAATTAACACACAGAAATCCCTTGCATTCCTATACACAAACAATGAGAAAACGGAAAGAGAAATTCAGGAAACAATTCCATTCACTATTGCAAAGAAAAGACTAAAATACTTGGGAATATATCTACCTAAAGAAACTAAAGACCTATATATAGAAAACTATAAAACACTGTTGAAAGAAATCAAAGAGGACACAAATAGATGGAGAAATACACAATGTTCATGGACTCTAAGAATCAGTGTGGTGAAAATGCATATACTACTCAAAGGAATCTATACTTTCAATGCAATCCCTATCAAGCTACCAATGGTATTTTTTCACAGAACTAGAACAAATAATTTCACAATTTGTATGAAAACACAAAAAACCTCGAATAGCCAAAGCAATCTTGAGAAAGAATGGAAATGGAGGAATCAACCTGCCTGACTTCAGGCTCTACTACAAAGCCACAGTCATCAAGACAGTATGGTACTGCCACAAAGACAGAAATATAGATCAGTGGAACAAATAGAAAGCCCAGAGATAAATCCACGCACCTATGGACACCTTATCTTTGACAAAGGAGGCAAGAAGATACAACGGAGAAAAGACAATCTCTTTAACAAGTGGTGCTGGGAAAACTGGTCAACCACTTGTAAAAGAATGAAACTTGAACACTTTCTAACACTATACACAAAAATAAACTCAAAATGGATTAGAGATCTAAACGTAAAACCAGAAACTATAAAACTCCTAGAGGAAAACATAGGCAAAACACTATCGGACACAAATCACAGCAGGATCCTCTATGACCCACCTCCCAGAGTAATGGAAATAAAAGCAAAAATAAACAAATGGCACCTAATTAAACTTAAAAGCTTTTGCACAACAAAGGAAACTATAAACAAGGTGAAAAGACAGCCTTCAGAATGGGAGAAAATAATAGCAAACCAAGCAACTGACAAAGAATCTCAAAAATATGCAAGCAACTCCTGCAGCTCAATTCTAGAAAAATAAGCGACCCAATCAAAAAATGGGCCAAAGAACTAAACAGCCATTTCTCCAAAGAAGACATACAGATGGCTAACAAACACATGAAAAGATACTCAACATCACTCATTATCAGAGAAATGCAGATCAAAACCACAATGAGGTACCATCTCACACCAGTCAGAATGGCTGCAATCCAAAGTTTACAAAAAATTAATGCTGGAGAGAGTGTGGAGAAAAGGGAACCCTCTTACACTGTTGGTGGGAATGCAAACTAGTATAGCCACTATGGAGAACAGTGTGGAGATTCCTTAAAAAACTGGAAATAGAACTGCCATATGAACCAGCAATCCCACTGCTGGGCATACACATCAAGGAAACCAGAATTGAAAGAGATATGTGTAGCCCAATGTCCATTGCACCACTGTTTATAACAGCCAGGAAGGACGTGGAAACAACCTAGATGTCCATCAGCAGATGAATGGATAAGAAAGCTGTGGTACATATACATAATGAAATATTACTCAGCCATTAAAAAGGATACATTTGAATCAGGTCTAATGAGGTGGATGAAATGAGGTGGAGCCTATTATACAGAGTGAAGTAAGCCAGAAAGGAAAACACCAATACAGTATACTGATGCATATATATGGAATTTAGAAAGATGGTAATGATAACCCTATATGTGAGACAGCAAAAGAGACACAGATATATAGAACAGTCTTTTGGACTGGGAGAGGGCAAGTGTGGGATGATTTGGGAGAATGGCATTGAAACATGTATATTATCGTATTTGAAGCAGATCGCCAGTCCAGGTTCGATGCATGAGACAGAGTAATTGGGGCTGGTGCACTAGGATGACCCAGAGGGATGGGATGGGAAGGGAGGTGGGAGAGGGGTTCAGGATGGGGAACACATGTACACCTGTGGTGGATTCATGTCAATGTATGGCAAAACCACTACAATATTGTAAAGTAATAGCCTCCAATTAAAATAAATAAATTTTAAAAATAAAATAAAATTTTAGCATAGATATATAAACATAAATTCAAAACCATCAACAATATGATAAACTGAAATACACTGTAAAATTTCTTCCATTATTCAAATAAAATATTAAATTTTCTTTAAAAAAAGATTGCCCAGAGAAATATGAATAACCTCATATATGCAGATAATAATAATATGGCAGAAAGCAAAGAGGAATTAAAGAGTCTCTTGGTGAAGGTGAAAGAGGAGAGTGAAAAAGCTGGCTTGAAACTCAACATTCAAAAAATGCAGATCATGGCATCTGCTCCCATCACTTCACAGCAAACAGAAGGGGAAAAAAGAGGAAACAGTGAGAGATTTTATTTTCTTGTGCTCCAAAATCACTGTGAATGGTGACTGGAGCCATGAAATTTAAAAAACTTGCTCCCTGGAAGAAAAGCTATGACAAACCTAGACAACATATTAAAAAGCAGAGATATAACTTTGCTGACAAAAGTCTGTATAGTCAAAGCCATGTTTTTTCTAGTAGTCATGTATGGATGTGAGAGTTGCACCATAATGGCGGCTGCATGAAAAATAATTGATGCTTTCAAACTGTGGTGCTGAAGAGGACTTTGAGAGTCCTTTGGACAGCAAGGAGATCAAACCAGATAATCCTAAAGGAAACCAACCCTGAGTATTCATTGGAAGGACTGAAGCTCCAATACTTTGGCCATCTGATGTGAAGACTCATTGGAAAAGACCCCGATGCTGGGAAAGACTGAGGGCAGGAGGAGAAGTGGGCAACAGAGGATGAGATGGTTGGATGGCATCACGACTCAATGAACATGAGTTTGAGCAAACCCTGGGAGATAGTGAAGGACAGGGAAATCTGGTGTGCTTCATTCCACAGGGTCACAAAGAGTAGGACACGACTGAGGTAATGAACAACAATAACAATTTTGTTATAGAAGTCTACAAATGTAATACAGATTTTGGTACCACGAAGTATGCTGCTGATGTAACAAATGCCTAAAAATGTGAGAATAGCTTTGGAATTAGATCAGAGTAAGGTGGACCCCTAATCTACTATGACTGGTGTCCTTACAAAATGGAGATATTCATACCCAGAGGGGATGCCAAGTAAGAAATGGAGTTATGCTTCCACAAGATATGGAAATACCAGAGGCTAGGAGAAAGGCATGGGACAGATTCTCCCTCATAGCCTTCAAAAAGAAGCACCTGCTGGTACCTTTATCTTGAACTTCTAGCCTTCAGAATCATGAGACAATAAAGTCCTGCTATTTCAACAACTCAGTCTGTGATATCTTGTTACTGCAATCTAAACTGAAAACTAATACAGATAATATTCATTCAACAAATAGAGAAATGTACTATGTTCACTGAGAAACTCAATATGGTAAAGACATTAGTTCTCTCTGGATCATTTTAAAGATTCAATATTATCACAAACAAAAATACCAACAATCACTGTATGTGGCATTTGAGAAGGCAATTTTAAATATCATGCAGTAATGCAGTTGGTGAAGAATACCAAAGAGGTAGAAAAATGTAGGAAGATGTTCAATAGTACAGGCAGTCTTTACTTTGCGTGGTAGTTGAGCACCATAAAAGCTGAAAGCAAGCAAAGCAACTGTAATAATCAATAGGAAAAATTATGATTGTTCTGTGAATGTTAGACATTTTTGTCAAAAGTTAAAAACTCTCTTACTTTTGGTTATACATGTATAATTTTTTTAAAAAAATATTAATATTAAGGCTGTCATTTAAGACAGTAGAAATTCTGAGAAATAAACTGTCAAATATCTCTGAGGGTTCCTTTACTGTAAAGTTATTTTATGCTATTCATAGCATCATTATTCCTAATACTCCCAAACTGGAAATAACACAAATGCTCCTCATTATTAGAACTGGTGCATATATGTTAGAATTTATAGAATGGTATTTCTGCAGCAATAACAAATAAGGAAACTACAGTTACTAGCATCAAGATAAACAACTTTCATTAGAGTGAGAAAAATTAATAAGTCAAAAGGACTAAACAGAGTATGACTGCATATTAAAGGGTTTAAGAACAGGAAACTATAGTGTGAAGGGGTGTATGCAAATATGGTAGAAGTATCAATAAATACAAGGTAAAGATTTTTACAAAGGTCAGGAAAGGTGTACATTGAGTGGGGGTGTATTTGAGAAGGGGCACACTAAGGGTTTATAAATTACATGAAGTGGTCTTTAAATTAGGTTATCATTACACAAGTGTATGCTTTATAATTATTATTTTGAATGCAAACATTTTATATCATATATTGCAATTTCCTGATACATATTTAGGGCTATCCGTAAAAATGAACACTTAGATTTCATGAGTGGGAAAGAAATGCAGGAAACATCTGGGAGACTCTAATGTTCTATTTCTTGACATATATGAAGACATGTGTGTATATATATCTTACAATAAAAATAATTTCATGTCCATGTAATATGTATGCTTTTGTATATTTTCTTTTACAAGTAGGCTAGTATATATTTGGGAAACAATGGTAGGCTTTAGCCCAATTAAATATATTGGAAGTACCTCCAAAATCATCTCAATTTGGGGCTTTGTTGTTGTTACTGTTCTGCTCAGCAACCTGAAACATGACTTTGAGTTTGGAACTTTTGGACAAGGCCAGGATGCCCAGCAAAAAGAAAAACTAGAGAAAGGACAATGAGGGGGATATCTGAGCCACATATTAGAAATATATCAACTTTTGATGAAGGTCCTTTCTGAAACCTAAGAGTGGCCAAAGTAGATCATTGAAATTCAGGTATGAATCACTCACTATTTTATTTCTGCACAGTGAGCAACTCAACTGGTGCCTGTCAGGGATTCCCTCTAGACTTCCCTGCTCATCACACCTTCTTGAAGCATGACGAACAATCTCCTGATGCCTTCCTGTATGGTAAGTTTGAATTGCTTTTTATTTTCTGTAAGATGACAGATCTCATTTAATTACCTTAAGCTCTCAGTTCGTGTGGCAGGCTCCATGGAGAACTTGCCATTTGAAGGAGCAAACAATATTTGGAACAGCAGAGGCTACTGAGCCTGGGACTGAAAGGCCCACCAAAGGTTGGGAGACAACTGTCAAGACTCTGGTCATGACCACAGACCAAGGGAGAGGGGCAGGCCCCACAAAACCAAGGGATAGGCTGCTAAGCCTTGACATTAATACCATGGCCACTTTCTTCCATAATACAAACACCTGTTAAAATTTCAGATGGCAAAAATTAGCGTTCAATGAGGAGGATCTCTTTCATATTCCCCTGACCCCCAGCACCACTGCCAGAGGTAACAACTACAAACACTTCAGCCTATCCTCCCTGTAGAGCTAGATGTTTAGAAGTGTAAGTATAGATAAATATCAACATTTCTTTTTCCATTTTTCTTTTATGGAGTTATATTCTACCCTATATCAAAAAGAAGGCCTGCAGTAGGCCCCTCCCATATTGGGAAAATTCACAAACAGACTCACCTTGCTCAAAAAAGAGGTCTTCTGTGCAGCCTGTGCTCAGCTGTGGCCAAGAATGGCCCTGGCTACATTTCAGACTCTGCCCATCCCTGTACATTGCTGAGCTCAGAATTTGATGGTAACCTTCATCCTGTCAACTCCATGAAGTTCTTAGTGGAACATAAGACTCTCCCCTTCCTCCACAGAAAGTACTGAAGTCAGTCATCTCACCAGTCATCAAAAAGGACATGTAGAATTTGCTTCATTCCCTGAGGATCTCATTTATACTGCTTTCTTATTGGAAAGCAGAAATAATTTTGACCTGGAAGACTGGATTCCCAGAAATGCTTACCTCTAACATTGAAAATATCATCAAACATGTGGGGTTGCTCTCCTCTTCACCTGGATGGGCCTGAGAGTGGCCAGGGAAGGAAATATACCGGCCTATTAACCAGACACATGATACTTGGGAGCTACTCCCCCCATATTCCTTCAAAGGCCTGTGAAAAACATGGGCTTTTCTGGGTTGCTTATCTCCACAAGACTGTTGAAATGATCTCTTGGAAGTGGCCTGGAAAATTCAAGCCCTGCAACCTGCTACAAAGGCTTAATACACCACCTTGGGCACCTGGAATGGAGTGATATACAGATCCCCACCTAGTCTTTAATTCACAAAAATGGATCTTACCATTTCCCTGACTGTGAAAGTAAGAAAAGCAATTGAATAATCTTAAGCAAGGGATTTACAGAGTGGGATAACATATACTTTATGTGTAAGGCTACTGAATAGCTGTAAAATTCCTATCCCCACCACCAAATACCAGTCCCTAATGAAGAGCCAGGCCTCTTACACTGATGTACTTTATTTCACTATGGAATAAATAGCTCCCTCCCACCCCGATTATAATTAGTACATATGAATTATTTTCAAAATTCAAATAACTCAGGAATGCATGTGAATAAAAGAAAAGATCACTTCAAATTACTTTTCTGCTTTGAAGTTTCTCTATCTTGAGGTGACAGCAATTAATATTTTGCTGACTATGTGAGGCAGAATTGGACACCATAATCTTCACTCCTTCAGTTTCAGTTTATTCGCTCAGTCATGTCCAACCCATGAATCACAGCACGCCTTAGTGTTATTCATTTCTATACATATGTTGTATCACATAACAAAATGGACTTTGCAAATATAATTAAAGTTACTAAGCAGTTGACCTTAAGATAGAGTGACTATCCTGGATTTTTCAGGTAATACTACTGTAAAAACAAAAGCCCTTAAAAGTCCACGGTGGGAACAGAAAAGAAAATCAGAAAGATATAAAACATGAAGACTCAATAGGCTGTTGATGTTTTAAGATGAAGGGGTTCATGTGAAAAGGAATGTAGGCAGTTTGAAGATCCTTGGAGAAAGGACCCTGGCTGACAGCTAGTGAGAAATGGGAACCCCAGTTCTACAACCACAAGAAATTAAATTCTGCCAACAACCTAAATGAGCTTAGAAGTGGATTCTTCTTCCACAGCCTCCAGAAAGGAATGTGGCCTTACCTGCACTTTGATCTCTGATCTCAGAGAACCCATTTACGCCATACTGTTTCAAGACTTGTGACTATGAAAACTGAGATAATAAATAGATTTTGTTTTAGAACATCAAGTTTGTGGTAGTTTGTAAGGAATAGCAATAGCAAACATGATGGTAATTCTTTAATGTACTTTTTATATATGTACTGTTGTAGTTGTTCAGTAGCTAAGTCATGTACAACTCTCTGCAAATCCATGGATTGCAGCATGCCAGGCTTTCCTGTCCTTCACTATCTCCAGGATTTGCTCAAATTCAGGTCCATTGAGCTGGTGATACTATGTAACCATCTCATCCTCTGCTGCTCCCTTCTCCTTTTGCCTTCAATCTTTCCTAGCATCAGGGTATTTTCCAATCAGCTGGCTCTTTGCATTAGGTGGCCAAAATATTGGAGCTTCATTTTCAACATTGGTCCTTCCAATGAATATTCAGGGTTGACTTTCTTTTAGTACAATTACTCAGTCATGTCCGACTCTTGTAACCCCATGGACTGCAGCACACCAGGCTTCCCTGTTCATCACCAACTCCCAGAGCTTGCTCAAACTGATGTCCATTGAGTCAGTGATGCCATCCAACCATCTCATCCTCTGTTGTCCCCTTCTCCTCCTGCCTTCAATCTTTCCCAGCATCAGTCTTTTCCAATGAGTCAGTTCTTTGCACCGTGTGGCCAAAGTACTGGAGCTTAAGCTTCAGCACCAGTACTTCCAATGAGTATTCAGGACTGATTCCCTTTAGGATGGACTGGTTTGATCTCCTTGCACTCCAAGGGACTGTCAAGAGTCTTCTCCAGCACCACAATACAAAAGCATCAACTCTTCAGTGCTCAGCTTTCTTTGTGATCCAATTCTCACGTCTGTACATGACTACTGGAAAAAACCATAGCTTTGACTAGATGGACCTTTGACGGCAAAGTGATGTCTCTGCTTTTTAATATACTGTCCAGGTTTGTCATAGATTTTCTTCCAAGTAGCAAACTTATTTTAATTTCATGGCTGCAGTCACCATATGCAGTGATTTTGGAGCCCAAGAAAATAAAGTCTCTCATGTTTCCATTTTTCCCCATCTATTTTCCATGAAGTGATGGGGCCAGATGCCATGGTCTTAATTTTTTGAGTTAATTGTTTAGTTTTAAGCCAGCTTTTTCACTCTTCTCTTTCACCTTCATCAGGAGTCTCTTTAGCTCCTCTTCACTTTCTGCCATTAGGGTGGTATCATCTACATATCTGAGGTTGTTGATATTTCTCCTGGCAATGGATATGTCCTATCAACTTGATTTATAACTGAAAAAGTTCACCTCAATTACTTCGCTAAGGTAGAGTTTGTCAGGTTTCCCCATTGAATAGTTCCCCACTATTTTGCAACAAGTTCCATGAACACTGAAAATAAAATCAAGGGACCTCCATGGTGGGCCAGTGGTTAAGAATCCGCCTTGCAATGCATGGTATATGTGTTCAATCCCTGGTCAGGGAACTAAGATCCCACATGCCTTGGAACAACTAAGCCTGCACACTAAACTTAGAAAGTCCAAAGGCTGCAGTGAAAAAGAGTCCACATGAGACAACAAAGATCCCTGTGCTACAACTAAAACCTGATGCAGCCAAATAAATAAATAAAAGAAAATTGAAAGTAATATTAAGAATAACTCTAAGTCTACAAATTTGATAATCTAGATAAAATGGTCCAATTCCTTGAAAGACATAATCTGCCAAAACTCACACAAGAAGAAATAATTTAAATAGGCCTCCATCAATAAAATCAATAAAAAATTGAATGAATAATTCATAACCTTCCAAAATGGAAAGTGACAGGCCCAGATAGGTTCATTTGTGAAATCTACCAAACATTTAAGGATGTGATTATATCAGTTCTGTATAATCTCTTCCAGAAGACAGAAACTGAGGGAATATTCCTAATCCATCTGTGAGGCCAGCATTACCCTAATATTAAAACTATACAGACACTAAAGGAGAAAAGAAAACTATAGACCAATATCTCTCTTAAGAAGACTCTTGAAAGTCCCTTGGACTGCAAGGAGATAAAACCAGTCAATCCTAAATGAAATCAGTCCTGAATATTCATCGGAAGAATTGATGCTGAAGCTGAAGCTCCAATACTTTGACCACCTGATGCGAAGAACTGACTCTGATGCTGGGAAAGATTGAGGGCAGGAGAAGAGGGCGACAGAGGGTGAAATGGTTAGATAGCATCACTGACTCAGGAACATGAGTTTGAGCAAACTGCAGGAGATAGTAGAGGACAGGGAAGCCTGGAGTGCTGCAGTCCATAGAGTCAGAAAGAGTTGGATATGGCTTGATGACTAAACAACAACAACAAATATCTCTCAGGAATATAAATACAAAAATTCTCAGAAAAGTATTAGCAAAGCAAACCCAACAATGTATGAAAAAAATCACCAGTCTATGTCCAATGCAGGATACAGCATGCTTGGGGCTGGTGCACGGGGATGACCCAGAGGGATGTTGTGGGGAGGGAGGTGGGAGGGGCGTTCATGTTTGGGATCGCATGTACACCCGTGGTGGATTCATGTCATGTATGGCAAAACCAATACAGTATTGTAAAGTAAAGTAAAAATAAAAATTAAAAAAAAAGAATTATATACCACAATCATGTGGAATTTATCCTAGGCATGTTAGACTGGTTCAACATTCAAAACTCAATAGGCAAATGAAAAATTGTTTGACTACATCAATAGATGCAGAAAAACTATCTAAGTCCAACACACAATCATGCTAAAAAGTCTCAGGAACCAGGAATAGAGGGGCCCTTCCTCAACTTGATTAAAAAAAAAACATGTACAAAAACCATATAGCTAATATCATACTTAATGGTAAGAAAGTACAAGTTTTCCTGCTAATATTAGGAACAAGGCAAGGAAGTCCCCTCTCACCACTACTTTTCAACACTGTACTCAAAGTCCTAGCTAATACAATTAGACAAGAAAGGGGGAAAAATGTATATAGAAATTGGGAAGAAAGAAAGAAAACTATCTTTGTTGTCAAAAGATATAATCAGCTATGTAGAAAAATCTGAAAGAATCACCAAAAATCCTCTAATAAGGAGGTTCATTAGTTCCATGCCTGGAACTAATAAGCAAGGGTTAATATGCCAAAGTCAATTATTTTCCTATATGGAAGTAATGAGCAAGTATAATTGAAATTAACACAATGCTATCTATATTAGCACACAAATGAAATACTTATATATAAATCTAACAAATATGTATATATTTTATATAATAAAGTTATATATTATATATATATATATAACTATATATATTTATATATATATAGTTCAGTTCAGTTGCTCAGTCATGTCTAACTATTTGCGACCCCATAAACCACAGCACACCAGGCCTCCCTGTCCATCACCAACTCCTGGAGTTTACCCAAACTCATGTCCATTGAGTCAGTGATGCCATCCAGCCATCTCATCCTCTGTCATCCCCTTCTCCTCCTGCCTTCTGTCTTTCCCAGTATCTGAGGGTTTTTCTGTGAGACGGCTCTTGGCATCAGGTGGCCAAAGTATTGGAATTTCAGCTTCAACATCAGTCCTTCCAATGAACACCCAGGAATGATTTCCTTTAGGATGGACTGATTGGATCTCCTTGCAGTCCCAGGGACTCTCAAGAGTCTTCTCCAACGCCACAGTTCAAAAGTATCAATTCTTTGGTACTCAGCTTTCTTTATAGTCCAACTCTCATATCCATATATGACTACTGGAAAACCACAGCCTTGACTAGACAGACCTTTGTTGACAAAGTAATGTCTCTGCTTTTTAATATGCTGTCTAGGTTGGTCATAACATGTAGATTTATACATAAATCTAAAAATATACAATGGAAACAGTGAGAGACTGTATTTTCTTCTGCTTCAAAATCACTGCAGATGGTGACTGCAGCCATGAAATTAAAAGACGCTTCCTCCTTGGAAGAAAAGCTATAACCAACCTAGACAGCATACTGAAAAGCAGAGACATAACTTTGCCGTCAAAGGTCCATCTAGTCAAAGCAATGTTTTTTTTCAGTAGTCATGTATGGATGTGAAAGTTGTACTATAAAGAAAGCTGAGAGCTGAAGAATTGATGCTTTTGAACTGTGGTGTTGGAGAAGTCTCTTAAGAGTCCCTTGGATTGTAAGACCAAACCAGTTAATCCTAAAGGAAATCAGTCCTGAATATCCATTGGAAGGACCGATGCTGAAGCTGAAACTCCAATACTTTGGCCACCTGATGCGAAGAACTGACTCATTAGTGTCATACAGAAAATTTCACTACCCTAAAATTCTCCTGTGTTTGTCCTATTTATCCCTCCTTTCCCACTAAACCCTGGAAAACAGTGATCTTTTTACTGTCTATAGTTTTGCCTTTTCCAGAACTTCATATAGTTGGAATCATACAGTATGTAGCCTTTCAGATTGGCTTTTCACTTAGTAATATGCATTTAAACTTCCTCCATATCTTTTAATGGCTTGACAGCTCATTTCTTTTTAATCCTGAATCATACTCCATTTTCTGGATGTACCACTGTTTATTTATCCACTCACTTACTAAGTTGCTTCCAAATTTTGACATTATGAATAAAGTTTCCATAAACATCCAAAAAATAAAAAGGAAAAGACTCTGACACTGGGAAAGATTGAAGGCAGGAGGAGAAGGGGACGACAGAGGTTGAGATAGTTGGATGGCATCACCGACTTAATGGACATGAGTTTGAGCAAGCTCCGGGAGTTGGTGATGGACAGGGAAGCCTGGCGTGTGTCCATGGGGTCACAAAGAGTCGGACACTACTGAGCAACTGAACTGAAAAAGAAAAAAATATGTACAAGTCCTATATAAGGAAAAATATGAGGCTTTGATGAAAGACATCAAAGAAGAACTAAATAAATGAAAAGATGTTCCAAGTTCATGGATAAGAAGACTCAATACTGTCAGGATGTCAGCTCTTTTCAATTTGGCTTAAAGATTCAATATAATTCCAATAAAAATCGCACCAAATTATTTTATGGTTATTGACTAACAGATTCCAGTTTATATGGAATGGGAAAATATCCAGAATAGCCAACATAATATTTAAGGAGGAGTAAAAATTCAGGGGATTGATATCATTCTAATTTAAGACTTATCATAAAGCTAAACTAACCAACAGAGTGTGGTACTAGTGAAAGAATAGACAAAATAGAGCAATGGAAGAGAATAGAAAGCCCAGAAATAGATTCTCACGAGTAAATAAAGGTCAACTTCAAGGCAGCAAAGACAACTTAATGGAAGAAGAATAATAGTCTTTTCAACAACATGAAAAAATAAATCTGGACACAGAATTTACACTCTTCACAAAAATTTACTCAAAATAGATCACAGATCTAAATGTAATATATAAAACTATAATACTCTTAGAATATAACATAGGAGAAAATCCAGAGGATTTTGGGTATGATGGTGAACAAAAGAAATAAATAATTGATAAACAATTGAAAGAAATAATTGATAAGCTAGATTTTATTAAAATAAAAATCACTGGCTGTGCAAAAGACAATATAAGGAGAATGAGGAGATAGGACACAGACTAGGAGAAAATATTTGCAAAAGATACATCTGATAAAGAATTTTTATCTAAAATGTGCATAAAATTCTTAAAACTCAATGAGAAGAGATCTTTTGTTCAATATAGTATCTATAGTTAGCAATATAATATTGTGTTTTAAAATATGAGGATACGCTCATGTTGTGTTCCTACCCTATACACACCAAAAAATCTTACAAAACAGCACAAGGAAATTTTTGGATGTGACAGATATGATCTTTAATACCTTGATTCCGGTGATATCACAGGTTTATTCATGTGTCCAAACTCATCAAAATATATACATTTGTGCATAGCTACTCTGTCATGTCCAACTCTTTACAACCCTTTGGACTGTAGCCCATCAGGCTCCTCAGTCCATGGGATTCTCAAGACATGGAAGAATCTCAAATGAGTATTACTTCATGAAATAAGCCAAACTTAAAAGGCTACATACCATAGATTCCAACAAACCAGCTATTATTATTGTCTTTATTGCTCAATAACTTTACTGTTTTAGATTTCAGTCTTAGATATTTCCATGCATTTTCTTGGATGTCAAATCCCCATTTTCTTGAAAAGAGCACTTCATCTCAGGGAAATTAAGTAATTCATTTTCTTGTGGGATTCTGCTTTCAAGTTTCCCACTTCAACCCCCAGCCCATACCCCATTCTACCTATGGCCATTATGAACTACTCCAGGTTCTCTGAACCCAGCAAGCTCTCTCTCACCTCCACATCCACTCTGTCTTCTGTACACACATAGATCTTATTTATCCCTTTCTTCATTGTCTTTTCACATGAGAATGAAATATTGATGAGTACAGAGGGTTTGATTATTGTGCTCAGAGCTCTGTCCCCAGAGCCAAGAAAGGCCTAGAGCAAGTGATTGATAAATATTTGTTGAATTAAATACCTGATCCTGAACCAGTCTTGGATATTCAGTCTGGTGTCTGTGGGTATCCCATTTGAATCTGGGAAACATGGAAACTGGACGAGATAATCTTTCTGGGAAGGCCCACTGTTCAAAGAGGCCAATGCAACTAAGATATCAGGCTTCTAGAGTCATACCAGGATGGAATTCCACCTCTATTTCTTACTAGTTATATGGCCTTGGGGATATCCCTCTATCTTTTTGAGCCTAGTTTCTATCCCTCATTATTTATTATAATGAGATAGTGAAACTACTCAAAACTTCCATCCATTCAATCAGCAAATACTTGTCAAATGTCTTCTGACAGGCACTGTTTTAAGTGCCAAGAATAAGTCATAAACAAGTTACATCTATCAGTTCACAGTCTACTGAATAAAGCAAACAAATAACTGTTTAGAGCACAGTGCTCTTGGGACCAGGATAAGGGAGTTACTGGATATAGAAGCAGAACTGTAGGAGTAGTTGGTGCTCTTCACTTGCTCTTTTTTTCTAATACTGAAGTGGTATTAGTCACTAAGGCCTGAGCCATGCTTCTGGGATCATTCTTCATGCTTCTATTTTTGCAAGTTCTGTGATGCTGTTGAGTTGACTTTGACTTGACAAGGCTACTACTGTAAACTTAAGGTTTTACCCAGAGGTATCTCTTACTGACAGTTGGAAATATTTGACAGTAACAAAAATGATGATGAAAATAGCCACCACTTATTTTCTAATGGACTTATAGATTCTTATTTTATTTACTGGATGATAATCCATTATTATTATTCTTTTTGATGCTTAAATTATGCCATTAAAAAACTACCTGTGTGCCAAGCACTATACTAAATGTTTCATTACTATATTTAAACCTTACAACATACCAATGACAAAAATCATATTTTGGGGAATTCCCTGGATGTTCAGTGGTTAGGACTTAGCACTTTCACTGCGGAAGGCCTACATTCGAACCCTGGTTGGGGAACTAAGATCCCATTAGCCATGCATTGCAGCCAAAACAAAATTCCTATTTTTATGCCAATTTCACATATTGGGAAACTGAAGTTAAGGGAAATGCAGGAGGTTGTAAATTCATTCTGACAGTAGAGAATAACAGTTAAAAGCACAGACTTGATTTCTAAATACCATTCTACACAAAATAAACCAGAGCTCCTTGGGAAATGGATGATTTCAGGGAAAGAATAGGGAAAGTACAAAAAGAGCCAGGAATATCTTGTTGTACCGAAATAACTTTTCAAAGAAAAATAGGGGGGAACATCCAAAAGGACACAGGAACATGATTTAAGGGGGCTCCATTTTTCCACTGACCAGATATGGACAAACTGGAGCATCAAACTGAATTATGATGGTAATGCTTTATTACCCAATGAATAAAATATATGTCCATGAGCTCACAGGATATAAATGAAGACATGAATAATTTATAAGTGAATGTGAGATTAAAAGTTCTTCATTGCAGAAGAATCCCAACTAGTAAATGGGGGTAATGTGCATGACTTTTCAACCGTCTTATGTTAATGGGCTTAGGGAAGAATCATCAGTGATGACAGAACAGGATACTTCCATAGTCTCCAAGTATACCCCCACAACAAGTGGACAAAAGGAAAATAACTTTACTCTAGGGTAACTTGCCGAATACAACCTTGAGCAAGGGATCAAATCCAAAATTACCAATACAGAATAAATAAGTATCATGTACTAATTGATATAATGTACTGAGAAGGATATACTACCACTTTTTGTCTTTTCCCTGGCAAAGATACGTAAGCTGAATCTAGTCATGAGAATCAAAAATCAGGCAAACCCATACTGAAGGACATTTGAGTAAATGGCTCATACTTTCAAAACTGTTATGGTCATTCAAGACAGTAAGTCTGAGGACTTGTTCCAGATGGAAGAATACTAAAGTGGAATAACAACTACATACAAGTGTGATTCTCGACTGGCAAGTAGAACTGAAAGTTATAAAACTTTCCATTTGGTTGGTGCAAAGTAATTGCAGTTCTGCATTGTTGAACTTTGCCATTTGATATTGGAATACATTCTTAAATAAGTGTGGTTATATTATGTATCATTTAATGTGCAATTTCTTGTTTTATTTTGCTAATGACTTATTACTTGCTATTTGTTTTATATTTAGACTATAGTAATGATGTTAGATAAAAAGCAAATTGGAAAAAAAAAAAAAGCAAATTGGAGCCATTTTTTAATTCAAGTTAAAAATGGGTCGGAAAGAATGCAGAGACAACTTGCAACATCAGCAATGCATTTGGCCCAGGAACTGCTAATGAATATACAGTGCAGAGATGGTTCAAGAAGTTTTGCAAAGGAGATGAGAGCCTTGAAGATGAGGAGTGCAGTGCCCAGCCACTGGAAGTTGACAGTGACCAACTGAGAGCCATCATCGAAGCTGATCCTCTCATATCTACATGAGCAGTTACTGAAGTCAACATCGGCCATTCTATGGTTGTTCGGCATTTGAAGCAAATTGGAAAGGTGGAAAAGCTTGCAAAGAGGGTGCCTCATGAGCTGATAAAAAAATCATTTTGAAGCATCATCTCTTATTCTACACAACAACAACAAGCCATTTCTAGGTTGGATTGTTATGTGCAATAAAAAGTAGATATTTTTTTTCAAAAAGTAGATTTTATATGACAACAAGTGATGACCAGCTCAGTGACTGGACAAAGAAGAAAACCTAAAGCACTTCCCAAAGCCAAACTTACACCAAAATAAAGTCATGGTCACTGTTGGGTGGTCTGATGCCAGTCTGATCCACTACAGCTTTCTGAATCCCAGAGAAATCATTACATCTGAAAAGTATGCTCAGCAAATTGATGAGATGCACTGAAATTGCAACATCTGCCTCTGGCATTGGTCTACAAAAAGGACCTAATTCCTCTCCACAACAACACCTGATCACAGGTCACATAACCAACACTTCAAAAGTTGAATGAGCAACCTAGATGTCCATCAGCAGATGAATGGATAAGAAAGCTGTGGTACATATACACAATGGAGTATTACTCAGCCATTAAAAAGAATACATGTGAATCAGTTCTAATGAGATGGATGAAACTGGAGCCTATTATACAGAGTGAAGTAAGCCAGAAAGAAAAATACCAATACGGTATACTAACACATAGATATGGAATTTAGAAAGATGGTAACGATAGCCCTGTATGCGAGACAGCAAATAGACACAGATATATAGAACAGTCTTTTGGACTCTGTGGGAGAGGGAGAGGGTGGGATGATTTGGGAGAATGGCATTGAAACATGTATAATATCATATATGAAACGAATCACCAGTCAAGGTTCAATGCATGATACTGGATGCTTGGGGCTGGTGCACTGGGATGACCCAGAGGGATGGTATGGGGAGGGAAGTGGGAGGGGGGTTCAGGATGGGGAACACGTGTATACCTGTGGTGGATTCATGTTGATATATGGCAAAACCAATACAATATTGTAAAATAATTAACCTCCAATTAAAATAAATAAATTTATTTTAAAAAAAAGAAAAAAGAAGTTGAATGACTTGGACTATGAAGTTTTGCCTCATCCACCATATTCACCTGACCTCTTGCCAATTCTACCACTTCTTCAAGCATCTCGAAAACTTTTTACAGGCAAAATGCTTCCATAATCAGCAGGAGGCAGGAAATGCTTTCCAAGAGCTAGTCAAATCCAGAAATATGGATTTTTATGCTTCAGGAATAAACAAATTTAGTTCTCATTGGCAAAAATGTGTTGATTATAATGGTTCCTATGTTGATTAATAAAGATGTGTTTGAGCCTAGTTACAATGATTTATAATTCTCAGTCCAAAACCATAATTACTTGTTCATCAACCTAATATAAATGACACTGTTGAGATAATTGCCATGTTTAAATAAGATCTGTAAAAACATACAGAATAGTACTGTGTCAACATTAATTTCTTGATTTTCATAATTGTACAGTGCTTACCCCCAAAGGATATCCTTGTTCTCAGGAAGTAACACTGCAGTATTTAGGGGTAAAAGAACATGTCTGCAGCTTACTTTCAAATGATTTAGAAAATATTTGTATGTATATGCATCTGTGTATGGTATGTGTGTGGACAGGAAAATGAGAAAGGGAGGCAGACAGAAAGAAAGAGGTGGAAAGGAGAGAGAAATTATTACCTATTGAAGAATCTGAATGAAGTATAAATGGGAGTGGCATGTATTAATACTATTCTTACAACTTTTCTGTAAGTTTGAAATTATTTCCCCCTCAAAGTATCTCCCTCACAAAAAGTAATGTGGGTTCTAGGTATGGTCTACAATCATTTTCTGTGCCCTTCATTATTAACTGTGTGATCACAAAAAAATGTTACTTAATCTCTGAACTCAATGTTTTTGACCAGTAAATAGGGATAATCACTGAGCCTACCTACTTCCTCAGGCCATGGTAAGGATTAAATGAGATGATACACATAATATGCTGCTGCTGCTGCTGCTGCTATGTCACTTCAGTCGTGTCCGATTCTGTGCGACCCCATAGATAGCAGCCCACCAGGCTCCACCGTCCCTGGGATTCTCCAGGCAAGAACACTGGAGTGGGTTGCCATTTCCTTCTCCAATGCATGAAAGTGAAAAGTGAAAGTGAAGTTGCTCAGTCGTGTCCAACTCTTGGCGACCCCATGGACTGCAGCCCACCAGGCTCCTCCGTCCATGGGATTTTCCAGGCAAGAGTACTGGAGTGGGGTGCCATTGCCTTCTCCACACATAATATAATCAAGCAATATATTGGACGCAGGGAATACTCAACAAAAGTTAAGCCTCTGCAATGTTTTGATTTTGTAAAAAGCAAGGTACATCATTAACCTAGACTTTCCTGGTTTAAGTACTCAGATCTTACTGTGGCACTGGGGTGCCCGGCTGGAAGCAGACTCTCTATGTCCATTGGGACTTAGAGTGAAGAGTACCATCGGGACTTAGAGTGAAGAGTACAAGTTAGCTTTCACCTTGATTATAATCATTAATCCCAATATTTATTATCTTAATGTCCAGGCTCTTATCACTCCACTTAGCTGTTCCTGGGGGTAAACAAATCTTCACATTAACATCTAGTAGGTACTAAAGTTACTTGACTTGTATGTATGCCATCTACACTGTTCAGGGAAAATTGAAATCAAAATATAGTTGACCCTTCCTTTGGACCAGTGTGATCAATGGGTTACGGTACAGAGCTATAAAGTTCCACATATGATAACCATGGGGAGTATGTTTTTTTTTCTTTATTCTTTTAAAAATTATTAAAGTATGATAATGCATTTACAGGAGACTTGGAAAATACAGAACAAAGTTACATATAGTTCTATTATATATTACAATTATTTTTTAAGTGGATAAATAAAGATTTTTAGTTGGAGTTTCAATATCAAACTCTCAAAAATTAATAGAATGGATAGAGAGAAAAGTGGAAGGATACAGTAGACCTGAAAAGCACTATGAACCAATTCAGCATAATTAGGATTTATACAATTTTCACACAACAGTAGGATACAAATTCCATTCAAGTTCCCATAGACTAACCAGGAGACATTGGAACAGATCCAGGGACATAATATAAAATGAGCTGCAAAAATTTCATTGTCTAAATGTATTGAAATCACACAGAATCTGTTCTCTTATCACTGTGGAATTATGTTAGAAACAAATATCAAAAGGTGTTTGAAAATAACCCACATATTTTCAGGTGCAATGTGAGATTTACCAAGAGAGATCTTTGACTTAGCCATTTAAAGCCTCAATAAAGTTAGAAGACTGAAAAAACAGAGGGTGATTGCAGAGAAGAAAGCATTTAAATGGGAAATTAATACCAAAATGAGAAATTAATATTAAGGATACTTAAAAAAACATGTATTTGGAAATTAACTGTCCACTTTGAAATGATGGGTATATCTAAGAAGCCACAGCAAGGAAAATTGAAAATATTTATAACAGAATAATAATTAAGAGAGAATTTATCAGAATTTATTACATGTAGCTGAAACTGTTCAATGCAGGTTTTAAATCTCTAAGAAGTGCACAGGCTCAGAAAGGTAGAGAGACTTGCCCCAAATCACAAACCAGTAATAGGTGCCACCAGAAAGACCTCCCCCATGGCCTTGCTGCTAACCTGAGCCATCTTCAGCTCTAGCAGTGTACAGCATCAGTAAACACCATCTTCCTAACTGGCCTATAGACTCACTGGAGGTTGAGAACACCGTTTAGCTCTCATGTATACCCTCGCATTGAATTCACTCCCAAGCACATACTTGGGGCAAGGATTTGTCCCTTTAACCTGGGAAGAGGGATTCATTTCAATATTTCAGGAAGCTTCTATAAGCAAGTTACATGAGGTGGTTCTCTAAGTGTACACTAAAAACTCAAACATGCATGTGATGCCTGATGGCATAGGATTTTTTCAAACATGAAAGTAGATAATTTAGTGTAGTTTACATAGGTGGTAGGTGAAGCTATAATGAGCTGTAAGGAAGAAATACTGAGCAAGGATCAGGACGGCAGATTTCTCTACTGAGGAGACATACAGTTGTGGTCAGAGAGGAGAGCATCAGGGGCTCTGGGGTTTTAATAATATTTGAGTCATTGTTTGGAGTGATGGTTATATATGTTTTCATGTTATAATTATTCATTATTAATCTCTGTATATATGTTTTATGCTTCTTTTGTATGTTATTATTATCTCAAAACTGAACCAAATGAAAAAGAATAGGAAGGTCACAAGACAGAGAAATGGCAAGATTTGAATAAAGGTATTAATGGCAACCCACTCTAGTGTTCTTCCTGAAGATACTACAGTAAACAAAATGGACATCTGTCTCTGTCCTCACAGGGTTCATATTTTGGGGTAACTGCATAAACAATAAAAAATAAATCATTAAACTATACTGTAAGTAGGAAGATTATACTACATGGGAAGCAAATTAGAGCAAATTAAGAAAGATCTGGAATGCTAAGTAATTGGAAATTTTGTTAAGTAGTCAGGATAAGCCTCACTTAGAAAGTGATATTTAGGCAAAGACTTGAAGGAGTTGATGGGATGAGCCATTAAATATGTAGAGGAAGAACATTTCAAACACAGACAACAGCCAGTTGAAGAGCCTTCAGGTAAAATGTGACTACTTAAGGTAGATATGGAGGAATTTCATGGTAATGTAGTTGGATTTCAGAGAAATAACATAACATCGAATCTCGTAGAAACTTGTAGGTCATGTAAATACTTCGATAGTGTGGCAGTAATCAAGGCAAAAAGTTATAGTGGCTTAGAATTAAGTGGTAAGAGTGAAGGAGGCAAAATTTTTCATACTCTCAATCTACTTAGACCATAGAAGCAACTGGATTTTTGGATGGATATAATGGTAAGACTGACCCCAATATTTTTTAACATTTATTTATATATTTGGCTGCACTAGGAATTAGTTGGAGCATGCAGGATTTTCAGTTTTTGGAACAACCTGTGGTATCCTTAGTTGGGGCACACAAACTTTTAGTTGTGGCATGTGGGATCTAGTTCCCTGATCAGGGATTGAACCCAGGTCCCCTGCATTAAAAACACAGACTCTTAGCCACTGGACTAGCAGAGACTCCCCTGACCCCAAACTTTTTAAGTGAGTATCTAGAAGTATAATGTTAACTGAGATGACAACCAACAGAGGTCGATTGATTGACATGAAATAAGTTCATTTTCTGCGTGATTGAAATGTAATGTCTATTGGATATCCATTTGTGCTTCTAGGTGGACAGTGACAACAGACTCTGGAGCCTAAGTTGGACATGAAAGCTGGGGAGAAAAGAGGGTATAGATGGCATAGAAAGCCTCGGTCCTGGATGAGATCATGAAAGGAATGAGTGTAGGTAGAGAAGAAGAGGATAAGGATTCAGTTCTGAGGTTTGTCAATATGGAGAGAACACAAAGAAAGGAGGAGAATCAGCCAAGGAGACTGAGCAGCTACAGTTACATGACATCAGGGAACACCAGGGAAGTGTTGTCCTGGAACCCGGGTGTGTATGCGTCAACCTGACTGGATCACGGGGTATCCAAATATTTGGCTAAACATCATTTCTGGGTGTGTCTGTAAGGCTATTTCCAGGTGAAATTAACATCTGAATCTGTGGACCCAGAAAAGAAGTTTGCCCTTACCAATGTGAGGGCAAACAATCCTGAAGAGAACAAAAAGGTGGAGGAAGGAAAATCTGGGCCTCTCCTGCCTGACTGAATGAACTGGGACATCAATCTTCTCCTGTTCTCAGTGCTACAGTTTCTCAGGTCTTTAGACCCTGACTGGAATCTACATCATTAGTTCTCTCGGTTCTCAGGCCACTGAAGTTGAAATGAATTAAGCCACCAAGCTTCTCTGGGACTCCAACTTGCAGACACCAGATAGGGGGGCTTCTCTGCCTCCACAACTACATAAGCCAATTCCTTTAAAGAAATCTCTTCCTGTATATATATCCTACTGTTTCCATGTCTCCAGAGAAAGCTCAATGATACACAAGGGGAGAAGGTAATCCCAGGTGGAAGGCGTGATCAACTCGGCCCCAAATTATAGACAGGTCACGTAAGGAGGGACTGTGACACAGACCTTGACTTAGAAATATTGTGTGATTATTATGTTGATCAGAGCAGTTTCAGTTCAGGTGACGGTGTCCACGTTCAATCACAGTGAGATTAAGACAGAATGGGAGTAGGGGGAACTGGAGACAGTGAGTGTAGACCCTCCTCAAGGGAGGTTGGCTACCAATGGGAGAAGAAATGTCCCCATAGCAGGTAAGAAGGAGGGAGGCAAAAAGGTTTTTTGTTCTGTTTTGTGTTTTTGTTTTTTAAAATAATAATAATAATAATCAATTTTTATGTTGACAGGAATAATCTAGCAGAGGGAGGGATGGTGATGCTGATGTTAGAAAACTTCTGAGATCATGAACTTCGTTTTCCATTGAGACAATCTAGAAAAGAACTTTCTGCTCCTTGCAATGCAGAGGATTTTCACTAGCAGAGTGAGCAGTGTCTTCATACATCTAAGTCTTTTCCATTTTATGCCCACTGAGGTATAATTTTCAATGGTGTTCTCATTCTGGTGTGGATGATAAATTCAATGCTCACACTAATGAGTTCAGGACATTGGTTCTGAAGCCACAGATGACAACCCTAGGACCTACCACTTACCAGCTGTGATCTGGGACAAACTACTTTCCTGCTTCAGTTTTTTCATATGGAAATGGGACTAACAATGGCATGTATCTCATGGGGTTTTGCTGAATAAAGCAGGTAAAGCATTTTTTAAAATGTACAAAAGAGTGTGCTAAATACAGTAACTATTTCACAAATATTCAGTTCAGTTCAGTTCATTTCAGTCGCTCAGTCATGTCCGAGTCTTTGAGACCCCATGAATTGCAGCACGCCAGGCCTCCCTGTCCATCACCAACTCCTGGAGTTTACACAAACTCATGTCCATCGAGCCGGTGATGCCATTGAGCCATCTCATTCTCTGTCGTCCCCTTCTCCTCCTGCCCCCAATCCCTCCCAGGATCAGGGTCTTTTCCAATGAGTCAATTCTTTGCATGAGGTGGCCAAAGTATTGGAGCCTCAGATTCAGCATCAGTCCTTCCAATGAACACCCAGGACTGATCGCCTTTAGGATGGACTGGTTGGATCTCCTTGCAGTCCAAGGAACTCTCAAGTCTTCTCCAACACCACAGTTCAAAAGCATCAATTCTTCGGCGCTCAGCTTCCTTTATAGTCCAACTCTCATATCCATACATGACCACAGGAAAAACCATAGCCTTGACTAGACGGACCTTTGTTGGCAAAGTAATGTCTCTGCTTCTGAATATGCTGTCTAGGTTGGTCATAACTTTCCTTCCAAGGAGTAAGCGTCTTTTAATTTCATGGCTGCAATCACCACCTGCAGTGATTTTGGAGCCCCCAAAAATAAAGTCTGACACTGTTTCCACTGTTTCCCCATCTATTCCCCATGAAGTGATGGGACCAGATGCCATGATCTTCATTTTCTGAATGCTGAGCTTTAAGCCAACTTTTTCACTCTCCTCTTTCACTTTCATCAAGAGGCTTTTAGTTCCTCTTCACTTTCTGCCATAAGGGTGGTATCATCTGCATATCTGAGGTATTGATATTTCTCCAAGCAATCTTGATTCCAGCTTGTGCTTCTTCCAGCCCAGTGTTTCTCATGATGTACTCTGTATAAGAGTTAAATAAGCAGGGTGACAATATACAGCCTTGACGAACTCCTTTTCCTATTTGGAACCAGTCTGTCGTTCCATGTCCAGTTCTAACTGTTGCTTCCTGACTGGCATATAGGTTTCTCAAGAGGCAGGTCAGGTGGTCTGGTATGCCCATCTCTTTCACAATTTTCCACAGTTTATTGTGATCCACACAGTCAAAGGCTTTGGCATAGTCAATAAAACAGAAATAGATGTTTCTCTGGAACTCTCTTGTTTTTTCGATGATCCAGCGGATGTTGGCAATTTGATCTCTGGTTCCTCTGCCTTTTCTAAAACCAGTTTGAACATAGGAAGTTAGGAAACACCTGGAGTAACAGGCAAATTTGTCCTTGGAGTACAGAATGAGGCAGGGCAAAGTCTAATAGAATTTTGCCAAGGGAACACACTGGTCATAGCAAACACCCTCTTCCAACAGCACAAGAGAAGACTCTACACATGGACATCACCAGATGGTCAACATTGAAATCAGACTGATTATATTCTTTGCAGCCAAAGATGGAGAAGCTCTATACAGTCAGCAAAAACAAAACCAGGAGCTGACTGTGGCTCAGATCAGGATCTCCTTATTGCCAAATTCAGACTTATATTGAACAAAGTAGTGAAAACCACTAGAACATTCAGGTATGACCTAAATCAAATCCCTTATGATTATACAGTGGAAGTGAGAAATAGATTTAAGGGCCTAGATCTGACAGAGAGAGTGCCTGATGAACTATGGATGGAAGTTCTTGACATTGTATAGGAGACAAGGATCAAGACCATCCCCATGGAAAAGAAATGCAAAAAAGTAAAATGGCTGTCTGAGGAGGCCTTACAAATAGCTGTGAAAAGAAGAGAAGCAAAAGCCAAGGAGAAAAGGAAAGATATAAGCATCTGAATGCAGAGTTCCAGAGAATAGCAAGGAGAGATAAGAAAGCCTTCTTCAGCGATCAGTGCAAAGAAATAGAGGAAAACAATAGAATGGGAAAGACTAGAAATCTCTTCAAGAAAAGTAGAGCTACAAAGGGAACATTTCATGCAAAGATGTGCTCAATAAAGGACAGAAATGGTATGGACCTAACAGAAGCAGAAGATATTAAGAAGAGGTGGCAAGAATACACAGAAAAACTGTACAAAAAAGATCTTCACAACCAAGATAATCATGATGGTGTGATCACGCACCTAGAGCCAGACATCCTGGAATGTGAAATCAAGTGGGCCTTAGAAAGCATCACTATGAACAAAGATAGTGGAGGTGATGGAATTCCAGTTGAGCTGTTTCAAATCCTGAAAGATGATGCTGTGAAAGTGCTGCACTCAATATGCTAGCAAATTTGGAAAACTCAGCAGTGGCCACAGGACTGGAAAAGGTCAGTTTTCATTCCAATCCCAAAGAAAGGCAATGACAAAGAATGCTCACAAATATCAGGTATTGTTAAATCTGCATGCTACATGATGCAAAATTCTCCTTTACTGTATAGACTGTACACTGCTTCCTGATAAATGTTTCCCTTTCATACATATCTTAAAGGTAATTGGTTAAAATGCAACTAACAAAGTGAACTTATCCACAGCTCCCTCTTATAGATAAGGAAGCTGAGAAACCGAGCAGTTAAATTAAAACAGAATGGGAATTTTAAAATAAATGATAATGTATGGACTGTGTCAAGATGCATGGACTGATGTGCAATATTTTGCATCAACGTGATTGGGCCACAGAAAGTGCCCAGACAGTAGGTCAACCATTATTTTGAGTGTGTCTGTGAGGGAGTTTTAGATAAGATCAGCACTGGAATAAGTGGACTGAGTAAAGCACCTTGCCCTCTATGTGGATGTCCCAAACCAAGTTGAAACCTTGAATAGAAAGTGATCTAGTTTCAGTCTTTTACAAGTGGTTGACCAGTTTTCCCAGCACCACTTTTTAAAGAGATTGTCTTTACTCCATTGTATATTCTTGCCTCCTTTGTCAAAGATAAGGTGTCCATATGTGTGTGGATTTATCTCTGGGCTTTCTATTTTGTTCCATTGATCTATATTTCTGTCTTTGTGCCAGTACCATACTATCTTGATGACTGTGGCTTTGTGGTAGAGCCTGAAGTCAGGCAAGTTGATTCCTCCAGTTCCATTCTTCTTTCTCAAGATTGCTTTGGCTATTCGAGGTTTTTGTATTTCCATATAAATCTTGAAACTCAAAATGGATTAAAGATCTAAATGTAAGACCAGAAACTATAAAACTCCTAGAGGAGAACATAGACAAAACACTCTCCGACATAAATCACAGCAGGATCCTCTATAATCCATCTCCCAGAATTCTGGAAATAAAAGCAAAAATAAACAAATGGGATCTAATTAAAATTAAAAGCTTCTGCACAACAAAGGAAAATATAAGCAAGGTGAAAAGACAGCCTTCTGAATGGGAGAAAATAATAGCAAATGAAACAACTGACAAACAACTAATCTCAAAAATATACAAGCAACTTATGCAGCTCAATTCCAGAAAAATAAACGACCCAATCAAAAAATGGGCCAAAGAACTAAATAGACACTTCTCCAAAGAAGACATACGGATGGCTAACAAACACATGAAAAGATGCTCAACATCACTCATTATTAGAGAAATGCAAATCAAGACCACAATGAGGTACCACTTCACACCAGTCAGAATGTCTGCGATCCAAAAATCTGCAAGCAATAAATGCTGGAGAGGGTGTGGAGAAAAGGGAACCCTCCTACACTGTTGGTGGGAATGCAAACTAGTACAGCTACTATGGAAAACAGTGTGGAGATTCCTTAAAAAATTGCAAATAGAACTGCCATATGACCCAGCAATCCCACTGCTGGGCATACACATCGAGGAAACCAGAATTGAAAGAGACACATGTACCCCAGTGTTCATTGCAGCACTGTTTATAATAGCCAGGACATGGAAGCAACCTAGATGTCCATCAGCAGATGAATGGATAAGAAAGCTGTGGTACATATACACAATGGAGTATTACTCAGCCATTAAAAAGAATACATTTAAATCAGTTCTGCTGAGATGGATGAAACTGGAGCCGATTATACAGAGTGAAGTAAGCCAGAAAGAAAAACATCAATACAGTATACTGACACATATATATGGAATTTAGAAAAATGGCAATGAGGACCCTGTATGCAAGACAGCAAAAAAGACACAGATGTGTATAGTGGACTTTTGGACTCAGAGGGAGAGGGAGAGGGTGGGATGATTTGGGAGAATGGCATTGAAACATGTATACTATCATGTAAGAATCGAATCACCAGTCTATGTCTGATGCAGGATACAGCATGCTTGGGGCTGTGCATGGGAATGACCCAAAGGGATATTGTGGGGAGGGAGGTGGGAGGGAAGGGGGTTCATGTTTGGGATCGCATGTACACCCATGGTGGATTCATGTCAATGTATGGCAAAACCAATACAGTATTGTAAAGTAAAATAAAGTAAAAAAAAAAAAAAAAAAACAGAAACCTTGAATAGAACAAAAATAGCTGAGCTTCCTTCAAGCAGGAGGGAATCAAGTATGACTGCTTGAAGTGGGACTCTGGTCTTCTCCTGCCTGTAAACTGAAAAAGCACATCTTCTTGAGGCTCGATCTCAGCACTTTTGGACTAGAACTTAACGCTACTGGCTATCCTGGTTCTCAGCCCTTTGGACTCAGATGAACTGTACCATCAGCTCTCCTAGGTCTCCACCTTGCCAAATGCATATTTTGGGATCTTGTCAGCCTCTATAAACATGTGAGCCAGTTCCTAATAAAAAATTATTCTCTATCTCTAAATATCCTATTGGTTCTGTTCCTCTGGAACCCTGACTAATACACAAGTCACTGGTGCAAATAAAACTACATTATGACATGATGGAACTCAGTGAAGAGCTATAGTATGATCACAGGATTTATAGATACTCCATCAGGGTCACAAAACAGGGTTTTAATAAATAATTATCTGATGGTTATTAAAGGCTATGGTAGGCAGAATTTTAAAACTGGTCTCCCAAGATATCTCACCATAATCCCAGGTACTGTGAATTAGAGGAGGAATCACACACACATTTGTGTTATATCCGCATGGTTAGTCGGATTGTGCAGTTATAATTGAGGTTATTAATCCACTGACCTTAATTGGGAGATTATCCTGAATTATCCAAAGAGGCCTAACCTAATAACAGGAGTCCTTTAAAAGCAGAGAGTTTCCTCTTGCTTGCAGCAGAGGAAAGCAAGAGAGATTTGAAGTAAAAGGTTTTGACATACCATCATTTGCTTGAGCTTCCCTGATAGCCTGTTGGTAAAGAATCCACCTGCAATGCAGGAGACCCCAGTTTGATTCCTGGGACAGGAAGATCCGCTGGAGAAGGGATAGGCTACCCACTCCAGTATTCTTGGGCTTCCCTAGTGGCTCAGCTGGTAAACAATCAGCCTGCAATGTGGGAGACCTGGGTTTGATCCCTGGGTTGGGAAGATCCCCTGGAGAAGAGAAAGGATACCCACTCCAGTATTCTGGCCTGGAGAATTCCATGGACTGTATAGTCCATGGGGTTGCAAAGAGTCGGACACAACTGAGCAAGTTTCACTTTCATTTGCTTGAAGATGGAGGGAACTATATGATGAGAAATACAGGCAGCCTCTAGAATCTGAGAGCAGCTCTAACAACATCCTGCAAAGATATAGTTCAGTCCCGCCACCACAGGAGATGGATTCTGCCAATCACTTGGATGAGCTTGGAAGCTGCTTCTTCCACAGCATCTCCAGGTAAGATTCCAGCCCCACCGACACCTTGATTTCAGCCTCGTAAGACTCTGAGCAGAGAACTCACTTGATCCATGCAGCATGCATTAGCTATGGGAACCAGGGAATAATAAATATGTTTTGGTTTAAGCTGCCAAATTTGAGTCAATTTGCTGTGCAGCAATTGAAAACTGATCACCGGTATTTAAATTATTAGTGTACTGAATCTGTTGAGCATAAGGTAATTCTCTGCATTATCCACTGTACTGGGAAGGTTAAGAAATCATTTCTGGCCCAGTAATAATCACACGTACCTGAAAGGTGCCAATTAAAATAAGCATCACTAAAGTCACAGTACAGAGAATTCTAACTCTAATTGTAGTGAAGACTAATTACAAGGTAGAGGTAAGAACAGGCAGCCTGCAGTGTGGCAACATGAGGTCACATGGAGGTCTGACGGGGCCATACTCAGCATGAACGGCTTGGGTGCAGAAGCTGCCCACTCAGCCCCTGCCCTTTAGATAAAGCAGAACATTCAGTTCCCAGTCTCTCTGCAGGGCAATAACAGGCAAGCACAGTCAGGGGAACTGCAGGTAATGGTTCTCAATTAAATTGAAATAAATTATTATGAAAAAGGGTTTAATGTCATAGACATTCTTTGAGGCTTTAGAGGCAGACAGACTGGCACCAAAACTCTATGATCCTAGCTGGGTTTAAGACTTATAATTTATTAACTGTGTGTATGTGTCTGTGTGTGTGTGTGCAGGTAAGACACTTCCTCCATCAACAATCCTGACAAATCTTTTCAGACCACTGGGTTTAAGATGTCCTTGCATGATTTTCTGTACTAAGAGAGCTGGATCAGCTTGCCTGATACATCTAACCCCAGAGCCTACCACGGTGCATGGAACATACACATTTCCTGACTTTTATACAGCTCCCTGTACTCAGGAGCCTCGACTACCAATGTACTGGCGACTTCCTGGATTCATCTTCACTGTTGGTCCTTCTAACAATCTCTCAGTTTCTGAAATGTCCTCACGATGGGAGCCTTTGGAAATCCAAGGCTTTGCAAATGAAAAAATGATGGAAACATAAAAATCATTTAAAAAATGTAACTGGAGAAATTAATTAGTGAATATAAGGCTGGTATAAGAATATAGTAAGAAAGGGATGACAGAGGATGAGATGGTTAGATGGCATCACCAACTTGATGGACATGAATGAGTTTGAGCAACTTCTGAGAGTTGGTGATGGACAGGGAAGCCTGGCGTGCTGCAGTCAACTGGGTCGCAAAGAGTCGGACACAACTTAGCAACTAAACTGAACTGATAAGGCTGGTAATGTGATTATTTAATCATTCTGTTGAAAATCACAAATATTCGGGATTAAAGAATCGCATCCCACCTGCAAACAGTGGAATTTTCCAATACAGGCCTTAGCATTCAGAGTCACAATATGATCTGACTTCTGACCCTACTGCCTCTCTTCATTCTCAGCCCTAATCTTTGTTTCCTCTTCCTCTTTGCCCATCTTGCACTGTACATGTACTCCATGGATGCTTCTAATTCAGAAAGGACACTTCTTTTTTGGTTTGTTTTCCTGTGAGATCCTAAGGGCTGGCACCATGGTTGCTTTGCTCTTTGCTTATCATGTAGGACATACACTGCAGGAGACATCTTAGGCATTGCTGAAGGTTTGTTGAATGCGACTCTTTCATACTGAAACTTTAACCCCAAAAACATCTATTTGCAACCTGGGGGTAGTAGAGTAGAGGCCTTCTACACAGGTAGCATAGCTGTGGGTTATGAGTATCAGGTACCATGGAAACTCTTCTAGAAACTCAGGAGGTTTTGGAGGACATGAACTGGCTCTTATCTCCATGTGCCTCTACACAGTATATGCCACAGTTTTTAGCCCACAGTATGGCAAAATGCAACACTTTCCAGAACTGAGTCATGTTTATGCCTTTCCACGTTTGCCACCCCCAAGTATAATGTTATAAGCTTAATACTGTCTGTAAAGGAAAGTACTATTTGTCATGAGAAAGACTCTAAAAATAAACAGAATGAGGAGATAGAGAAACAGTATAGAATTTTTCAATTTACACTGGTGACTCTCAAAAACACAAGTGAAGTCGCTCAGTCGTGTCCGACTCTTTACGGCCCCATGGACTGGAGCCTACCAAGCTCCTCTGTCCATGGGATTTTCCAGGCAATAGTACTGGAGTGGATTGCCATTTCCTTCCCCAAGGGATCTTCCCGACTCAGGGATTGAACCCGGGTCTCCCGCATTGTAGACAGACGCTTTACCATCTGAGCCACCAGGGAAGTCCTCAAAAACACAAGAATGTTCTTCAAATTCTTTTTTAAATTGTGGAGATATGCAGACAATGGATTGTGACAGCAGTTCTAAATCCCAGCTCTGCCACTTCCTCACTCTGTGGTGAGCAAGGCATCTATCCTCCCGGGCCTCAATTCCCTCATTTGTGACACTGGAATAATAGCACTTATGCTGCAGGGATTTTATGAAAACTGTCAGCGAGTTATGAAAACAGCTGACCTGCAGTAGCCCCCAAAGAGATTCTATCATCTCTTCTGATATGTAGTTAGGAAACAGCAACAAGAGAACTAGGATTCCTTTACAAGAACTCTGGGAATTATACACATCAGAAGATTCATCCAAAGCAACAAGTCAAGGAGCTTTCCTATGAGGTGTAGGCTGGTACTAAAAGCAATCTGATCAACGTTAAAATGAAGTTTAGAAACTAAGAGTCTAATTGGTGTCCTCTGCTAGGAGATCTTCTATTTTATGAAAACTGCTAACAAAACCCCTGATTTTCAAATGTGCCTGAAATAAATACCCGAGAAGAAGATGGGGAAAAAAGTAAAGGGAAAGCCATTGTCCACTAATCTCTAATTCCAGAGGATGATGCCTGGCTCAGAACTCCTCTACCATGCTGCTCACTAATGTGCATCATCCCAGAACATGGAGATTTTACTGAGGTCCTGGAAGACTGTGGCCATTTTCCTGATTCCAATTTTGATTCCAAATCTCACTTGTTGTCTTTATCAAAGAAGCCTGTGAAATGTGCAGAACAGCTTGGTAACCCTGAAAGATCTGTGTTGCTTCTGAAGGAACCGGTCTCGTGGTACAGTGCTTGGGCCTGTGGGTACACAGCAGCACTGATCAGTAAGATCCTGACCTTCCCTCCTGGGCCAGTTTGAAGTCTTTGTGGAAGGAAAGGGCATCCTGCCAAGAACTCGATTCTCATACAAGGAAACTAGCTCTGCAGCAAAGGACCCTCCCCAGCATACACAATCATCAAAAGTCATGAAGAAGTATAAATAACACTTACTTTGTTCCTTTGCAAGGACTCAAAACAGTCACCTTCCATCTGCCACAGCAGGGGTCAGTGTTGAATATACCACCATTTGATCAAAGGAGCTGGGCCGAAATCTCTGGGATGAAGCACTTCTGCAAGTGATATGAGCCGGGATGAAAGCTTTGGAGAGTGTATCAGTGAAAAAAGGAAGGGAACCAAACAGGACTGCTGGGAGCAGATTAAGTGTGTGTGTGTGTGGGGGGGGCGTCTGCCTACACTGTGGGCTTCCCTGGTGGCTCAGTGGTAAAGAACCCACTTGCTAATGCAGGAGATGCGGGTTCAATCCCAGGGCCCGGAGGATCACCTGGAGAAGGAAATGGCAACCCACTCCAGTATTCTTGCCTGGGAAATCCCAAGGACAAGGATTCTAGTGGGCTATAGTCCATTTGGTCACAGAAGATTCAGACACGACTTAGTGACTAAACAACAACAGCAACTGTCTATGCTGAACTCACTCTGAGGTGTTATCACCAATGAGCCCTGAATTGGGCTCTCATTGGGCTGTCTACTGCCAGATCACAGGCAACCCAAAGAATGTCCATGGTCTCAATATTCACCCTTGTGAAATGGGAATGACAATATGACCTCTTGAGGGTTTTTATTAGGATTCAACTACAGAAGATCCATGAAGAGCCTAGCGTGGTGCTGATCTTTGTGTGTGCTATGACTCCACAGTAGTCTCAACTTACGTTCAACTAGTTCATTACCTTCTTTTGCACTCACCATGTTTGATTATATGGTTACCTTTTTATTCTCAAAGATACAATTTTATTGAAAGAAAATATGTAAAGTACTGCATGTTCTGCACAGCTAAAGCAAAGTCTATTTAGATGACGAAGGCCTGAGTTCCAGAAATGCCACCCTAAGTCAGGCTGGGTAGTAAGCCCAGTGCTAGCCTATGAGACTTCCACAGAAAATGAGTCAGACATCTGGCCGCACTGACTAGCAGACTTTGCATGGCGCTGATAGGTCCATGGTTCTCACACGGATGGTGCCTACTGGGAGAACCACAGTTTGGAAACAGAATCTTTTCTCTATTAGTGCCACTTTCACAATTTAATTCATTAACTCAGTGAATATTCAGTAGTGTCTCTCCAGCTGTATCAGAAAGTTTGCTGGACCGTGGACTGACAAAGTTCCATGGTTTGACAAAGACAAACAACAGCCCTTGCCCTCAAGGGTATCACAATGTACCAAGGGAGGCAGAAACATTCAGTATAGAAACTGATAGCATCTGCATGACTACAGTGTGTTCTCAGTAATGTTCTGGGCTGGTGGAGATTGACCAGTGAGCAAGAGAGAAAGATCTCTAAGATCAAGGACTTCGCAGCTGGGAACTATGGGGGAGGACAGAGATAAGTACAAAGAAAACAAAGAAGTAAATAACAGAGTCTGTTAGGTGATAAGTGTTGTAATGAAAGGACAATGTACGGCAAGATAAAGGGGATGAGGGATAGGGTGGATGGTGGGACAGGTGGGTACACCTGCCCATATACTGTCCAGTGGCCTGGGTAGCCCTCACAGAGAAAGCAAGTGAAAACTGAGCAAGGCCTCCATGGAAGTGAGCAGGTCAGCCAGGCAGATGTGGGTGAGGAGCATGCAGGCAAAGGGAAGAGCTGGGACAAAGGCCCTGAGGAGGGAGCCTAGCTGACATGACCCAGAAACTGCAGAGCCCAGCTGACCTGGAGCTGAGTGACTGAAGGGAGGCTGCTGGGGGTATAGTCAGAGAGGAGACAGGGTCAGATCCCATAGGACCTCAAACACCTCTCTTAGTGATTAGCATTTGACTCTAGAGACAGCACTAGCAAGGGTTTGGGTGCTGAATTTAGGTCAGTAGAGAGGACAGTATCGGTGAAAAAGGGGGACACTGCACTCAGGGAACCAGAGGGAGTGACCAAAGAAGCAGGAGGAATCAAGACGTGCTCACGGCCTCTTTGAGAGAGTGGAAACACTCACCTGGACTTGCTCTCCATTGATCTTTGTGCGCACACCCTTGATTGTTCACACGTGTGCTGTTACTCACACAATCACAAACCTAGAAGTCTTGCTTTTATCCCCATGGTTCATTGATTAATCAAAGAGAAAGACTGGAAAGATATTGTTTTGTTCTGATCACTTGGTGTTTGAGAAGTTTCTACTGAATGCCCTCCTATAGCCCCTCTCTGCACTTGAGGGAAAAAGAGATAATGCAAGGAACACGATGAAGCCTCCCCACATGAAAAGCCACGTATGGAGTTGCCTGTGTTCACTCATCTCTCATTTTATATTTGGAATAAACAATTATTAGGTGTAATAAGAACCATCCTTCATGATCCAAATAGCCTTTGTCACACTCTTTCATTCAATCAATATATTTTGAATCCCTGCTGGATGCCAAGTTCAGGTCACTGTGCTGACTCTGAGAACAGGTGTTTATTTGGCTGGCCCCTAGCCTTTACATTTTTTTCAAACATGCAGACAGACCATCACAGCGCTCCCTAAATAAAACCATGACAGAATTCAAGTCAACGGAGCCTGGCAAAAAGAGGAGGGTAATTTGATCGCAGTATAAGAGATGAGTGAGTAATGGTCAGGAAAGCCTTTGCGGGAGGGAGAAATTAATGAGGTAGGTACTTTCATGATCCCCATTTTAAGATGAGAACTATCAAGGTCCAAGATATTCACTGATGGAAGAAACACAAGCTGGAATCAAGATTGCCAGGAGAAATATCAATAACCTCAGATATGCAGATGACACCACCCTTATGGTAGAAAGTGAAGAGGAACTAAAAAGCCTCTTGATGAAAGTGAAAGAGGAGCGTGAAAAAGTTGGCTTAAAGCTCAACATTCAGAAAACGAAGATCATGGCATCCGGTCCCATCACTCCATGGGAAATAGATGGAGAAACAGTGGAAACAGTGTCAGACTGTATTTTGGGGGGCTCCAAAATCACTGTAGATGGTGAGTACAGCCATGAAATTAAAAGACGCTTGCTCCTTGGAAGAAAAGTTATGACCAACCTAGATAGCATATTCAAAAGCAGAGACATTACGTTGCCAACTAATGTCCATCTAGTCAATGCTATGGTTTTTCCTGTGGTCATGTATGGATGTGAGAGTTGGACTGTGAAGAAGGCTGAGCGCCAAAGAATTGATGCTTTTGAACTGTGGTGTTGGAGAAGACTCTTGAGAGTCCCTTTGACTACAAGGAGATGCAACCAGTCCATTCTGAAGGAGATCAGCCCCGGAATTTCTTTGGAAGGAATGATGCTAAAGCTGAAGCTCCAGTACTTTGGCCACCTCATACAAAGAGTTGACTCATTGGAAAAGGCTTTGATGCTGGGAGGGATTGGGGGCAGGAGGAGAAGGGGACGACCAAGGATGAGATGGCTGGATGGCATTACTGACTCGATGGATGCGAGTCTGAGTGAACTCCGGAAGTTGGTGATGGACAGGGAGGCCTGGTGTGCTGTGATTCATGGGGTTGCAAAGAGTCGGACACGACTGAGCAACTGAACTGAACTGAACTGAAGACTATACAGCTAGTGAGAGAGTGAGATTTAAATTCTAGGGCATTTGGTTAACAAAACACAAATTTTCCCCACTCATTGACTACTACTAAAATCACATTCCCTGACTCTGCTTCCCTTTAATACATCCAGAAATTCTCGCAGGTATGGGTGGTAACTCTCCTGAAAGCTGGAATCGGCTATAAATACCATAAAGCTCTGAGAAGGTCTGAAATTGTCTCCATCTGAGCTGACATCTGTTGTGGAGAACTCCTCCCTCTTAGAATTGCAATCCACTTCAATTTAATCACAAAAGAGACAATTCTAGGTTCCCTGCCCATCTCACCAAGAAAGGTGCCCAACTGTGCACGATCATTTTTCTAATCTTGCTCTCACTTTCCAATCTGCCTGCTCCTTCCTAACTCAGAAAAAGTGCACAAATATGTATCCCTGACCTGTTGCTCTCAGGGAAGATCATCTCAGTTTTAGAACATTACATAGAAGCTATGGTTTCCTGGGTGCCTGGATCACCCAGGTAGAAAAAAAAAAAATGAGAGAGGAGAACATCTGTACCATAAGGGACGACATGTACTGTGTGTGCATCTCAGCAATCTCAGCACACGTGCAATCTGTCATAGTGAAGGGAAGATTACCTTTGGAGTCAGAGTCAAGGTCTGACTCAGTTCAATGTCAATCTCAACCCCAGTACACAAGCGCTTTTCAACTCTCTGCTTGCTTCACACATGCTGTTGTCCCATCAAAGCAAGCTCCATCGCCAAGGCTATGACAATGTGGGAGGCATGCACGTATCACAGCTGTCGCTCTAACAGTCTACTACTACAGTGGCTCAAAAAACAACCCTGTTCATCAGTGCAGTAGCGCTGAACTATAGATAAACCACACAGTGGAGTGCTAGTCTTTCAGAAAAGATTTCTACTCTTGTCTAGAAAAAGTCAAAACTGTCTTGCCCTATTGTTTTAACAGGTGGAAAATACAATTATTTTATGAAAATCAGGGGAAAAAACTAGTTTGTAAATATCCTTGGCATTGTACTAAACCTGCAACTAGTGGATCTCATTATCCAGAAACATGCTATGACTTTGCCAGTAGGAATTCACTCTCTACCTCCTTACATATTATAATGTTGCCTCTCCTCTGCCTTCCAAAAACTATGCCCCACCCCCAGCACAGACATATTCAGTTCAGTTCAGTCCAGTCGCTCAGTCGTGTCCGACTCTTTGCAACCCCATGAATAGCAGCACGCCAGGCCTCCCTGTCCATCACCATCTCCCGGAGTTCACTCAGACTCACGTCCATCGAGTCAGTCAGTAATGCCATCCAGCCATCTCATCCTCGATTGTCCCCTTCTCCTCCTGCCCACAATCCCTCCCAGCATCAAAGCCTTTTCCAATGAGTCAACTCTTTGTATGAGGTGGCCAAAGTACTGGAGCTTCAGCTTTAGCATCATTCCTTCCAAAGAAATCCCGGGGCTGATCTCCTTCAGAATGGACTGGTTGCATCTCCTTGTAGTCAAAGGGACTCTCAAGAGTCTTCTCCAACACCACAGTTCAAAAGCATCAATTCTTCGGCGCTCAGCCTTCTTCACAGTCCAACTCTCACATCCATACACGACCATTGGAAAAACCATAACCTTGACTAGACGGACCTTAGTCGGCAAAGCAATGTCTCTGCTTTTGAATATACTATCTAGGTTGGTCATAACTTTTCTTCCAAGGAGCAAGCGTCTTTTAATTTCATGGCTGTACTCACCATCTGCAGTGATTTTGGAGCCCCCAAAAATAAAGTCTGACACTGTTTCCACTGTTTCCCCATCTATTTCCCATGAAGTGATGGGACCGGATGCCATGATCTTCATTTTCTGAATGTTGAGCTTTAAGCCAACTTTTGGCTCTCTTCTTTCACTTTCATCAAGAGGCTTTTTAGCTCCTCTTCGCATTCTGCCATAAGGGTGGTGTCATCTGCATATCTGAGGTTATTGATATTTCTCCCAGCAATCTTGATTCCAGCTTGTGTTTCTTCTAGTCCAGCGTTTCTCATGATGTACTCTGCATATAAGTTAAATGAGCAGGGTGACAATATACAGCCTTGACATACTCCTTTTCCTATTTGGAACCACAGACATATTACATGGGTGTAATTTAATGTGGGAATGGGGGAATAGACTATAAAATGGCACCTCTGGTATGACAAGGAAATAGTACCTGGTAATTGTGAAGCAGACCTGTGATGTAGCTGCAGCCTGTTTGGTCCACACCTCCCTGCAGACAGGAGAAGAAAATGGCAACCCATTCCAGTATTCTTGCCTGGAGAATCCCATGGACAGAGGAGTTGGCAGGACATGACTCAGGGACTAACACTTTCAAGTCCTAAGCAGATAGTGAAGGACAGGGAAGCCTGGTGTACCGCAGTCCACGGGGTCCCAGAGAATCACGACACGACTAACTGACTGAAAACAAGAAAGTACTAAGCAAGAAATGAATAATAATAATCCCTGCAGACACCAGCACAATCTCCCAACTTTGCTAAATTGCCTCTTGATTTACTCAAATATCTTTTAAAGCTGAGTATGAGTTTTATCATTTTACAATGTCTTAACCATATTTTTAGGATTCCTTGGTGTTTCATTTACTTTGTAGTGGTTGATACTACCACTGTGATGTGATCATTTACCCATTCTATTTTCTACAGGATTATTGATGGCATACATGAAAGCTCTTGGGATTTTAAATGTGAATATTTATTAATTTCTCCCACTTAAAGAAGTTTATTTTTACATCATTTCTCAGGTGTTTCCCAAGAATATATTCCTCCTGTCTGCAAAAAAGAGAATTTTGTCTTCTTTACCAAAATGGCAGGCATTTTTCTCTTCACGTTCTCATTACATGGGAAAGAAAATTTTAAATGATATCTAATAACGTGGGTGATAATTGATATATTTGCCTAGATTCTGATTATGATGGATTTTGTTTTTGATTTTTAATTGTCAGTATGAACACACTGAGGAATACATCTTGCTGAAATTTATATTTTTTCCTAGTGTAGTGGTTTTTTGTTTTTTGTTTTTTTTTTTTTGGTGGGGGGTAGGGTGGAAGTCCTAGCATGCAGCAGAGGAAACTTTCCTGAGCAGGGATCCAACTTGTGCCTCCTGCTTTGAAGTGCAGAGTCCTAACCACTGGATCTCCAGGGAAGTCCTCCTAGTTTGTTTTTGGTCATGGTCTGTTGCATTCCACCAAATGTTCTTTGATCATCCATACATCATTGACATATGGTCATTAGAGGTAGTATGGCTATTGGTTCAGGTGATACTCTGTATATCTCTTATCTTTTTCTTCCGATAGTTTTGTTCTATCATGCCCACATACTTTTGTCATATTATGCTCAAGATATTGAGGGTAGTCTTGCCACCAGGAACAGAATCATTTTTATGGGCTATTTGGGTATACACGGAGTGGAACAGACCCTGGGAAGCTGAACAAACTTGTTATTTAAAAAACAGACTGTATGTTTCATAACCATTTTCCACATACCTTTCCGATTCGATTTCCCCTTGAGGAATGGATTATTTCCTTGGAAAAGTGAGTTGTCATGATCCGGCTTGCCTGATGCCAGCAGAGTGTCTGCAGGTAAAAGAGACAAAGATGCCTAAGTTGCAATAAGGCAAAATGTGGGGGACATCAGAGGTCTTCTCCATAAGGTTACTGTGAGAGCAGGGAAACAATCAGAAGGAATAAAATGCAGGGGGAAGGCTTTAGGTTGTTATATCTGGGGTTGTGGGAAGGCCACTTCTTGGCCATGGGTATAGGATGGCTAGACCCACTCCAGTATTCTTGCCTAGAGAATCGCATGGACAGAGGAGCCTGGTGGGCTGCTGTCCATGGGGTCGCACAGAGTCGGACAGGACTTAAGCGACTTAGCATGCATGCATGCATTGGAGAAGGAAATGGCAACCCACTCCAGTATTCTTGCCTGGAGAATCCCAGGGACGAAGGAGCCTGGTTGGCTGCCATCAGACTCAGACACGACTGAAGCGACTTAGCAGCAACAGCAGCAGACAGAGGTGAGAGATCACCAAGTGGCCTTGCTGGAGTCCCAGGCCAGGAGGCTTCTGAAACTCAAAATGTAAAATGTGAAGGGACTGCCAGAGGCATGTTTCCCAAAACCTCAACCAGTGCTTCCCAATGAGAAAGAGATGTGTGGAGTGTGTGAAGGGGAGAGATTCCTGCTTTGCGTGGCTCTCCAGCTGTTGGGTGAATATGACCTAAAGTGCAAAGGTCTGGACCAAGTAGGTGAGGAGTTTACTGATGAGGAAACCAGAGACCAGAGGTTAGGTAACATGTCAACAGGGGTAGGTTCAAGAAAGCTGTTCAGTCGTGGACTGGACTGTGCCAAGGTGTCTGGCCAAGTGAAGAACCTGTTGAAAAAACAAAACTGCACGAAATGACTCAGCAACGATTCGGTACTCTTTCGCCCAATACCTAGGATCATCTTGACAAAACCGAGGCCTTCCTATAAGGAAGCCGGTACTCTTCACTGTGGAAGATGACTACGACCTTATGCACTTGACCATCCGTCTTGTGGTGCTGTGTGAAAAACGATTGCGTGTGTGTTTTCTGCGACCTGCTGGAGAGGGTGAAGAGAAACGTCCGGCCGCGCCACAGCCACGTCTGGGTCAAAGGCACACGTGGAAAGAAGCTGGCCCAAGTCACAATGCGGTGCCTTTCACCCTGGGGGACGGACAGCCCCAGCCGGAGAAGGGCCAGGCGCCTGCGCTGTGCGCCAGTGGCGCCGGGCGCTGCGGGAGCCGCGAGACCCCCGCCCTCCGACGGGAACGCGCACGTGCCTGGGGACGCGGACGCGCGCGCGAATGCGCATCACCTCGCTCAGCCTCAGTCTGGGCGGCTGAGGAGGGAAGGAGGGACGCACGGAGACGCGCACCAGAGACGCGAGTGGGCTCTTCGCAGAGTGGCGGGCTCGGGGCGGAGGCGGGGATGGGGGCGGGGGCGGGGCCTCCTCCACTCTGGCGTCTGTGCCCGGGACCCCCGGCCGCGCAGGGGACGGACCGACTGACGTACCTCGCGCGCCCCCGCCCCCGTCCCCGCCCCCGCCTTATCTTCCCTGAGCTCCTGGGGCTCCTGGGCTGAGGCCCCTCTCTCACCCTCGGCCCCTCCCCGCGGCTCTTTCTCTCCCCAGCACCTTGGAGCCCCTCGAGCCGGCGGCGGCGGGGACCTGAGCGGCGGCGGACGGCCTCGAAGATGAAGTGCAAGCCGAACCAGACGCGGACCTACGACCCGGAGGGGTTCAAGAAGCGGGCGGCGTGCCTGTGCTTCCGGAGCGAGCGCGAGGACGAGGTGCTGTTAGTGAGTAGCAGTCGGTACCCGGACCGCTGGATCGTGCCGGGCGGGGGCATGGAGCCCGAGGAGGAGCCGGGCGGTGCGGCCGTCCGCGAGGTGTTCGAAGAAGCGGGAGTCAAGGGGAAGTTAGGCCGGCTCCTGGGCATTTTCGAGCAGAACCAAGATCGCAAGCACAGAACGTACGTGTATGTACTGACTGTCACTGAGATTCTGGAGGATTGGGAAGATTCGGTTAGCATTGGGAGGAAGCGAGAGTGGTTCAAAGTCGAAGATGCGATCAAGGTTCTCCAGTGCCACAAGCCCGTGCATGCCGAATATCTGCAAAAACTAAAGCTGGGCGGTTCCCCAACCAATGGAAACTCCGTGGCCCCGTCCCTGCCGGAGGGCGATCCCTAGTCTACCGCTCGTGCACAGACTTCTGCTTTCCGCCTACCTGACAATAAGTAGTGCCCGGAGCACCTCTCTTGTTGCCGTGTGCGTTCTCACTGGGAGGAGGGAGGCTTCTTTTGTTTCCTTGGCAGACCTCTGAATCACGCTTGCAAACTGTCTCAGTTGCCAGGCACTGTTTTCAGGCACTTTGCACGTTTTTCAGATGCTTTCAGAATCGCTTCTTGGTAACACTATAACACATTTCAGAAAGCCAAAGCCACGTGGGTTGTTTTTTTTAAGTTGCCTTAACTGCTCACTCAGACTTTGAGGTTAACGTATGTGTGTGTGTACGTGTATGGGCGCTGTGGTTTGTTTTTTCATATTTCACACTTATGTGTGTGTGTATGGGTCTTCATGTGTACTTTTGGTACCAGTCTTGTGGTTTGAGTTGTATTGAGGTCCTTTAAAATCTGATCACCTTGCTTGTGGGCCTTTTCATTAATTTTTTTTCTTAAATTGTTTTCTCATTCACAGCATTAGCCCTTATCAGCAAGCCCTTCTGTGAAGGGAATTGGTTTGAAGGACGAATTTTGAATTTCAAAAAGTTATTAGAAATTTTACAGCGTGTGCTCTTTCTGTATTGAACAATAATTGTATGTTCAGATATGTGATCTAATTTGCCCTTTTCAGAAATTGCTTTATTCATTTGTAGATAATTCGAGTTTCAGAACATTTTCACAACTGGTATTTTTTTACTTCTTACTTGAAATAGCCATTTCCCATTTAGCCCGAATGTAGCTTAGCAGAATATTATTTTAGAGTAAACGCACTCTTGGGGTGATATTGTTATGTACATCTCCTGATACATATTATGAAAACTGTATTCCGACTGTGATTTAGCATGCTCATCTCCAACTCATATTTCTCTTTTCTCAGTGCCCTAAAACAACTGTGGTTCTCTCAGTATAAACTATTCTTTGAAAGAAAGTTTGCGTATTTGAATTTGTGATAGTCCACTTAAACTTATCTGAATACCAGTAGTCAAAAGAATGGAATATTATGTTGTAATTAAAACCCAATTGAGGGAGTTAGCCTCTTGATATTCAGCTGTTACACACTTCTCAAACTGTTAGGATGCCTGAACAATCTCTCATAAAGTTTTAGGATAAAAATTTTGTGTCACATAATAAACTTTTTTGGCACCAATTTAAAAATACTTAGATTATCTTCAATATTTGCTTGAAATCAGGGATCCTATCTAGAGCATATAGGTCTGGCTTCTAGGACTACCTTTATTTCTCTAGCCATAGTAAATAGGTAGATATAAAGCCTACTTGGTGAAGTGGGTATTGGTAGGTGGAAATATCTTACCTAATTTTTAGGGCAACCTGAATTGTCATATCTCTTAATCATTATTGATAGATATTTTGTGTCAATTAACTTTTGGAAGGTCACTATTATGCACTCCCTATTAAGAACTTTGAAAATTTAGCAACTTGGAACTCTCAAGAACGTTAAGAAAAAGCCTACTTTGTGAAGAGAGTATGAGTGGGGGATATTTTTATTTAACATCTTAAAAATATTCCACAAATAGATAAGTGGTAATTACTGTAATTTAAACCCTTTTTTCTTCTACAAATTAACAAAAACACAGTCACTAGTAAAATTGAATATTCTACGTTTTCTTTTAAAACTTTGGTGCCAATTTTTAAAATAAGATCTTTACCATACATAAATATGTCTAAATAAAAGTATGTGTTGTAATTGACAAAACTAATATCATAGGAGTGAGTAGAAAATGAATAGCTTTTAAAAGACAAATTATATGATTTCATATTTTAAATTATGTAGGATTAGCAAATATGTGTTTCAAAATTATGTTCTTTTTTACAGAAAGATGTCTTATTTTTAACAAACTCTCTAAATCCCACTAGTTGCCCTTTCCTTTTCTAACAGTCCAAATCAACTAATGATATTTGAAATTTTTCAAAGTATACACTAACAGCAGAGAAATTGGATTTTTAAATGACCATTTCATATATAAAACTGCCTCCATCTAAAAGGTTGCCACAGACACCTTGGAAGTTTAACTTATACATGGCATCCTTAGAGATAATAATGCACGATCTTGTTTTGACTTTTCAACTACGTATTTGACAAATGTGAAAAGTACAGTGTTGATGTTCATCAGGTCTTGTTAGCTTGCAAATATTTGTTATATTTAATTCAGAAAAATTTGAATTGGGTTTTATCACTTGCTAGGATTATCTTTAGTTCCCCAGTTATCTTCAGTTTATGCAGTCTGTAAAACTTTTCACTTCTAAATTGCAAAAGAATATTTTATGGTTATCACACACTTTTTAAACATTCAAATTCAAAAGAGCAGTTCTTGTTATACTTTTGGAGTTTAGTCAAGAAAATATTAAAAAGCCTAAAAATCCTTTCATTTTAAGAGAGAAATCCAAAGAATTCAGCTTAAAAAAGTTGACACAGAAGTAACAAACCAAATCGCATCTAGTTAACCTCCATCCTCCAAGAGCTTGATCCACAGTTGGGATTTTCTTCATGCAGAGTCATTATTATTACACTAAAAATGTACAGATGAGTTTTTCAATTCATTCCCCTCAAAGAAAACAGTGCATTGATCAACCTTTCAGACATGAGGTGGGAATTTATTTTCAGCAGGTTTTTAAGACTGGATTTTTTTCCCCAAAACTTGACAAATGTTTTAAAAAACATTTTAAGAAGACATGTTGGAATAAAGATAATGTTGATATGTAATATATAGTTTCCCTGGATGCCCAGTGTATTATATTTTCTAAGGAACTTGTTTTGTTGATCAGATCAGTTAAAAGAAATAACTCTGAAAGGGATATGAGGTGGCTATACATATTTTGAATTCTGTTGTATAGTTTATTTTGAAAGAACTGTAAATATTTCAACATTTTTGTATTTAGAAACATCAGTTAAATATTGATGAATGTGTGTGCATGCACATGTGTAAGCAACAGGAATAGACAGCTTCTGAAGTCTTAGCATCATTAGAGGGCCCTTCTGGGACAGAAGGGTAAAAGGGCTCTGAAGCTGGAGCTGCTCCTCTCATTTCCATTTAAGGGGAATCCAATTGTAAGAAAGAGCAATTCCTCCATCAATAGGTGTTAACTGGGAAAAGGAAGCTGAAAATGCTGCTTTAAAGCCTGTAGTACTAACAGCTGGCCAAAGTTTTCTTTTCTGGATTCCTTTTGTGGAAGCACCAAGAAAAATAGGAAATATTTTCAGCATCATTCCAGTATTGTAATCATCTTTCTAAATGACTATTAGCATGTTAGACTATGGACTCTTTGAGGACTAGGACCCAGCCTGAATCCTTACATATCCCCAAAGCCTTAGAACAGTGGCTAAAATATGGAGACATCTGTCATTAATCCACAGATTAGAAATATCTACTATTAGTGTATTCTATAACAAAATACTTGTGTGTTGATTTATTGGCTTTATATTTTAACTAGGACAATCTTATTCCTCAGGCTCTCAGGTGGCTTCATAATGGAACTGCATTGGATAATTCACTGAAGGCTTTTCCAATACAAAGTAGTTGATGAACCATACTTCAGTAAATACTTGTTGATTAGAAGAATTGATGAACAAATACAACTATTAATGATATATTTTTTTAGGTGAATGGCATAGATGTTCAGATTTACTTTGAAGGAATCAAGTATATGAACCCAGTGATGAATGGAATTATGAAGACAGGTGAGCTCTTTCACACTCCCAAGGACACAGCTCATCCTATCCTTTTGGACACTTCCTCCCTGTTTATTGCAATGACTATTCTCCAGGTTGTTGCACTACTTCTGTATCTGTACAGACTTCTAATTTGGCATCTATGGCCTTCTTTGTGCTCTTATGATTATGTGTCTGTATTTCCCACCAGGTTATGTGACCTTGAGTGCAAAGACCTTATTTCCTTCATCTTTTTATAAATCTAGCATATAAGAAACCACTTGAAATATGGTAGACATCATTGAAGATTTGTCTAAAAAATAATATTTTGTAATGACACTGAGTGGTAAGGCATTTACCTTCTAATCTGGTGTTAGTACAGTAAATGCTATTTAGGTGATATGTGGCTTTTGTATATCAGGTGTGACACAGGTGTTTAAAGGCTTCTGTGAGATATTAGTAAAAATTCTTCTTTGTATGTCTGTGTCATCCCAGACGTTATGTGACTGCTATGGCAGTATGCTACACCACCTATGAAATATTTGCCAAAATTTTGAACCTAAATCTGGCTGTGCCTCTCGACATAACTCCTTATCTGTAGAAAATACAGGGAACAGAGAAACATTACATCACAGAGATGATATGAGCAGAATCAAGACTGCAGGAAACTCTACAGGACAAATGACCTAGTACCTTCAGTGAATGGCCAGAATGAAAGAAATGAAGGATGAACCTGCTGATTAAAAGAGATTTAAGGGACTTAACAACCAATTGTAATATATGGCTCTTTTTAGGATCCTGATTTGACTAGACTATAAAATAAAAATATTTTGAGACAAACTGGATAATTTGAAAATTGGACAACTTGATATTTTATATTAGTTGGAATAATAGTATTGCTGTTATGATATATTCCCAACTATTTACAGTTGAAATGATGTCTGGAATTTGCTTTAAAATAATGTCTGTATTTAAGTGTGTTGGAGGTATTGATGAAACAAGATTGGCCTTGACCAGATAATTGTTTAAGTTGGGTGATGGTTAAATGATGATTCATTATATTAAATATATGTTCCTCTCTACTTTTGTATATTTGACATTTTCCAAAATAAAAAGTTATCAGAATTCTTATTAAAGCTAATATATGAGGCATTAAGAAAAAAGAGGGAGAAAAATTTTATATTGTTTAGAAAATGTTGGCTCTGGTGTGCCATTTCGGGCCAAATAGGTCAAATAAGTCCCCCCAAAAGAAAAGGGGGACATACCCTGAAATAGCTAGTGTTTCCATTGCTACAGACCATTTCTGGGAGTTTTTTCTCTTAATTTGGCCCACTAAAATAGGAAAAATTAAATTTTTATTTAACAACTAACACTCACACGGAGAGTCCAGTTTATGTCAATGTGCAAAACCTAAGGGGTGAAGTCTCCAAGGGAGCAATTTTATGAAATTATAAAAATCCACAAAATATTTTTATTAGTTTTATAGAAGAATAATGGCTATAGATGTGTTAGTTGCACATTTGTTAAAGTTATACTTGAAGGTAGGTGACACAGGAAAGTAAATAGTTGACATTCTTGACTGCAGTGAACCATTTTGTGTTTCACAGATTGCAGATATTCCTTACGTTTTGAACTGTGCTTAGAATTCTGTAAAAGCTAAAACCTAGGTCAGAGTTAGTGAAGCTCTACTGAACTCATGAGGTCTGTCCTGACTTATTTTGTGGAGTAGCAGGCAGAAAGTGAGAACAACACTGGAGGTACCTTTTAGGGAAAATGCAGCAACAGCTCATTCACTCAGTCATGTCTGACTCTTTGCAACCCCATGCACTATAGCCTGCCAGGCTCCTCTGTTCACGGGATTCTCCAGGCAGGAATACTGGAGTGGGTTGCCATGCCCTCTTCCAGGGGATCTTCCTAACCCAGGGATCAAACCCAGGTCTCCTTCACCTCCTGCATTGGCAGGTGGATTCTTTATCACTGAGCCATCTGGGAAGCCCCTAAACACCTTCATAAGTGTGAAGGGCTGTGAAGATGAAGCTGCCCTTTCTACTCCTTACTGCCTTCTAGGTTGTATTCCAATCCTAAGAGCAAGCAGTTGCCCCAGAAAAAACTGTTTCTTGGAAAAGAAGAGATGAAAGGTTTATCTCAGAGGCCTTTATTACACACAGCTGGGCAGAGCTTTCACTTTCAAGATTCCCCTGTTTGTTAGAAGCAACAGAAAATTCCATAAACTTTTTCATTTATACCTTTCCTGAAAGTTATTTCCTAGCTTAAGTTTACTCTACTTTTAGCCAGTTTTTAAACTTTTAATTGAAGGATAATTGCTTTACAATACTGTGTTTTCTGCCATACGTCAGCATAAATCAGTCATAGGTATACGTATGTCCCCTTACTCTTAAACCTTAGTCCCACCTCCCACCCTTCTAGGTTGTAACAGAGCAACTGATTGGAGCTTCCTGCATCATCCAGCCAATTTTCACAGGCTATCTATTTCACATGTGGTAATTTATATATTTCCATGCTACTCTCGATTCATCCCATGCACTGTGTCCAAGTCTATTCTCTATGTCTGTGTCTCCATTGCTGCCCTGCAGATACGCTCATCAGTACCATCTTTCTAGATTCCATATTGTTGTTCAGTCGACAGTCATGTCCCACTCTTTGTGACCCCATGGACTGCAGCATGCCAGGCTTTCCTGTTCTCAACTATCTCTTGGAGTTTGCTCAAACTCATGTCCATTGAGTTGGTGATGCCATCCAATGATTTCATCCTCTGTCACCCCCTTCTCATCCTGCCCCCAATCTTTCCCAGCATCAGGGTCTTTTCCAATGACTCAGCTCTTCACATCAGGTGGCCAAAGTATTGGAGCTTCAGCTTCAGCATCAGTCCTTTCAATGAATATTCAGGGTTGATTTCCTTTAGGATTGACTGGTTTGATCTCCTTGCAGTTCAAGGGACTCTGAGAAGTCTTCTCCAGGAACACAATTTGAAAGCATCAGTTCTTTGGCATTCAGCCTTCTTTATGGTCCAGCTCTCACATCCACGCATGACAAGTGGAAAAACCATCCCTTTGACTATATGGACCTTTGTTGGCAAAGTGATGTCTCTGCTTTTTAATACTCTCCCTATGTTTATCATAGCTTTTCTTCCATGAAGAAAAGAAATTAATTTTCTTTTAATTTCATGGCTGCAGTCACCATCTACAGTGATTTTGGAACCCAAGGAAATAAAATCTGCCACTATTTCCATTTTTTCCACATCCGTTTGCCATGAAGAGATGGGAACAGATGCCATGATCTTAGTTTTTTGAATGTTGAGTTTTAAGCCAGCTTTTTCACTCTCCTCTTTTCACCTTCATCAGGAGGCTCTTCAGTTCCTCTTTGCTTTCTGCCATAAGGGTGGTGTTATCTGCATATCTGAATTTATTGATATTTCTCCCAGCAATCTTGATTCCAGCTTGCGCTTCATCCAGCCTGGCATTTCACATGATGTACTCTGCATATAAGTTAAATAAGCAGGGTGACAGTATACAGCCTAGACATACTCTTTTCCCAATTTTGAACCAGTCTGTTCCATGTCCAGTTCTAACTGTTACTTCTTCCAGTAACAAGCACTTATAACTTCTTAGCTTCATAAAATACAATACTATGGGATATTTGCTCAGGTGCTGAACTGGCCACACAGCTGCATTTAATAACTTACTGCTGCTGCTGCTGCTAAGTCGCTTCAGTTATGTCTGACTCTGCGCCACCCTATAGACGGCAGCCTACTAGGCTCCTCCGTCCATGGGATTTTCCAGGCAAGAGTACTGGAGTGGGTTGCCAGTGCCTTCTCCGAATAACTTACTGAAGGCGTCCCAAATACAAATGATTGAAAGAAACAGCCCTCAGTATTCATTATGTTGAAGAACTATTCATTAAATACATGTATACTAATTATTTTATTTTATGGATAAAAGATATAAATAGCAATCAGGGTTATATGATAACAAATTCACACATATAAGTCAAGCCAAGGCCATGACCTGACTGATTGGACTGGTAAAGATACAATGAGCTACTTCTAGATTTAGATAGTTTATTACTTAAATATACAGTGGAAAGATGAATGAGCCACAGGTTTCCAGCTCCCCAGGTCCTCAACCCACATTCCCTAAAAGACAAGAAACAAAAGGGGCTGTGTGATGATAATGCAAATTTTAGGATACACCATTACTAAACAGGCATACCTAGACTGGAGCTGAGTGGTTTTATGTTCTGTAACTCTGTTTTAAGGGGCACAGGACAAAAAGCCCAATACCTCATCAGAAACTGGTATGTGATGAGAAACTGCCTCATAATATACTACCAGAGGAGATGAGGTGTGTGGTATGTGGTCATGTAGCAGCTCCTTAACAGCGTTCCATCTCCTCATGTTCTGAAAAGTCACCAAGCATTTAACCAAGATTGAGATTAGCTGCAAGTTCAAGCCTGTATAGATACATACAAGGTTTGTCAGGTCACCATGGAGGAGCCATTCCCCTACAACTCCACTTTCCCCTCCTATGTCCAGCTAGTAATTCTTTCTGTAAGCACAGACCAACAGTCATGGCCACTCTGAAGATGCATGATGGACCTCCATCCAAAATTTGGTTCAGATGTTGAGGCCGATGATACCACTAACATACCAATAGGATATTCAAAAATTTATTACTCATGGAAAAGGGCTTTATGGGGAGAGCAGGACAGGCTTCCAAAGCTGTTTTGAAAATGTCTTGAGAGAACAGATAAAGGAGGCTGACTTGGATTTTTATTGCAGATAAATGGTAGGGATAAAGTGAGTGTTGCGATGCACAGCTACACACACTTCTGAAGACTAGTGAGTCCCAAATTTGCATTGTGGGCTGGCAGCTGAGAAATGAAAGAACCAATGGTGCAGTCTCTGTCCAAAGGCTAGCAGCCTGAAGACCCAGAAGAGCTGATGGTACATTATGAAATCTGAAGGTCACCTGCTGGAGAATTCTTGCTTGCTTGGGGGAGGTTGGTTTTTTTTGTTCCATTTAGGCTTCAGCTAAGTGGATGAGGCCCACCCACATCATGGAGGGCAAGCTGTTCATGCAAAGTTCACTGATTTAAGTGTTAATCTCATCCAAAATACCCTCCAAGTTGACATATAAAATTAACTCTCGCAAATCTATCCCCCCCCCCATCAACTTGGCACTCATAAACATCTCCTAAAACCATACTTAATCTCCAAATGAAGATGATAACAAGGTCATCTTTCCACCTAACATGATACAAGGATCCTGTGTATACCAAAAATAGACTCTTTCCCCAGAAGAGGAGGTAAAGTCCTTGAGTGACCTTTACTCTTCCTTCTTGATATCTCGTAACTTAAATACTATGATGCAAAATTAATACTGAAATGCTATGAAATAAAGTGAAGACACCTTCACTCTATTTACTTTATTCACTTTTAATGTTACACAAGGGGTTAATAGAGGGAAGAAAATGTATTATATACAGACAAACATACACATAACATACAACAAAATAAGGAAGAAATAAGACAGTTACATTCCTCATTATTAAAACAGGTCATGTGGTCATGGCTGGTATTCATAAATACCTTCTTCCTCTACTGCATATTCCCTTTGCCTTCAAGAAACACCTAAAATGGTTGTGGTTCTTTACCTGGTGGGGTGACCCAAACCTTCATTCTCAAAAGGTCTGGACCATTACTAATCCTGACTGGAATGAGTTGTTATAGTTTTCCATTTACTTTAATCACCAAACATACCACACTAAGAGATACTCTAGGGCATCTCCTGTATTGCAGACATGTTCTTCCTTCCCTGTTATATAGAGGAGCAGCCCAATTTCCCTTTGGTAGTCAGGATCAATTATCCCAGCCAAAACTAACTTTGCTGACTGACTCAGAGGCATGAGGAGCCCAAAATGGGCAGATTGCAGTCTTAACTTCTAGTTCAATGGAATCATTGTGTCTCCTGGAGGAGCTAAGACCTCTAGGTGAGCAGAGCATAATGTGAGAACAGGAAACAAAACTTTTGTTAATGGGTCACTAAGGGTAATAAGAGAGCTACTGCCATTTCCACCCCTTGATTCCTGGACCTATACATCCTAGCTATGGGAGAAAATGCACATGATGCTGAATGAGAGCACATACAGCCTCCTGGAGAAGCTGCTTGCTCAGGCCTACAAGATATTTACTAATTTCAAGATATTATTCCTCAAAGCGTTGTTCTGTTCTCCAAAGCTGGCCATTCCAAAGCAGACCAACTGCTTTAAGATTGTGGGGACTGCTTTAAGATTGTGGGAAAACCAGTGACTTTCATGGGTGTGGGCCCACTGCTGTACTTCATTTGTAATGAAGTGAGTTCCTTGATCAGAAGCAATGCTATATAGAATATCATGATGGTAGAAAGGCATTCTGTAAGTCCATGGGTAGTGGTTTTAGGAGAAGAACTAAGTGTAGGGAAGGTGAGCCTATATCCAGAGCAAGTGTCTATTCCAGTAAGGACAAAATGCTGCCCCTTCTGTGATGGGGGTGGTCCAGTGTAACCAACTGCCACGAAGGTGGCTAACTGATCATGCTGCCATATAGGGGGCTCTGTGTTGGTCTCTGCTGCTGGCAGAAGGGTCATTGAGTGGTGGCCATATTCAGGTTAGCTTTAACTACTAGACATCCATGTTGTAGAGTCCATGCACAACCCCCATTGCTCCCACATTGGCCACTTTGTTCATGAGCCTGTTGGGCAGGAGTGGCTGGGGAAAGAGGCTGACTGGTGTCCATAGCGTGGGTCATACTATCCACATGAATATTAAACTCCTCCTCTGTTAAGGTCATGCTTTAGTGAGCATTCACATGGGATACACTTATTTATGGTTTTTGCCCACTGAGAGAGGTCTATCCACATAACTCTTCCCCAAATTTCCTTGTCATCAGTTTTCCAATCATGTTCCTTCTAAGTGCCTATCCATCCAGCCAAGCCCATGGCCACAGCCCATGAATCAGTATGTCTGGCCATTTCTTCCAAGCAAAGTGAACAACCAAGAGCACTGCCCAAAGTTCTGCACACTGGGAGGAATTTCCTTCACCACTACCACTCAGGGATGGCTGTAGTGCTGTAGCTGTCCACTTTAGGGTGGTATCTGCATATTGTACAGAAACACCTATAAACCAAGCCTGAGACTTTTCTTCCTCTGTCAACTGATAGTAGGGACTCTGCATGAGGCCAGAAGTGCAGTCGGGGAGAGAAGGCAGTATAGGAGGAGGGGTACCATAGACATTTCAGCCACTTCTTTGTGTAACTTACTCATGCCTTCAGGGTACCCATGCCTGGGACTGATCACATATATACTGATTCCGTTTGAGGATGGAGTGTTGCTGTGTACACCCAACTTGGCTTGGTGCATCCATTCCACCATGAAAGTGACTTGGTGGCTATAGTTAAGCATTCAGTCTCTCCTAAGGCCTTGCAGCAAGCTAACAACTTTTCTCAAAAAAGAGAGTAGTTATCTATGGATGATGGCAGGACTTTACCCCCAAATCCTAAGAGCCTGTGTGATAATTCACCTAGAGGAACCTGCCAAAAGCTCCAAACAGCACCCCAATCTGTCACTGACAATTCAAGCACTCTTCAATCTATTAGATGATATGGCTTAAATGGTAGAGCAGCCTGGACTTCTTGCAGAGCCTGCTCTTATTCTGGGCACCACTCAAAACTAGTACTGTTTTTGTGTCATTCATAAAGTGGCCCAGAGTAACATACCCAAATGAGGAATATGTTGGCTCCAAAATCCCAAGAGGCCCAAGAAGCATTGTGCCTCTTTTTGGTTGTGGGAGAGCCAGATACATCTTATCCTTCTCCTTAGAAGGGTATCTCAACATTCCCCACTCAACTGGATTCCTAGAAATTTCACTGATGTAAAGTAATCTTTAATTTCTGTCAGATTTATTTCCTACTCCATGGCACATAAATGTCTTATCAATAAGTCTAGAGTAGTTGCTCCTTTTGCTCACTAGATCTAATCAGCAACAAAATACTAGCAAACAGAATCCAACAACACATAAAAGGATCATACACCATGATGAAGTGGGGTGTATCCCAGGGATGCAAGGATTCTTCAATATTCATGAATCAATCAATGTGATACCCTATAGTAACAAACTGAAAGATAAAAACCATATAATTATCTCAATAGGAGCAGAAAAACCTTTTGATAAAATTCAATACCCACTTATGATTAAAAATTCTCCAGAGAGTGGGCATAGAAGAAACCTACTTTCACATGATAAGGGTAATAAATATATCACAAACTGACAGCAAACATCATTCTCAATGGTAAAAACCTGAATGCATTTCCTCTAAGATCAGGAAGAATACAAGGATGTCCACTCTTGCCACTAATATTCGACATAGTTTTGGAAGTCCTAGCTACAGTAATCAGAGAAGAAATAAAAGGAATACAAACTGGAAAAAAAAAAGAAGTAAAACTGTCACTGTTTGCAGTTGACATGATACTATACATAGAGAATCCTAAAGATGCCACCAGAAAACTAGTAAAGCTAATCAATAAATTTCAGTAGAGTTGTAAGATACAAAATTAATACACAGAATCTCTTGCATTCATATACAAAAACAATGAAAAGCCAGAAAGAGAAATTAGATAGTCCCATTAGCTACTACAACAAGAAGAATAAAATAACTAGCAATAAGCCAACCTAAGTAGGCAAAAGACCTATATGCCGGAAATTATAAGATACTGATGAAACAAATCAAAGAGGACACAAAGAAATGGAAGCATATACCATGTTCTTGGATTGGAAGAATCAATCTTGTGACAATGGCTATAATATTCAAAGTGATATATGGATTCAATGCAAGTGCTATCAAAATATCAAGGGCAGTTTTCACAGAGTTGAACAAAACATTTTACAATGGGTGTTGAAACACAAAAGACCTGGAATAGCCAGAGCAAACTTAAGAAAGAAAAATGGAGCTGGAGGAATCATGCTCCCCAATTTAAGACTATACTACAAAGGTACAGTAATCAAGACAGTATGGACGGGGCTTCCCTGGTGGCTCTAGTGGTAAAGAACCCATCTGCCAATGCAGGAGACCTAAGAGACATGGGTTCGATTCCTGCGTTGGGATGATCCCCTGGAGGAGAGCATGGCAACCCACCATGGACAGAGGAGCCTGGCAGGCTACAGTCCATGGGGTTGCAAAGAGTTGGACATGACTGAAGAGACTTAGCACACAAGCACGCCAATGCAGGAGACACAGGTATGATCCCTGGTCTGGGAGGATCCCACACACCACAGAGCAACTAAGCCCATGCACCACAACCATTAAGCCTGTGCTCTAGAGCCCACACACTGCAACTACTGAAGCTTGTGCACCTAGAGCATGTACTCTGTAAGAGAACCCACCACAATGAGAAGCCCACACATGGCAACTACAGATTAGCCCCTGCTTGTCACAACTAGAGAAAACTCCACATGGCCACAAAGACCCAGCATAGCAAAAAGTAAATAAATAAAATTATATTTTAAAAAGACAGTGTGGTACTGGCACAAAACCAAAAATCTAGATCAATGGAACAGGATGGAAAGCCCAGAGATAAACACAAACACCTATGTTCACCTAATCTTTGACAAAGGAAACAAGATTATACAATGGAGAAAAGACAGTCTCTTCAAGAAGTGGTGCTGGGAAAACTGGTCAGCTGTGTGTAAAAAAATGAAATTAGAACACTTTCTAACACCATACACAAAATTAAACTCAAAATATATTAAAGACCTAAATGTAAGGCCAGACACTATAAACCTCTTGGAGGAAAACATAGGCAGAACACTCGATGTAAATTGCAGCAAGATAATTTTTGACCCATCTCCTAGAGTAATGAAAATAAAAACAAAAATAAACAAAGGGGATCTGATTAAACTTAAAAGCTTTTGGACAACAAAGGAAACCATAAGCAAGACGAAAAACAACCCTCAGAATGGGAGAAAATATTTGCAAATGAAGCAAGTGACAAGGGATTAATCTCCAAAATATACAAACAGCTCATGAAGCTCAATATCAATAAAAGAACCAAGTCAAAAAGTGGGAAGACCTACATAGACATATTTTCTAAAGAAGGCATACAGCCAGCAAACACATGAAAAGATGCTCAACATGACTAATTATTAGAGAAATGCAAATCAAAACTACAATGAGGTATCACTTCACACTAGTCATAATGGCTATCATCAAAAAATCTACAAGCAATAAATGCTAGAGAGGGTATGGAGTAAAGGGAACCCTCTTACACTGTTTCTGGGAATGTAAATTTACAGCCTCTATGGAGAACAGCATGAAGATTTGTTAGAAAACTAAAAGTAGAACTACCATATGACCCAGCAATCCCACTCCTGGGCATATGTCCAGAAAAAAACTATAATTCAAAAAATATGTGTACCCCAATGTTCATTGCAGCATTATTTATAATGGCCAGGACATGAAAGCAACCTATATGTTCATCAACAATCAAATGGATAAAGAAAAGTGAAAGTGTTAGTTGCTCAGTCATGTCCAACTCATTGCGACCCCATGGATTATAGCCTGCCAGGCTCCTGTCCACGGAATTCTCCAGGTAAGAATATTGGAATGGATTGCCATTCCCATCTCCAGGGTATCTTCCCAACCCAGGAATCAAACTCCAGTATCCTACACTGCAGGCAGATTCTTTACTGGCTGAGCCACCAGGGAAGCCCATGGATAAAGATGTCCCACTCCCACCCTCCCCCTGGTATTCATACATTTGTTCTCTACATCTGTGTCTCTATTTCTGTTTTACAAATAAGATCATCTATATAAAAGACGCTTACTCCTTGGAAGAAAAGTTATGACCAACCTAGACAGCATATTCAAAAGCAGAGACATTACTTTGCCAACTAAGGTCTGTCTAGTCAAGGCTATGGTTTTTCCAGTAGTCATGTATGGATGTGAGAGTTGGACTGTGAAGAAGGCTGAGCGCCGAAGAATTGATGCTTTTGAACTGTGGTGTTGGAGAAGACTCTTGAGAGTTCCTTGGACTGCAAGGAGATCCAACCAGTCCATTCTGAAGGAGATCAACCCTGGGATTTCTTTGGAAGGGATGATGCTAAAGCTGAAACTGCAGTACTTTGGCCACCTCGTGCGAAGAGTTGACTCATTGGAAAAGACTTTGATGCTGGGAGGGATTGGGGGCAGGAGGAGAAGGGGATGACAGAGGATGAGATGGCTGGATGGCATCAATGACTCGATGGATGTGAATCTGAGTGAACTCCAGGAGTTGGTGATGGACAGGGAGGCCTGGCGTGCTGCGATTTATGGGGTTGCAAAGAGTCGGACACAACTGAGCGACTGAACTGAACTGATATCATTTTTCTAGATTCCACATATATGCATTAATATACAATATTTGTTTTTCTTTTTTTCACTTACTTCACTGTGTATAGCCAGTCTCCAGGTCCATCCATGTCTACAAATGACACAATTTTGTTCTTTTCATGGCTGAGTAATATTCCATGAAGTTGTGTTGCATATATGTGGAATCTAGAAAAATGGTATGCTGCTGCTGCTGCTAAGTCACTTCAGTCGTGTCTGACTCTGTGCGACCCCATAGACAGCAGCCCACCAGGCTCCACCGTCCCTGGGATTCTCCAGGCAAGAACACTGGAGTGGGTTGCCATTGCCTTCTCCAATGCATGAAAGTGAAAAGTGAAAGTGAAGTTGCTCAGTCATGTCCAACTCTTCGCGACCCTATGGACTACAGCCTACCAGGCTCCTCCGTCCATGGGATTTTCCAGGCAAGAGTACTGGAGTGGGGTGCCATCGCTATAGATGGTCTTATTTGCAAAACAGAAATAGAGACACAAATGAAGAGAACAAATGGATACATTTCCCCCAGGGGAGGAGGTGGGGTAGAATGAACTGGAAGATCATGACTGACAAATATTCACTACTATGTATAAAATAGATAACTAATGAGAACCTACTGTATATCACAGGAAACTCTTACTCAGTGGTCTGTGGTAACCTAGATGTGAAGGAGATCCAAAAAAGAGGGGATAGGTTTATGTGTATGCCTGATTCACTTTGCTGGACAGCAGAAACTGACACACCAGTGTGAAGCAGCTATATTCCAATAAAAATAAAAAATAAAATGCTGAAAGGAAAAAGGAAAACCCTAAAACCTAGGATACAGCAAGATTATCATTTAGAATAGAAGGCAAGATAAAGAATTTCTCAGACAAGCTAAAACTAGTAGTTAATCAATACTAAACTGACCCTAAAAATGTTAAAGTGTCTTCTCTAAGTGGAAAAGAAAAAGGTGTAACAAGAAGTACTTGTATGAAAGGAAAAATCCCATTAGTAAATGCAAATGTATAGCAGAGGCTGTGGATCAACCATTTAAATAAGCTAGTATGAAGACTGAAATGCTAAGAGTGTAAACTGCAATTACAATAAACAGCTAATGGATAAACATGAAGATGTAAAATATGACATTAAAATAGTAAACATCAGGGAGAGAAATAAAAATGTAGATCTTAAACTGTGTTTTAACTTTGTATATCAGTTTAAAGCCAGTAGATAGATATGGGTCAACATATATGAACCCCGTGGTAACCACAAGTGAAAATTCTACAATCGATAGACAAAAACTGGAGAGAAAGAATCACAAGAATACAACTAAAGAAAATCATCAAACCAGAAAGGAAGAAACAAAAACAAGAAAAGAACTAAGAACTACAAAAATAGCCAGAAAACATGTAACAAAATGACAGTAAGTACATACCTATCAATAATCCTTTTAAACATCGACTAAATTTTCCAATCAAAAGAAAGAGGGTGGTTGATTGGATAAAAACAAGAGACTTGATGACCCAGAGGGATGGGATGGGGAGGGAAGTGGTAGGGGGGTTTAGGATGAGGAACACATGTACACCCATGGCTGATTAATGTCAATGTATGACAAAACCACTACAATATTGTAAAGTAATTAGCCTCCAATTAAAATAAATTAATTTAAAAAAAAAAAAAACAAGAGACTTACTTCCGAGCTAAACATGCCCACAGAAATTGAGGGGATGGAAAAAGATACTTCATGCAAATGGAAAAGACAAGAAAGTTGGGGTGACAATATCCATATTGGACAAAGTAGACTTTAAATCAAAGTTTATAACTAAAGGCAAAATGGCATTATATAGTAACAAAAGGAACAATACAACAAGAGCATATAACATTTGTTAACATATATGCACCTTAATGGGCTTCCCAGGTGGTGCTAGTGATAAAGATCCCACCTGACAATGCAGAAGACGTAAGAGATTCAAGTTTGATCCCGTATACCCACAGGGTTCCATGAGGGATGGGGAGTACACTAATGGCCTCTGGATATGTCTCATCAAAGCTAACATTAACACAAAGGGATGGGGGGGTCCTCCTTGCTGGCTCAGTACCATCCCTCTTCTCTGTTAAAAAAAAAAAAGGGTGCAATTTCCCATAATTCAGTACTCACTGCTGGCAACCAGGAAAACCCATCCCACAGTACTTGTTCTTTCTGGGGATGAGGCATGCTCTGCAGTTTCTCTACAACTTTTAAGATCAGGTGCTTGTCTCCTCCATCTCTCAATCTGACTGGAAGGTGCTTTGTCTTCAGGTCCAATTAGTCAGTCATAGGTTGAATGCACCAGGGAAGCCCCATGGCAGCCCCAACAGGGAGCTTGGTGCAGATCCAACATACTTACACACTTTGTACCATTGTATAGGTGTGTGCCCAGTCTACAATCATATTGGTCATGACACATCAATGGGCAGAAAGACAAAGAGGTCAAAGGTACTAACATAGGCAATTCCTTTCCATCTAACCGAATTCATGCAAGCTTGTGTCTTGGGAGAGAACTGTTCCCAGAATTGGAGGTTTACCTGGCTTTGTATACCATACTTTGTTTGCCTGATTACTCACATCCTGTGGTTCTAGCATAACAAGAGAACTTGCAATGGATCACAGAGAGAGCACAAATGCACCTTTCAACATTGAGGTGGCTCCCTTTGGGCCTGGCCAGGTAACTTGCACACAAGGAGGCCAGGCACTTGTCATCCAGGGTACTATCTGGAAGTTGTATTGTAGTCCTGCCCCCATGGGGATAAAAGAGCCACCCACCACATGTGGGGTGCCTTTATCTTCCATGGTCAAGTCCAGTTTACTGTTTGTCCCTGTGAAATCCCCACTGGAGCCAGCGGCAGGATATTACCTTGGGTTCCACATCCAGACTTCAACAAAATGTCTGTTGTTGTTACTTGCAACTGTATAGGTGTGGCAGCATGATGCAGGAGAGCCTCCACAGGGGCAACTCTACTCCTGCAGGATTTCTCATTAAGGACCTGCAAAACACCCCCATAGGTGCTGGGCCCATCCCCTTTAGAGAGGGGGATCAATAGACATCTGTAGGACCTGTTTTAGCAAGCCTATCACTCAATCATACCTGCTGCCTGTGGGTTGTACAGGACATGAAATATCCATCGTATTTGCCATCTATGTGCCCATTCCCGAAACTCCTTTCCAGTGAAATGGTTATCTTGATCACTCTCTATGATTAGAGGACAGTTGTATAGGGCCATCAGGCAGTCAAGTGCCCTGAGTGTATAGCATTGATCTGTGGCCTTAAATGGCCATGCAAAAGAAAATCTGTGGCTGTGTCTATAGCTGCTCGTGCAAAGCTAGCATTGTCTGACAGAGAAGGCAATGGCACCCCACTCCAGTACTCTTGCCTGGAAAATCCCATGGACGGAGGAGCCTGGTAGGCTGCAGTCCATGGGGTTTCGAAGAGTGAGACATGACTGAGCGACTTCACTTTCAAGCATTGGAGAAGGAAATGGCAACCCACTCCAGTGTTCTTGCCTGGAGAATCCCAGGGACGGGGGAGCCTGGCGGGCTGCCATCTATGGGGTTGCACAGAGTCGGACACTACTGAAGTGACTTAGCAGCAGCAGCAGCAGCAGCAGCAGCAGCAGCAGCAGCAGCAGCAGCAGCAGCAGCAGCAGCAGCAGCATTGTCTGATGCTGGCAGAGGCCGTATGAAGTCCACTTGCCACTGAGTCAAAGGAAACCCTTCTCTTTACCACTTGTCTATCAGTTGCTGCCTGTCTAGGGGATAGAGGTCCTCTTGGGCACATATGAAGCAGTCATGGCAGGCATCTGCTATCTCTCTCTATGAAATGGGAAGATCCTATCTTTTAGCAACTGCCCATATGGTTTTTGTCCCCACACTGGTGTAGCCAAGCTGTTACCTCATTGTGTGTGGCCTGATCCACCCATTAGACACACACAAGTTTGTCAGCTTCATTATTCCCTGGGCTCACCATAAGGTAGATGCCCAGTCACATATATTACTGTTATGTCCTTCTCATGCCCTAAGTTCCATAAGTCCTGCCTCATGGCTTGGCCCCACAGGGGTCTGTGATTAACCATTGCTGTGTCTTCCAGAAAGTAATCCACAGTGTCAAGCCTTTATAAACCACACAACTATCTGTATAGATAGTAGGGGAGCTGCTTCATTCTTGGCCACTATTCAGATAGCACGTAACTCGTTCCCCTGGCTGCTTTGATCGACTCTGGAATCAAACCACATGGTATCTGTGGTGGGCTGGAAAGCCATGGTGGTCCAGGAGGAGGCCTGGCCTCTACTGGACCCATCAGTATACCAAGATTGAACATCTATCGGAGGTTTACCTTCTTTAAATGGTGAGGATTCTGGCTCCATTGTTGTCAGGGTGTCTCCCAATATGTCCACTGTAAATGTAACAGGCCCTAGAAAATGTTGCAACTCTTGTGACAATGGGCTGGCATATAAGAAGCTCCTTTGTTCTAGGTATCAGTTCAGTTCAGTCGCTCAGTCATGTCCAACTTCTTGCAACCCCATGGACTGCAGCAACCAACTCCCAGAGGTTGCTCAACTCATGTCCACTGAGTCGGTGATGCCATTCAACCATCTCATCCTCTGTTGTCCCCTTCTCCTGCCTTCAGTCTTTTCCAGCATCAGGATCTTTTCTAAGGAGTTAGTTCTTTGCATCAGTTGGCCAAAGTATTGGAGCTTCAGCTTCAGCATCAGTTCTTCCAATCAATATTCAGGACCGATTTCCTTTAGGATGGACTGGTTGGATCTCCTTGCAGTCCAAGGGACTCTCAAGAGTCTTCTGCAACACCACAGATCAAAAGCATCAATTTGTCAGTGCTCAGCTTTCTTTATGGTCCAACTCTCACATCCGTACACGACTACTGGAAAAACCAAAGCTTTGACTAGATGGAACTTTGTTGGCAAAGTAATGTCTCTGCTTCTTAATATGCTGTCTAGGTTGGTCATAGCTTTTCTTACCCAAGAAATTGTTTACCCAAGTTGACCAACTCTGCCTGGGTATATGGTTGATAAGTCGTGTACTCAGTCACATTGGGGGACCCTTGAGGATGACCCTTCTGAGCCACAGGCTGCTCATGCTTTAGCTTCTGCTGCACAACGGGCCTGGCTAACAAGCAGGGACCTACAGTTCCATATTGTTCATTGTCACCATGCCTTATTACCTCACTGTCTGAGGTGCTGGGTTCATCAAGGCTATGCATCTCTTGCTCCAGCATACCCAGACACTGCTCTAGTTCTTCCTCCCATCTCTGCAATTTGTGCACTTGCACAGCATCAAGGAGGGCACTATCCATATTAGCCTCAGGGCAGTCAAGAATATCCATCACATGGTGCCAGCGGCAGTAGGTACCGCCTTGCCTGGCAGCCAGGAACTCACCACATGCAATGCCTTTTCAGTACTATCCAGTGACCTGTCCACTACCTCCCAATCTTCCACCAGGGCCCACGCTGAGAGGACCACAGCCACCGGGTATCACATGCTATACAGTGGTCACTGGCTTCCACCATCCATTGGATCCTCAGGCTCTCCTACCTGCTAGATATCCTGCTGACTACACCAATTGTCTCACTGTTTGCTGAACCCAGGGTAGGCAAGGCATGAGCTGGGAAACTGGAAGAAAATGTGAGGGGCCAGAGGAACTGCAGACACACTTTACTCGATAATGGTTGACGCAGCTGCAAGGGATTTTTCAGGTGGTGCTTATATAAGTAACATGAACAAACATGCACAGTGCTATGGATGGCCTCAGCTGTTACATAACCATGCAAAATCATTGTTTACAGGATACGGGGCATGAGCGAGAGGAAGTAGGGTGAGAGAGCCTGACCACTGCCATCTTGGCTAATTGTTATTCTCCTACACTATAAATTTCATAGAAGAACACATAGGCAGGAAACTCTTTAACATAAAGTATAGTAATTTGGGGGGGTGGGTGGGAATCTGTCCCCTAAGGCAAAGGAAACAAAAGCAACAATAAACAAATGGGGCCAACTTTTTTTTTTAAATGAGTATAATTGCTTTACAATATTGTGCTAGTTTCTGCTGTACAACAAAGTGAATCAGCTATATGTATACATGTATCACTTTCCTCTTGAATCTCCCTCTCACCCTCCACCCCCACCCTGGGACCTAATTAGACTTAAAAGTTTTTGTACAACAAAGGAAATCATCAACAAAAGAAAAAGACAACCTAACCTAATGAATGGGAGAAAATATTTGCAAATGATATGACTGATAAGGGGTTAATATTAAAAATATATAAATAGCTAACACAATCTTATACATAAAAAATGACTGAAAAATGTGCGTAATATCTGAACAGACATCCTTCCAAAGAAGACATACAGATGGCCAACAGGCACATGAAAGATCCTCAACATCACTAATCAGCAGTAATAGCTATTAGGTGTATCATAGAGGGTGCTATGAGAACAATAGGTTCTCAATGCAAGATTCAGCTTGGGAACCACAGAATTTTTCCTAGAGGAAATGAAGTCTAAGTTTAGACTTGAAAGTTGAGTAAGAGGTATAAAGCAAAGGGGGTACCCTAGAAAGAAGTTAGCAGGATTCTCTATACATGAGGGACAATCCTCCTGGGATATTTCTCCTTTGTACTCTGCCTCTTGGTGGGGCAGGATTTGTAAATATCTGGATGAGAGTAGCCTGCCACTCTCAGATACAACCTAGACTGTCCAGCTTATTTATCACATCAGGGTAAACCTCCCCTATTCCCATAAGCCACATCTATCCCCATGGGTCAATGTTTGGCTGTGGGAAGGCTTGGCAGGCCGAGGTCAGATCTCAGTCTGGCTGAGACAATTAGAGTACCTTTGACAAACATGAGAGTGAAAATGCCTGGGGTTCTCTAGCCTCTGGGAAAGGAAATTATGGTAAATTGAAAAATACCCCTTCCCCCCAGTATCTACACCCTAATTCCAGACATGTGGATGTTTCCTTTATCACAAAAGGAACAGTGCATATGTGATTAATTTAATGACCTTGATATGAGAAGAGTATACTGGGTTAGCCAGGTGGGCACAATGTGATCACAAGGGTCCTTATAAGAAAGGTCAGTGAAGAGATGTGACAATAGAAGAAGAAAGAGAAATACTATGCTATTGGCTTCGAAGTTGCAAGAAGGAGTAGGCAGTCTTTATAAGCTGCAAAAGGCAAGAAACAGTTTTTCCCCTAGAATATCCAAAATGGAATCAGCCTTGTAGATCTATTTAGATTTCTGACCTCAATAAGTATAATACATTGGGGTTACTTGAAGACACTAAGATTATGGCAACTCGTTACAGCAGCAATAGGAAACTATGTTAAAATCTCACTGCCCTTCTTGACCATGAGGCCCAACTCAGTTCTCAGTGAATGTTGTGAAGTTATCAACCATGTGAGAACTAAGACACTCATCTGGAAAGAAATTAGTCTATAAAAGTGGGTAGAGGGACTTCCCTGGTGGTCTAGTGGTTAAGACCCTAGGCTTCCATTGAGGGGTATGGGTTTCATTCCTGGTCAGGGAACTGAGATCATGAATGCCAAGTGGTGCATCCAAAAAACAAAACAAAAATGTAGGTAGAGTTCAGGTGTTCCTGTGGTAAAGCCCTTGAAGGTAGTATAGTAGTTTTGCCTGCCCCACCTGTCTGTAGGACACCTGATGGCTACTGACCTCAATGACAGTTAGTGGGTATTGGAATAACAGTTCCTTCTGTTTTGCTTCCAAGGTCATGGCTTTCTTGGGAATTCTGTTTCCTTTTTGGGCACTCATCTCCAGTCTATCCCAGTATTCAGCCTTTTTCTTTGTGTCTCTCCTTTGCAGTCTCACAATACCCCTAAAATAGTGCTAATTCTCAAAAGACTTTAGAGTAATTTGTGTATATGTCTACCACAGTAGATGGTGATGCTTGAGGAAAAGATCAAGTTATGCTAGCTTTTACCCATCCAGCATCCAGAACACTTCCTGAATCTTGGCATTGAAGGAAACTAAAAATAAATCCAACAAAAGTTTTTTAAAACTTAGGAAATTATTGGAAAATGAATTTAGAAATAATATAGACATAAATCCAATTCCCTTCTGCTGTATTAAATAGTACTTCAAATATGTTCTTGAATTTACTATCCACCACTTTGGAATACAGAATATTATTCCCCTTTTCTCATATGAGATTTCTGGGACCTAAGAATTTCAGGACCATTTCAGGGTCACAGGGCAGGTGTATAACAGAATGAGCATGGATCCAGCTAATTCCATTTGTCTGTGGCTGATCTAAAAAAATCTCTTTGGAGAAAGTGCTACAATTCTCCAAAATGATACACTAGTAAAGTTATTTTAGGTTCAGAGGGAAGGGTCTTGGCCTCATTTGCAACAAGCAGCCAATCTTGGTAGTGCAGATAAAGGACCACCATGTAAATTCTTAGAACCTTAGCACCCGGCCCCAATATTCCCACCCCTCACCCTGTACTGTTGGGTGTTGACCTGGTCAGATTTGACTTTATGGTTGACAAAGTCATAGGCAGGGTAAGGAAGAAAACCGCAGCCCAATTGCAAAGCCAAGAGCATCCCAGGGGTCCTAATCCCCCTGCTCTTGGCTCCCAACCCTCATCCTCACCCTCCCTGCCCCCACCAGCGCAGCCACTTTGTTCTTGGAACCTGGCACCGGCTTGTCCAAGGTCGGGAGCCCAGCGGCTACAAAGAACACTACTGATACGAAGCCGGAAGGCTAGTGTAGCGGACTCCAAAGATCCGTAGCCACATGCGCCGCCCTGGAGCCTGCCGTGTCCTGCAATGAGATACAACTGGGCACACAGCCACCAGCTCTGGGAGACCTTGCGGGAAGCTATGAGGCCTCAGCTGCACGCATATGGCCAAATTTGCTCCACACCTTTGAGTCCACAGGTCTGGTGAACTACACCAGAGGCTGCCGGTGTAGCACAGTTAAATATGAAGCTCGCGCTTGCAAACCTGTGAGTTCTGGTTTGTTTGCAGTTGCAGACTGTTCAGAAAGTAGCAGCTCAGACACTGCCTCCTCCCAATCTTGCCCTTAGTGCCTGCCCCTCCTGGGCTCAAGAACATCACGTACTGATCCCACACCCACCAGGCGCTGCACAGCTTCTGCAGCAGGTGCGGGATGGAGTTTCCACGCATCCGTCTCTGACCTCTGGATTTATGGTTTTGCCTCACACTGCCTGGACGAGGGGAAATTTTCCTGAAGGTAAGCCCACAGATACATGGAGGCTTCCTTACTCTCATACGATTCTACGCTCAGCTTTAAACAATTCAGCAAATTTACTATTTACATGTTGGATGTTTACGGTTCTAGAGACATCTGTTCCAGGTAAGCAGATATCCGCCGGGCCTCTCTGAATCTGCCTTTCACGGTGGTGGTTTGCGCTATATCACCTCGGTTGGCCAATTATTATTTTTCAGATTTGATTCAGTTTTTCCAGAGTCTTCTTGTTATAAGAAAGGGGGTGACGATTTCCAGCTTCTTTACGCGAGGGAGTTAGAACCAGAAGTCTTGACTTGTGTGGTCATTTTTGCAATATGTTATAATCAGTATGGGCTTCCCTGGTGGATCCGTGGTTTAAAACAACAACAAAACAAACAAACAAACAAACAAAAACATCTGCCAATGCAGGGAGATGAGAGTTCTATCCCAGGGTCAGGAAGATCCCCTGGACAAGGAAATGGCATTCCAGTATTTTTGCCTGGGAAATCCTAAGGACAGAGGAGCCTGGAGGGCTACAGTCTATGAGGTCGCAAGAGTGGAACACGACTTAGAGACTGAGCAAGAACAATTCAATTTGCTGCACGATAGAAACGAACACAACATTGTAAAGCAACTACATTTCAATTGTTGTAGTCTGCCAGGCTCCTCTGTCCATGGGATTTCCCAGGCAAGAATACTGGAGTAGGCTGCCATTTCCTTCTCCAGGGGCTATAATTTAGAAATATCATAGTAAATTGCAGAGAAACAGAAAAGAAGATGAAAGTTGACTCAGGGAGCCAGCGTAGGAATGGGTAGGGTATGTGTGTGAGAGAGCATTTAGAATCAACTGATTTCTGATTTCATTAAAGTCTAGTGTTACTATTTAACTTTTAAGAGCATGCATGTGTGCTATTTTCAAAAAATTAAAGAATAGGTGATACAGAAATAATCTGTGTGTGGAAAATCCATAGAAATGATAAGCATAACTTCAAGATTAATAAAAGTTCAGAAATACATACAATTTCCTTAAATAGTTATTACCTCTCACTTGTTGATGCTAACTGTGATTTTGTAAATCAACACACGTTTTTCTCTTGATCCCAGTAGACGTGCGCATTAACTGACGAGTAATGATGTAAAATTTGCCCTTTGCTAAATTTGGGGTAAACAATGCAAAAGAGGGGACCATTTCCCAGATGAAGAAACTCAGGGCTGAAAGATCAAGCAACTTGCTGAAAGTCATACACTGAATAAGCGGTGGAACTAGAACAGTCACCCAAGTCCTTATTAATTAGCATCTATGTTAGTGTATCCCTCTACCTTTCCTAGAATGCACTTTTGAATAGCTGGACCTTAATCAGAAAATGGTGTTATTCTTCCACTAGGTTTTGGAATCAAAATTAATGTTGAATGCACAAGGAAAGTTAAGTATGATCATCCCATTCTTTTAATGAATCAAAAATTCCTAAAACAATAAAAAAATCTACTTAGAAGCTAGAAGAAAAGATAGCAAGCTTCTAAAATTACTTAATGAAGGAAGTCTAAACCCTGATTCTAAGACCTAGAAGAGATGGTATACCACACATACATACAAACAGAAAGATAATGGCTCTATCTCTTTAATGAACATAGATTGCATTTTTTATCAATAAAACTAGAGTGAATAAAATTCAATAGTATATACAAATCTACCACAACCTGGTAGTTTTCTAGTCATGAGAGCATAGTATAGTATTAGGAAGTATTCGAAAATTTTAATAACCATTATATCAAGAAGTCAAAGGAGAAAAGCTATATAATCATTTGAAAACTGAACAAAAAATTCAATAAATTCAATCAAATGATAAACTGAAGTTTTACTTAGGGTTTATTTACTCTGCTGACAGAATTATGTTAAAATCCTAAATTCTTGGAACTAAGTATTTCAGAATTCATACACCATACATTGCACAAGATCCATAGCAGTGTTTAGAGTAATACTACTGAATTTAATTAAATATTTCTGCACTGAAACATAAATATTCACTCCAAGATATGTAAAAACTACAGATTGCTTCCTGTCACTTCAGGTCAAGTTTTATGGGCAAAGGCATTAGGAAAGTGAGCTTAGTTTTTGAAGTATTTCCATTTTGGTTTATTTTTAAATTTTTATTTTTATGTGTTTTTTTAACAGGCAGAAAGCATATGCATTTTATTTAATTTTTTACATGTACATGGGGGCCTTCACAAGAGAATAAAGACACAATATGGTGACCAGAGCAAGAAGGTCTTATACTTTGAATACAAAAAATAATAAATTTGTAAAAATATTAATATTTTTATGTGTTTTTTAATTAAGTATAGTTGATTTACAATATTATGTTAGTTTCAAGTACACAGCAAAATGATGCAGTCATATATATATATAATGTATGTGTGTGTTAGTTGCTCAGTCGTGTCTGACTCTGCAATCCCATGGACTGTAGCCCACCAAGCTCCTCTGTCTGTGGAATTTTCTAGGCAAGAATACTGGAGTGGGTTGCCATGCCCTTCTCCAGAGGATCTTCCCAACCTAGGGATCAAACTGGGTTCTTCCACACTGCAGGCAGATTCTTTACATTCTGAGCCACCAGGAAAGCCTATATATAATATATGTATGTTTAGGAAGCTGTAGTGTATATATAAATCAGTAGTCTGTTGATGGACATTTGGGTTGTTTGTCTGTCTTGGCTGTTGTAAATGGTGCTGCTGTGAACACTGAGGTGCATGTTTCTTTTCAATTAGAGTTTTTGTTGTTGTTTTTAAATTTTTTCCAGATATTTACCCAGGAATGAAATTGCTGGATCATATGGTAGCTCTATGTTTAGTTTTTTAAGGAACTCTATAATGTTTTCCACAGTGACTGCAATAATTTACATTCCCACCAACAATATGTAAGGGTTCCCTCTTCCCCACATTCTCTCTCACATTTATTATTTGTAGACTTTTTTGATGATAGCCATTCTGACTGGTGAGAGGTGATACCTCATTGTGGTTTTGATTTGCATTTATCTAATAATTAGTTGTGCTTTCTAATTCTAAAAAACAGCATCTTTTCATGTGCCTGTTACCCATGTGTATGTCTTCTTTGGAGAAATGTCTGGTTAGGTCTTCTGCTCATTTTTCGATTGATTGGGTGGCTTGTTTATTTGATACTGATTTCTATAAGCTATTTGTATATTTTAGATATAAACCACTTTTGGTCACACCATTTGCAGATATTTTCACCATTCCATAAGTTGTCATTTTGTTTTGGTGATTATTTCTGTTGCTGTGCAAAAGCTGTTAAGTTTGATTAGGTCTCCTTTACTTTCTGCTTTTATTTTGCCTTGGGAAACTGATTTAAGAAGATATGGCTATGATATATGGCTAAGAATGTTTTGCCTATGTTCTCTTCAGGTGTTTTATGATGTTACATCTTTTTTAATTTTAAATTTATTTATTTTTAAATTGAAGGATAATTGCTTTACAGAATTGTGTTGGTTTCTGCCAAGTAGCAACATGGCATAGGCATACCTATGTCCCCTCCCTCTTGAACCTCCCTTCCATCTCCCTCCCCATCCCACCTCTCTAGGTTGTTACAGAGCCCCAGCTTAGATTCCTGAGTCATATGGCAAATTCCCATTAGCTATCTATTTTACATATGGTAGGGTATGTTTCCATGTTACTCTATCCATATATCCCACCCTCTCCTTCTTCCCCCCTCCCTGCTGACTCCCTAAGTATATTCTCTGTGTCTGTGTCTTCATTGCTGCCCTGCAAATAATTTCATCAGCACCATCTTTCTAGATTCCATACATATGCATTAGTATATGATACTTGTTTTTCTCTTTCTGACTTATTTCCCTCTGTATAATAGGTTCTAGATTCATCCACCTCATTAGAACAGACTCAAATGCATTCCTTTATGGCTGAGTAATATTCCATTGTATATATGTACCGCAGCTCCTTTATCCATTCGTCTGTTGATGGACATCTAGGTTGCGTCCATGTTCTACCTATTGTAAATAGTACTGCAATGAACATTGGGGTACATGTGTCTTTTTCAATTTTGGTTTCCTCAGGGAAACTGTTACTATATCCTTAGTAGTGGGATTGCTGGGTCATATGGTGGTTTTATTCCTAGTTTTGAAGGAATCCCCATACTGTTCTGCATAGTGGCTGTATCAGTTTACATTCCCACCAACAGTGCAAGAGGGTTCCCTTTTCTCCACACCTTTCTGGGATTTATTGTTTGTAGACTTTTTGATGATGGTCATTCTGACTCCTGTGAGGTGATATATCATTGTAATTTTTACATTTCTCTAATAATGAGCAATGTTGAGCATCTTTTCATATGTTTATTAGCCATCTGTATGTCTTCTTTGAAGAAATGTCTGTTTAGGTCATTTTCCCACGGTTTGATTGGGTTGTTTTTCTGGTATTGATTTTTATGAGCTGCTTGTATATTTTGGAAATTAATCCTGTCAGTTGTTTCATTTGTTCTTGTTTTCTCCCATTCTGAGGGTTGTCTTTTCACCTTGTTTTAGTTTCAAATGAGTCAGCGAAGAGCTGACTCACTTGAAAAGACCCTGATTCTGGGAAAGATTGAAGGCAGGACGAGAAGGGGACGACAGAGGATGAGAGGGTTTTGGATGGCATCACCGACTCAATGGACATGGGTTTGAGTAAACCCCAGGAGTTGGTGATGGACAGGGAGGCCTCGCATGCTGCAGTCCATGGGGTCACAAAGAGTCGGACATGACTGAGTGACTGAACTGAACTGTATAGTTTCCTTTGCTGTGCAAAAGCTTTTAAGTGTAATTAGGTCCCACTTGTTTATTGTTGCTTTTATTTCCATTAATCTAGGAGGTGGGTCATAGAGAATTTTGCTGTGATTTACGTCATAGAGGGTTCTGCCTATGTTTTCCTCTAAGAGTTTTACAGTTTCTAGTCTTATATATATTTATGTCTTTAATCCATTTTTGAGTTTATCTTTGTTTATGGTGTTAGGAAGTATTCTAATTTCATTTTTTTACACGTAGCTGTCCAGTTTTCCCAGAAGCACTTATTGAAGAGGCTATCTTTGTCCCATTCTTGCCTCCTTTGTCAAAAATAAGGTACCCATAGGTGCATGGGTTTATCTTTGGACTTTCTATTTTGTTCCATTGGTCTATATTTCTGTTTTTGTGCCAGTACCATACTGTCATGATGACAGCAGGTTTGTAGTATAATCTGAAGTCAAGAAGGTTGATTCCTCCAGCTCCATTCTTCTCTGTCAAGATTGCTTTTGCTATTCAGGGTCTTTTGCTTTTCCATATGAATTGTGAAATTTTTTGCTCTAGTTATGTGAAAATTGTCATTGGTAATTTGATAGGGATCACATTGAATCTGTAGATTGTTTGGTAATATAGTCATTTTCACAATACTGTTTCTTCCAACCCAGGAATATGGAATGTCTCTCCATCTGTTTATGTCATCTTTGATTTCTTTTATCAGTGTCTTATAGTTTTCTGTATACAGTTCTTGATGTCACTTCTTATATTTAGGTTTTTAAACCATTTTAATTCATTTTTGCATATGGTATAAGGAAGTATTCTAATTTCATTGATTTATATGTAGCTACCCAAATTTTTCATCACCACTTGTTGAAGAGACTCTCTTTTCTCCACTATATATTCTTGTCTCCTTTGTCATAGATTAATTTATTGTGGGTGTGTGGGTTTATTTCTGGGTTCTTTAGTCTGTTCTATTGATCTATATGCCTGTTTTTGTACCAATACCAAGCTATTTTGATTACTGTAGCTTTATAATATAATCTGAAGTCTGGAAAAGTTAAAAGCATTCCCACTTTAAAATTGCCTATAAGGGATTGTGTCTCTGATGTACAATTCTATCAGCTCTTCTTGCCTTTTATAAGGTTTTTTTTCTTTTATATTAGCTTTTTTTGTCATTGAAGTCAAAAAGAGAACAGTTAATAAAACATAAAGGGCAACAACTTGATAACATTTTACAGAGCAAACAGATGCATGTAAAACCAATACTAAGATATAGAACAGTACTGGTACCCAGAAACATATAACCTTATGACCTTAAGTAGTCATTACACCTGAAAGTTATTATGACCTTATGTAGCCATTACATCTGAAAGCTAACTACTCTTCTAACCTATGTCACTATATATTCATTTTGCCTGTTTTTTAAACTTCATACAAACAGAATTATCAATCTTGTGCATTTTAATGTCCATTTCCTTTGTTCAGTACAGTGATTTTGCGATCTGTCCATATTTGTTGAATGTAGGGATATTTTATAATTTCATGGCTGTATAGTATTCCATTATATAGATACTATACTTGTATTTATTCATTCAACTGTTGATCAACATTCAGACTTTTTCCAGTTTTTGACTATTTATAATAGTGCTACTATGAACAGCCTTACTCATATATTTTGGAGAACAAGTTTATGCATTTCTGTTACATATATACTTTGTAGAGCAGGTAGAATTCAGGATCTTAACTTTGTATAATCTCTTCATTGAATATGAATGGAACCTGTGGATATAACAAGGTATAACTCCTATGATTGTGTTAATTGTATGGAGGGGGAGAATTTTGCAGATGTAATTGTTACAGTCAACCATAAGACAGGGAGATTACTTGGGGTGGGCCAGACATAATCAGGTGACCATTTACCAGGGTAAGGCCCTGGCTGAAAGAGAGGTTTGAAGCATGAGAGAGTATTTGAAGGGGGCTACAGGGTGACAACGGCTTCCCAAGTGGCACTGATGGTAAAGAACCTGCCTACCAGTGCAGGAGACATAGGAGATGCAGGTCTATTCCCTGGGTCAGGAAGATCCCCTAGAGGACGGCATGGCATCCCACTCCAGTATTCTTGCCTGGAGAATCCCATGGACAGAGGGTCTTGGTGGGCTACAGCCCACAGAGTCACGAAGAATTGGACATGACTAAAGTGATTTAGCACACATGGACGCACGGAGGTTGAGGAAGTGCAAGCAGCCTCTAGGAGATGAGTGCTGCCTCAAGCTGACAGCCAGCAGTGGAATGAGGGGCCTCAGTCCTTTAGCAGTTAGAAAGTGAATTCAGCTAACAAGATGAAAGAGTTTGGGAGGGACTCTTCCCCAGAGCCTCCAGAAAGGAACACTATCATCTCACCCTATTACACCCTAGCAGGGAAGCTGGTCACACTGGGCACAGACTTCTGACCTGCATAACTGTGAGCTACTAAATGAGGGCTACTTTAAGCTGCTGAGAGTGTGGTCATTTTTTCCACATCAATAGCAATATAGAGGTTTTGATACCTGGATGTGGGGTATTACCATTATAAACCCCTAAAAACGTGTGTGTGGCTTTGGAATTGAGTACTGGGTGAAGGCTGGAGGAATTTTGAGGTCAAAATGCTAGAGAAAGACAGAGTTGCCTTAGAAAAAGACAATTGCCTTAGAGAGACTGTTACTAGGAATCAGATGAATTTCCAGACTGCTTTGGAACTCTTAACTCCTTTCTACCTTCCATGTCCCCTCATATTAAAACAGAAGTTTTATAGCTGTTAACCCATGCCAGTCCCACTATTGTGTGCTGGGGGAAGGTAGTTTGTCATTTTAGTATCACCAGTATATAGTTGGAGAGGGGTTGTGCCCCAGGAGTTATGCTGTTGGATTATACCCAGGAACCTCATGTATGCTTGATTTCGGTGATTAAAATGATAAGGTTTTCATACTTTGAACCAATGAGATTTAGATGAGCTTTTAGAATTGAGCTGATGCTATAATACCATGAGAAAACTGGAAACTGTGACATGAGGTTAATGAATATTCTATGTGGGACAGATTGGATTGCTTGGGGTCAGAGGGAAGAATTCTAAAATGATGCCTAATGACACTTGACCTTGTATAATCTCCTCTGGTTAAGTGTGAGAAGAGCTTGGTATTATGATTGCTCCTGTGATTATGACACATTATATAGGAAAAGAGATTTTTGGAGATATATTTTCCCAAAGCAGTGGACTTTCAATAAGAAGGTACCCTGAGTGAGCCAGACCTAACCAAGTGAGACCTTAAACTGGATTTTCTAAGAGACTCAAGTGTGAGACATTATATGGAGGGATCAATTTGGCAAGAAACTGTAGGAAGTCTCTAGGAGCTGAAAGTGGAACTAAATTCTGCCAATAACTTGAATGAGCTTGGAAATGGATTCTTCTGAAGAGCACTCAGCAAGAAACATAGCCTGTCTGTCTTAATTAGTTTGTCCTGCTGTAACAAATTACCATAGACTGAGTAGCTTAAACAAAAATTTCTCACAGTTCTAGTGGTCGGGAATTCCCATAATCAGAGAGCCAAAAGTTTGGTGTCTGGTGAAGGCCTGTTTCCTGGTGTGCAGATGGTCACCTTCTTACTGTATACTCACACACAGAGAGAGCTCTGTTTTCTTCATCCAATTATAAGGGCACCAATCCCATGATGGGACTCCACTCATATGACTCATCTAAACCTAATTACCTTCTGAAGGCTCCACCTTCAACTTCTACCACATTGGGGATTAAGGTTTTAACATGTGGATTTTAGGAGAGACACAGACATTCAGTCCATAGCACTGGCCAAATGATTTCTCAGCCTGACTTTACCTTGTGAGATGACCGAGCAGAAAACCCAGCCATGCTACCCATGTATGGATTTCTGAACCTACAGAATTGGGAGTTAATAAAAGGACATTGTTTTAAGCTACTATGTTGTTGTTCAGTTGCTCAGTCATGTCCAACTCTTTGTGACCCCATGGACTGCAGCATGCCAGGCTTCCCTGTCTTTCACTATCTCCCTGAGTTTGCTTAAACTGATGCCCATTGAGTCAATGATGGCTTCCAACCATCTCATCCTCTGTTGCTGCCTTATCTTCCTGCCCTCAAGCTTTCCCAACATCAATGAAAGTGAAAGTGAAAGTCACTCAGTCATGTCTGACTCTTTGCGACCCCGTGGACTATACAGTCCATGGAATCCTCCAGGCCAGAGTACTGGAGTGGGTAGCCTATCCCTTCTCCAGTGGATCTTCCCAACCCAGGAACTGAACTGGGGCCTCCTGAATTGCAGACAGATTCTTCACCAACTGAGTTATCAGGGAAGACCCCTCCAAGCATCAGGGTCTTCGCTAAAGAGTCAGCTCTTTGCATCAGGTGACCAAGTATTGGAGCTTCAGCTTTAACATCAGTCCTTCCAAAGAGTATTCAGAGTTGATTTCCTTTAGGATTGACTGGTTTGATCTCCTTGCTGTCCAAGGGACTCTCAAGAGTCTTCTCCAGCACCACAGTTCGAAAGCCACTAAGTTTAAGCCACTAAATTTGTGGTAATTTGTTACACAGGAATAGAAAGCTAATACAGATGGAGTTGCTGGGTTATAGAAGAGGGATATATATCCCTCTTTGATATTGCCAAACAGTTTTCTAAGTGGTAGTACCAATTTACACTCCCACCAGCAGTTAGAGTTCCACTTTATTTTCTCCAACTCCATATACTGGTAGTCACTTTGACTATTCTGGTATTTACTGATATTTCATTGTAATTTAATTTTCACATCCCTCATGCCTGAGTTTGGGTGATCTATTATTGTTTCTTGGTCATCTGGATGTTCCATTTTGTGATGTGCCTGTTGAAATATTGTGCCAATGTTAAATTGCATTTGCTTTTTTTTCTTCTTGATTTTATCCTGTACATATTTTTTTGGATGTGTGTGTGTGTGTGTGAAGGTATATATTTTTCCAATGTTTTCTTTTATTATCAGTGCTTTTTCTGTCCTGTTTCAGATATCATCATCTACTCCAAAGTCATGAAGCTACATTTATACATTATGAAATTCTTCCTTTCTCTTTCCTTCTTTTATTGAAGTATAGTTGATAAAATGCTTGTATATAATTTTCTAGCTTTATTTTCTGGAGTTAACTTTTGTGTATAAGTTAGGGGCTGAAGTTACTTTTTTCACAAGGATGGATATACAATTAGTCTAACTGCATTTACTTAAGTGACTCTCCTTCCTTCCAAGTACTGCATTGGTACCTTTGTTGTAAATTAGGTGCAAATATGTGTGTGTGTGTGTGTGTGTGTGTGTGTGTGTGTGTGTGTGTGTGTGTGTTATATGGCCCTATATGTATGTGTCTGCTGGTGAACTTTTTTCTTTGTTCCATCAGTCTATTTATCTATTCTTTTACACAAATCACACTATCTTAATGATTCTGGCTTTGCAGTTGGCCTTGTAGTCTGGCTTTGAAAGTCCTCTAAATTTCTTCTTCTGGATGACTTTGGCTGTTCTTGAATCTCTGATATCCATATATAATTTAGAATCAGTTTTATAATTTCCATTTACAAAAAATCATCTGGGATTTCAACTGAAGTTAGATTGGATCCATAAATCATTTTGATGAGAATTTTAGATTTGATTTTCATAATGCTGTCTTCTAATCGATGAAGATGATGTTTCTCCAATTATGTCTTCTTTAGTATCTCTCAGAAATACATAGATTTCTGGACAGAGGTCTTGCGAATCTTTTCTTAGATTTGTTCCTAGGTATTTAATGTTTTCTGATTTATAGTGAATGGCATTAAATTTTTTTCATTATAATTTTTGAAGCTAATATGTAGAAATACAACTCAATTTTGTAATATTGACCTTATATCCAGCAATCATGCTCAATTCATTTATTAATTCTAAGATTTGGTACATACATTCTTTAAGTTATTTTTTGTGAATAATCTGTTGTGTCTTTTTTAAGAGCTAAGAAAGCATTCTCCAAACCCCAAAGCTACTTACATTTATATCTCATTAACCACAACTGAGAAATACACATTCACAGTCACTGGAATAGTAATAAGGTTACTATGACATATTAGTCAAACACACTGCCCTTTATCAAATACATTGCATCATGATTATGATGCCACAAATTTTAATTATTTTAGCCAAATATTAAAATATTTTAGCTAAATATATAAATGTTTACATATTAATACTTTGATTTAGAAGTTTAAGAATCAGTAAATAGATGAGGATGGATTTTTTATAGAATATTCTTCCATGTAAAATGAATTGAAATTATGATTCTTAAGTTATACAATTTCTTAAGCAATGATGAGTAAGCCTCATATGTGAAACACATTTGTAGCTTTTTGAAGAATAAATTTTAAAATAAAAAAACCAGTTCATTTCAAAAATACCCTTTTGCTATTTATTAAAGCACAAAATCATTTTAGAAAATTTAATGCATACACATATCAAACTTTAGCAATAGTTATCAATGACTGGTAGGATTGATCATGATTTAAGTTTTCTTAAACTTTTATGAATTATCTAAATGCTTTACCACAGGGTTTGTCAAACTGGACACTATTGGCATTTGGGGTCAGATAATTCTATGTTGTCAGAGGCTCTCCTTTTCATTGAAGTGATTGAGAGAATACCTGGCCTCTGCATACTGGATGCCAGTACCTAGCACCTCTCTCTCCCCAATTGTGTCAGTCTACAGACATTTCCAGATGCCCACCCCCTCCATTGCACTGTAGTGAATGAAATTCGAATATACGTAGAAAGTTACTTAGATGTAAAAATAAATATACTGATGTAAATACAGATCAGTAGATATAATACATCATGTGTTTTTTTGTATGTAAATATCATAGTCATTTTTCCATGGTATTAAAATTTTTTCAAAAATATCCTATGAAAGCTGCATAGGTTTGTTCTATGGACATCAAGTATCCTATTGGAAATAGGATTTCAGATTATGCACTAGTGGTAAAGAACCCGCCAATGAAGTAGATGTAAGAGATGCAGGTTTGATCACTGTGTTGGGAAGATCCCCTGGAGGAGGGCATGGCAACCCACTCCAGTATTCTTGTCTGGAGAATCCCATGGACAAAGGAGCCTGGCAGGCTACAGTTCATAGGGTTGCAAAGAATGGGACATGACTGAAGCAACTTAGCATGCATGCATGAGTATTTCTTTAGAATTAATGCCTGGAAAATAAATTATAATGTCAAATGAACATGTTCCATCTGGCAAGATGCTATGAATTTATAACTTCATTCAGTAGTATATGAGATAGCCTGTTTTTGTTTTTGTTGTTGTTGTTGTTTACATCAGTATAAAATCTAATCAAACATTAAAATTGTTTTAAAAATGCAAATAGTCCTATATTTTCTGAGTATGAATAAGGTATGCTCATTGAAAACATTCAGAAGATAAAATATGACAGAACAAAACTTACCCTTCCAGATTCTTTTTCTATAAGCACAAATATACATAAACACTATCTCCTAAACAGAAGAACTGGGAAATAAAAAGGAGAGGGCACTTTAGACACACCAATACAGTTAAACAGAGGAACTTCCTTAGCATAAAGTTTGAGATCTTAGAGAAGAGCAGATAAGTAAATGGGGAAAACTATATATATAAATATATCTCTATAGATATTCATGAGTATAATGAAATGGACATTATCCTGCAGCACTATATTGTGGAATGATGGATGACCAGAACACATTCTGTTCATTTATTTTTCATTTAAGTTCATCCTGTACTTCATCAATATTTGATTTTACAAATTCCATTTGCATTCAATTGCTTTTTCATCCTTCATAATCTTAGACTCTGTTTTCCATTCCAAGCTTTATTCCATTCTTTTTATGGTACTTTTAAATCTATAGTTTTTGTTCCACCGTCCATTTAATTCAGGCCATTACATATTGTACTCCATACTCTGGTCATTCTTGATTTCCTTCTATTTTCTTTAATATTTTATTTCACACCATACTCCATTTCATTCCTTTTCTCGTATAACATTTTTCTTTTATTCCATAGACCATTGGATATTTACATTTTGCATTCCATTCCATTTTTCCATTATATTCCATTAAACTTTCAATTTCACATCCTATTTAAGTCCATATTCCTTTTCCATTTTATTCTAATTTCCACTACAATCAGTCTCAATTTCATCACATTCTGTATTCCATTTCAAATCCATTTTCCATTCCATATTATTTAACAATCCAAATGCTATTCCACTCTATTTTTGTGTTGTGTTTCAGTCGATTTGTTCATCCATTCCACTAAATATCCCATTTCATTTGGCCAAAATTGCTGCAACAGCAACTTTCAGGAGAACCACTTAACCAAAATTCTTATCAAAGAATTACAAATGTGTATGGTCCATATTCAGAATATCCTTTTCTGGGAATTTATCTACAATAAATTCACATTGGAGGATATGAATAATTTTTAGTAAAAAGGATATACCTTACATTGATGTGTTACAGAGAGCGAAAAGTTGGAAATAACATAAACTTTGATCAATATAGCAATGTTTGAAAATATAAGCTTCCTCTATAAAAGGAATATTTTGTAGTTATGCAATGGCCTTGTGGAAATTTATTTACTGACATGGAAAGTGTGTTTTCTGGACACAAAAGGCAGGTTACAGAACAAGATCTATGCATGAAAAGTTCCATTTTCATAAAACAAAAGAACTATGAATTATTTACGCATGGCCATTTGACCAAAAAATAATTAAACATTCCTAGTACTACCCCGGAGAAGGCAATGGCAACCCACTCCAGTACTCTTGCCTGGAAAATCCCATGGACGGAGGAGCCTGGTAGGCTATAGTCCATGGGATCGCGAAGAGTCGGACACGACTGAGCTACTTCCCTTTCACTTTTCACTTTCATGCATTGGAAAAGGAAATGGTAACCCACTCCAGCATTCTTGCCTGGAGAATCCCAGGGATGGCAGAGCCTGGTGGGCTGCCGTCTGTGGGGTCACACAGAGTCGGACACGACTGAAGTGACTTAGCAGCAGCAGCAGCGGCAGCATCAGCAGCAGCAGTACTACCCGACTCCAGTACTCTTGCCTGGAAAATCCCATGGACAGAGGAGCCTGGTAGGCTGTGGTCCATGGGGTCGCGAAGAGTCAGACATGACTGAGAGACTTCACTTTCAATTTTCACTTTCATGCATTGGAGAAGGAAATGGCAACCCACTCCAGAATTCTTGCCTGGAGAATCCCAGGGATGGGGGAGCCTGGTGGGCTGCCATCTATGGGGTTGCACAGAGTCAGACGACTGAAGTGAGTTAGCAGCAGCAGCAGCAGCAGCAGCAGTAGTACTAGCTTGCTGGTCTGTGGGAATCTAGAATCTAGCCTTCCTACATTTACTTTTGTTTTGGGTACTGAACATGCGGTAATAATGACTTTCATGACTAAAAATGTGTGCAGATATTGAACTTCAAGCCTTTGCATCACATCATGTTTATATTAACAGAAACTAGAGAGTAGGTCAAATAAATTAAGGTACATTCACCAGTGGATTACTATACAGCCCATACAAATGATTACGTATCTTTAAGGACAATACCACCCTTAATCCCAGGCAATCTGTTTGTGTTCAGGAAGCAGGGCAGCGGCGAGTATCTTGCTAAAGAATTAACCACCCCTGCCCCCTGCCCCCTGCCCCCAGCCCCCTCGCCCCCGTAGCACACTGAACATCCTGAGCCAAGACCCCGATGTAGGACCCATCCATTCTGTTTGCTCACTTTCAGGCTGCTCTCTGAGCAGACCTTCTTATGGGTCATCCAGATGCTCGAAGCAGTTTTGGGACCATCCTTTCCAGGGTCACTGATATGGGTCCAGTGTCCTGACCATATTCCAGGAGGGACGCCTAGCTAAGGACTGAGCCACCAGAGTAGTGCTACAAGCTAAGCTGATGTGGAAGGGGGTGTGACTCGAATTGTTTATATATATAGCCTCCCCATCCTCAACCCCTCTTTGAAAACACATAATACACTCCCGGGGTTAGGATAGGGAATTCACCGCATTGACTCAGCAGGGGGCCCTTGGCGGGCAAAGCAGACTCCAGAGGCGTGGAGCAAACCCTTCTCTTCCACGCTAGGTGGAGCCGTATTTGCCCGTTGCCAGGGAGACGAAGGTCACATGACATCTAGCCAACCAATCAGAAGTGAAGACTCCAGGGGATCCGCCCACCGTCCTCGCTCTTTGCACTCGGAGCTCGACTGAGGTAGCGTCTGCAGCTGTGTTCTCCGCGTCTGAGGTAGAACCTAGCATTATGGCCACCCAGTCGTGTTTGGAGAAGAAGCAGAAGCCACAGCAGGGTGAGATGCCCAGAGGGCCAAAGAACGACGTCGCCTCTGCCCCTAGTGACGCCTGCGGGGCCGAGAACACCAGTCCTGGTGCCTTGGTCCCAACGGTCTTGACCAACCCCTCTCTATTGGGTGGTGGCGCCCCACATGGTGGCACAGCGGGTTCCTCATCCTGCAACGTGGCTACCACCGCCATTTTGCTCACTGGGGAGGAACCGGGGGAGTCCTCCATGGAAGGTGTGCAGGGGAGGGGGTGCCCGGACCTCCAGGGTGGTGAGAGTCCCGACGCGGAGCTGAGCTGTGTGGTGCCCCAGTCTGGCCAAAGCATCCAGATGGCGCCTGCTGGCAGTGGGGCTGCCGTTGGGCAAGCCGCGGGGGGCATTGACCAGCATTCCACCCAGATCGCTAGCCCAGGGAAGGGCCGTGGGAGGAAGCGGCTCAGCCTCGAGGAGGCTGCCATGGCTCAGAAGCCTCCTCGACGCTGTCTGTTTCCAGTGGCTGCTGTGCCCTCGAGGTCCATGTCTTTGCCGCCATCTTCTCCAAGGTCTCAGCCCAGCAGGTCTGCTTCTTTGAGGAACCACGCGTCGCAGCTGGTTCCTGACCTCCAAAGCCAGGCCACAGCACCAGGTCCTGCTCCCCGCAGTGAAGCAGCGGGTCCTGGCCCTCACCTCCGCAGCGGTGCAGCTGTGCAACGCCCTGCCCTCCGGGGCAGCATCACCCCATCAGGTCCTGTTCTCCGCAGTCAGGCAGCCAGGCCAGGCCCTGCTCTCCGTAGCCACACATCCGGGTCTGGTGCAGCTGATAAGGGCCCTGCTGGCTTTTACCGCTGTGCCCCCGAGCCAGGCCCACCTCGTCGCAGTCACCGTCTACCCGGGCCGAGCCCTGCTCTTGGGCGTCAGGCATCAGCGCCCGGCCCTGCTCGACGCCGAAGCCGTGCACCCAAGCCAGGCCCTACTCGCGGCGGTATACCCGCAGCAGGCCCTGCTTTCCACCGCCGCAGCGCTTCTGCGCCTGGCCCTGATGGTTGTGGCAGCCCTACTTCTGTGCCTGGCCCTGCTCGTCGCCGCCGCTCTGCTTCCGCACCTGGCCCTAATCATTGCGGCTTCCCTGCTTTGGCGCCTGGCCCTGGTCGTCGCAGCGGCCCTGCATCCAGGTCTGGCCCTGCGCTTCGCCCGCGCGGTGGTTCGGCACCTGGCCCTGTTCGTCGTGGCCGCGCTGCTTTGGCGCCTGGCCCTGGTCCTCGTGGCGCCCCTGCTTCCGCGGCTGGCCGTAGTAGTCGACGCCTCTGTGGTTCCGCGCCTGGCCCTGCTCTTCGCGGCCGCCGTGCGTCCGCGCCGGGCCGTTCTCGTCCGCGCCGCGGTGGTTCCACGCCTGGTCCTGCTAGTCACGGCCGACCTGCTTTGGCGCCTAGCCCTGCTTTGGCGCCTAGCCCTGCTTCGGCGTCTGGCCCTGATCGTCGCCGCCACGGTGGTTCCGCGCCTGGCCCTGTTCGTCGCGGTCGCTCTGCTTCCACGCGTGGCTCTGATCCTCGTGGCGGCCGTGTTTCTGCAGCTGGCCCTGCTCGTCGTAGCCGCCCTGCTTTGGCACCTGTCCCTGGTCGTCGTGGCGGCCCTGCTTCCGCGGCTGATCGTGCTCGTCGCGGCCGCCCTGCTTTTGCGCCTGGTGGAGATCTTCGCAGGGGTTCTGCTTTGGTGCCTGGTCCTGCTCGTCGCCGCGGCCCTGCTTCCGCGCCTGGCCCTGCTCGTCGCGGCCGCCCTGCTTCCACTCCTGGCCAGGATCTTCGCGGCTGTCCTGCGTCCCCGCCGGGCCCTGCTCGTCGCCGCCGTCGCCACCTTGGTTCTGCGTCTGGCCCTGATTATCCTGGCTGCTCTGCTTCCACGTCTGGCCCTGCTCGCCGCCGCCGCCTTGGTTCCACGTCTGGCCCTGATCATCGCGGCCGCCCTACTTCCGTGTCTGGCCCTGCTCGTCGCGGTCGCCCTGCCTCCACGCCTGGCCCGGATCTTCGCGGCCGTCCTGCCTCCACGCCTGGCCCTGCTCGTCGCCGCCGCCGCCGCCTTGGTTCCACGCCTGGCCCTGATCTTCGCGGCCGTCCTGCCTCCACGCCTGGCCCTGCTCGTCGCCGCCGCCGCCCTGCCTCCACGCCTGGCCCTGATCATCGCGGGCGCTCTGCTTCCACGCCTGGCCCTGCTCGTCGCCGCCGCCGCCTTGGTTCCACGCCTGGCTCTGATCATCGCGGCCGCTCTGCTTCCATGCCTGGCCCTGCTGGTCGCCGCCGCGGTGGTTCCGTGCATGGCCGAGCTGGCAGCCGCCGAAGTGCTTCGCGTCGCCGTGCATATGGGCCAGGCCCTGCCCTGAGAAGCCGCGAAGTGGGGCTAGGCCCTCCCCTCCAAAGCCTCAGCCCTACTTCAGGCTCTGCCCTCCGGGGCCGGGCCACCCATCGAAGATCACCACCTACTAGCTGCCCCTCTCCCGTTGGGCCTAATGGTGAGAGTCCTCCTCCATCCCCTGGGTTCGCCGTAGGAGGGCTTCCCCGCCAGAGCAGCTCAAGTTCTCTTGAATCCGAGGCCCCAAGCCTTACTCCCCAGCGAGTTTGGCATGCAGTCCGTATGCGTGCCTCCTCACCCTCACCTCCTGGGAGGTTCTTTACTTTCCCTAGGGAGTATGCTGAGAATTCATCCTCTTCCTCTTGCTCTAACTCCCCTGGGTCTTCTGACCAGAGCTCCCCCCCATCCCCCATTAATTTTTCCGACGGGAGATCCCTTAACTCTTCCGCTAGTTTTTCCGGTGTGGGTTCCATCTCCACTCCTAGCCCTGCTGGCGTTAGGCGTGTCTTGCTGCCAGAGCTTGAAGCCCTGAGCCCTCTCTCCTTAGAAGAGCCGGCTGAAATAGGGAGCCCGCCTCCCTCTCCTCCACCTCCTGTGCTATGATTCTCATGAGCATCCTCATGAGTCCTGCGGAAGGAATCAATATCCATCCCATTGCCCTGAATGGGCTGCCTGTTCCGCGATTACCTGTGAGGTTTACAAATGTTCTAGCCATTAACCAACATTATGAGCAGTTTTGAAGCTCTTGTTTGGAAAGGCAGTTTTGAAGTCTCTCCTTCCTGTAATGGCACTGCTTAGCGTTTATCTGCTGTTGGCACTTAATTCCAGCCCCTGCTTATCCCCGCGAAAGGCCTGTGTTTGCCTCTAAGTTGAGCTTTCCCTTTTCCAAGTTGCGTTTATGCAATGAAATTTTTGAATAAAGTGTTAATTTCATTTAAAAAATGTGACTTTTTTTTTTGTTCAAAAAAACCACTGTTAATCCTATGTCTTATTTAGAGGATTTAAGAGTTGTTGAAATACTAGCTGACTCATTGGAAGGGGGAGGGAATGAAATACGATCCTAGCAATCTTTTATTTCCACTGTCTAACATAGAGTTCTTTCCAGGAAAATAGCATTTACATGTTATATATGCTATTTGCATAGGTGATTTGCAGCTTGGACAAGAAGGAGGGGGCAGGGTTTAACCCAGGGTGGCTAGAGAAAAGGGGTGATGGAGATATCCAGGTTGAATAAGAGGTGGGCCATGTAGGGGGAATACTTCCTCCTCAGATGGGAGTAGGAGGTGCTGGAAGGAAGATGCAGGAAGGAGGAGAATAGCAGGAGTCAGGAGCCCAAGGGCCAAGGTCTCAGTTTCCAGGGGAGAAAAAAAATTTTTATGTTGGGAGCAAAGGTTCCTGAGGTCTGTGAGGAGAGGGGAGGGGAATGTCTGGGAGAGTGAAAGAAAAAGTCGGGTCAGTCCTGTCAGATTCTTTGTGACCCCCATGGACTATACAATCCATGGAATTTTCTAGGCCAAGTTCAAGGTTAATGATTGATGTAAAAGTGGTCATACACTTAGTAAAAATTGTGTTAATGGATAATCCCATTTAAAAAGTTATTCTAAGTGTGAGCAGATATGTGACGTGAGTATGTATGCATGTATTTGTGTGTGCATGTATAGACATTTGGAGAGAACCGAATGGATATATACCATGCTACCAATAGGGCATATATCTCATCTTTGAAATAACTGGTGGTATGGTCTATGTTTTGTATTTTCCACCTTGGCCATATTGCTGGTTCTGTAATGAAATGCAACTCAGCTTTTTTTTTTTTTTTTTAAGAAGTTAAGTTGTGGAAACATGGTAGGAGACCACATTTTAAAAAACAGTGAAAGAAAATTCAAACCAAACCAGTAAAAGAAACTGCCTCTCCCTATTCTCTTGTACTCCAGTCACATATATCCAGCTGCCTAATTGATTTTTCTACTTGGGATGTCTAAAAGACATCTCAAACTTCAGTAACATGTAGTTCTGTTCAGTAGAAATATAATTCTAGCCACACGTGTAATAACATTTTCTAGTAGCCACATTTAAAAATGCCTGAAGAAACACATGACTAATTTATTTAATTTCATCTATCCAAAATATTATTTCAACATAAAGAAATATAAAATTATTTATGAAATATTTATTTTTTAGATGAAAAAATATTTTTATTGAAGTATAATTGATCTACAATGGTGTGTTTCTGGTATATAGCAGTGATTCAGCCATGTACACACATATTCTTTTTCATATTCTTTTCCATTATGGTTTATTACAGGATATTGAATATGGTTCCCTGTCCTATACAGTAGGGCCTTGTCTATTTTATACATAGTAGTTTGTATCCACTAATCCTAAACTCCCAATTTATCCCTTCCCTAACCCCTTTCCCCTTTGGTAACCATAAGTTTTCTATATCTGTGGGTCTGTTTCATAAATAAATTCATTTGGGTCATATTTTAAGTTCCACATATAAGTGCTATCATATGGTATCTGTCTTTTTCTTACTTTACTTAATATTATAATTAATGAGATATTTAAAATGTTTTCTTATGAGGTTTTCAAACTCTGGTGTGTAATTTACACCTGCAGCATATCTTAATTCTGACTAGTCACATTTCAAGTACTCAGTAGCCACAAGTGTGGACATGAGTGTACAGTACAGTTTTAGACCTCATTTTCTTGCACATTTCCTACTGAATCATGATTCCAACTCCAGCGGTTCCTCATATTGTGGGCTCCCGTCCTAGAAGGGAGCCCTGATATGTCAGTTTGGGGACTTTACAACGGCTATGATGCTTCCAGCACCTTTGGTGTCTTTTGAGCTGGGCTCCTTGCACTTACCTGGTATTGAAAAGGGCAGAAACCTTGGCAGTTTCAGTTTCTCTTTCCAGTGAGTTGGTTGGTTGTGGTCTCTTATTATCAAGTTAGTACAATGCTGCACCAATACTTCTTTTTCTTTCTGCACAGACACTGATAACATGTAAGTAATGCAACTTTTAGTGGTTTGTCCTCATCTGCTTGAATTTTGGGGAGCTGAGAGGGTATCTTATAACCTACATTTATTGAAAATATTATTCATACATTTTGCTTTTGCTCTTGTTGCTCTGTTTTTATGTGAGTGTTTAGAGAGATCAAAAAGCCATATAGCCACTGTTAGCATCATCTTCCCAGAATCTGTACCACCAAGTGTCCTCACTCCTTCAAAAATGTGTCACCCAGTCAAGCCTTTGGTGTCTCTGAAGGATCAAAGTGGGATGCATCATCTGTACTAAGAAAAAATAATTAAATTCAAGAATTGGAACGAAAACCTGCTGGGTATGCTACTAAAAATCTTTAGAACTAAAGAAGCTATTTGCGAGAACACAAATATTTTAAAAGTTTTTACTTTATCATATTACTTTGTTGGTTCACAAACCGGATCCTGTACATGAAGGGCAAGGAAAGAAGGAAGAAAGAAGCAGACTACTCCAGATTGGTAAATGTCAGTTTTAATAAGCAAAGAACTTACATTTTAAAAATATTTATTTATTTTGGCCATACGATGTGGCTTGTGGGATCTTAGTTCCCTGACTAGGGATTGAACCTGAGTCCTCAGCCATGAAAGAGGAACCCTGGGCTTCCCTGGTGGCTCAGAGATTAAAGCGTCTGCCTCCAATGTGGGAAACCCAGGTTCAATCCCTGGGTCAGGAAGATCCCCTGGAGAAGGAAATGGTAACCCACTCCAGTATTCTTGCCTGGAGAATCCCATGAATGGAGAAGCCTGGTAGGCTACAGTCCACAGGGTCGCAAAGAGCTGGACACGACTGAGCAACTTCACCTTCACCTTCACCTTCACCCATTTGACTGCCAGGGAAGTCTCAAGAACTTACTTTAAAAAAAAATTGGCCTTTCACATTTAAGTCTTTATTTTTTTTTCATTTGGTCATGCCACTTGGCCTGTGGGATCTCAGTTTCCCAACCAGGAATTGGACCCAGGCCCTCAGCAGTCCTAACCACTGGACTTCCAGGTAAATCTCCACAAGGAACTTACATTTCAGGCTTCTGTTGAACAGCTGCAAGACAGTAGATCTCCATATCTGCCTGCCAGAATCTTGAAAGTTTACATAGTGGCCTTACTGGGGTTCAGTCATGCATACCAATCAGATGGTCTCAACATCACATTGCTATCTCAGGCTCTGTCCTTGAAAACGGCACCAGCTTTGGAAATGGTGGTACTTCCAAAAGTACCTTCCAAAGACTGTAGAGGGATTGAGGAGCCCCCAGTTGCTCAGGTCCAGCTTGAGAGTCAACTGTTGGTCATGTCCTCTTGACCTCTTCCAACATACTTATTCTTGAGTAATTCTACAGATGACCAAAAACTAGAATGTAAAATATGTAGTTTTAATGCAGCAAGTGTCACAACCTCAGGTCAGAGGGCTTATATTTAGTACCATTTTACCAATGTGGAAGTTGAGATTCAAAGACATTCCGTGACTCTTGAGATATCATAGCTAGTTGGACTTGGCTCTAGAGTTAGAGGTGGTGCCAGTGGTAAAGAATCCACCTGCCAATGCAGGAGATGCAAAAGACATGGATTGAATCCCTGGATCGGGAAGATCCCCTGGAGTAGGAAATGGCTACCAACTCCAGTATTCTTGCCTGGGAAATCCCATGGACTTCTCATGGGGTTGTCCTGGGAGCCTGGCAGGCAACAGTCCATGGGGTTGCAAAGAGTGGGATATGATTGAGCATACATTGTCGTCATTTTCTAGAGTTAGAATTCCTAGTTTAAATTCTGATTTTCCTATTGACTCACTGTATGTTCCTTCACAAGTTAATGAACCTGGGATCCTAAATCTCCTCATTTGTTAATGAAGCACGATAAAAGTGCATGGCTCCTCGATTGTTGTAAGTATTAAAATGGATGCTGTGCATTAAGTACTTCCAAAGGTGTCTGGCACATAGTAAGTGCCCAGTAAAGATGGCTCTTATTCTAATTAGGATTATAATCATATACCCAGATATTTCTGACTCCAGCAGCTAGACTCTTAACATTTGACAGATCTTTCTCAAGCAACGATACTTTAAAATCAAATTAGATATTTCAAAAATGGACAGTGCAACTAATTATTGTTGTTGTTGTTCAGTCACTAAGTGGTGTCCAACTTTTTGCGACCACAAGGACTGCCACAAGCCAGGCTCCTCTGTTTCCACTGTCTCTCGGAATTTGTTCAAATTCATGTCCATTGAGTCGGTGATGCTATCAAACGATCACACACTCTGCTGCCCTCTTCTCCTTTTGCCTTCAATCTTTCCCAGCATAAGGGTCTTCTCCAGTGAGTCGGCTCTTTGTACCAGGTGGTCAAAGTATTGGAGCTTCTCTAACAGTCCTAATGAATAGTCAGGGTTGATTTCCTTTAGGATTGACTGGTTTGAACACCTTGCAGTCCAAGGCACTATCAAGAGTCTTCTCCAGCACAATTTGAAAGCATCAATTCTTCAGTGCTCAGCCTTTATGGTCCAATTCTCACATCCATACATGACTACTGAAAAATACCATAGCTTTGACTATAAAGACCTTTGTCAGCAAAGTGATGTCTCTTTTTAATATTCTGTCTAGGTTTGTCATAGCTTTTCTGCCAAGGAGCAAGCATCTTTCAATCTTGTGGCTGCAGTCAGCATGCACAGTGATTTTGAAGCCCAAGACAATAAAATCTGTCACCGTTTCCACTTTTTTCCCTTCTATTTGTCATGAAGTGATGGAACTGGATGCCATAATCTCAGTATTTTTAATGCTGAGTTTCAAGCCAGCTTTTTCACTTTCCTCTTTTATCCTCATCAAGAGGCTCTTTAGTTCCTCTTCACTTTCTGCCATTAAGGTCGTTTCATCTGCATATCTGAGGTTGTTGATATTGCTCCCAAAAATCTTGATTCCAGCTTTTGATTCATCCAGCCCAGCATTTCTGTGTTACACTCTGCATAAGCAAGGTGACCATGTACAGCCTTGTCGTATTCCTTTCCCAGTTTTGAACCAGTCAGCTGCTCCATGTCTGGTTCTAACTGTTGCTTCTTGACCCACATACAAGTTTTTCAGGAGGCAGGTAAGGTGGTCTGGTATTCCATCTCTTTAAGAATTTTCCACAGTTTGTTGTGATCCACAGAGTTAAAGGCATCAATGAAGCACAAGTTGATATTTTCCTGGAACTCATCCTTGCTTTATCTAGGATGCAATGATGTTGGCAATTTGATCTCTGGTTCCTCTTCCTTTTCTAAACCCAGCTTGTACATCTGGAAGTTCTCTGTTCATGTATCTGCTGAGGCCTAGCTTGAAGGATCCATACCATGCTAGCATGTGAAATGAGCACAGTTTTAGGGTAGATTGCTGGAGTGGTAAAGGGAAACCCACTCCAGTATTCTTGCTGGGAAAATTACATGGATAGAGGAGCCTAGCAGGCTATAGTCCATGAGGCTACGAAGAGTTGGACACGACTGAGCATGCATGCATGTATGCACGTTGAACTTTCATTTGGCATCGCCCTTCTTTGGGACTGGAGTGAAAACTAACCTTTTCCAGTCCTGTGGCAATTGCTGCGTTTTCCAAGTTTGCAATTATTGAGTGCATCACTTTAATAGCATCAACTTCTAGGGTTTTAAATAGCTCAACTAGAATTCTGTTACCTCCACCAGCTTTGTTCCTAGTAATGCTTCCTAAGGCCCAATTGACTTCACACTCCAGGATGTCCAGGTGAGTGACCACACACCATCATGGTTATCCAGGTCGTTAAGACCTATTTTGTATGCTTTTTCTGTATATTCTTCCCACCTCTTCTTAATCTGCTTCTGATAGGCCCTTACTATTTCTAGCCTTTATCATGCCTATCCTTACATGCAATGTTTCATTGATATATCCAATTTTCTTGAAGAGATCTCTAGTCTTTCCCATTCCATTGTTCTCCTCTATTTCTTTGCACTGCTTATTTGGGAAGACCTTCTTCCCTCTCTTTGTGATTCTCTGGAACTCTGCATTCAGTTGGGTATATCTTGCCTTTCAGTTCTCTTCCTTTGCTCAGCTATTTGTAAGGCTTCCTCAGACAACCACATTGCCTTCTTGCATTTCTTTTTCTTTGGGATGGTTTTGGGAACTGCCTCCTGTACAATGGTATGAACCCCTGTCCATAGCTCTTCAGACACTGTCTACCTGATCTAATCCCTTGAATCTATTTGATACCTTCATTGTATAATCATAAAGGATTTGACTTAGGTCATACCTGAATGGCCTAGTGGTTCTTTCTACTTTCTTCAATTTAATTCTGAATTTTGCAATAAGAAGCTCATAATCTGTGCCACAGTCAGCTCCTAGTCTTGTTTTTGCTGACTGTATGGAGCTTCTCCATCTTTGGCTACAAAGAACATAATCATTCAGTATTGACCATCTGGTGATGTCCATATGTAGAAACGTCTTTTGTGTTGTTGGAAAGGGGTGTTTGCTTTGTTTGAGAACCAGGGTGTTCTCTTGACAAAACTTTCTTTGCCTTTGCCCTGCTTCATTTGTACTCCAAAGCCATTTTTACTCCAAGGCCAAACTTACCTGTTGTTCCGGGTATCTCTTGACTTTCTATTTTTCCATTCCAATCCCCTGTGATTAAAAGGACATCTTTTTCTGGTGTTAGTTCTAGAAGGTCTTGTTGGTTTTCATAGAAACAGTCAACTTTAGCTTCTTCGATATCATTAGTCAAGGCCTAGACTTGGATTATTGTGATGCTGAATGGTTTGCCTTGGAAAGGAACCAAGATCATTTCTGTCATTTTTGAGATTGCATGCAAGTACTTTTCAGACTTTTGTTGACTGTGAGGGCTACTGCACTTCTTCTAAGGGATTCTTGCTCACAGTAGTAAATATAATGGTCATGTGAATTAAATCCACCCATTCCCATTCATTTTAATTCACTGATTCCTAAAATGTCAATGTTCAATCTTCCCATCTCCTACTTGACCAGGTCCAATTTACCTTGATTCATGGACCTAACATTCTAGGTTCCTATGCAATATTGTTCTTAACAGCATCAGATTTTACTTTCACCACCAGACACATCCAAGACTGAGCATCATTTCCACTTTGGTCTAGCCACTTCATTCTTTCTTGAGCTATTAGTAATTGCCCTCTTCTCTTCGCCAGTAGCATATTGGACACCTAAGCTGGGGGTTCATCTTCCAATGTCATAGGTTTTTGCCTTTTCCTACTGTTCATAGAGTTCTCAAGATAAGAATACTAGAGTGGTTTGCCATTTCCTCCACCAGTGGACCACATTTTGTCAGAGCACTTCACTGTGACTCATCCGTCTTGGGTGACCCTGCACAGGTGGCATGGCTAATAGCTTTACTGAGTTTCACAAGCCCCTTCACCATGACAAGGCTGTAATCCATAAAGGGGACTCATTAGTGTACTTACTTTACAGTATGAATATGTTTATACAGAATATTGAGCAACACTTTTGTCAACACCAGAAGCCACTGCATAAAAATATAAAAAGCAAAATGTTTAGCATCCAAAGTACAAACTCTAGGAATTTAGCATTTGACCCTAAAGTAGTTATGTAAGTACTTATGAGAAGAGTATTCCAGGAATTTTGCCTCAGTTCATTTTAATGGATGAGTAGAATATACCTGGGATTAACATTATTGCCTGAAAGTTACCTTTACACATTACATGACATATAGATATAACAGATAACAATCATTGTGTCTATATGAGTTATGGGCTTCCCTGATAGCTCAGTTGGTAAAGAATCCACCTGCAAAGCAGGAGACCCTGGTTCAATTCCTGGGTTGGGAAGATAAGTCCTATTTCAATATTTTTACATATACTAACTTTTAATCCACAAAACAATCTTGGGAAATAGGTATTCATACTGAGGTCAGTCTTAACAGAAGTTGAAATTCAGGAAGAGAGGTTACTGATTAATAAGAGATAATAGGAATGAAACACACATTGAGTTGTGAACACTGTCATTGTTCTTTGCAAAGTAATTAACTCTCTTTTTGAAATAAACTGCAAGATATATCCCTGCATAGAGTACTACCATTTTGCCAAGTGTAAAGCAATAGTTTGGACTTATTAATATGCTGCTGTTTAATAGGAAGAACAGTGTTGTTTTTGTATTGTATAAAATCACTCTATTCACTCAAACTTCAAATGAAAAGTGAAAAATTCCAGCTCACCCAACATTAACTCAAAGGCACATGTAAAAATGATCATAGCAAGAGATTATAATTTATTATACAGAAAGATTAATCTACCTAGAATCAGGAGCAAGGTATTTAGAAAGTGACATTACTGAGCTATTCTTGGAAATTTCTGCACCCTCTAGTATAATGCAAAGATGTAGTCTTCCCTTTGTGCCCCTGCATCCAAGTAGTGTCCAACCCCCAGAAACAGCTGTAGTCTGGGAAAGGGGAGGGGAAAGGCCTCTCTCAGAGTCCTGCATCATTTACAGCTGAGCAGAGCTTTTACCCCAGGATTACATTGTGGTCAGGAACCAGGAAATACTGGAAAGACCTCCTGTATTCTTTTCTCTGGAAGTTTCCTGCTGATCAACTACTATGCTGTACCAGGGCTGGTTTTATGATATGGGACCTGTGCAGTTGCTCTGGCCCCTGATTAGGTTAATGGTGAGCTGCCACTGTCTTGGGGTTCCCTGGTGGCTCAGATGGTAAAGAATCTGCCTGTAATGCAGGAGACATGGGACTGATCCCTAGGTCAGGAAGATCCCATGGAGGAGGAAATGGCAACCCACTCCAGTATTCTTGCCTGGAGAATGCCATGGACAGAGGAGCCTGGCGGGCTATAGTCCATGGGGTCATAAAGAGTCAGACACAACTGAGCAACTAACACTAGGCCACCATCTTAAAATTCTTACTGATTTTTTATACAAGGTACACAGCATCTTCATTTTGTACTAGGCCCAACAAATTATGTAACTGGTCCTGCTGCTGCTAAGTCCTAGTTCTATATAGAACCAGTAGACTCCCAGGACAGAGAAGGCAATGGCAACCCATTCCAGTACTCTTGCCTGGAGAATCCCAGGCACAGGGGAGCCTGGTGGGCTGCCGTCTATGGGGTCGAACAGAGTCAGACACAACTGAAGCGACTTAGCAGCAGCAGCAGCAGCAGCAGCAGCAGCAGCAGCAGACTCCCAGGAAATGTAGTGGTGGCTGTGAATTAAAACAGATGACATTCAATTTTAGGGTGTTGGTCTGCAGTCAAAAAATAATTATGTTACTAAAATGCAGAGTAAGAAAAGAAAAGAATTAGCTCTTAAATCTGTGATATGTAATTATATGCCTCTCTGTGTTTACAATTGTTGTTATTGTTCAGTCACTAAATTGTGTCTGACTCTGTGACCCCATGAGCTGCAGCATGCCAGCCTTCTCTATTCTTCATCATCTCCCGGAGCTTGTTCAAACTAATGTCCATTGAGTCAGTGATGCTATCCAACCATCTTATCCTCTTCTTTTGCCCTCTTGCTTGCCCTCAGACTTTCCCAGCATCAGCTTCTTTTCCAGTGAGTCAACACTTCGCATCAGGCAGCCAAGTATTGGAGCTTCAGTTTCAGTATCAGTCCTTCCAATGAATAGACAGGATTAATTTTCTTAGGATTGACTGATTTGATCTTGCTGTCCAAGGGACTCTCAAGAGTCTTCTCTAGCACCACATTCAAAAGCATCAGTTCTTTGGTGCTCAGCCTTCTTTATGGTCCAACTTTCACATCCATACCCGACTACTGCAAAAACCATAGCTATGACTATACAGACCTTTGTTGGCAAAGTGATATCTCTGCCTTTTAATATGCTGTCTGTGTTTGTTAGGGCTTTTCTTCCAAGGAGCAAGCGTCTTTAAATTTCATGGCTGTGATCACCGTCTGCTGTGACTTTGGAGCCCAAGAAAATAGTCTGTCACTGTTTCTACCTTTTTACCATCTATTTGCCATGAAATGATGGGACCAGATGCCATGATCTTACATTCCTGAACATTGAGTTTTAAGCCAGCTTTTCACTCTTCTTTCACTTTCATCAAGAGGCTTTTTAGTTCCTCTTCACTTTCTGTCATTAAAGTGGTATCATATGCATATCTGAGCTTGTTGATATTTCTCCTGGAAATCTTGATTCCAGCTTGTGCTTCCTCCAGTCCAGCATTTCTCATAATGTACTCTGCATATAAGTTAAATAAGTGGGGTGTCAATATACAGCTTTGATGTACTCCTTTCCCAATTTTGAACCAGTCTGTTGTTCCATGTCTGGTTCTAACTGTTGTTTCTTGTCTGCATATAGGCGGCTCAAGAGACAGGTAAGGTGGCCTGGTACTCCCATCTCTTGAAAAATTTTCCATGATTTGTTGTGACCGCCACTATCAAAGGCTTTAGCATAGTCAATGAAGCAGAAGTAGATGTTTTTCTGGAATTCCTTTCCTTTTCCTATGATCCAATGAAAGTTGGCAATTTGATCTCTGGTTTCTCTAATTTTTCTAAATACAGCTTGTATATCTGGAAGTTCTTGGTTCTTGTACTGCTGAAACCTAGCTGAAAGATTTTGAGCTTGCTAGCATGTGAAATGAGTGCAATAGTATTGTAGTTTGAACATTCTTTGGCACTGCCTTTTTTGAGATTGGCCTTTTCCAGTTCTGTGGCCACTGCTGAGTTTTCCTGGCATATTGAGTGCAGCACTTTAACAGCATCATTTTTTTAGAATTTGAAATAGCTCAGCTAGAATTACATGACCTTCACTAGCTTTGTTTATAGTAATGCTTCCTAAGGCACACTTGACTTTACACACAAGGATATCTGGCTCTAGGTAAGTGACCAAACCATCATGATTATCCAAGTCATTAAGATCTTTTTTGTATAGTTCTTCTTGTATTCTTGCCACTGCTTCTTATTCTGTTCTACTTCTGTTAGTTCCGTACCATTTTGTCCTTTATTGTTTTCCCATCTTTGTGTGAAATGTCCCCTTGGTATTTCTAATTTACAATTACATCTACATTATTAATATGTGTTTAACACTGTATGGTGGTAAGCACACTGTGGGAAGATTTGCCAGTACTGTGAGCATATTTTTTAAAAGTTGATATAAAAAAAGCTGATTTTAAAATCTAGAGAATTGAGTAATACCTATAATGTAAATGTATTATTTGTTTATTTCAGAGTTTTATCACACTCTTTTCAAATACCCTGTATTAGGTATGACAGGACACATAGATTTTAGACAGCACTATTATGTGGTAGTCTGATATTTATTTCTATCTGTCCATGGTTTCGATCTCTCCTTTAGTGTTTAATTTTAATGTATGCATGCACACTAAGTTGCTTCAGTCATGTCTGACTCTTTGCAACTCTATGGACTGTAGCCCATCAGGCTCCTCTATCCATGGGATTCTTCAGGCACGAATAGTGGAGTGGGTTGCCACGCCATCCTCCAGGGGATCTTCCCAATCCAGAGATTGAACCCATGCCTCTTATGTCTCCTGTGTTGGTTCAGTTCAGTTCAGTTCAGTTCAGTCGCTCAGTCATGTCCGACTCTTTGTGACCCCATGAATCACAGCACGCCAGACCTCCCTGTCCATCACCATCTCCTGCATCTCCCGGAGTTCACTCAGACTTGCGTCCATCAAGTCAGTGATGCCATCCAGCCATCTCATCCTCGGTCGTCCCCTTCTCCTCCTGCCCCCAATCCCTCCCAGCATCAAAGTCTTTTCCAATGAGTCAACTCTTCGCATGAGGTGGCCAAAGTACTGGATGCTTTAGCATCATTCCTTCCAAAGAAATCCCAGGGTTGACCTCCTTCAGAATGGGCTGGTTGGATCTCCTTGCAGTCCAAGGGACTCTCAAGAGTCTTCTCCAACACCACAGTCCAAAAGCATCAATTCTTCAGTGCTCAGCTTTCTTCACAGTCCAACTCTCACATCCATACATGACTACTGGAAAAGCCATAGCCTTCCTGTATTGGTAGGTGGGTTCTTTACTACTGAGCCACCTGAAAAGCCCACTTTAATGTATGCTGTTCTTAGTCACCCAGTTGTGTCTGGCTCTGTGTGACCCCATGGAGTGTAGCCCACCTGTGTCCATGGGGATTCTCCAGGTAAGAAGACTGTAGTGGATTGCCATGCTCTTCTCCAGGGGATCTTCCCAACCCAGGGATTGAACTAAGGTCTTCTGCATTGCAGGCAGATTCTTTACTGTCTGAGCCACCAGGGAAGCCCATTTTAATATATAAGTAAATATAAATGTTAATAAAACTCCCAAACATTAAACTCAAAAAAGAAAAGAAAAAGAAAAAAACAGAAGACATTGTTATAACAGTGACTGCAGAGTTGCATTGAGCATTTTTTTTTTATTCCAATGCTTTGCTTGGGGCCTTGCTGACACTGGAAGTGACTGCCCCACCCAGGGTTAATTCCAACCCAAGCCCACATTTAAGCCACCTTCTTTTTTTTTTCATAGAAAAAGATAATCATTTATTAAAGAAGCAAATCAATGAGTTTGATGGTAGCTATAGGTTTCCTTTAGCACCAGTATTCTTCTCTAAAGGGGATATAAAGCCAGTCATGTTTCCCTTGATAATCTGGGGATACAGGAAGGTCTGTAATGGTCAGTTGAGGAGTTTTCCTGCTAGAGAAATCTATGCTTAGAGAAATCAAATTTGGGGAGATTTCAATTTTGCCAAGAGAACATACTGGCCATAGCAAACACCCTCTTCCAACAACACAAAAGATGACTCTACTCATGCACATCACCAGATGGTTAATACCAAAATCAGATTGATTATGTTCTTTACAGCTGAAGGTAAAGAAGCTATATACAGTCATCAAAAACAAAACCTGGAGCTGACTGTGGCTCAGATCATGAGCTCCTTATTTCAAAATTCAGGCTTAAATTGAAGAAAGTAGGGAAAACCACTAGGCCATTCAAGTATGACCTAAATCAAATCTCTTATGATTATACAATGGAGGTGTCAACTAGATTCAAGGGATTAGATCTTATAAACATAGCCTGAAGAGCTATGGATGAAGGTTCATACCATTGTACAGAAAGCAGTGACCAAAACAATCCCTAAGAAAAAGAAATGCAAGAAGGCAAATTGGTTGTCTGAGGAGGCCTTACAAATAGCTGAGAAAAGAAGGGAAGTGAAAAGCAAAGGAGAAAAGAGAAGATATACCCATTTGAATGCAGAGTTCCAAAGAATAGCAAGGAGAGATAAGAAAGCCTTCCTTAGCAATCAATGCAAAGAAATAGAGGAAAACAATAGAATGAGGAAGACTAGGGATCTCTTCAAGAAAATTGGAGATACCAAGGGCATATTTCATGCAAAGATGGGCACAATAAAGGACAGAAATGGTAAGGACCTAGCAGAAGCAGAAGAGACTAAGAAGTGGCAAGAATACACACAAGAATTATACAAAAGATCTTAATGACCCAGATAACCATGATGGTTTAGTCACTACGCTAGAGGTAGACATCCTTGAGTGTGAAGTCAAGTGCAACTTAGGAAGCATTACTATAAATAAATCTAGCAGAGGTGGAATTCCAGCTGAGACATTTCAACTCCTAAAAGATGATATATGTCAGCAAATTTGAAAAACTCAGCAGTGACCATAGAACTGGAAAAGGTCATTTTTCATTCCAATCCCTAAAAAGGCAATGCCAAAGAACGTTCAAACTACAATACAATTGCCCTCATTTCACATGCTAACAAGGTAATGTTCAAAATCCTTCAAGCTAGGCTTCAACAGTACATGAACCAAGAACTTCCAGCTGTACAAGCTGGATTTAGAAAAGGCACAGGAGCCAGGGACCAAATTGCCAGCATTTTTTGGATCATGGAGAAAGCAAGGAAATTCCAGAAAGACGCCTGCTTCATTGACTATGCTGAAGCCTTTGACTGTGTGGGCCACAACAAACTGGGAAATTCTCAAAGCTATGGGAGTAACAGATTGTCTTATCTGTCTTCTGAGAAGCCTACATGAGGGTCAAAAAACAACAGTTAGAACCAGACATGGAACAAGTGACTAGGTCAAAATTGGGAGAGGAGTACATCAAGGATGTATTGTCACTCTGCTTATTTAACTTATATGCAGATACATTATGGGAAATGCCAAGCTGGATCAGTTACGAGCTGGAATCAAGATTACCAGGAGAAATATCAATAACTTCAGATATGCAGATGACACCACGCTAATGGCAGAAAGTGAAAAGGAACTGAGGAGACTTGATGAAGGTGAAAGAGGAGAAAGAAAAAGCTGGCTGAAAACATTAAAAAAATTAAGATCATGGCATCTGGTTCCATCACTCATGGCAAATAGACGGGAGAAAAGTAGAAAGAGTGACAGATTTTATTTTCTTGGGCTCCAAAATCACTGTAAACTGTGACTGGAGCCACAGAATTAGAAGATGCTTGCTCTTTGGAAGAAAAGCTATGACAAACCTAGACTGCATATCAAAAAGCAGAGATATCACTTTGCCGAGAAAGGTCCATATCGTTAAAGCTATGGTTTTTTTTTCAGTAGTCTTTAGGGATGTGAGAGAAGGCTGAGCACCGAAGAATTGATGCTTTCGAATTATGGTGTTGGGGAAGACTCTTGAGAGTCCCTTGGAGAGCAAGGAGATCAAACCAGTCAATCCTAAAGGAAATCAACACTGAATATTCATTGGAAGGACTGATGCTGAAGCTGAAGCTCCAATACTTAGGGAAAAACTTCCCTAACTTGCCCCCTCCTGTAGGGAACTAGGATATCTATATCCTAGTCCAGCAAGATGAATGCTGAGCAATTATCCTATGAATTAAAGGACGGTGAAAAGTGAAAGTGAAAGTGAAGTCGCTCAGTCATGTCCGACTCTTTGCGACCCCATGGACTGTACCCCACCAGGTTCCTCTGTCCATGGGATTTCACAGGCAAGAATACTGGAGGTGGGCTGCCATTTCATTCTCCAGGGGATTTTCCCAACCCAGGGATCGAACCCAGGGGTAGAGATATTTTAATTTCACTGCAAAAGAACAAAAGTACAGAGTGCAGGTGGACCAAGAAGAGGAGAGCTATCGATGGAGATGCTTATGTGAGTCTTCAGACCCCAGAATTGTGTGTAGGAACTTCCATGGCTGAACCACCTTCTTCATAGGCTCTCAAAGGGGCTTTCACACTTAGGCCAATATTCTGCTACCTTAATTACCCGAAAGTCATGTACCAGACAAGTAGGCAGGACAAGTAGGCCCCTATGCCCTAGAACTGACTGAAATTATTCAAAGTAGCCAATCCTAAACCTGCTTACCCTGCCTTGACCATTTCTTTCAACAAAATCCGCAATAAAGACTTTCTCCCATATTGCTCCCTCCCCCAACCCCCTCCCCCTGCCTTTTGAGGGATCCTAGTGCTTCCCTGTGTCCCTGCCTGTCATGGCATGCCCCCTCCTGTAGGGAACTGTAACAAACTGTCTTTTCAATGGCAATCCTCTCTTGATCTGTTGGCCTAAGCATACCTGAAAAATAATAAAACCTGCATTTTAAAACAAGGGTAATGTACCAGAGTAATTTAGTGTGGTCTGCATGACATTTTTAAATGTCCTTCTAGTATTTGTTTTATAAGGTTTTTTTGAAAAATAAAGAATGGCTGTTAATAATAAACAAACAAACATAAAACAAAGGTAATATAAACTGCAGAGGGCACTGGCATCATACAGTCTTGGGTTTGAAGACTGGCAATACCTTGGGCTTACTGTGTGACTTTGAGCAAATATAACCTCTTTGACCCTTGGTCTCCTAATATGTAAATGGGGATAATAATGGTGTCTACTTCATAATCCTTCCTCTGAAAGGTGCCTATCCTGATCCTTCCTGCTCACTTAGCCCTCCAGCTGTGATTTAGTATCTTTCCTCTGTATTCCCAGAGCCCCTTGTTTTTAATCTTGCCAGAGCTTTCTACACATTTTTGGAAATCATATCTCTGTATAACCATCTTGCCATTGGACCGTGAGAATGTTGATAACTTGGAGCCTGAATGTTCTGTATCCCCAGAACTCAGCAAAGTTTCCTGGGGGCTGGTATCCAGAAAGAATTATTTATTGAATTTATAGTGATACCTCAAGCTGTGTGCCTAAGAAAGACCAAAATTAATTTTAAAAATACTTATTTGTTGAAAATCATATATAAGAAATGCATGAACTCAGGATATTTCTCTTCAATTTCCTTCACTCAGGGAAGGCATGTATCTAAAATCCTTTACCTTTTTTACAGCCATCAAGAATCAGTGTGTCCCTGATATCTTAGGTTCATAATGTAACTAGGACCTTCTGTTAGTCCCTCAGCCTCAGATCTGGCCTTACAGTGGAACTGAATTGGACATGGTATGAAAGGCTTCCCAAACAAGTTTGGCTCAGCTGGTAAACAAGTATTACTGATGCTAAATAGCCCCTCAAAAATATTTGTTAACTGCATGTCTTGTTGGATGAATAAAAACTAGCTAATTACATCTAAAACTGTTACCTTTTGTTTTATAGGTAAAAGGCTTACAATCATTTGGTTTAAATTGGCAAAATTGAAGGCATGAACACATACCCAGTCATTAATACTGGTTGGATTGGTTAGCGAGGCCCTAGCACAGCACTGACAAGAGGGTGGAACTTAACCATCTTGAGCAGCAATCACCAACCTTTCTGGCAGTAGTGACCACTTTTGACACTAGTGACCAGTTTTGAGGAAGACAATTTTTCCAAGGGAGGAGGGCTGGGGAACAGGGACGGTTCAGGGTGAAATTCAGTGATGGGGAGCTGCAGGTGAATCTTCGCTTTCCCACCTTTCAACTTCTGCTGTGTAACTGGGCTCTTAACAGGTTGTGGACTGGTAACAGTCCCTGGCAGAAAGGTTCAGGGACCTCAGATCTAGCAGGCTTCCCAGGTGGCTTAGTGGTAAAGAATCCAGAATGTTTTTCTGGAATTTCCAAGACAGGAGTCGCAGGAGACCCGGGGTTGGATTCCTGGCTTGGGAAGATTCCCTGGAGAAGAAACTGGCAACCCACTCTAGTATTCTTGCCTGGAAAAATCCCAAGGAGAGAGGAACTGGGCGGGGTCCATGGGGGTTGCAGAGTCTGACAAGTCTGAGAATGATCTAGAGGAAGTAAAAGTTGTAACAGGGTTTCCGTAGGCAAACCTGTGGAAGGATCATTAACGTGTTTCTGGGAGCACGTGTTTCAGCATGCAGCGGAAAGAGGAAGGAGGGAGGGCAGCACGTGTGCGTGCCAGGGCGGTGTTCGCGGCAGCCGGTCGGGTTAGCAGTCTTCCGGAGGGGAGGAGAGCAAGAGGGGTAAGTGTGAAGGGATCAGATGAGAGGGCAGCTCCTTGCCTTCCCCACACCTGTCTCCCGAGGGACACTCAGCCCCAGTCTGGCGGTCCGAGAGCGCCCCCACCCAGAGTTCCACAACAGCGTCTCCCTCGTGTCACTCCCAGCAGACCTCCCCGCCATGCCTCTAGTGGCTGGGTTGGAGGGATCTAGGGGGCTGAGTTCCCCCCACCCCCACGCGCCTTCTCCTCTGGCGCCAGTCACGCCCCTGGTCGCAACCACCCAGGGCTGAGCCTCCAGCGCGTCGCGGGGACGTGTGGCGTGGTGGTGGTGGCTCCAGGCGGCGTGGTCGTTCACCCGCCCATCTCCTCCTGCTTCCGGCCCTGGACCGGTTTCCTGGTCCTCTGTCCTCTGCTCTGAGCCCGCCACCCTCTCCCTGCCTTCTGAGCCTCGGGTCTCTCCTCCGTGCGTCTGGTTCTCTTTCTCGCCCTCCGTGTGTGTGCGCCTGCTCGCTTGCGTCCCACTTCCCGTCGGAGCTTTCCTCGGCACTCGGAGGAGAGAAGGGTTTCTGGGTCTTGAGTGTGCGGAGAGCCTCAGGGGTTGGGAAAGAAATGAGCCGCCCGGGGGCGGGAGGGGCGGTGTCTGCCGGGTTTTGGGGGGGATGGCAGCTGTCGTCAGGTGGCGTTGGAGAGGAGGACTCGGGCAGCCATCAGCCAGCACCAGGCGAGCTCCGCATTGCGGGCCGGTAGCGCCTAAGCGTGCGTGCAGCGGGCGGTGTCAGACGGAGCATGGTGGTTAGAGCCCGGCGGCGGCCGTGGGGCGCCACACACCCGCCTCACTCGCCTATCCCTTTCCGGGTACTTAGCCCAACCCGGCCCGGCGGAGGTTTGCAGACCCCTGGGGCGCCGCCACAGTCAGAGGAACTATGAAAATCAAGTGATCATTTCATACACAGAGCGTGCTCTCTTGGTATTCCTCTTTCTTCCATGACCAATCATCTCCAATTTCTCTTTCTTCTCCTGTGCCCTTTATTTTCATGTCAGCACACTGTACGTGCAATGCTTATCTAGTCCAGCTAATGATTCTGTGACCTTTATTGATCATGTGACTGCCTTCCTCCATAGAACGTGATGCCCTGCTTCCTTGGTCATTGCCAAATTCAGAAAATAGGCTAATACCTATTTAGTGGGGATCAAAATAGTTGTCAAATTAATTAATCTTTTGTTGTGACATTTATATGAAAAATACCTACCTTCCAGTCTGGAGGTCATTCTATAGATACTATCTGTTTAGGCAATATATGTGCATCTTTTATAAATCCCCAGATGCACTCTGATACTCAGGTGTGAGTTGAGGGGGAATTACTCCTTTTTCGATATCATTTTGTATAGTTTTCACTACATAGCTTAAATAACGGTAGCGTTTTACAGATCTCAGGCATTTGTAAGAAACCTTTAGGATTTTTTTCTTTTCTTCTTTAAGAGTTTTTTATCTTTCTTTTAACTTCATTCTTTGGCCCTTTCTCTTTTACTTGTTCTCTCACTTTCTTTCCTCCCTTATTTGCACTTCTTCCTTCCCTCATTCTTCCCTTTCCCCTTTCCATTTCCTTCCTCTACTTTCCCTTCCCTTTTTGTTTTTTAACAGCTTAATTGAAGTATAAGTGATATAAAATAAATGAACATATTTAAATGTATGATTTTATAAATTTGATCATATGTATATTCTTATTAAGCCATCACCATGTTAATAAACAAATACATTACTTCCAATAGTCCTTCATGTCCTTCCCCACCAGGGTCCATCCATGGGTAAGCACTGACCTGCTTTCTTTATATACTGTGTTACAGTTTTGAGAGAGTTTTATATAAATTGAAATACACAATCTGTACTCCTTTTGGTCTTGTCTCTTTCACTTAGCATAAATATTTTGAGACTGATCCAAAATAGCTCAGAGGAGCTTGGCAGGCTACAGTCCATGGGTTCGCAAAAGACTCAGACATGACTTGGCGACTAAAGAACAACAATAACAATAGTTAATGGTTTTTATTGCTGGGTGGTATTTCATTGTATGGATATACCACAATTTTTATTCAAACATGTGTTGATGAATATTTGTTTTTTTAATATATATTTTATTTTTAATATAAATTTATTTATTTTAATTGGAGGCTAATTACTTTACAATATTGTATTGGTTTTGCCATACATCAACATTAATCTGCCACAGGTGTACACATGTTACCCATCCTGACCCTCCCTCCCATCTACCTCCCCATACCATCCCTCTGGGTCATCCCAGTGCACCGGCCCTGAGCACCCTGTTTGATGCATCGAACTTGGACTGGCAATTCGTTTTGTTTTATACTTTAGTATTGCACATAACATTTCTGTGAGATGGCCAACAGACACATGAAAAGATACTTAACATTGCTCATTATTAGAGAAATCAAAGGTACAATGAGGTATCACTTCATGCTGGTTAGAATGGCCATTATTTAAAAAAAAAACAAAACCCAAAACTACAAACAATAAATGCTGGAGAGGGTGTGGAGAAAAGGGAACCCTTTTGCACTGTTGGTGGGAATGTAAATTGATATAGCCACTATGGAGTACAGTATGGAGATTCCTTAAGAAACTAGGAATAGAACTACCATATGACCCAGCAGTCCCACTACTGGGCATATACCCTGAGAAAACCATAATTCAAAAAGGCACATGTACCCCAATATTCTTAGCTGCACTGTTTACAATAGCCAGAACATCAAAGCAACCTAAATGTCCATTGACATATGAATGAATAAGAAGAGGTAGTACATATTTACAATGGAATATTGTTGTTGTTTTGGTTCACTAAGTCATGTCCAACTCTTTTGTGACCCCATGCACTTCAGCCTGCCAGGCTCCTCTGTTCATGAGATTTCCCAGGTAAGAATACTGGAGTGTGTTAGCATTTCCTTCTTCAGGGGATCTTCATGGCCCAGGGATTGAGCCCATATCTCCTGCATTGGCAGGAGTGTTGCTTACCAGTGAGCCACTAGGGAAGCCCACAATGGGAAATTACTCAGCCATAAAAAGGAAAGAATTTGAATCACTTGTAATGAGGTGGATAAACCTAGAGCCTGTTACGCAGAGTGGATTAAATCAGAAAGAGAAGTATAAACATTATATATTAACATATATATGGTATCTAGGAAAACAGTACTGATGATCCTACTTGCAGGGAAGGAATGGAGACATAGACATAGAGAATGGACTTGTGAACACAGTGGGGGAAGGAGAGGGTATGATGAATTGAGAAAGTAGCACTGACATATATACACTATCTTGTATAAATAGATAGCGAATGGGAAGCGTATAACACAGGGAGCCCAACTTGGTACTCTGTGATGACCTAAAGGGGTGGGATGGGAGGTGGGATGGAGGCTCTAGAGGGAGGGGATATATGTTTAATTATGGCTGATTCACATTGCTGTACAGCAGAAACTAACACAAAGTTGTAAAGCAGTTATCTTCCAATTAAAAAAAGAACTTCTCTGAACATTTACAATTGTTTGTATAGACATGCTTTCTCTTCTTTTGGGTAAATACCTAATAGTGAAATGTCTGGGTCATATGGTAAATACATATACAATTTTTTAAAAGTTGCTTTCCATTTATAGTTACTGCAAAATATTGGCTATATTCCCCCTGTTGTACAATACATCTTTGAGCCTCTCTTATACCCAGTAGTTTGTACCTCCCACTCCCCCACCCCTGTATTGCCCCTCCCCCCACCGGTAATCACTAGTTAGTTTCTCTAATCTCTTTGCTTCTTTTATGTTATAGTCACTAGTTTGTTGTATTATTTAGGTTCCACATATAAGTGATATCATACAGTATTTTTCTTTGATTTATTTCATTTAGTTACTGCAAATATTGTTCTGTTGCCCAGTTGTATCTGACTCTTTGCAACCCCATGGACTGTAGCACACCAGGCCTCTCTGTCCCTTACCATCTCCCAAAGTTAGCCCAAGTTCATGTCCATTGCATCAGTGATGCCATCCAGCCATCTCATCCTCTGAAGCCCTTTTCTCCTTCTGCCCTAAATCTTTTCCAGCATCAGAGACTTTTCCAATGAGTCAGCTGTTCATATCAGGTGACCAAAATACTGGAGCTTCAGCTACAGCATCAGTCCTCCCAATGAGTATGCAGGGTTGATTTCCCTTAAGATTGACTGGTTTGATCTCCTTGCAGTCCAGGGGACTCTCAAGAGTCTGCTACAGCACCACAGTTTGAAGGCATTAATTCTTTGGTGCTCTGCCTTCTTTACGGTCCAGCTCTTCCAATCTCACATGACCACCACAAAGACCATAGCCTTGACTATACAGACTTTTGTTGGCAGAGTAATGTCTCTGTTTTTCAACAGACTGTCTAGGTTTGTCATCGCTTTCTTGCCAAGAAGCAGTCGTCTTCTGATTTGATGGGTGCAGCCACCATCTGCAGTGATTTTATTTATTTATTTATTTTTTACTTTTTTATTTTTTTTAAATTTTAAAATCTTTAATTCTTACATGCGTTCCCAAACATGAACCCCCCTCCCACCTCCCTCCCCATAACATCTCTCTGGGTCATCCCCATGCACCAGCCCCAAGCATGCTGTATCCTGCGTCAGACATAGACTGGCGATTCAATTCTTACATGATAGTATATATGTTAGAATGTCATTCTCCCAAATCATCCCACCCTCTCCCTCTCCCTCTGAGTCCAAAAGTCCGTTATACACATCTGTGTCTTTTTTCCTGTCTTGCATACAGGGTCGTCATTGCCATCTTTCTAAATTCCATATATATGTGTTAGTATACTGTATTGGTGTTTTTCTTTCTGGCTTACTTCACTCTGTATAATCGGCTCCAGTTTCATCCATCTCATCAGGACTGATTCAAATGAATTCTTTTTAATGGCTGAGTAATACTCCATTGTGTATATGTACCACAGCTTTCTTATCCATTCATCTGCTGATGGACATCTAGGTTGTTTCCATGTCCTGGCTATTATAAACAGTGCTGCGATGAACATTGGGGTACATGTGTCTCTTTCAATTCTGGTTTCCTCGGTGTGTATGCCCAGAAGTGGGATTGCTGGGTCATAAGGCAGTTCTATTTGCAATTTTTAAGGAATCTCCACACTGTTCTCCATAGTGGCTGTACTAGTTTGCATTCCCACCAACAGTGTAGGAGGGTTCCCTTTTCTCCACACCCTCTCCAGCATTTATTGCTTGCAGATTTTTGGATCGCAGACATTCTAACTGGTGTGAAGTGGTACCTCATTGTGGTTTTGATTTGCATTTCTCTAATAATGAGTGATGTTGAGCATCTTTTCATGTGTTTGTTAGCCGTCCGTATGTCTTCTTCGGAGAAATGTCTATTTAGTTCTTTGGCCCATTTTTTGATTGGGTCATTTATTTTTCTGGAATTGAGCTGCATAAGTTGCTTGTATATTTTTGAGATTAGTTGTTTGTCAGTTGTTTCATTTGCTATTATTTTCTGCCATTCAGAAGGCTGTCTTTTCACCTTGCTTATAGTTTCCTTTGTTGTGCAGAAGCTTTTAATTTTAATTAGATCCCAGAAGAGGAAATCTGTCACTACTTCCACCTTTTCCCCTTCTATTTGCCATGAAGTAACAGGGCCAGATGCTATGATCTTAGTTTTTTAAATGTTTCATTTTAAGCCAGATCTTTCACTCTCTTCCTTCACACTCATCAAGAGGCTCTTTAGTTCCCCTTCACTTTCTGCCATTAGAGTGGTATCATCTGCCTATCGAAGGTTGTTGTTGTTGTTTCTCCTGCCTATCTTGACTCCAGCTTATAACTCATCCAGCCAGGCATTTCTCATGATATGCTCATCATATAGGTTAACTAAACAGGATGACAGTAGACAGCCCTGTCATACTCCTTTCTCAATCTTGAACCAATCAGTTTGTTCCATACAGGGTTGGAATTGTTCCATACAGGTCCATAACTGTTGCTTCTTGAGTTGCATTCAGGTTTCTCATGAAACAGACAAGATAGTCTGGTATTCCCAGCTCTTTAAGAGCTTTTCATAGTTTGTTATGATACACACAGTCAAAGGCTTTAGCATAGTCGATGAAACAGAGGTAGATGTTTTCTTGGAATTCCCTTGCTTTCTCTATGATCCAGTGAATGTTGGCAATTTGATCTCTGATTCCTCTGCCTTTCTTAAATCCAGCTTGGACATCTGAAAGCTCTTTGTTCATATAATGCTGAAGCCTAGCATGCAAGATTTTAAGCATGATCTTACTAGCATGGGAGATTAGTGCAATTGCCTGATGGCTTGAACAATCTTTAGGACTACTCTTCTTGGGAATTAGGATGAAGATTGACCTTTTCCAGTCCTGTGGCCTCTGATGGGTCTTCCAGATTTGCTGACATACTTAGTGCAACACTTTTATAGCATCATCCTTTAAAATTTTGAATAGCTCTGCTAGAATTCCAACATATCCACTAGCTTTATTGACAGCAGTGCTTCCTAAGGCCCACATGACTTCACAGTCGAGAATGTCTGGCCCTGGATGACTGACTACACCATTGCAGTTATCCTGTTAACTGAGATCTTTTGTACAGTTCTTCCATGTATTCTTTCCATCTCTTCTTGATCTCTTCTGCATCTACTAGGTCTCCACTGTTTTTGTCCTTTATTATGCCCATCTTTGGGTGAAACATCCCCTTGATAGTTCCAATTTTACTAAAGAGATCTCTAGTCTTTCCCTTCTGTTGTTTTCCTCTATTTTTATGCAAATGGAAAATATATACTTTTTTAAAAGTTGAAGTATGTTTGATTTACAGTGGTGTGTTGCTTTCTGGTGTACAGAAAAGTGCTTCAGTTAGACATATATATGTGCATGCGTGTGTGCGCAGTTGCTCAGTCATGTCCAGCTCTTTGAGACCTCATGAACTGTAACCTGCCAGGCTCCTCTGTCCATGGGATTCTCCCAGGCAAGAATACTAGAGTGGGTTGCCATTTCCTCCTCCAGGGGATCTTCCCAATCCATGGATTGAACCCACATCTTTTGTGTCTCCTGCATTAGCAGGCAGATTCTTTACCACTGTGTCACCTGGGAAGCCCATATATAATAAACCACAATGGAAAAAATGTGAAAATGAATATATATAGATATAAACTACTATACTATGTATAAAATAGATAGACAAGGAGTTCTATAGTACAGGATATATTTCCCAGTGCCATATGGGAACTCCCTGTCTCTCTGTTTTATACATGTAGTTTATATCTCTGTGTGTTAATTGCTCAGTTGTGTCTGACTCTATGACCCCATGAACTGTAGCATGCCAGGCTCCTCTGTCCATGGAATTCTTCAGGCAGGAATAGTGGAGTGGATAGCCATTCCCTTCTGTAGGAAATTTTCCCAACTCAGGGATCGAACCCGGGCCTTCTGCATTGTAGGAAGATTCTTCATCATCTGAGCCACTAGGGAAGCCTTGCTAATCCCAAACTCCTGATTTATTCCTCCTTCACCCCTTTCTCCTTTGGTAACCTTAAGTTTGTTTTCTATGTTGGTGTGTCTATTTATGTTTCTTAGGTTCATTTGTGTCATATTTTAGATCTCACATGTAAATGATTTCACATGGTATTTGTTCTTCTCTGACATACTTCACTTAGTATCATATAGTCTCTAGGTCCATCCATGTTGCTGAAAATGACCTAATTTCATTCTTTTTATGGCTGAGTAGTATTCCTTTATGTATATATAAAACAACTTTATTAATTATCTGTTGATGGATGCAGGTTGTTTCCATGTCTTGGTAATTGTAAATAATGCTCCTATGAATATTGGGGTGCATTTATCTTTTTGAAATAGTGGTTTTGTTTTTTTTCAGATATATACCCAGGAATGTATGTATGTATGTGTATATATATATATATATACGCACTGAGTCATGAGTCATATGGTAGTTTTAGTTTTCTTTGAGAAACCTCCATACTATTTTCCACAGTGGTTTCACTAGTTTACATTCCAACCAATGTACAAGAGTTTCTTTTTCTCCACGTCCTTGCCAACAGGTGTTGTTTGTAGACTTTTGGATGATAACCATTTTGTCAGGTGACATCTCACTGTGGTTTTGATTTGCATTTCCCTGATGATTTATGATGCTGAGCATCTTTGCATGTGCCTGTAGGCCTCTGCTCTTCCTTTTTGGAAAAATGTCTATGCGGTTCTTCTGCCTACTTTTTAATTTTTTTTTTTATGTGGAGTTGTATGAGCTGTTTATACTTGTAGAATTTTAATCCTTTATCAGTCATATTGTTTGCAAATATTTTCACCCACTGAGTATGTTGTCTTTTTTATTTCTTTATGGTTTTCTTTTGTTGTGCAAACGGTTTTAACTTTAATTGGATCCCATTTATTTATTTTTGCTTTTTTTTTTTTTTTTACCTTAGGGAGATGGATCCAAAAAATATTGCTTCAATTTATGTCAAAGAGTGTTTGCCTATGTTTTCCCCGAGGAGTTTTGTGGTATCTGGTCCTACATTTAAGTCTTTAATCCATCTTGTATTTATTTTTCTATATGGGGTGAGGAATTTTTCTAATTCCATTCTTTTATGTGTAGCTGTCTAGTTTTCTCAGCACCACTTATTGAAAGGATTGTCCTTTCTTCGTTGTATATTCTTCCATTTTTTGTTGTGGATTAATTGACCATGAGTGTGTGGGTTTGTTTCTGGGGTATCTGTACTATTTCATTAATCTGTGGATCAGTTTTTGTGTAGGTACCATATGCTTTGATTACTGTAGCTTTATGTTATAGTCTAAAGTCTGTGAGCCTGATATCTCCAGCTTTGTCCTTTTTTCTCCAGATAGCTTTGGAATGGGGATTTTTTATTTTTTGCTCCATAGAAATTTTAGGATTATAAGAGCATGGTCTTTCTATCTGAAGGGGACATATACAGTGTACATTTTGCAGCTAGTCAAATAGACTGGGATTCCAAGCAGTCTTTATGTATGTCTGTGCCAGCTCTCAGAGGCCTTTGTCATTCTAACCTTCTTTGCATTTGTCTGTACAATGAAGGTCTTCACTTTCTTAAACTAATTTTTGAAGTAACTTTCTGGATCTTGTGAAGACTGCAAATCCTTTACATTATCTTGTGGGAACTCCTCTTGTGTATTTTGGTTTGAGTCACTATTAAGATACTACTTGTCCAAGGTCAGATCATGGATCCATTAAATTTTAGAAATTTCTATAGTAAAATTTAGAGAGCTATCATATAAATAGCTATTTTGTTGGTACCTAATTATATTGTGGAATAGACATTATTTCACTGGGGAATGCTTCCCTGCCCAATATTATAAGACAGGGCATATAAATCTTCCTCTCAGACAATATCATTAAAATATACAAAAAAATCCCAATAAGGTTACCTGAGCCCACAACGTATAAACTAAAAATGGGGAGCTAATATTTAGAGCCCAATAATAAGCAAATTAAAGGGAATGTACTTGGGTAAATCAATCTTTTAATATCATTTAAATGGCAGACCAGTTCTTTGGGGAATGAAAAATAATTATCTTTGGCTTGAGCTTCCCTGGTGGCTCAGACAGTAAAGAATCTGCCTGCAATGGGGAGACCCAGGTTCTCTCCCTGAGTCAGGAAGATCCCATGGAGAAGGGAATGGGTACCCACTCCAATATTCTTGCCTGGAGAATTCCATGGACAGAGGAGCCTGGGGTTGCAAAGAGTCAGACACAATTGAGCGACTAACATGTCTTTGTCTTGCTGTACAAGTCAGAAATGGAAACATGGCCCATAATGACCTGAGACTGAGTCTAATTAGATCAATTAAGTAAAACCTGAAACCAAAGAATAAAGGGAAAATAAGGCTTTTATAAATTCAAACTGCTGGAAAGGCTCCCTCACCCAAAATCTAATTCATAGCCTCCTTATTAATTAATCAAGGACAAATACAAATATTAAATGTCTTTTCCACAAATAGTAAAAGGCCTTAGACATCTGAGCAAATAAGTTTACACTGTAATATGTAATTCATGACCAAATTTTAAAGTGAAGATATGAGATCTCTATTTGTATCTGTTTTTATGTCTGTCTATACAGTATATCGGAGAAGGTGATGACACCCCACTCCAGTACTCTTGCCTGGAAAATCTTATGAGCCTGGTAGGCTGCAGTCCATGGGGTCACAAAGAGTCGGACACGACTGAGCGACTGAACTGAACTGAACTGATGTCTTTGCTAATTAATTCTTGCATTTTCTCCATTTTGCTTTCAAGGTTTTTGATCATCTTTACTATCTTTATTCTGAATTCTTTTTCAGGTAATTTGCCTATTTCCTCTTCATTTATTTGGACTTCTGTGTTTCTAGTTTGTTCCTTCACTAATGTAGTATTTCTCTGCCTTTTCATTATTTTTTTAAACTTATTTTGTTTTACGTTTTTTTGTTTTTTTTTTTTTTTTCCCCCAGGCTTCAAGGTTTAATTCTTTCTTCCTTTTGGTTTCTGCCCTGTAAGGTTGGTCCTGTGGTTTGGGTAAGCTCCTTATAGGGTGAGATTTGTGGTGAGTTTTTGTTTGTTTATTTGTTTTTCCTCTGAAGGGCAAGGCTAAGTGAGGTGGTAATCCTGTCTGCTGATGAGTGGGTTTGTTTTTTTGTTCTGTTTGTTGTTTAGATGAGGTGTCCTGCACAGGGTGCTGTTGGTGGTTGGGTAATGCTGAGTCTTGTATTTCAGTGGTTTCCTTTGTGTGAGTTCTCACTATTTGATACCCCTAGGGTTAGTTCTGTGGTAGTCTAGGGCCTTGGAGTCAGTTTTCCTACTCCAGAGGCTCAGGGGTTGATGTCTGGTCAGGAACACGAAGATTGCACAAGTGGTTTGTTATGACATTAAATGAGATTAAAACAAATATACAAAAACGAGAAACCAAAGATGAACCCAGAGAGATGGCAGTTACATAATCAGGCAAATAATAATTAAAATAATGGAATATACACATTTACATATGCTCCCATGAGCAAAGTCAAAACATTCCAACAAAAATAAAGTACAATAGATTGACTTGGCCAGCAAAGGAAGTCACAAGTTATATTTACCAGTTAAGAACAAAACTAACCAAAGCACAACTGGAAAACAAAACTAAAGCAAGTTGCTAAGTGGGGAATAAAGCAATGGAAAAAAAAAACTAACAAATATGTTGAGAGGTAAGGAAAGAAAGAAAAGAATGAGAGAATACATATGCAGAGTTAAATAGAGGTCGATCAAGAAGATTTATATATATTAAAGATTAACTGCAAGGGGAAAAGAGCAGTAAGAAAGACAAACAAAGGAATAAATGTAGAAAAATATAATAGGTTTTAAAAAATTAAGTTAAAGTTATAAAATAGAGAAAAGATAAAAAACCAGATGAAAAAAAAAAAGAAAAACTCCACAGAACTGCAAAAGCCCAACGTAGATGTAGAGGTTTATAACAACAATAAAAAGTGTGACTGAATATACACATATACACCCATAAGCAAAATCAAAACACTCAAACAAAAAGTACAATAGATTTACCCAGTGAACAAAGGAAATAAAAAATTATATCTACCAGAACAAAACTAAAGCACAAACTGGAAAACAAAACTAAAGCAAGGTGCCAATTGGGGAATAAAGCAATGAAAATAAAACTAACGAATATGTTGAGAGGAAAGGAAAGAAAGAAAGAATAGTTAAGCAAAAATAAAAAGAAGCAGATGAAGAAGATTTATATAAAGATTAACTGTAAGGGGAAAAGAACAGTAGGAAAGGCAAACATAGGAATAAATGTAGAAAAATATAATAGGTTTAAGAAAATTAAAGATTAAAATTATAAAAACGAGAAAAGAAAAAACAATGGAAGAAGAAAGAAAAGGACAAAAAAGGAAAGCTCCACAGAACTGCAAAGGCCCAACATAGAGGCAGAGGTTTAGAGCAACAATAAAAACTGGGACGGAATATACACATATACACCCTTAAACAAAATCAAACAGTCCAACAAAAATAAAGTACAACAGATTGACCTGGTGAACAAAGGGAACCAAAAATTATGTCTACCAAAAGAAAAATAACTAAACCACAAACTGGAAAACAAAACTAAATCAAGGTGCCAATTGGGGTATAAAGGGATGAAAATAAAACTAACAAATATGTTGAGACTAGAGGAAAGAAAGAAAAGAAAGAAAGGATAGATATGCAAAGTTAAATAGAGGTTGATAAAAAAGATTTATATATACTAAAGATTAACCGCAAGGGGGAAAGAACAGTAGGAAAAGCAAACAAAGGAGCAAATGTAAAAATAATAATAATAGGTTTAAAAGATTAAAGAGAAGAGAGAAAAAACTCCCCAGAACTACAAAAGCCCAACATAGAGACAGAGGTTTTATAACAATAAAAAAATCTGACTGAGAAGAAAAAAAAAGCTCAAAAGCTTAGTAAGATTTCATAGTGCCAATAAAATCGACAACTACAACAGAGTGGGGGAAAGGGAAAAAAAGAAAAGAATAGAAAAGAATCTACAGAACAAGTCAAAACATAAGAACAATAAATGTTTTTCTTGAGTCACTGCTGTCAGAGTCCTTTTGCTCACTGGGAGTCACAGTCCACTTCACCTCCCTCAGATGCCCTCTAACACTGTGCTGATCTCTGGACCTGCAGTGGGGGCAGCTCAGATCCTAATCTGCTCCTATTCCTCTGTGTTCTTGCCTCCCATGTCCACAGCTATCAGAACTAATGCATTTTCTTTTGTGGGAGCTCAGTGACCTTTCGTATATTCCATACACACAGAGTCTGTCTAGTTGATCGTGTGCATTTAATCTTCAGCTTGTAGAGCCGACGGGAGGGTTTTGGGTCTTCTTCCTTAGTCACACTGCCCCTGGGTTTCAATTGCGGTTTTATTTCCACCTCTGCATATGGGTTGTCCACTGGGGTTTGCTCCTGAGGCTGCCCTGGAGGACTTGGGTTTGCCCCTGTGAGGGCCAGGTGTGGAGGTGGTGCAGCTGCTTGAGTCACAGGGATTCTGGCAGTACCAGGTACTCGGGAGTTGGTGGCTAGGACAGCAGGAAATATAGTGCTTTAGAAGGGTATAGCTACCAGTATTGGCCAATATGTTCCACTTTTCTTGCCTGTAGAACCCCACTTCCTGACAGAGAAGCCTGGTGGGCCACAGTCTACAAGGTTGCAAAGAGTTGGACACTACTGAAGGTACCCTGAACTCATAGGCTCAAAACTTTTTTGGCCTGTGGCAGCTCTGCCCCAGTGAGAGTTGAGCATGAAGGTAGCACAGCTGCTTGGCTTGTGGGGACCCTGGCGGTGCCAAGTGTGCAGGAACACAAACTGCCTCCGCCACAGTAGTTATGGCCCTATCAGAGTCTTTTTTCAAACCTCTTGTAGATGGGGATCAGAAGGCCTCTTTGGCCAGTCTTTCTCCCTAGCTCCGCCCATTCAGGCACTTAGAGGGCTACTTTGCCTGGGGTCTTTCTGTGTTGTTCAGTGCATCAGGCACATAGAAGTCTCCCTGCCCCCACTGGGGTCCTACTCTGTAGACTGGCACATCAGGCACTTAAAGGAGAACCCTGGAAGAGATCCTACTCTGTACTTCAGTGCGTCAGGCGTGTGATGGGCCAGCCTCTCTACTGTTCAGCTGCAGATGCTGCTGATGCTGGCGTGTTGGGGGAGAGAGGCTATGGTGTTGATTCCACCCCCTATGTGTGACTCAGCCTATGGCCTTGCTTCCACGGCTGCCCAGCTTTCCTCCATAGGCATTTCCCACCACAGTCTCCTCCCTCACATCCCCTTGATCGGGCTCTCTGCGGTCAACAGCAACCCTCGCATGGGGATTACTCCACAATCCCTAAACTCCAGTTCCTAGCCACTGCACCATCCTGGGTCTGCATGGCTGCAGCAAGGACTGCCTGATTCTCATTCCATTTAGGCTGCCACAGATCAGCTGTTTCACTCTCAGCCTTAAACGTTTCTCCTCTGACTCAGACAATTGCCCCATGTGGGGATCAGATCCCTGCTTCAGTTCCCCCACCTGCCTAGGGCAGGTCCAGTTCTACTAACACTCCTGTTTATCCCCCTAGTTCCTTCGTCCTACCGAGTTTTGTGTGGGTCTATATATTCTTTTCCCAGAGAAGGCAATGGCACTCCATTCCAGTACTCTTGCCTGGAAAATGCCATGGACGGAGGAGCCTGGAAGGCTGCAGTCCATGGGGTCGCTAAGAGTCAGACATGACTGAGCGACTTCCCTTTCCCTTTTCACTTTCATGCATTGGAGAAGGAAACGGCAACCCACTCCAGTGTTCTTGCCCAGAGAATCCCAGGGACGGGGGAGCCTGGTGGGCTGCCGTCTATGGGGTTGCACAGAGTCGGACATGACTGAAGTGACTTAGCAGCAGCAGCAGCAGCAGCAGCAGCAGCAGCAGCAGCAGCAGCAGCATATATTCTTTTCCACTGGTCAGGTACTCCTGTCTGTTCTCAGCTGGTGTTCTGCATGTACTTCTGTGTCTGAAGGGGTATTCCTGATGTATCTGTGGAGAGAGATGTACTCTATGTCCACCTACTCCCCCACCACCTTATTCTCCAAATATAAACTTCTGATGACTTTTAGATTATATCACTGAATGAGGTAAGAAATTACAAAACTATAATGGAAAAGTTGATAACTTCATCCAGATCAACAGGAATTATTTACATGGGACTGAATGAACTGAAAAATGTGATTTATGATTTTATGACTTTTTCTGAAATATTACAGGCTTTTAAGCTTTGCCTTCTCAAAAACCTTTCCTCTTACATTAACCATAATCTACAACAAGTTGATAAAATACATATTTGTAAATGAAGATTTATTTTTTTCTGTCTTCCTGAGCCCTCCAGAATCTGGCTTCTCCAGCTAGCTTGCCTCTGGACTTATGACCCAATTACAACTAGTTATACTAATTATTGTTTTAATTTGTTCTCTCTTTGTTGTTTCCAAATTGTTTTGTGTCTCTCTCTGCTGCACTATGTGGAAAAGGCAATGGCACCCCACTCCAGTACTCTTGCCTGGAAAATTCTATGGACAGAGGAGCCTGGTAGGCTGCAGTCCATGGGGTCGCTAAGAGTTGGACATGACTGAGCGACTTCACTTTCACTTTTCACTTTCATGCATTGGAGAAGGAAATGGCAACCCACTCCAGTGTTCTTGCCTGGAGAATCCCAGGGACGGGATACCTGGTGGGCTGCCATCTATGGGGTCGCACAGAGTCAGACATGACTGAAGAGACTTAGCAGCAGCAGCAGCTGCTGCACTATGACCTTATTAATGTTACTAGTGAAATTATTATATCTTGTGTATTTTAGAAGATTCTTGTTTCTTACATTACCCAGTGTGTTGACAAGGCCTCTGATAAAACTGGTAATGGCTAAATATCTTGAGCCTGTCGATCATATATATAACTTCATATAGAAAATATTGTAGTAGTGCAAGTCTAGACATGAAAAGAAGTAATAAGGGAAAACGTTTCCTGGATCTATTATGATAGACTAGTAAAACAGATGAACCAGAGTATTTGGGATTATCAGCAGGGCCTAATCCATAAAATATCACATTGAGTGGCCTATCAATGAAACCGTTATCTAATCTAGGAATGAGTCTTTCTAGTGCTATGGGACAAACTGGTCATGAATTGCCTCCCAAATATAGGTTGAGTTTATGACCAAAAGGAGGCTCTGTGGACAAAGAATGTTGTCTGCCTTTCCAACAATGAATGTTGCCGTCATCAAGTCATCAGCCACTGCATGGTGTGCCATGAGGGGAATTTCAGGGTTGTAGGAAAAACAGGAAAACAATCAGAGCACAGGATGCTGACCCTAGATAGTTAACTTGCATATCTTATAGGATAATTCCAATAAGCCTAATTCCAATAACCTCTTAATACATAGAAAAGCACTAAAATCATTAATTTAAGATGTCTGTTTTTTTGTGATTAGCAATCATCTCAAATATTTTTTCTTTTAATTTTTTCATTTTCCATTTCTTAATTGAAGTATAGTTGATTCACATTGCTGTGTTAGTTTCAGGTGTAGCAAGGTGATAAATACATATATATATATACACACACACACACCCTTTTTCATATTCTTTTCCATTATAGATTATTACAAGATAATAACTATAGCAAAAAGTGCTATATGTCATGGTCTGGGCACAGGTTGGAAAAGAATTTCCAGGCAATAGCTAGAATGAGAGGGAAGTTAAGTTTATTAGAGTGGAAGATGCTGTTAGAACAGCAGGCCAGTTCAAGGGAGAACCAAGATTCAACAGGGGTCCTTAGTACACTTTTATGCCCAGGGTACAAGGAGTGGGATAGGGGTCTTGTGGGTCATTTGCTGATTGGATGAGGCACATATACTAGTTATGAAGGTGGTGAAGAGTAAGGCAAATATCTTTTCCCTATGTAGTAAGAGGGGAGACAAGTTATACTGCTCAGGAGAACCTGAAATACATTAATAGTTATAACATGGGGGAGGGAAGGATGATAACGGTCTGGTTTTTTCATTCCTGCATTCCAAGACCCTCCTTGGTTTTATCTGCTCATTCATCCTTGGGTCACCACATTCCTCCCTCTCTACTTTTAAGGCCATTTCTTTGGCCCCTTTTGATACCCTGCTTATGTCTAACTATTTACCTATTTCCCTTCCCAGGCATTTGGGAACCCAGTGTCAGGGGAAAAGGGGCGATGGACACTCTGGCTTCTTCAGGCTGTACAGGGGCATCATGGGGCTCTGGGTTCCCTTTGCCTGCTCTCTGTCAGGGTGCATTTATGGAGGGAGATGAGAGTCCATGGAATGATAAGGTGATTTGTTTCAGCATTGTCTAGGTGTTAAGGAATATTCCTGTCATACTACCACTTGGAGATGTGTTGTATACTGGAAGAAACAAACTTAACAAGAAAGTTAAAGGTACATAGCCCAAAGATGAATAGAAGTAGAAAAGCTGCTCAGGGGCTAGCCAGGAGAACCAGAACCAGACACTGGTTCGTGACGTTCAGTTCAGTTCAGTTGCTCAGTCGTGTCTGACTCTTTGCGACCCCATGAATCGCGGCACGCCAGGCCTCCCTGTCCATCACCAACTCCCGGAGTTCACTCAGACTCACATCCATCGAGTCAGTGATGCCATCCAGCCATCTCATCCTCAGTCGTCCCCTTCTCCTCCTGCCCCCAACCCCTCCCAGCATCAGAGTCTTTTCCAGTGAGTCAACTCTTCGCACGAGGTGGCCAAAGTACTGGAGTTGCAGCTTCAGCATCATTCCCTGACGTTAGTGTTTCTCTAAGTATGAGAAGATGCAAGAATTTGGGCTCATAAAATCTTTACCTGATAACATCTGACTGTCTGAAGGCCAGTTCTTCTGGGTTTTTCCCAGAAGAGCACAGAGTGCCTTATTTCTGATCTCCATCCTGAACTCCTTTCAGGGGGTGTTGAAGGTCAGCAGATTGCAGTGGTGATGTAATCTTTATAGAGGCAACTGGCAAGTGCCAATTTCCAGTCAGCAGGGTCCCTTCATAGCCACATATTTGGCCATGTTTTGGGGGCATTTCATGGCCACTGTGTCCTGCGGTGCTGGGAAGGCTCATTCCCATGTCTAGGGAAGATTGCATTGATAGACCACTCAGTGTGTTATCAGACCAGGCCTTGTGAGTAGCAAAAGTCTCTGGACCATACTTCTCTTACTAGCCTCTTGGTCCAGGAAAATATTCCTTCTTGTTGCTTCTTCCCATATCTAGAGTTACATTATTACAATCATTGATCTCATATGGAACTGCATATCAGCATTTTATCACAGGCTCAGTCACACATTTGTTAATGTAAGAAACAATCTTCTGAAACAAGTAACATAAAAAATAATATAGCTATAGCTAGCAGTTATTAGTAAGGTCATAAGTAAGAACTGTAAGTCAAGAACTTTCATTAGGTAGAGCCCAGTATACCCCAGGTTATCTGACTTCATTTCTTAAATGACTATGCTGCTGCTGCTGCTAAGTCGCTTCAGTTGTGTCCGACTCTGTGCAACCCCATAGATGGCAGCCCACCAGGCTCCCCCATCCCTGGGATTCTCCAGGCAAGAACACTGGAGTGGGTTGCCATTTCCTTCTCCAATGCAGGAAAGTGAAGAGTGAAAGTAAAGTCGCTCAGTTGTGTCTGACTCTTAGCGACCCCATGGACTGCAGCCTAAATGACTATAGCCTGGTATTAATCTCCTGGTTGTATATCATGGAGTATCTGATATTTATCTGAAGATTGGTTACTGAGATAAACTTTAGAAACAAACTTAGAGTGTCCTTTTTAAAAACTTAATTAAATCTTTTAGCAATATAACATAACAACAAGGAACTATCTCAGAAGTGAGTCTTAGTAAACATTAGACCTTAATTAACAAAACTAGAAACTTAGTTTAACAATTAACAAAACTTAATATTCAGTGAAACATGATTTTTTCATTATGAGGGCATTAACCCTGTAGCTAGGGAAGGCTTTAACCCATCAAATAAAAATGAGGATTGTCAGGGAGCCGGGAAAAGTCAAGCGGCCATCTTGGATTTCCATAGCTCTGACTCTTTGATTTTCAGCTATTGTTCACCCATTTTTAATTCCCTGATTTAAGAGTAGACTGTTGCCATGTTTTAAGGACATCAGGATAGCAAAAGTCTATAAAAGGGCTTATTTTTGGTAATTTCTAGGATATCTATATAAGTAACATCAACCACACAATAAAACCTGAGAAGATTCATCACTCCTCCAACAATACTTCCCAAGTAGTTTAACATGTCAAATGAACTCAGGTAGTTTAAAAGTCCTTTGGAATATCTCGGGGGCCCTAAGAAGCAAGCATCCCAGAGTCAGCTAGAAGTCAAGTTATTTAGGAAGTTTTGTCAATAAATATTCCAAAGAATTTATAACAGTCAGATAGAATCATATAGATCATTGTGAAACAATATATTCAGTTAAGCCAAAGTAACAAATATTTCAAAGGTCACTTCAGAGGTAAAGAAACTAAAAATACATTATCAAAGGCAGTTCAACATCTCAAGAAAACTTGTATTTATGCACAAAACTCTTCCCTTAGGGACCACTTTCCATAAAACCTTCTTATCATTTTCTGTACCCATTTGTTCTCCCATCCTTAAACAGCTACCTGTAGGTCAGACCTACTTCCTTTTCCCTTCATAGAATATAATTTCGTTCCTCATACCTTCTTTACTGAAAACACGCATCATACTTTCCTTAAACAACTCAAGAACTGATCTTTATATTAGCATTCTATAGATTGGTGAACATTAATACCAGTAATAGTTTCTTAAAAAAATTCTAGAGAACATCTCAGGATGGCATCAAACATTATTCATTAATAGTCCAAAATCTCTAGTTTCTCTGTAAGAGGAAGTTAGTATTCAGTAATGAATGTTGCAGAATTTTATTTTATTTGGAAATGACCTAACTATTCAATAAACTTCTGTCACTTAGTTTAGCACAACCCTAGTAATTCAGGTTACCAAAATCTGGAGAGACTATTTTAGACAGGCATTTCTAAAGTATAATTATTCTTACTAGAGTTTATATAAAAGCTCATATCTCATTTACATTTTTTTGAAGTTTCTTCACTCGAGGTACTTGTCTTGCTGACAAACTTGTAACAGATATAACAATATTTAACTTACAATAAACCTAGGCACAATGAAAATATGCTTAATGCTAATGACTCCTAGACATGTCTATATTAGATTAGCAAACATTAATACTAGATATTAAATATTGAATATTTTCCAGTTCACGTGAATCTGATATTCATTTAGGTTAATTTCTCTTGTATTTAGAATTGTCTGATTTGTAAGTGCTTCCTTTTCTTTCACTTCAGTTCAGTTCAGTCACTCAGTTGTGTCCAACTCTTTGTGACCCCATGGACTGCAGAATGCCAGGCCTCCCTGTCCATCACCAACTCATGGAGTTTACTCAAACTCGTGTCTGTTGAGCCAGTGGTGCCATCCAAACATCTCATCTTCTATTGTCCCCTTCTCTTCCCGCCTGCAATCTTATCAGCATCAGGGTCTTTTCAAATGAGTCAGTTCTTCGCATCAGGTGGCCAAAGTATTGGAGTTTCAGCTTCAGCATCAGTCCTTCCAATGAATATTCAGGACTGATTTCCATTAGGATGGACTGGTTGGTCCTCCTTGCAGTCCAAGGGACTCTCAAGGGTCTTCTCCAAAACCACAGTTCAAAAGCATCAATTCTTTGGCACTCAGTTTTCTTTATAGTCCAACTCTCACATCTATACATGACTACTGGAAAACCATAGCCTTGACTAGACTGACCTTTGTTGGCAAAGTAATGTCTCTGCTTTTTAATGTGCTGTCTAGGTTGGTCATAACTTTTCTCCCAAGGAGCAAGCATCTTTTAATTTCATGGCTGCAGTCACCATCTGCAGTGATTTTGGAGCAAAAAAAAAAAAAAAGTCTGTCACTGTTTCCATTGTTTCCCCATCTATTTCCCATGAAGTGATGGGACCTTATGCCGTGATCTTAGTTTTCTGAATGTTGAGTTTTAAGATAGCTTTTTCACTCTCCTCTTTCACTTTCATCAAGAGGCTCTTTAGTTCTTTGCTTTCTATTATAAGAGTGGTGCCGTCTGCATATCTGAGGTTATTGGTTTTTCTGCCGGCAATCTTGATTCTAGCTTGTGTTTCATCCAGCCCAGCATTTCTCATCATGTATTCTGCATATAAGTTAAATAAGCAGGGTGGCAATATATAGCCTTGACATACTCTTTTCCCTATTTGGAACCAGTATGTTGTTCCATGTCTAGTTCTAACTGTCACTTCCTGACCTGCATGCAGATTTCTCAAGAGGCAGGTCAGGTGATCTGGTATTCCCATCTCTTGAAGAATTTTCCATAGTTTGTTGTGATCCACATAGTCAAGGCTTTGGCATAGTCAATAAAGCAGAAGTAAATGTTTTTCTGGAACTCTCTTGCTTTTTTGATGATACAGTAGATGTTGGCAATTTGATCTCTGGTTCTCCTGCCTTTTCTAAATCCAGCTTGAACATCTGGAAGTTCACGGTTCATGTACTGTTGAAGCCTGGCTTGGAGAATTTTGAGCATTACTTAACTAGTGTGTGAGATGAGTGCCACTGAACTTTTCTTTAGGCCAATTAAATTAGAACTCATTTACAAGTTAAGCAATATTATTTAAAAAAAAAAAAGACACACACTGAGACATACATAAATCCGGACAGACAGAGATCTCATCATTTTCCACACATTGGGGCTGGTGCACTGAGACAACCCAGAGGGATGGTATGGGGAGGGAGGAGGGAGGGGGGTTCAGGATGGGGAACACATGTATACCTGTGGTGGATTCATGTTGATGTATGGCAAAGCCAATACAATATTGTAAAGTAATTAACCTCCAATTAAAATAAATAAATTTATATTTAAAAATAAATAAATAAAATGTCTCTTTGACACCCCCCCCCCTTTTTTGAAGTTCTAATTTGCCCAGGGCTGAGGTCTCAGGCAAAGTGGGATATATATTTCAGGGGCATGGAGAAGGTTAACTTCAAGCTTTTCCCTAGGCAGGCTTTTTAACAAGCTAGTTGTTTTTAATTGCATATGCAAAAAGAACAGGTTTTGCAGTTTTCAATGGAAAAAAAAATCATTTTAACCAGTTTTCTCTGGAGTCTAAAGAATATCATGGCCATCCTGTGTCAAAAAGTCATCTTTCTCAGTGCACCAGCCCCAAGCATCCAGTATCCTACATTGAACCTGGACTGATGATTTGTTTCATAGATGATATTATACATGTTTCAATGCCATTCTCCTAAATCATCCCACCCTCGCCCTCTCCCACAGAGTCCAAAAGACTGTTCTATACATCTGTGTCTCTTTTGCTGTCTGGCATACAGGGTTATCATTACCATCTTTCTAAATTCCGTATATATGTGTTGGTATACTGTATTGGTATTTTTCTTTCTGCCTTACTTCACTGTGTATAATAGGCTCCAGTTTCATCCATCTCATTAGAACAGATTCAAATGTATACTTTTTAATGGCTGAGTAATATTCAATTGTGTATATGTACCACAGCTTTCTTATCCATTCTTCTGCTGATGGACGTCTAGGTTGCTTCCATGTCCTGGCTATTATAAACAGTGCTGCAATGAACATTGGGGTACACGTGTCTCGACCCAGAGGGATGGTACAGGGAGGGAGGAGGAGGGGTTCAGGATGGGGAACACGTGTACACCTGTGGCGGATTCATGTTGATGTATAGCAAAACCAATACAATATTGTAAAGTAATTAACCTCCAATTAAAATAAGTAAATTTATATTAAAAAGAACTTAGTGACTAAACAACAACAACAAAGAGAGTAGAACTTAAATGTTTTCACTAAAAAAAAAGATAAATATATGAGGTGAGGGAATGTGTTAATTAACTAGGTTAATGGGGTATCCTTTCATAATGTATATCAAATCAACACATTGTATACTTTAAATATCTTACAATATGATGTATCAATTATGCCTCAATGAAGCTTAAATTTATTAAAAATGTTCTCAGCAATAAAAAAGTCATCTTTCCTTTCTGTAGTCATAGTTTTATACCTAAATTATAGACCAAATAGTGCTCAAATTGACTCTGATATCAGAGGCAGATCAGCTGATAAAAATCTTGGATTGTCCCTCTGGTGGGAAGTGAGGTCTTTGTCCCATCAGAAGAATCTGAAGGGTTAAGGAAAGTTTCAGGAATGGGGGAAGCTTGGTTGGTCATTCCCCACCCTGAGAAACAGGAGTAGTTAGAAAGAAATTCTTTAGGATGTTCAAGAGTGGGGAAAACTTGGTTCCCTCCTTACCTGAGAGATAAGCTTAGAGGAGAGTTTTTGATCCTTCAGTTTTTTGAATATAGGAGAAAGACCTGAACCCAAAGGAACCTCAGAATCCTTTCCTAGAGATCATGTGGATATAAAAGGTCAAGTAGGGGTTGTCTAGGAAATCTGATGGAGGGAGACAAAGGGGGATAGGAGATAGGGAGGCAACAGAAAGACACATGCGGCATGAGTCCCTCAAATCTGGATTCTGACTGAGGGCCATGAAGGACTGAATGTAAGGAAATTCTGAGTCCTTTCCCTGATTTTGGCAAAAGCTAGTGTGCCATTCAGAGGCCTTTTTTTTTTTTTTTTGAGTCCTGCAGTTTGTATTGTGGGCAGGCCTTCTGGAGGGTCAAAATTTTCCAGTTTCTGAGAATATAGCCAAGGAGTGAGTCTGGGAGAGGCTCCTGGGATGTACTAGAACCCACTCTTAGCCTATCTGCCATAGAATGGGGGTACTGAGAGTCACTGGCTGACAGAAAGGTGTCCCTTTTGTCCCAGGAATCTCCATGTGACTAATGGCACAAAAACGACTGATCATCCCCAGTTGTGTCCGACAGTGAGAGGTGACCTCTGAGAACCATGCAGCTAGGGCACCATGTGACCCAGGAAAAGAAAGACAGCACTAAGGCACCATGTGACCTCAGCAGAGAAAGAGATTTCTGGGAGCAACCGGGTGACTCACTGGCGATTCCCTGAAATGTGGAAGGCACCCTTGGGATGGTTCAGAGGCAACACCTAGGCTCCTGTAAATCAATCCGGACTGAAAGGGAAAGAAGTTAAAGTGACAGGGAAGAAGGCTAAGGAATCCACCTTACAATCCTATCGGGGAGGTGGTGGCCAGGGGCAATGGTCTCTGTTTTGCTTCAACCACTATGTGCCTGATATGGTGCACAGAAGTTGTCTTGCTGGGGGTGGATGCCCTTGTAGCCTGATCTGTTCCGTGTCCCCCTTATCATCACACAATGGCTTTTAAGTGCCTTACCCATGCCCACACAATATTGGTTGGCCTAATCCTCAGTTGCAAAGAAGACAAAAGAGAGACCCTCACCCATTTGGGCAGCAGCTACTGGGGCACAGTGAGCAGTGTGTACCCTTTGGAATACACCAGAAGGTAACCCTGGCCAGAATTTCTCAGTTGCTTCCACAGGACTTGCCTGTTCGCAGAGGGTCCCTATCAAAAAGGAGAAGCGAGAAGGTGGGTAAGAGACCCCAAGTCCCTGTACGGGCCACCAAAAATGTCATGGTCCTGGCACTGGTTGGAAAAGAATTTCCAGACAATAGCCAGAATGAGAGGGAAGTAAAGTTTATTAGAGTGGGAGACACTGTTAAAACAGCGGGCCAGCTCAAGGGAGAACTGACAACAGGGGTCCTTAGTACACTTTTATGCTCAGGGTACAAGGAGTGGGATAGTGGTGGGCATGTGGGTCATTTGCTGATTGGATAAGGCACATATACTGGATGGGGGGAGGGAAGAGTAAGGCAAATATCTTATCCCTATGTGGTAGGAGGGGAGACAGGTTATACTGCTCAGGAGAACCTGAAATATATTAATAGTTATAGCATGGGGGAGGAAAGGATGATAAGGGTCTGGTTTTTCCATTCCTGCATTCCAAGACCCTCCTTGGTTTTATCTGCTCTTTTGTCCTTGGGTCACCACACTATACAGTAGGTCCTTGTTGGTTATCATAGTAGTGTGTATGTTTATCCCACCCCCTAAAGGTGAGGGCTGAAGAACTGATGTTTTTGAATTGTGGTGTGGACTTGCTGTCCCTTGGACTGCCAGGACATCAAACCAGTCAGTCCTAAGGGAAATCAGTTCTGACTATTCATTGGAAGGACTGATGCTGAAACTGAAGCTCCAATACTTTGGCCACCTGATGTGAAGAACTGACTCATTAGAAAAGACCCTGATGCTGGGAAAGATAGAAGGCAGGAGAAGAAGGGGATGGCAGAGGGTGAGATGGTTGGATGTTATCACTGACTCAATGGCCATAGTTTGAGAAAGCTCCGGGAGTTGGTGATGGACAGGGAAGCCTGGTGTACTGCAGTCCATGGGATCATAAAGAGTCTGACATGACCAAGTGACTGAACTGAACTTCCCTTTTGGTAATCATAAGTTTGTTTTCTATGTCTGTGACCTATTTCTGTTTTGTAAATAAGTTCGTTTGTATCATTTTTTAAAGATTCCACGTATAAGTGTTATCATATATTTGTCTGACTTACTTCAATCAGTATAATTTCTAGGTCTACCCATGTTGCTGCAAATGGCATTATGCCATTCTTTTATATTGATGAATAATACTTCATTTGTGTGTGTGTGTGTGTGTGCATACCACATTTTCTCTACTCATTCGTCAATGGATATTTAAATTGCTTCCATGTCTTGACTTTTATAAATAGTGTTGCTATGAACATTGGGGTGCATGTGTCTTTTCAAATTAGAGTTTTCATCTTTTCTGGATATATGCCCAGGAGTGAGATTTCAGGATCATGTGGTAATTCTGTGAGAAACATGCCCACCAGCATGTTTCAGTTTTGCCAGTGGGTGGACTTGGAGACACGAAGCACAGCAAAAGCAAAACTTTTAATGACAGTCTTGCAAGATTGAGTGTCTGGTGGGCAGACACAGCCAGGGTGGTTACAACAAGCAATTTATTCCCTAACACGTAGGTTCCTTATTGGCTGAATACTATGGGGTGTACAATCTTCCTGGCCATCACCTAAGTTTCATTATTTCCCTATAGGGTATCCTTCTTTCTCCCTTCGCAAGTTACACCTGCATATTTCAACAAAGACTTTCTTGCTAGTTTATCCCTTCCCCCAACATCCTGTTTACTTGGGGACCTTCCAAGTGCATGAACTGGAGAAGAAAATGGCAACCCACTCCAGTGTTCTTGCCTGGAGAATCACATGGACAGAGGAGCCTGGCGGGCTCCAGTCCATGGACTCGCACAGAGTCAGACATGACTGAAGTAATTGAGCAGCAGCAAGTGCATGAACTGTCACATCCACAAGTCGTTAGGCAAGTTTACAACTGTTATGCCCAAGTCGCGAAATCTCCCAATGACCACCAGGAAGCCAATATCCGATGCAAAAGCAAGAGAGTTTTTATTACCAAGCTCAAGCTGGGGCTCCCACCGTCACTGACGCAGCAGCTATAGGGAGGAGCCCTGGGTTTGGGATTACATTATATAGGGAGTGTTCATGAAAAACAAGAATTTCTAGGTAGGGGGACGTCTGCTTGGTTACTTTCTTTCGAAGGGTTGTGTGTTGGTTTCTGATTGGTCCATATTACCTAGGTAGACCACAAGTTCCTGAACGTTAAGTCAGGAGATTCTGGTCTGGGGTCCGATTGGCTCATGGGTGGTGGAGTGAGGTCAGGGGATTTCCAAAGGCTCTTTTCCCGGAACCTTACAAAAATGGAGTTTTTCTGTTAACAAAATGGAGTAGCTTAGATTCTTCATTCCCCCCTTCTCTAGGATCCAGGATAGACCCAATCATGGGTCTGGGGTCAACTCTATATTGTCTCCCGCTAAGGGGACCGTTGGCAGGGCCGCATATTGGGATCTGAGCACCATGACCTGCACCACATTGATGCAGCTTTTAATGAAGGCCACCAATTTGTTTAGTAAGCATGGCCCGAAGATGAGTAGCAGTAACAAGATACTCAGGGGCCCCACCAAGGAAGATATGAGAGTTGCGAACCAGGCGGATGAGTTAAACCAGGATTCAAACCAATTTTGAGACATTTCTCTTTCTCTTTTTTTCTGACTCAGCCCTTCTCTTATCTTGGCCAGGGACTCCCTGACTACCCCCTAGTGATCCACATAAAAACAACATTCTTCCCCTAAGGCAGCACATAGGCCCCCCCTGTTGGAGAAAAACCAAATCCAATCCCCCTTTGTTCTGCAGTATCACTTCTGCCAGAGATCTCAGTGACTCTTCGAGGTGGCTGACTGAGCTTTCTAGTCTTTCAATATCAAGATCAATGGCTGCTCTTAGGCTAGAATAGTGTTGATTCTGCACTATCAAGAAGGATATCCCAGTTCCTGCCCCAGCTGCCCCCAACCCCAACAAAACTGTAAGGGTTAAGGCCGAGACTGGCTCTCTCTTGGACCGGGGAGAGGCTTTTTCTAGTTTTAGGAGGAGTTCATCATTGGAGTGATAGAACAGTCAGGGAACCAATAGCACCAATACACAAAAATCTTTGGAGTCATTTAGTACTTGCCCGTGAATACAAGGCACTAAGCCCGTGGAGCATGCCCACCAATTTTCTTGGGGAGGCACCAGGTACTCGATTGTTTTTATAGAGTCCGTGGAATTGCAGACGTGCTGATAGGTTTGGGGAACATTTCCTATGCAAAGGCCCTGTCCGGTTACTCACTAAAGAGTTAATCTGGCGTCTCCTTTTTGCTGCCATCAGCAGGCTCTGTGGTCTCTTGTTTGAATGTAATTTCCCGGGACAGCTATGCCCTCGAAATAGGGGGGTTTGATGTCATAACATAACCAGCAACTCCTAGTCAGGCCCAGGTGAGTGGAATTTAGGGCCCGATAGGTGTTGATTATCATATCAAATAACGGGTCCTGATCATCTTTAATATTAGGTCTCTTAAGGCTAACCCGAGGGGAGTTGTTTATATTAGTGATGTAGGGCCCGGGAGGCGTTCGGGTAAGCTCTTGAGCAGGGGTGTGGGCAGGCCAAATGGGGCCGTGGGTAGGCTCTCGTGGCACTAAGACTGAATTGGGCCCTATGCCCTGATTTGGGCCGATCTGTATGGGTCCTACTTTCAACCTGATAGTAAACAGAAACCTGTTATCATATCCTGACTGATATAGCCAGAGGCCCCAGGATTGTCTGGCTTCCCAACCGAGGAACTTTTTTCCTTCCGTTGAGAATTTAAGCCTCATCCAGATTGCAAAGAAAGTTCATACAAGGCCCAGTTATGAGGGACTCCCTTCCATGTCCCCTAGTTGACCCAGTGGGCCCTGGAACGCGACCCAAAGTAATCAAGTCACCATGAATAGGGGGCTCCCAATCGACCATCCCCATTGACTCACATCCCCAAGCGGCTCAGTAAAACTTGTCAGCCCCCCACAGTTATTGATGGTCACCCTGTTCCATCTCCCCTTGGGGCACACATAGAAGGGTGTTTCCCGTAAGCTTGCCCATTGAATGTATTGGCTGCATCCAGGTCCTGAGTTAGTGGGGGGCCGAGTATTGCACCTATTAGTGCCAGCCCCACATTTGGGCTTGCCGGGCGTCTTTACCTCCCATTTGCTGATGTCCCAAGATCCCGCGGCCAGAAGACAGAGGTCGAATTCCAAGTCCGGCCACCAGGTGTTTTGGGGATGAATGGCTGAGGTGGAGTTAATTACTTTTCCCGTAGTTGCACTTAGAATCATCCAAGTCAGGTTCATCGGTTGATGAGGGTTAGCGGCAGCACTAAGCCATAGAGACAACAGTATAAACAGTACTTTTATCGTCTTTGTAGCTTGAGTTTGAGTGGATTTGTTTTGTCCAGCTTGGTCTTCCATTGGGGGAGGAATTCTTCCCTTAGGGCGAACAGGTCGCAGGCCGTACGTGGGTGTATTGAACCCAAGTGGATATGCCATCAACATTGAGAGCAGTGGGTGTCGTCAAGACAACTAGGAACGGCCCTTTCCACCTGGGCTCTAGGGTCTCTTGACGATGGTGGTACACAGTCTCCTGGTCGGTAGCGGTGGGGTTCAGGTGGTGGGCCTGATTCATATAATGCCTTGAGCCTCTTCCACGTGTCCCTGTGGGAGTATTGTAAGGACCGGAGACAAAAGAGTAATCTTTGATCATGTATTTCTTTTAGCACCTCTGTTTTTAGGTTAGGAATTATTGGGGGAGGTATCCCATACATAATTTCGAAGGGGGTAAGTCCCAGTTGGTAGGGGGGGTTTCGCACCCGGTATAGGGCAAAGAGGAGGAGAGCCACCCAGTCCCCGCCAGTCTCAGCAACTAGTTTTGTTAATGTTTCTTTGAGTGTCCTACTCATCCTTTCTACTTGTCCTGAGCTCTGGGGCCTATAAGCGTAATGCAACTTCCACCTAGCCCCCAAAGCCCGGGCTACCCCCTGGCTTACCTGAGATACAAAGGCTGGCCCATTGTCCGACCCCACCTGTGCAGGAAACCCGAACCGCGGCAAGATGTTTTCAATCAGCTTTTTGGCCACCACCTGTGCTGTTTCTCTCTTGGTGGGGAAAGCTTCTACCCACCCTGAGAAGGTACCTATGAATACCAGTAGATATTTGTATCCACATTTACCCGGTTTTACCTCAGTGAAGTCCACCTCCCAGTATGCTCCTGGTCGACTCCAGTGTTCTCTAGACCCGTGGTTGGCTGGGTGACGGGCAGCGTTAGTGAGCTGGCAGGCCTTGCAGGTTGATACAATATTTTCTATCATCAATCTGATGTCTCTCGGTAATCTTGGCATGTTTAATCAGGTCCTGCATCTTGCGGGTTCCCAGGTGAGTGGTGTGATGCATCCTCAGTAACACCTGCTTTCCTAGTTCCTCCGGGAGGATCAGGGAGCTGTCCGCTGCCTTCCACCACCCGGCCAGTTGTTGGGTCATAGGCAAACTTTTTATTCAGTCTAAGTCTCTCGGTGAGTAGTTGGGTAAAGCTGGCAGAACAGGGCTCCCGGGGTCGGGCAATTGAAGGGTGGCTTCTATCACGGTGCCCTGGGCTGTATCTCGGGCTGCTCTGTCTGCCAAATTGTTTCCCTCTGAGGTCAGGGTGTCTGACTTTTGGTGTCCCGGGCAGTGTATTATGGCTAGTTTTTTAGGAAGCCACAATGCCGAGAGGAGGGCTTTTATTTCTTCTTTATTTTTGATCATTTTACCCTCAGCCCTGAGGAGTCCTCTCTCTCTGTAGATAGTCCCATGTATATGGGCAGTAGCAAAGGCGTATGGATTCAGCCTTTTGAGCCGAAGTGCCCGGAGGTAGTGCTTCCGCCCACACGATTTGGGTTTCCGTGGTTACGGCTGCCCCTGCATACCTGAGCCCATCTCGGTGGAAACTGCTTCCATCCGCATACCAGGTAACTTCAGCATCCGCTAGAGGGCGATCTTGCAAGTCCTCTTGCTTTCAATGTACCTGGGCTAGTATGTCGCTGCAGTCATGGATTGGGGCTTCCAAATCCGAGTTAGGAAGCAGTGTGGCTGGATTGAGAGCAGTATGCTGCAGAAAGATGATTCTGGAGGGCTTTAGCAGTAATCCCTTGTAGTGGGTCAGCCGAGCGTTGCTGATCCACCTATCTGGGGGTTGTTTTAGGACACCCTCAATGGCATGGGGGGCGGTGATATGCAGCTCTTGCCCCAGTGTCAGTTTATCTGCATCCTTGACCATTAGGGCCACTGCTGCAATCATGCGGAGGCATGGGGGCCAGCCTGATGCCACGGGGTCTAGGCGTTTAGACAAGTAAGCCACCGGCTGCTTCCAAGGTCCCAGATGCTGCATCAGTACCCCTTTTGCCACTCCTTGTTTTTCATCTACATACAGGAGAAAGGGTTTTGTAACGTCAGGCAACCCCTAGGGTGGGGGCTGACAGCAGGGTTGTTTTAATAGTCTTGAAAGCAGTCTCCATCTGCTCCGTCCAACTGAAAGGGGTGGTACTTTTTGTGGCTTCATATAAGGGTTTAGCCAGTTCCGCATAATTTGGGATCCAAAGACAGCAGAAACCAGCAGACCCCAAAAATTCTCTCACCCTTTGAGATGAATCTGGGGTAGGGATTTTGAGTACCTTCTCCTTTCGTGCCTCTGACAGCCATCTCTGTCCTTCCTTTAATACATACCCTAAGTAGGTGACCTCTGGTCGGCATATCTGAGGCTTGGTACCCTAATTTTCCAAGGGTCCGCAATAGTTCTTGGGTGCCCATAAGGCAAGTCTGTTGGTCCTCTGCTGCAATTAAGAGGTCATCTACAAATTGTAACAAGGTTAGTTGGGGGTGTTGTCTGAACTCACCCAGGTCCTCATGGAGGGCCTCATCAAAGATGGTGGGAGAATTCTTAAATCCCTGTGGCAGCCGGATCCAGGTCAGCTGGCCGTTGATTCCTTCTTCCGGGTCAGACCATTCAAAAGCAAAAAGGTCCTGGCTCTTGGACGCCAGGGGGAGGCTGAAGAAAGCGTCCTTTAAATCTAAGACCGTATACCAGTGATGGTCTGGTGGGAGTGAGCTCAGGAGGTTGTATGGGTTCGGCACTGTAGGATGAATATCTAAAACTCGGCGGTTAACTTCTTGTAAATCCTGTACTGGCCGATAGTCATGAGAATTTGGTTTTTTGACAGGGAGCAGGGGGGTGTTCCAGGCCGATTGGCAGAGTCTCAAGATTTTCTGGGCTAGGAGCCTGTGGATATGGGGGGTGATCCCCTGTCGGGCCTCCAGGGTCATGGGGTATTGTCGGACCTGGACGGGGTCGGCCCCTGGCTTGAGATCTATATATATATGAGGGTGGTGTCCGGCCAAACTGGTTCCCCCTGTCTCGGCCCACGCATCAGGGAATTCGTCTAGCCAATTCTGAATGTCCGCTTGGGGGAGCGTCGGTTTTTGGTGCAACTGATATTCATCTTCTAATTGGATGGTCAGTACTTGGATCGGTCTGCCTGACTGGTCGAATATTTTAATTTCCCCTGGGAGGAAGTGAATCTGGGCCCCCATTTTGGTCAATAGGTCTCTTCCCAACAAAGGGAAGGGGCATTCCGGAATGACCATGAAAGAGTGGGATACCCGGCCCGCACCCAAGTCCACTGATCTTCGGGTAGTCCGCTGGTGGTGTTTCATTCCAGTAGCCCCCTGCACCCAAGAGGTCTTTCCGGCCAGTTTTCCCTGGGGCTCTAGCAAAACCGAATATTGAGCCCCTGTATTGACAAGGAAGTCAATTGGGGTCCCCTCCACTCTTAGGGTTACCCTGGATTTGGGGAGGGGTGCCGAACCCCATCCTCCCTAATCGCTCAGTTCTTCGACGGCCAGGATGGGGGTCTTTCGCGGTCCCTTCTTTTTCTTAGGGCATTCCTTGGCCCAATGTCCTTCCTCTTTACAATAGCCACATAGGTTTTTTCCTAATGCTGGTCATGTACGGGGACGGCTCTTACCTTCAGCAGCCAGGCAGCGCAACTGGCGCTCCCTCTCTCCTGAGTCAGGAACTGTTGCAGCCAGCAGGATGCATGCCATGTTACGGGCTTGGCGATCTGCTGCTTTGGCTTGTTTTTCCTCAGGGGTTTCTCGGGTGTTGTAGACTCTTTCTGCTACTGTTATTAAATCCTGGATACTCTTTTCACCCAGGCATTCTAGTTTTTGTAACTTCTTCCTAGTGTCGGGGGCCGCCTGGTTGACAAAATGCATCATCAAAGCAGCCTGAGTGCCTTCTGCTTCTGGATCCATGGGGGTGTGTTGTCTAAAGGCCTCCATCAGCCTTTCCAGGAAGGCAGCTGGACTCTTGGTGGGGCCCTGCTGAACATCTCCCACTCTAGCTAGGTTAGTGGGTTTCCATGCAGCTGCCTTAAGCCCCCCTAAAAGAGTCTGGTGGTAGACCCAGAGCCTCTCCTTACCTTGTGCCATATTGTAATCCCAGTCAGGTTGCGATAGAGGAAAAGAGGTGTTAATTTCATCTATATTAGTGGTGGGTTCTCCATTTGCCCCTGGGACCCTTTTATGGGCCTCATTCTATATTCTCTCTCTCCTGTGGTGAAGAGAATCTGGAGCAGCTGTTGGCAGTCATCCCAGGTGGGCTGATGAGTAAAAATCACAGTCTCTAGAAGGTTAGTTAGGTCTCTAGGGTTGTCTGAGAACTTAGCATTCTGGGATCTCCAGTTATATAGGTCACTAGTAGAGAAGGGCCAATATTGATGAGGTTGGTTTCCTTCCTCATTGGGAGGGTGGGACCGGCCACTCGTAAGGGGAGGGCAACGGTTGAGTCTGCCAGCCCCTCCGGGGACATGGCTCGCCTATGATGAGTATTTTGTGCAGGCTCCCCTTCCTGTGTTTCGGCCCTGGCTGGAGGGATGGCGGGGGCCCGTGGTGGTTCGGGGGGTTGGTAAGGGGAAGGGAAGAGAAGTTCCTCTTCTGTTCCCCCCTGCAAGATAGGGTATAGTGGTGCCGTTGGTTCAGGCTCCTTGGGATTCTTCAGGTTCTTTCCTACACGTGTCACCAACACCTGAGCGGTAGAAAATCCCTGTTGAGGCAAAAAAGGTTTTATCCAAGGGGGGGGGGCGCAATATGATATTTTCCCATACTATGATATAGGGAACTTGGTCAGGGTGTCCGATCCATGGTCAGAAGAATTAGACACCACTTGACCATTCAGGTATGACCTAAATCAAATCCCTTACAATTATACAGTGGAAGTGAGAAATAGATTCAAGGGATTATATCTGATAGACACAATGGCTGAAGAACTGTGGATGGAGGTTCGTGACACCGTACAGGAGGCAGGGATAAAGACCATTCCCAGGAAAAAGAATGCAAAAAAGCAAAATGGCTGTCTGAGGAGGTCTTACAAATAGCTGTGAAAAGAAGAGAAACCAAATGCAAAGGAGAAAAGGAAAGATATACCCATTTGAATGCAGAGTTCCAAAGAATAGCAAGGAGAGATAAGAAAGTCTTCTTCAGTGATCAGTGCAAAGAAATAGAGGAAAACAATAGGATGGGAAAGACTAGAGATTTTTTCAAGAAAATTAGAGAGACCAAGGGAACATTTCATGCAAAGATGGGCACAATAAAGGACAGAAATGGTATGGACCTAACCAAAGTAGAAGATATTAACAAGAGGTGGCAAGAATACATAGAAGTACTATACAGAAAAGATCTTCACGACCCAGATAATCACGATGGAGTGATCACTCACCTAGAGCCAGACATCCTGGAATGTGAAGTTAAGTGGGCCTTAGGAAGCATCACTATGAACAAAGCTAGTGGAGGTGATGGAATTCCAGTTGAGCTATTTCAAATTCTGAAAGATGATGCTGTGAAAGTGCTGCATGCAATATGCCAGCAAATTTGGAAAACTCAGCAGTGGCCACAGGACTGGAAAAGGTCAGTTTTCATTCCAATCCCAAAGAAAGGCAATGCCAAAGAATGTTTAAACTACCACACAGTTGCACTCATCTCACACACTAGTAAAGTAATGCTCAAAATTCTCCAAGCCAGGCTTAAGCAATACATGAACTGTGAACTTCCAGATGTTCAAGCTGGTTTTAGAAAAGGCAGAGGAACCAGAGATCAAATTGCCAACATCTTCTGGATCATCAAAAAAGCAAGAGAGTTCCAGAAAAACATCTATTTCTGCTTTATTGACTATGCCAAAGACTTTGACTGTGTGGATCACAGTAAACGGTGGAAAATTCTGAAAGAGATGGGAATACCAGACCAACTGACCTGCCTCTTGAGAAATCTGTATGCAGGTCAGGAAGCAACAGTTAGAACTGGACATGGAACAACAGACTGGTTCCCAATAGGAAAAGGACTACATCAGGGCTGTATATTGTCACCCTTCTTATTTAACTTATGTGCAAAGTACAGCATGAGAAACGCTGTGCTGGATGAAGCACAGGCTGGAATTAAGACTGCTGGGAGAAATATCAATAACCTCAGATATGCAGATGACACCACCCTTATGGCAGAAAGTGAAGAACTAAGGAGCCTCTTGATGAAAGTGAAAGTGGAGAGTGAAAAAGTTGGCTTAAAGCTCAATATTCAGAAAACTTAAGATCATGGCATCTAGTCCCATCACTTCATGGCAACTAGATGGGGAAACAGTAGCTGACTTTATTTTGGGGGGGCTCCAAAATCACTGCAGATGGTGATTGCAGCCATGAAATTAAAAGACGCTTACTCCTTGGAAGGAAAGTTATGACCGATCTAGACAGCATATTATAAAGCAGAGACATTCCTTTGTCAACAAAAGTCCATCTAGTCAAGGCTATGGTTTTCCCAGTGGTCATGTATGAATGTGAGAGTTGGACTATAAAGAAACCTGAGTGCAGAATTAATGCTTTTGAACTGTGGTGTTGGAGAAGACTCTTGAGAGTCCCTTGGACTGCAAGGAGATCCAACCAGTCTATTCTAAAGGAGATCAGTCCTGGGTGTTCATTGGTAGGACTGATTTTGAAGCTGAAACTCCCAATACTTCAGCCACCTGATGCAAAGAGCTGACTCATTTGAAAAGACCCTGATGCTGGGAAAGATTGAGGGTAGGAGGAGAAGGGGACGACAGAGGATGAGATGGTTGGATGGCATCACCAACTCAATTGACATGGGTTTGGGTGGACTCCGGGAGTTGGTGATAGACAGGGAGGCCTGGTGTGCTGCAGTTCATGGGGTTGCAAAGAGTCAGACATGACTGATCAACTGAATGAACTGAACTGAAAGTACTGAAATCATATAGTCTGTTCTCTTATCACTGTGAAATTATGTTAAAGATCAATATCAAAAGATATTTGAAAACAAACCACATATTATAAAGTGCAGTGTGACATTTACCAAGAGAGATCTTTGACTTAGCCATTGAAAGCTTCAATAAAGTACGAAGGCTAAAAAGAGAGGGTGATTGTAGAGAAGAAAGCATTTAAATGCGAAATTAATAGAAAAGATACTTTAAAAATCCCGTGCATTTGGAAATTAAATGTCCACTTTTAAATGATGGGTGTATCTAAGAAACCATAACAAGGAAATAGAAAGCATTTGTAATAGAATAAAAGTGAAAAGAGCATTTATCAGAATTTGTTGTATGCAGCTGAACCTGCTCAATGAAGTTAAATACAATGTGGAATCTTGAATAATGTATGAAAACAAATAATGGAAACTAGCATAAAATTTTGTGAAACTTGAATGAAATCTCTACTTTAGTTAATGTCACATGTCAATTTCCTGTGTTGTTTTTTTTTTACAACAGTATTTCTTTATATTTTCAGAACTGGTTTAGAATTTTCAAGTCTCATTTAAATATTTTATTTTATTTTTGTCTTTGGAGGAAATTCTTTTTTTATTAGTTTTTTAAATTTTAAAATCTTTAATTCTTACATGCGTTCCCAAACATGAACCCCCCTCCCACCTCCCTCCCCATAACATCTCTCTGGGTCATCCCCATGCACCAGCCCCAAGCATGCTGTATCTTGCGTCAGGCATAGACTGGCGATTCAATTCTTACATGATAGTATACATGTTAGAATGCCATTCTCCCAAATCATCCCACCCTCTCCCTCTCCCTCTGAGTCCAAAAGTCCGTTATACACATCTGTGTCTTTTTTCCTGTCTTGCATACAGGGTCGTCATTGCCATCTTCCTAAATTCCATATATATGTGTTAGTATACTGTATTGGTGTTTTTCTTTCTGGCTTACTTCACTCTGTATAATCGGCTCCAGTTTCATCCATCTCATCAGGACTGATTCAAATGAATGCTTTTTAACGGCTGAGTAATACTACATTGTGTATAAGATAATAAATTTTCTAGACTTTCAGCAGTAATAATAGGTGTCAAAATATATGGAACTCTATCAAAGTTTTGAGTGAATATAAATTAGAAACTCTAGCATTCTATTCTGGAGAAGGTGATGGCACCCCACTCCAGTACTCTTGCCTGGAAAATCCCATGGATGGAGGAGCCTGATGGGCTGCAGTCCATGGGGTGGCAAAGAGTCGGACAGGACTGAGTGACTTCAGTTTCACTTTTCACTTTCATGCATTGGAGAAGGAAATGGCAACCCACTCCAGTGTTCTTGCCTGGAGAATCATGCATTGGAGAAGGAAATGGCAACCCACTCCAGTGTTCTTGCCTGGAGAATCCCAGGGACTGGGGATCTTGGTGGACTGCCATTTATGCACAGAGTCGGACACGACTGAAGTGACTTAGCAGCAGCAGCAGCATTCTATTCACACTGAGTCAAACAAGTGGAATCAAAATGTCATGAACTTTTTAGCTAAGCAAAAATTCCTAAATGTTTGAAAAAATATATATTACACACACACACACACACACACACACACACACACACACACACTTCCCAGTTCACCCTAGTGGTAACAAACCCACCTGTCAATGCAGGAGATGTAAAAAATGCAATTTCAGTCCCTGAATTGGGAAAATTGCCTGGAAGAGGGCATGGCAACACACTCCAGTATTCCTGCCTAGAGAATTCCCATGGACAGAGGAGCCTGACAGGCTACAGTTCATAGGGTTGCAAAGATTTGGACAGATTGAAGCAACACACACACACACACACACACACACACACACACATATATATATATATACACACACACACAAAAGCTTTTATACTATGGTTGATAAAAGCTTGAGAAAGAATATTTAAAAAAAGACCGAAAAATTGGAAAACATAAATGAAATGAGTGTACTGTATATGAAATGGAAAAAGTGGAACAAACTAGATAAAAGTAAACAATCATCAAATAGTCTAGTTGTTTTTAAACATGGCTGCTCATTAGAAACACATCTGGGGCTTTAGTGAAAAAATCAATACATGGGCATTTGTATTCTTCAAAAAAATTCCAAGATACATCTGCTACACATCTGGATTTTAAAAAGTGATTACAGGTTTTTCTATCAAATGATAGTTTTAGTGATATAGAATTCTATTCTTTTCTGTTGACCAATCATGATATAATGGTATAAAAGTGAATAATAGTTACGTAATCACAAAAGTGAAAGATGTTTATCAGTTTTCACAATTAATAGCCAGACAAAAAGCAAAGTTACAATTGCAAGCCATATTGGAAACATGGTTAACCTAACAATATAAAATAATCACGTGCAATCTGGGGGATTAAGCAGAATGATGTGATAAGTGGAGGTGTGTACATACACATGTTTTCATCCACCCAGCCAGTTTATGTCTTTTGGTTGGTGCATTTAATCCATTTACATTTAAGTTAATTATTGATATGTATGATCCTATGGGGCTTCCCAAAAGAGTGGGACACAACTGAGCAACTAACACACACACACACAAAGAATCTCCCAGTAAGATTTTTAGGTTTCCCTGGTGGCTCAGATGGTAAAGAATCTGCCTGCAATGTGGGAGACCTGGGTTCAATCATTGGCTTGGGAAGATCCCCTGAAGAAGGAAATGGCAACCCACTCCAGTGTTCTTGCCTGGAGAATTCCATGGATAGCGAGGCTACACTCCATGGAGTCACAAAGAGTTGAACATGACTGAGAAACTAACACACACATTGGGCTTTGCAGGTGGCTCAGTGAATAAAGAATCCACCTGCAATGCAGGAGAGGCAGGAGATGCGGGTTCAATCCTTGGGTTGGGAAGATTCCCTGGAGGAGAGCGTGACAACCCGCTCCAGTATCCTTGCCTGGAGAGTCCCATAGACAGAGTAGTCGGACAGGCTACAGTCCATAGGATCGCAAAGAGTTGGAAATGATTGAAGCAATTGAGCACATACACATGATCCTATTACCATTTTCTTAATTGTTTTGGGTTTATTTTCTGTAGATCTTTTCTTTCTCTTGTGTTTCCTGCCTAGAGAAGTTACTTTAGCATTTTTTGTAAAACTGGTATGGTGGTGCTGATTCTCTTACTTTTGCTTGTCTAGAAAGAAATCTTAATGAGAGTCTTGCTGGGTAGATTATTCTTGGTTGTATGTTCTTCCCTTTCATCACTTTAAATACATCATGTCATTCCCTTCTGACTTGTAGAGTTTCTGTTGAGAAATCAGCTGATAACCTTATGGGAGTTCCTTTGTATGGTATCTGTCATTTTTCTCTTGTTGCTTTTAATATTTTATCTTTGCCTTTAATTTTTGTCATTTTAATTACTATGTGTCTTGGTGTGTTCTTCCTTGGGCTTATCCTGCCTGGGACTCTCTGTGCTTTCAGGACTTGATTGACTATTTGTTTTTCCATGTTAAGGAAGTTTTCAGCTATTTTCTCTTCAAATATTTTCTCAGAAATTTTCTCTCTTTTTCCTCCTTCTGGAACCCCTATAATGCCCATGTTGATGCGTTTAATGTTGTCCCAGAGGTCTCTTAGGCTGTGTTCATTTTTTTTCATTCTTTTTTTCTATATTCTGTTCTGTGGCAGTGATTTCCACCATTCTGTCTTCCAGTTTACTTCTCTGTTCCTCTGCCTCAGTTATTCTAGGATTTATTCCTTCTAGTGAATTGTCCATCTCTGTCGGTTTGCTCTTTAGTTCTTCTGGGTCTTCAGTAAACATTTCTTGCATCTTCTCCATTCTGTTTCTGAGATACTGGATCATCTTCACTATCATTATACTGAATTCCTTTTCTGGAAGGTTTCCTATCTCCATTTCACTTAGTTATTTTTCTGGAGTTTTATCTTGTCCTTTCATCTGGGACATAACTTTCTGTATTTTCATCCTGATTAACTTTGTGTAACATAGTTTTCATTCTAACTACTGTGGATTGTGTTTCTTCTTGCTTCTTCTGTCTGCCCTCTGGTGGTTGAGGATAAGAGGCTTGTGAAAGCTTCCTGGTGGGAGGGACTGGGTGGGACATACTGGGTCTTGCTCTGGTGGGCAGGCCGTTGCTCAATACAGCTTTAATCCAATTATCTGCTGATGAGTGGGGTAATGCTGCCTCCCTATTAGCCATTTGGCCTGACGCAATACAACCCTGGGGCCTATGGGCTCCATGGTAGGGTAAATGGCAATCTCCAGGAGGACTTACACTGAGGGGCACCTTCAAGGACTGCTGCTGTCAGTGCCCCTGTCCCTCTGGCAAGCCACTGCCAACCCACATCTCCTCAAGAGAACATCCAACACTATCAAGTAGGTCTGGTTCAATCTCCTGTGGGGTCACTGCCCTTTTCCCCTGTGTCTTGGTGCATGCATGCAAGGTTTTGTTTGTGCCCTCCAAGAATAGAGTCTGTTTTCCCCAGTCCTGTGGAAGTCCTGTAATCAAATCCTGTTGGCCTTTAAGGCCAGATTCCCTGGGGATTCCCAGTCCCTTTGCTGAATCCTCAGGGTGGGAAGCCTGATGTGGGGCTCAGAATATTCACAACAGTGGGAGAACTTCTTTGGTATTGTTCTGCAGTATTTGGATTTCCCACCTGTCGGGTATGGGATTTGATTTTATCATGATTGTGCCTCTCCTACCATCTTGCTGCAGTTTCCTCTTTGTCTTTGGAAGTAGGGTACCATTCTTGGTAGTTTCCAGCACCCTCCTGTTGATGGTTGTTTAACAGTTAGCTGTGATTTTGGTGCTCGCAGGAGGAGATGAACGCACGTCTTTCTGTTCTGCCATTTTGAAATGAAAGTCTCAAATTTGTGTTGTTTTAAGTCATTAAGTTTGTGGTAAATTGTTACATTAGCAATAGAAAACTAATATATTAACAGACCTGACTCACAAGAAATACTAAGGGTAGTTCTTCAGGTTGCAAGAAAGGGAAACTATAGAATAATTTAAATCCAGGCATCAAATCAGAGAATTCCAGTAAAAATATTTATGTAGGTAATTATAATGAATGGTATAATTCCTAATTTCTTCTCTGATTTAAGATAGTATTATATAAAGTTCTATATAATTGCATATTTGGCTTCTCACATATAGAAATGTAAAATATAGAACAAAGCAGCACATAGAATAGGGGATCAGAAATAAAGGATATTGAAGTAAAGATATGATACCACTTGTTAACCTGAATGCACAAGAAGAGATGAAGAGCCAGAAATGAAAAATAAGTTTAATATAAAGATGTTGTATTTTTCTTCTTTATTCTCTTAACTTCTTTATAAAACACATAAAGCAATATTTGTAATATTTTATTGTATTTGTAGGGCTTCCCAGATGGCTTAGTTGTAAAAAATCTGCCTGCCAATGCAGGAGACATGGGTTTGATCCCTGGGTTGGGAAGATTCCTTGAAGCAGGAAATGGCAACCCATTCCAGTATTCTTACCTGCAAAATCCCATGGACAGAGAAGCTTGGTGGGCCACAGTTCATAGCATCTCAAAGAGTTAGATATGACTGAGTGAGCACAAACTTTGTAACATGTGTGGACAAAGAACGGCACTTGCAACAAAAGCTGTTGCAGCCATAAAGTTATCAGTCACTGCTGCCGTCCCCACCCTGTCCCCACAGTGCCCCCTGAAGAGAACTCTGGATGGAAAAATACAGGATACTAACCCTGGATAGTTCAGATGCATATCTGGGAATGAATTCAATGGGCCCAGACCCTAGAATCTTCCCATTCATAGAAAAGCTCTCAGATCATTAACTTGAGATCCCTGTTGTTTGATGTTCTACTACTTACAGTTTTTTCCCTTAAAAACTCCTATATATCCTGGCTTCTCCCTTATTTCTTTGGAACACTCCCTCAGAGCTATCTGAGAGGCTGTCATCTCAGGGAATAGTCCTCAGTAAAGATACCAAATAAAACATAATTCTCAACTTTCACATTGTGCTTTTTTTTTTTTTCAGTTGACTGTTTTGGTGACCACAAAGGGACCTAGAGCACACTTCTTTCCTTCGCCTGAACTCTATGAGGAACTAGTGCTTTGGTGTCAGTGTTGTAGCCATGCGTTCCAGGAAACAAAATCACTCAGAAGGACAATGCAGATAGTGGAGTGCAGTTTATTACACCGGCGGGCCCAGGGCAGAATCTCCTCTTAGCCAAGGACCCCGACCAGTTTTTGTGAAAACCTTATATACCCTAAGTGTACATGCCCAAACCCACCTCCCCAAATTCCCTGAAACTAGTCTGAACAAAGGAAAAGAAAGATACACTCAAAGTTAACCCGTGATTCATATGCCTTAAGCCTAGGTAGTTAACAGTGGACAATTATCAATAGGCCTGTGGTCATACCCCAATAAGCATAATAGAATTTATGATTCTATTTGGTTGCACAGATAATTAGGGTATCCTTTTAGGCAATGGAGAGTCTAGGTACGAGCCCTGGGGCTCTTCTATCCAGGGGGTCTGGTTTTTCAGTTGGTATGTCATTTCCATAGATACTGGGCATATAGCTCAAAGTCCACAATCTGGCCCAAGATGGAGTCCTGCTTTTAAGATGGAGCCTATTTGTTTCCTCCTTCATTCTGCCCTCTTGATGCTCTTAACTCATAGTATGAGCATTATTCATAGGGATATATTGCACCCTGGCTCTCTGACTGCCAATTTGGGAGAACAACACCAACCTCTGGGTTACAAAGTTCACAATACATTGTAAAATGCAGGGTCCACAAAGAAGTATCAAGGCAACTATAACAATGGTAAATATACTTTTCCACAAATCACCCTTCACCCAAGATAGGACCGAAGTCCAAAAAGGAAGATTATCATCAGACATATCTTTTACCTGACCTTTCATGTTATCTAGGGTGGCTGATATATTGCCAGATAAATCAGGAATATATACACAACATTCAACTTTAATTATAGTACAGGTCCCTCCTTGTGCTGAAACTATGGTTAGTCTCAAGATGATACCAGCAAGTTCTTGTAGCAACAGTTGATTGTAGAGCTTCATCTCTTTTTCTTCTTTAAGATGATCTTGGTTTCACAGGGATCAGTGGGGTCCTTTTGTGTAGTCCACTCGGCATCCTCCAGGTCTGCGTGGTATGCTCTCTTCACCCTCATGGGGTGGATCCAGGGAGTGACACCTGCAACTTTAACTGCAGTAGGGCTGGTTAGAACAACAGTATATGGACCATGTGGGGCCAAGGAGTCATGTTTCCAGTCCTTGACCCACACCTGATCCCTGGTCACAAATTCGTGAATCTGTTCCCCAAGGGGGAACGGCACCCTTTCTTGTACAAACTTAGTTGCCTGATTTATTACCTTACCCAGTTGTCCCATCTGCTGTGAAATCTCATCTCCCCTTACCTGAGGCAAATTTGTTGACACCTGTTTTATTATGGGAGGGCGTCTCCCATACACAATCTCATACAGAGAATAGCCATGGGACTGTGGGGTCATCCTGTGTCTGAGCAGAGCCATTGGAAGCAAGTCCACCCAGGAGCAGTCAATCTCTATGATCAACTTGGAGAGTGTCTCTTTTAAGTGTCCAGTTGGTTTGTTCCACCATCCCAGAACTCTGGAGCCTATATGCCGTGTGTAATTTCCACTTGATACTTAGAGCTTTACATACCTGTTGAATTAAGTTGGCTACAAAGGCAGGGCCATTGTCTGATCCTATGCTGATTGGGAACCCAAATCTGGGGATTATTTCTCAAAGTGGACAGCGAGCCACTTCATTTGCTTTTTCAGTTCGGGTGGGGAAGGCCTCCACCCATCCTGAGAAGGTACATACCTTGACTGTTGGCAGGGTTTAAATTCCACTTAGAGTGCCTTGTAACTGTATTCCTGGAGGTTTTAGTTTATGTCCAGGGGCAGCATTGGACTTCCCTGGTGTCTCAGACGGTTAAGCATCTGTCTACAATGCGGGAGACCCAGTTTCAATCCCTGGGTCGGGGAGATCCCCTGGAGAAGGAAATGGCAATCCACTCCAGTACTATTGTCTGGAAAATCCCATGGACAGAGGAGCCTGGTAGGCTGCATGTAGTCCATGGGGTCGCAAAGAGTTGAATACAACTGAGTGACTTCACTTCAGGGGCAGCATTGACCTTTTCCATTTTTAGTGGCCCTTTCTGCTTCAGCCAGCTGGTCTTGGGCCGGGGTATACTGTGGGAAAGTCAAAGTTAACTCAGGCATTTTGAGAGTACAAAGGTTTTGATAGATCCCCCACCAGCAGCCCAAACTTCTCAGCCACATGTTTTGCAGCTTTATCTGCTAGTCGGTTTACCCATGTTTGTGGGGTGTCTTCCTTTTGGTGACTCCAACAATGCATCAAGGCTACCTTTTCAGGTTCCCATACAGCATCTAATAGAGTCAAGATTTCTTTGTTTTTAATGTCCTTTTTGTTGGCTGTCAGAAGACCTCTCTCCTTATATAAAGCCCCATGTACAAGTAAAGTAGCAAAAATATACCTGGAGTCTGTGTAAACGTTTGTCTTCTTACCTTTTGACAGCTGAAGGGCGTGGATTAGAGCATATAGTTTGACCCGTTGAGCAGACCAGTGTGATGGCAGAGAGCTAGCCTCAATGATGTTTTCTTCCATGACTACTGCACATCCTGACGGTTGTTGTCCCTGTTTCACCAGGCTGGTGCCGTTGGTGTCCAGGAAATCTGGGTCCGGGATTGGCTGGTCTCTCAAGTCAGGTCTGCTGGCATAAACTTCTAAGATTTCCTTGCAATCATATGAGGGCCTACCTTCTCCCACAGGAAGGACAGTGGCCAGATTCAGGGCCTGACAAGGCTCAATAGTAACATAGGGGTTCTCACATAACAGTTCCTGGTATTGAGTAATCTGGGATGTCGACAGCCATTTATGGGGGTCCCTTCATTTATGGGGGTCTCCCTCATGGGAGAGTGTTGACCTCATGCAGGACTTTTATGATCAAATCTTGGCCCAAAGTCAGCTTTGTTGCCTCCTGAACCAGTAAGGCAACCGCAGCAACTGCCTTTAAGCATCCTGGCCACCCAGTGGCAACATTTTCTAGCCATTTTGAGAGATAAGCCACAGGTCTGTCCCATGTCCCCATAGTCTGGGACAATACTCCCATAGCCACCTTGTCCTTTTCAGTCATGTAAAGAGTAAATGGCTTAGCAAGGTCTGGCAGTCCCAAGGCGGGTGCTGATGTAATTGTACCGGATTTGAGTTCTGTTACCACTGGGACTTGTTTTATAAGCCTGGGGCTGGTGGGGGTTGTCTTCTGCCCAGACCTCAGGGAATTGTTGAGTTAACTCTCTCTTGACTGTTTAGCCCATCTGGTTTCCCTTCCAGGAGATCGTGCAACCTCCATTCATCTTGAGGGGTTACCAAGAGGAAGAATAAATAGGTGGTTGAGCCCACTCGAAGAGTGGGTCTTTTGTGGGGGGAAAGGTCACTTGTGCCCCCAATTTAGACAGCAAGTCTCTTCCCAACAAAGGTATTGGGAATTCAGGGATGTATAAAAATTCATGAGTCACTTGGTATCCCCCTATCTGACATTTTTGGAGTAGGCCTGAGACACAAAGGCCACATTTATCACCATCTGAGACCCAGCAGCCTCTGGATCTATTGGTGTATAAAGTCTATAGGCCTCGCACAGTCTTTTGTAGAACTCAGAGGGTGATTCACTTTCCCTTTGAATCATTTCAGAGTGTTTTGCCATTCTCATAGGTTTTAGGGCCCCCTCTTGAGGCCTTGCAAAATAGTCACCCGATATCTCTCCAGGTGGCCCCTCCCTTCCTCTCTGTTACAGTCCCAATTGGGCCTCTCATCAGGGGTGGCTAGTTCTGCCCACCGCTGCAGGTTTGCAGTACCCTCAGGTGCCATTTCACTTAACCATTTTCTGGCCTCAGTTAGGGTCCTGTGTCTTTCCTCAGTGCTGGAAAGGGATACTAGTAGTTGGATTATGTCATCCCATGTAGGGCGGTGGGTTCGAAAAATAGTCTCCATTAGCCTAATCATGAATTGTGCCCCCCCCCCACCAGTACAGTGGAGTGTATCTCTCCCAGTTTAATATACCCGTAGAGGAAAATGGCTGGTAATAATAGGCTACAGGAGGCTGATGGTAGTGCCCACATGTATCATGAACTGGAGGTTGTTGTAGCTCTCTGAGGGGCATCTGTAGTGGGGGTCTTTCCCCCTATTCGTTGGTGGAATGCAGCCTCTAATTCCTGTGTTTTCTTCCCCCTTCCCATCAGTACTCACTGGGAGAGGTGGATACAATCTAGGAGATCCGCCTGAGGTGGAATCCTGGGGGCATTGACCAGAGATCTCCATTGGTGGGATTGGAGCCTGCCAAAACAGTGGCTCTAAGATCTCCAGGAGAGCTGGCGGAAGAGCAGCAGCTGCTGCAGGAACTTCACCTGGCCCTGGATTGGGCATTAAGGCGGCCTCCAGTCCTGGTGGAGCACTGCATGGTGGGCGTGTCTCATTCAGTATGGGGGAGGGGGCAGGTCATCCTTGTCCAAATCCTGTAGAATTTCTTTTTTATCATCAGTCAATTTTTTTCACATTCTGTCAATTTTTGTGCCATTGATATTTTCCCCTTTTCCTTTTGGATACAGAACCTTATCCAAGGAGGAAGGTCTTGAGCTAACCCTAGCCATGAGTCAATATATGGATATTGATCTGGGTATCCTAGCTCTCCTGTGACTACTGTATAGACTGCTTCTGCTATTTTTAAGTTCATGGTGTCCTCTGGTGGCCATCCTACTCCCATAGGGGTCCATTCGACCTCACAGAGTATGTGGAGGCAGTTAGGCATCATCTTCAACCCACAGACTCCTCCAAATCCCTTCTTTGAAATTTTAATCATGCACTCCAGTACAGTTGCCTTAGATTCATTTCCTCCCATCCTGCTTACCTTCTCAGACTGTCTTCTACTTTTTCTTTTCATTCTATCTATGAAGTTCTCAGTACCTTATATACTTCTGATACTTCCACTCAATGAAACACTTATATTGCCATTCCTAACTGGGGTGAGAAGAGCCTTACCTGCCAGATCCCAGAGGGAGAAGGGGGATCGGCGTGTCTTCACCTGCCAGTTGGCACAGCCAAACCAGAACACCACATGGTCCAAGACTGTTTCTCCCTTAACTTTTAAAGTCCATTTTGGCTTGGTGGGCTTGATCAGGTGCAGATGAAAACACAGATGGGTTAAATACCCCACGTCCCAGGCCGTCTCAGAAAAAGCCAATTTGTACTCACTTATGTATCCCCCTCCTTCTAGCCTGACAATTCCGAGGGGGTCAAGAATTTCACAGTATATGGGACACCTCCTCGGGGAGGGCAGAATATGAGCACACAAAGACCAAGACCAAGTTTCTTCTAACAATCCCCTGGTGATTGCTTGGTAATAATTTTCCCCAAGACGGCATGGACACCACCTCCTAAATGACATTCACAAATTTCCTTCCTAAGCCCTAACATGCTCGTCAACCTGTGTACCAGGCAATCGCTGCCACTTGCCTATTCCAGTCTCCTGTGGGTCTGTACCCCTCTAGTCCCTCCCAAGGGGGTGATCAAGCCCCCTATTCCACCCTAACAGGTGGGTTCCTCCTCACCTGTGCACTCAGTTCCCCTGCTGCCATCCACTACCCGCTAATGTGAAAGGTCCGGGCATTGAGAAGCAGAATCCTTCCAGAAGATTCGAGCTGCAAGGCCTCAAAGCAGTCCCAAATGGGGCTTGTCTCCTCAAAGTGAAGAGTTTCCCGGCCAATGCACCACATGTTGTAGCCATGCGTTCTGGGAAACAAAGTCACTCAGAAGGACAATGCAAATAGTGGAGTGCAGTTTATTACACCGGCCGGCCCAAGGCAGAGTCTCCTCTTAGCCAAGGACCCAGTTTTTGTGAAAACCTTATATGACCTAAGTGTACTTTCATCTCAGGTTCAAAAGATTTGTTAACAAAATAAGTCACTTGCTGAAATGGTAATCCACTATTGCCTGGAAAATCCCATGAACAGAGGAGCCTGGTAGGCTACAATTCATGGGGTCGCAAAGAGTCAGATGTGACTGAGCAGCTTCACTTCACTCACTATACACAAATAAATAATGCAAATATTTATAAAGAATCATCTAGCTTATTTTCAATATACTAGCATTAAAAGAAAAGAGAAATAGAAAGAGCAGAGGATACATCACCAAATTGGGTTTTGACCAACATCCAGACTTAAACAGTGCTGTGAATCACCATGTCACAGTATATCTGGAGTCCCAATTGGGAAAATATCCCAGGCAGCACGTCTGCTCCATGGGTGAGACTTTAAAGACAGCAGTTTGGGTTCCTGTTTATAATCCCAGCACGCAAACTGATAGGATCAATCTGTGACCAAATTGCAAGCCTGGTTTCATGTTAATGCTATTTGTTTTGTCTTGTAAAACTTGAAATATTATTAAGCCTGGTGCTTGGTTGGCCAGGCCCCCTCCAGGGGCTCAACAATCTCAAAATTCTTCCCCCATCCTATCTGTTGTTCAGTCACTCAATCGTGTCTGACTCTTTGTGACCCCATGGACTGCAGCATGTCAGGCTTCCCTGTCCTTCACCATCTCCCGGAGCTTGCTCAAAGTCATGTCCATTGAGTTGGTGATGCCATCCATCCATCTTGTTCTCTATCCTCTGCTTCTCCTTCTGCCTTCAATCTTTCCCAGCATCAGGGTCTTTCCTAATGAGTCAAGTCTTCGAATCAGGTAGCCAAAGTATTGGAGCTTCAGCTTCAATATCAGTCCTTCCAATGAATATTCAGGGTTGATTTCCTTTAGGATTGACTGATTTGATCTCCACAAGTCTTGCATTGACAGCAGGCAGTCACTCCCAGTCAGGGCAATGTCCAGGCAAGTTAGAAGCAAGATCAAAGGCCTCCTCTGCTTTGTCTCTGAAGCCTAGACTATTTATTTATTTCCCTAAAAAAACATTAAAAAAACAAACACCCTTCTAGAGGGAACTTGCATTTCTCTCCCTCTGTCTTTGAGATGTAAATATTCTATCTGATCTACTTAGGCATTTTTTCCTGTGTTTAGAGATTTATCTCTCCCATCCAGAAGGTACACACATGATGTACATTTGGCAACCAGTCAAATAGATTGGGATCCAGAGTAGTCTTTTTTGTTTGGCTGTGCCAACTCTCAGGGGCCTTTCTCATCTTAACCTTCAATGTGTCTACCTGTATGACAAAAGCCTTTACATTTGAAGAGGAAAAGTTAAAATTTTACATAACCTCCTGCTCCTTCTGCCCCTGTAACTAGGCTTGCTCCTTGCAAAGACTGGATCGCATAGGTCACATAGTCTCAGAAAGTGGGAACACAAAATACTAGGAACTGGAGCTTATCTCACTCACCCTTGTCCTTCTCTTTGCAATTGCCCAGCCTCTGCAAACCTGTTTAATTATGTCTGTCCGAACCCACTCCAGTATTCTTGCCTGGAGAAGCCTGTGGACAGAGGAGCCTGGTGGGCTACAATCCATAGGGTCACATAGAGTCGGACATGACTGAAGCGACTTAGCATGCATGCATGCATGGAGAAGGAAATGTCAACCCACTCCAGTATTCTTGCCTGGAGAATCCCAGGGACGGAGAAGCCTGGTGGGCTGCCGTCTCTGGGGTTGCACAGAGTCATACATGACTGAACCGATTTAGCAGCAGCAGCAGCAGCAGTGTATAAAAACTCTGTAACCCCTTTGTTTGGGACTCAGAGCTTGGAGTGTTAACTTCTCTGGGCCCACCAGTGTAATAAACCTGAGTTCTCCAACTCTCCGAGTGTGGTGCTTGGTTTCTCGAGTACTGATTTCTGCAATTTTTTTTTTTCTTTTCCTTCTTTTGGCCACATAGCACAGCTTGTGGGATCTCTGACCAGGGATTGAACCCAGGCCATAGCAGTAAAAGCTTGGAATCCTAACCACTAGGCGACCAGGGAACTCCCAAAAGCTTAACTTTCATAGGCTTTTTTGGGGAATAAACTATCAAGATATTTAAAAGCTATAGCTTTTGTACTTTCTTATTGGGATTCCTCTTGCGTCTTTTTGGTTCAAGTTGCTATTTATGTACTAATCATCGAAGGCCAGATAATGGGTTATCTGGCTTTTAGTAAATTACAAATTAGAATAAAGTTGATTTGTTAAGCCATCTGGCCTTTAGTTTACTAAATTTGATTTAATGTACCACAGTTAATTTAATTAAATTAAGTTTATAAATTAGTAAATTTTTAGGAAGCTCTCTTTATAAACAGCTGTTTTACTGGTGCCTGTGGGGGGCAAAAAATTAGAAGATGGACTTACCTAAAAACTTACGTGACTAACCTAAGAACTCCCCTAATTTAAGAAAACCTTAAAAAACTGATTTGGGAAACCTTATTTGTAGTCTCTGCTTCACCTCAATGGGTCTAACATATACTAATAAAAGCACTAGGTAATTAATGTTAATTTGGTTAAATAATGGGAAAGAAAGAAAAAAGACTGAGGGGAAAGTCTAGGGACTTCTCAACAAGGTGGAACATTTTTTTAATTAATTTATTTTTTATTGAAGGATAATTGCTTTACAGAATTTTGTTGCTTTATGTCAAACCTCGACATGAATCAGCCATGGGTATACATATATCCCCTCTCTTTTGAACCTCCCTCCCATCTCCCTCCCCATCCCACCCTCTAGGTTGATATAGACCCCCTGTTTGAGTTTCCTGAGCCTTATAGCAAATTCCCTTTAGCTATCTATTTTACATATGGTAATGTAAGTTTCCATGTTATTCTTTTCTATACATCTCACCCTCTCCTTCCCTCTGCCCATGTCCATAAATCTATTCTCTATGTATGTTTCTCCTTTGCTGCCCTCTAAGTAAATTCTTCAGTACCATTTTTCTAGATTCCGTATGTATACATTAGAATATGATATTTATCTTTCTCTTTCTGACTTGCTTCACTATGTATAATAGGTTCTACGTTCATCCACCTCATTGCGACTGACTCAAATGTGTTCCTTTTTATGGCCGAGTAATATTCCATTGTGTATATGTACCACAACGTCTTTATCCATTCATCTGTTGATGGACTTCCAGGCTGTCTCCATGTTCTAGCTATTGTAAATAGTGCTGCAATGAACAGCGGGATACATGTGTCTTTTTCAGTTTTAGTTTCCTCAGGGTATATGGTGGTTTTCTTAGTTTTTTAAGGAATCTCCATCCTGTCTTCCATAGTGGCTGTATCAATTTACATTCCCACCAACAGTGCAAGAGTGTTCCCTTTTCTCCACACCCTCTCCAGCATTTATTGTTTGTAGACTTTTTGATGATGGTCATTCTGACTCATGCGAGGTGATATATCATTGTAGTTTTGATTTGCATTTCTCCAACAATGAGCGATGTTGAGCATCTTTTCATGTGTTAGCCATCTGTATGTCTTCTTTGGAGAAATGTTTGTTTAGGTCTTTTTCCCACTTTTTGATTGGGTTGTTTGTTTTCCTGATACTGAGTTGTATGAGCTGCTTGTATATTTTGGAAATTAATCCTTCATCAGTTGTTTCATTTGCTATTGTTTTCTCCCATTCTGAGGGTTGTCTTTTCACGTGGTTTATAGTTTCCTTTGCTGTGTAAAAACTTTTAAGTTTAATCAGGTCCCACTTGTTTACTTTTGTTTTTATTTCCATTACTCTAGGAGGTGAGTCATAGAAGATCTTGGTTTGATTTATGTCACTGAATGTTTTGCCTGTGTTTTCCTCTAAGAGTTTTATAGTTTCTTGTCTTACATTTAGGTCTTTAATCCATTTTGAGTTTATCTTTGTGTATGGTCTTAGGAAGTGTTCTAATTTCATTCTTTTACATGTAGCTGTTCAGTTTTCCCAGCACCGTTTGTTGAAGAGGCTATCTTTGCCCCATTGTATATTCTTGCCTCCTTTGTCAACAATAAGGTACCCAAAAGTGCATGGGTTAGTTTCTGGGCTCTTTATTTTATTCTGCTGGTCTGTATTTCTGTTTTTGTGCCAGTACCATACTGTCTGGATGACTGTAGCTCTGTGGTATAATCTGAAAACAGGAAGGTTGATTCCTCCAGCTCCATTCTTTCTCAAGACTGCTTTGGCTATTTGGAGTCTTTCATGTTTCCATATGAATTGTGAAATTTTTTTGTTCTAGTTCTGTGAAAAATGTCATTGGAAATTTGATAGGGATTGTGTTGAATCTGTAGATTGCATTTGGTGTTACACTCATTTTCACAATATTGATTCTTCCAACCCAGGAACATGGGATATCTCTCCATCTGTGTATGTCATCTTTGATTTCTTTCATTAGTGTCATAATTTTCTGTATAAAGCTCTTTTGTCTCCTTAAGCAAGTTTATTCCTAGATATTTTATTCTTTTTGTTGCAGTGGTGAATGGGATTGATTCCTTAATTTCTCTTTCTGATTTTTCAGTTAGTATATAGAAATGCAAGTGATTTCTGTGTATTGATTTTGTATAATGCAACTTAGCTAAATTCACTGATTAGTAATTTTACTAATTTTACTGATTAGTAATTTTCTGATAGTGTCTTTAGGGTTTTCTATGTATAGTGTTATGTCATCTGCAAACACTTAGAGCTTTAGTTCTTCTTTTCTGATCTGGATTCCTTTTGTTGTTGTTCTTGTTTTTCTTTTCTGATTGCTATAGCTAGGACTTCCAGAGCTATGCAGAATAATAGTAGTTAAAGTGGACACCCTTGTCTTCTTCCTGATCTTAGGGGAAATGCTTTCGGTTTTTCACCATTATGAATAATGTTTGCTGTAGGCTTATCATATATGGCCTTTACTCTGTTGAGACAGGTTCCTTCTAGGCCCATTTTTGGAAGAGTTTTAATCATAAATGAGTGCTGAAACTTGTCAAAGGATTTTTCTGCATCTATTGAGATTATCATATGCTTTTTATCTTCCAATTTGTTAATATGGTTCCCAAGTAGGTGGAAATTTTAAAGGGACTCATCCCAAAAGGATAAAAATCTATATATAGTTATTAAGAAATGATATATACACTCTTTAAAAACGGGATAAAATTTTTTAATGAAATAAATAAAATGGACATTAATGAGATTAAAGCAAAAGATTTTGATAGACTACCTAAGGTTGGATGGGCCAAAGGGACCCCATATTGGTTCCCGCACAATTGCACTCATCTCACACGCTAGCAAAGTAATGCTCAAAATTCTCCAAGCCAGGCAGCAATTCGTGAACTGTGACCTTCCAGATGCTCAAGCTGGTTTTAGAAAAGGCAGAGAAACCAGAGAACAAATTGCCAACATCCGCTGGATCATAGAAAAAGCAAGAGAGTTCCAGAAAAACATCTATTTCTGTTTTATTGACTATGCCAAAGCCTTTGACTGTGTGGATCACAATAAACTGTGGAAAATTGTGAAAGAGATGGGCATACGAGACCACCTGACCTGCCTCTTGAGAAACCTATATGCAGGTCAGGAAGCAACAGTTAGAACTGGACATGGAACAACAGACTGGTTCCAAATGGGAAAAGGAGTACGTAAAGGCTGTATATTGTCACCCTGCTTATTTAACTTATATGCAGAGTACATCATGAGAAACGCTGGGCTGGAAGAAGCACAAGCTGGAATCAAGATTGCCAGGAGAAATATCAATAACCTCAGATATGCAGATGACACCAGCCTTATGGCAGAAAGTGAAGAGGAACTAAAAAGCCTCTTAATGAAAGTGAAAGAGGAGAGTGAAAAAGTTGGCTTAAAGCTCAACATTCAGAAAATGAAGATCATGGCATCCGATCTCATCACTTCATGGGAAATAGATGGGGAAACAGTGTCAGACTTTATTTTGGGGGCTCCAAAATCACTGCAGATAGTGACTGCAGCTATGAAATTAAAAGACACTTACTCCTTGAAAGAAAAGTTGTGACCGACCTAGATAGCATATTCAAAAGCAGAGACATTACTTTGCCAAGAAAGGTCCGTCTAGTCAAGGCTATGGTTTTTCCAGTGATCGTGTATGGATGCGAGAGTGGGACTGTGAAGAAAGCTGAGCACTGAAGAATTGATGCTTTTGAACTGTGGTGTTGGAGAAGACTCTTGAGAGTCCCTTGGACTGCAAGGAGATCCAACCAGTTCATTCTGAAGGAGATCAGCCCTGGGTGTTCTTTGGAAGGAATGATGCTAAAGCTGAAGCTCCAGTACTTTGGCCACCTCATGCAAAGAGTTGACTCATTGGAAAAGACTCTGATGCTGGGGAGGGATTGGGGGCAGGAGGAGAAGGGGACGACAGAGCGATGAGATGGCTGGATGGCATCACTGACTCAATAGATGTGAGTCTGAGTGAACTCCAGGAGTTGGTGATGGACAGGGAGGCCTGGCCTGCTGCAATTCATGGGGTTTCAAAGAGTCAGACACGACTGAGTGACTGAACTGAACTGATTAAAGGGCCCATGAAAACTGCTCTATTTATTCCAGTTGAATATATGTGTATGTATATATATATATATATATATGTATGTATATATGTTGTTGTTTTTCAGTTGCTAAATCATGTTCACTCTGTAACCCCATGGAGTGCAGCACACCAGGCTCCCCTGTCCTTCACTATCTCCCGGACTTTGCTCAAACTCACATCCATTGAGTTGGTGATGCCTTCCACCCATCTCATCTTCTGTCACCACTTCTCTTCCTGCCCCTCAATCTTTTGCAGCATCAAGGTCTTGTCCAATGAGTCAGTTATTCGAATCAGGCGGCCAAAGTATTGGAGTTTCATCATCAGCCCTTCTAGTGAATATTCAGGGTTGATTTTCTTTAGGATTGATTGGTTTGATCTCCATGCAGTCCAAGGGACTCTCAAGAGTCTTCTCCAGCACCACAATTCAAAAACATCAATTCTTCAGCATCCAGCCTTCTTTAAAGCTGGATAAAGATTACACTGAGGTACCTAACCAACAATTACTTGAGGCAACTATTAGGCTAATTATTCAAGTTAAAAGATTGACACAAGAACCTGAGTCCCTTGGCTAAACCCTTCACTGGGGATCCCAGAGCCTTTTATACAAAAGTAGATAAAATGGTTGGAAGGTAAAAAGAAAGGGTTTCTGAAACTCTTGTAAAACCGTTTTGTTGATGGAGTCCTAATGAAGGCTAAGTTAAAGGTATAAAAGTTGGCAGGGTTTTTTTACATTGAAATAAATGTCTATTTAGGTCTTCTGACCATTTATTTGAATGGTTGGTTTGATTTTTTTTTTTTTTGATAATGAGCTGTATGAGCTTTTGTATATTATAAAGTAATCCCTGGTTATTTGCATCATTTGCAAATATTTTTGCCCTCTCTGTAGGTTGTCTTTTCATTTTGTTGATGGTTTTCTTTGCTGTGCAAGGCTTTTAAGTTTAATTAGATCCTATTTGTTTATTTTTGCTTTTATTTCCATTACTTTAGAAGACAAATCAAAAAAGATGTTGCTGCAGGTTATCCTAAAGAGTGTTCTATTTATGTTTTCTTCTAGAAGTTTTATAATATCTTGTCTTGCATTTAGGTCTTTCATCCAATTTGAGTTTATTTCGTTGACAAAGTTGATATAATTGAGATGAAGTTGATAAAAATTGGTATGTTTAAATGGGCTTTATAAGGTGGTTATATCTCTTTTGCCTAATTATATTATGGAATAGCCATTATTTCACTGTGGAATGCTTCCCCTGCCTGCTTAATATTATAAGATAGGGCACATAAATCTTCCTCTCAGACAATATTAATTAAATATGCAAAAACATCCCAATAGGGTTACCTGAGCCCACACAGTATAAACTAATATTTAGAGACCAATAATGAGCAAATTAAAGGAAATGCAATTAGACAAATCAATCTTTTAATATTTAGATGGCAGACCAGTTCTTTGGTGAATTAAAAACAATTGCCTTTGTCTCGCAAATCTGTACAAATCAGAAATGGAAACACAGCCCATAATGACCTGAGGCTGAGTCTAACTAGACCAGTCAGGTAAAACCTTGAAACCAAAGAAAACAGGAAAAAGAGGGCTTTTTAAACTCAAACTGCTGGAAAGACTCCCTCACCCAGAATCTAATTCACAGCCTCCTTAATAATTAGTCAAGGATAAATACAAATATTAAAAGTATTTTCCACAAATAGAAGAAAGCCTTATCCATCTGAGAAAATAAACTTAACTTATTCCTACTATTGCTTATAAATAATAAGCTTATGTTGTACCAGCTAAATTCATGACTAAGTTTTATTTTTTTTTCTTTTTTTTTTTTTTATTTTAAAATCTTTAATTCTTACATGCATTCCCAAACATGAACCCCCCTCCCACCTCCCTCCCCATAACATCTTTCTGGGTCATCCCCATGCACCAGCCCCAAGCATGCTGCATCCTGCGTCAGACATAGACTGGCGATTCAATTCACATGATAGTATACCTGTTAGAATGTCATTCTCCCAAATCATCCCACCCTCTCCCTCTCCCTCTGAGTCCAAAAGTCCGTTATACACATCTGTGTCTCTTTCCCTGTCTTGCATACAGGGTCGTCATTGCCATCTTCCTAAATTCCATATATATGTGTTAGTATACTGTATTGGTGTTTTTCTTTCTGGCTTACTTCACTCTGTATAATCGGCTCCAGTTTCATCCATCTCATCAGAACATGACTAAGTTTTAAAATGAAGCTATGAGATCTCTAGTTGACTCTGTTTTTTATGTCTGTGTATACAGTATGTGGGGCTTCTCAGGTGGCACTAGTGGTAAAGAACCCACCTGCCAATACAGGAGACTTAAGAGATGCCAGTTGGATCCCTGGGTTGGGAATAACCTCTGGAGGAGAGCACGGCAACCCACTCCAGTATTCTTGCCTGGAGAATCCCTTGGACAGAGGAACCTGGCAGGGCTACACTCCATAGGGTGGCATAGAGTCAGACACGACTGAAGCGACTTCACATGCACACATGCATACAACATATACATGATATGCTTCTACCTTTGGATAGTATTATCAAAATTAAATTTATAAAAGAACTCTAATTGACTTAAAGGTGAAAGAAAAGAAAGTGTTACTCGTTCAGTCCTGTCCGCCAGGCTCCTCTGTCCATGGGATTCTGCAGGCAAGAATACTGGAATGGGTGGCCATTTCCTTCTCCAGGGGATCTTCCTGACGCAGGGATTGAACCCAGGTCTCCTGCTTCCAAATAAGTATTTCTAATGGTAATAAGAACTAACCCAAATGAATCTCAAGTTCAGGTGATCTGAAAAATATTCAATCTGAAGTTAATATTCAGTATTAAAATTTGTTTGTTGGTTTAATTAGTACAGAGATGTCTTGATGCTATGGCACCTGTGTTTTATACAAGTCAAGTAAGTTGACATTATCTCTGTTTTAAAATTAACCAACAAGAAAAATAGTTTAGGATGATGGCTGACTTGGTCTAGTATCTCATGAAATTTTCATGGGTAATCTAAATATAATTGTAATCCAGTAGATATAAATGAGGTAAGAGTTTTTAGGTGAACTCAAGAATAGTTATGTTTTATTATATGTCTACTTAAGTTTCTCCAGATATTTTTGTTAACTTTAAAGTTTTACTAAATTAAGTTAAATGATGGGGATTCACTGAATACCCAGGTCACTTCAAATAAGAAAAAAAAATATTAGAACATTTGCTAAATAGGTCTAAGTTTACCTATTTTTTCTTTTTATGAGAGGAAAACTAAAGATGTTTCAGTTAGTATACCAACAATGTAGTAAGGTTCCCTTTCACCACATCCATGCTACTATTTGTTATTTGCAGACCTTTTGATGACAGCCATTCTGACAGCTGTGAGGTGATATCTCATTGTAATTTTGATGTGCATTTGTCTGATGATTAGGGATGTTGAGCATCTTTTCGTATGCCTGTTGGCTAACTGTATGTTTATTTTAAAATTTATATTTAGTCCTTCTGTCCATTTTTTAATCAGATTGTGGCATGTAATATTCCTTGACATCTCTTAATTTTCTTGAACAGATCTCTAGTCTTTCCCATTCTATTGTTTTCCTCTATTTCTTTGCATTGTTCACTTAAGAAGGCTTTCTTATCTTTCTCTGCTATTCTTTGGAACTCTGCATTCAGATGTGTACATCTTTCCTTTTCTCCTTTGCATTTTGCTTCTCTTCTTTTCTCAGCTATTTGTTAGGCCTCCTCAGACAAACATTTTGCCATCTTGCATTTATTGGCCATATAATTTGCAAATATTTTCTCCCATTCAGTAGGTTGTCTTTTTGTTTTGTCAAAGGATTCTTTGTCTCTGCAAAAGCTTTTAAATTAAACTAAGTCTCATTTGTTTATGTTTTTCTTTTGTTTCTTTTCCCTTAGGAGACATCCAAAAATATATTGCTACAATTGATGTCAAAGAGTGTTCTGCCTGTATTTTTTTCTAGGAGTTTTATGGTTTCTGGTCTTATATTTTAGTCTTTAATCCGTTTTGAGTTTTTGTAAAATATGTTATGAGAAAATGTTCTAATTTTATTCTTTTACATGTAGCTAGACAGATTTCCCAGTGTCTCAGTGGTAAAGAGTCCACCTGCAATGCAGGAGACAGTGGTGACATAGGTTTGATCCCTGGGTTGGGAAGATCCACTGGAGAAGGGAATTGCAACCCACTCCAGTATTCTTTCCTGGAAAATCCCATGGACAGAGGAGCCTGGCAAGCTACAGTCTGTGGGGTTGTAAAGAGTCAGATATTGCTAAGCACACACACTCTGCATCTAGATTTCCCAGTGCTGCTTACTGTATAGACTATCTTTCCTCCATTGTACAGTCTTGCCTCCTTTGTCATAGATTAATTGATGATAACTACATGGTTTTGGGCTTACCAGGTGGCACTAGTAGTAAAGAACCCACCTACCAATGTAGGAGATATAAGAGATGTGGTTTTGATCTCTGGGTGGTAAAGATCCTCTGGAGGAGAGCAGGGCAACCCTCTCCAGTATTCTTGCCCAAAGAATCACCATTGACAGAAGATCCTGGCAAGCTACAGTCCATAGAGTCGCATAGAGTCAGGCACGACTGAAGCAACATATCATGCCCACTCACACATGGGTTTATTTATGGATCCTCTATTCTGTTCTATTGATCTGTGTGTCTTTTTGTGTCAGTACCATGGTGTTTTGATTACTTTAACTTTTTAGTATAATCAGAAGTCAGGGAGTGTGATACCTCCAGCTTTGTTCTTTTACCTCAAGATTATTTTGGCAATTTGGGATATTTTGGGTTCTGTATAAATTTTAGGATTATTCTTTCTAGTTTTGTGAAAAAATGTCATGGGAATTATGGTAGGGATTGCATAAATCTGTAGTTGCTCTGGGTAATATTTTAACAATATTAATACTTCCAGTCCATGAACATGGAATATCTTTCCATTTTTTTTTATCGTCTTCAAGTTCTTTCATCAGTGTTTCATAATTTTCATAATATATGTCTTTCATGTCCTTATTTAAGTTTATTCATAGTATTTTATTCTTTATGTAACTTTAAATGAGCTTGTTTCCTTTCTCTTTCTGATAATTCATTATTAGTGTATAGAAAAGCAACAAGTTTCAGTATATTAATTTTGTATCATGTAACTTTACTGATAAAACTAAAATATTTTGGTAGAGATTTTAAGATATTCTGTCACCTGATGCAAAGTGCTGACTGATTGGAAAAGACCATGATGCCAGGAAAGATTGAAGGTAGAAGGTGAAGAGGGTGACAGAGGATGAGATGGTTAGATGGCATCACCGACTCAATGGACATGACTTTGAGCAAACTCCAGGAGATAGTGAAGGACAGAAAAGCCTGGCGTGCTGCAGTCCATGGGGTCTCAAAGAGTCAGACACAACTTATTGACTGAACAATAACATATAGTATCCTGCCATAGTGACAGATTTACTTCTTCCCTGGCAATTAGGGACAGTTTTCTTTCTTCGCTGCAAATAATGAGTTTTACTTCTTCCCTTCCAAGTTGTATGGATTTTATTCTTTGCTTTTCTGATTGCTGTGGCTAGGATTACCAATACTATGTTAAATAGAAGTGGCAGGGATGGGCATTCTTCTCTTATTCTTGATTTTAGAGAAAAGGCTTTCATCTTTTTCTCTGTTGAGTATGATATTAGCTATGGGTTTGTCATAAATGACCTTTGTTATGTTGAGATATTTCCTTTTATACTAACTTTGATGAGCATTTTTATCATGAATGGATGTTGAATTTTGTCAAATGCTTTTTCTGAGCCCGTTGAGATGATTGTGTTATTTTTACCCTTCCTTTAAAAAATTTTAAACAATTTTATGTTGTATAGTTGATTTTCAATGTTTTAGTTCAGGTATAGAGCAAAGTAAATCAGTTATACATATACATATATCCACTCTTTTTTAAGATTCTTATCACATATAGACCATTACAGAGTATTGAGTTCCCTGAGCTATACAATAGGTTATTATTAGTTATTTATTTTACATATAGTAGTATATGTCAATCTGAGTTTCTCATTTATCCCTCGCCTTGATCCATGGTAACCATACGTTTTGTTTTCTATATCTGTGATTCTACATCTGTTTTGTAACTAAGTTCATTTTGTACCTTTTTTGTAGCTACCACATGTAAGCAATATCATATGATATTTGTCTTTCTGTGTCTGACTTACTTCACTCATTATGACAATCTCTAGGTCCATCCATGTTGCTACAAATGGCATTATTTTGTTTGTTTTTATGGCTGAATAAGATTCCATTGCATATATGTACTACACATTTATCCATTCCTCTGTTTTGGTTAATATTGTGTATCACATTGATTGTGAAGACTGAGCCATCCTTTCATCCTTGAAATAAATCCCACTTGATCATGGTGTATGATCCTTCTTATATGTTGTTGAATTAAGTTTGCTATTATTTTGTTGCAGATTTTTGCATCTATATTCATCACAGATATATTGGCCTATAATGTTTTTGTAGTGTCTTTGTCTGGTTTTGGTATTAGGGTAATGGTGGCTTTGTAGAATGAATTCTGGAAAGTTCCCTCCTCTTCATTTTTTTTGGAATTATTTGAGAAGGATAAGTATTAACTATTTTTTTAAATATATGATTTGTAGAATTCCTCTGTGAAGTGATTTGGTCCTGGATTTTTTTAAATTTATTTATTTTAATTGGAGGCTAATTACTTTACAATATTGTATTGGTTTTGACATACATCAACATGAATACGCCATGGGTGTACACGTGTTCCCCATCCTGAACCCCCCTCCCACCTCTCTCCACATACCAACCATCTGGGTCATCATAGTGCACCAGCCCTGAGCATCCTGTATCATGCATTGAACCTGGACAGGCGATTCAATATGATATTATACATGTTTCATTGCCATTCTTCCAAATCATCCCACACTTGCCCTCGCCCACAGAATCAAAAAGACTGTTCTATACATCTGTGTCTCCTTTGCTGTCTCACATACAGGGTTATCATTACAATATTTCTAAATTCCATTTATATGCATTAGTATGTAGAAAATTCTGAAAAAGATGGGAATACAGACCACCTGACCTGCCTCTTGAGAAACCTATATGCAGGTCAGGAAGCAACAGTTAGAACTGGACATGGAACAACAGATTGGTTCCAAATAGGAAAAGGAGTACGTGAAGGCTGTATATTGCCACCCTGCTTATTTAACTTCTATGCAGAGTACATCATGAGAAACGCTGGGCTGGAAGAAGCACAAGCTGGAATCAAGATTGCCAGGAGAAATATCAATAACCTCAGATATGCAGATGACACCACCCTTGTGGCAGAAAGTGAAGAGGAACTAAAAGCCTCTTGATGAAAGTGAAAGAGGAGAGTGAAAAAGTTGGCTTAAAGCTCAACATTCAGAAAATGAAGATCATGGCATCCGATCTCATCACTTCATGGGAAATAGATGGGGAAACAGTGGAAACAGTGTCAGACTTTATTTTTTGGGGCTCCAAAATCACTGCAGATGGTGACTGCAGCCATGAAATTAAAAGATGCTTACTCCTTGGAAGAAAAGTTACGACCAACCTAAATAGCATATTGAAAAGCAGAGACATCACTTTGCCAAGAAAGGTCCATCTAGTCAAGGCTATGATTTTTCCAGTGATCATGTATGGATGCGAGAGTGGGACTGTGAAGAAAGCTGAGCATCAAAGAATTGATGCTTTTGAACTGTGGTGTTGGAGAAGACTCTTGAGAGTCCCTTGGACTGCAAGGAGATCCAACCAGTCCATTCTATATGAGATCAGCCCTGGGTGTTCTTTGGAAGGAATGATGCTAAAGCTGAAACTCCAGTACTTTGGCCACCTCATGTGAAGAGTTGACTCACTGGAAAAGACTCTGATGCTGGGAGGAATTGGGGGCAGGAGGAAAAGGGGATGACAGAGGATGAGATGGCTGGATGGCATCACTGACTTGATGGACGTAAGTTTGAGTGAAAGCCAGGAGATGGTGATAGACAGGGAGGCCTGGCATGCTGCGATTCATGGGGTCGCAAAGAGTTGGACACGACTGAGTGACTGAACTGAACTGAACTGATACTGTATTGATGTTTTTCTTTCTGCTCACTTCACTCTATAATACATGCAACTTATCACCTCCCCCGTCCCTGCTGCTTGGTTTTCTGGATGTACAACTGGCTCACCTTCTCAGACAGATGTTGACTGTCCAGAATGCCAGAAAATCTTAGGAACGAAGCCTGCTTGCAGTTTGGTAGATAATGCCTCTCTGGGGCTGTGATTGCCCCCTTCCGGCTCTGGCTTCCTGTCCCTGGAGGGGTATAGCCTGCAGCTGGCTAGCTCTGCTCAGTCCTTTGTTCTGTGAGTGGACCTGACGGTGTCTTCAGTTTAGTTCAGATCCGTCGTGTTCAACTCTTTTGTGACCCCATGAATCGCAGCACGCCAGGCCTCCCTGTCCATCACCAACTCCCGGAGTCCACTCAGACTAACATCCATTGAGTCAGTGATGCCATCCAGCCATCTCATCCTCTGTCGTCCCCTTCTCCTCCTGCCTCCAATATCTCCCAGTATCAGAGTCTTTTCCAATGAGTCAACTCTTTGCATGAGGTGTCCAAAATACTGGAGTTTCAGCTTTAGCGTCATTCCTTCCAAAGAACACCCAGGGCTGATCTCCTTCAGAATGGACTGGTTGGATCTCCTTGCAGTCCAAGGGACTCTCAAGAGTCTTTTCCAACACCACAGTTCAAAAGCATCAATTCTTTGGTGCTCAGCCTTCTTCACAGTCCAACTCTCACATCCATACATGACTACTGGAAAAACCATAGCCTTGACTAAACGGAACTTTGTTGGCAAAGTAATGTCTCTGCTTTTGAATATGCTATCTAGGTTGGTTGTAACTTTTCTTCCAAGGAGTAAGCATCTTTTAATTTCATGGCTGCAGTCACCATCTGCAGTGATTTTGGAGCCCCAAAAAATAAAGTCTGACACTGTTTCCACTGTTTCCCCATCTATTTCCCATGAAGTGATGAGACCAGATGCCATGATCTTCGTTTTCTGAATGTTGAGCTTTAAGCCAACTTTTTCACTCTCCACTTTGACTTTCATCAAGAGGCTTTTAGTTCCTCTTCACTTTCTGCCATAAGGGTGGTGTCATCTGCATATCTGAGGTTATTGATATTTCTCCCAGCAATCTTGATTCCAGCTTGTGCTTCCTCCAGCCCAGCATTTCTCATGATGTACTCTGCATATAAGTTAAATAAGCAGGGTGACAATATACAGCCTTGACAAACTCCTTTTCCTATTTGGAACCAGTCTGTTGTTCCATGTCCAGTTCTAACTGTTGCTTCCTGACCTGCATACAGATTTCTCAAGAGGCAGGTCAGGTGGTCTGGTATTCCCATCTCTTTCAGAATGTTCCACAGTTTGTGGTGATCCACACAGTCAAAGGCTTTGGCATAGTCAGTAAAGCAGAAATCGATGTTTTTTTCTGGAACTCTCTTGCTTTTCCCATGATCGAGTGGATGTTGGCAATTTGATCTCTGGTTCCTCTGCCTTTTCTAAAACCAGCTTGGACATCTGGAAGTTCATGGTTCACGTGTTGCTGAAGCCTGGCTTGGAGAATTTTGAGCATTACTTTACTAGCATGTGTGATGAGTGCAATTGTGCGGTAGTTTGAGCATTCTTTGGCATTGCCTTTCTTTGGGGTTGGAATGAAAACTGACCTTTCCAGTACTGTGGCCACTGCTGAGTTTTCCAAATTTGCTGGCATATTGAGTGCAGCACTTTGACAGCATCATCTTTCAGGATTTGAAATAGCTCAAGTGGAGTTCCATCACCTCTACTAGCTTTGTTTGTAGTGACGCTTTCTACTTGACTTCACATTCTAGGATCTGGCTCTAAGTGAGTGATCACACCATCATGATTATCTTGGTTTTGAAGATCTTTTTTGTACAGTTCTTCTGTGTATTCTTTCCACCTCTTAATATCTTCTGCTTCTGGTAGGTCCATACCATTTCTGTCCTTTATCGAGCACATCTTTGCATGAAATGTTCCCTTGGTATCTCTAATTTTCTTGGAGAGATCTCTACTCTTTCGCATTCTGTTGTTTTCCTCTATTTCTTTGCATTGATTGCTGAGGAAGGCTTTCTTATCTCTCCTTGCTATTCTTTGGAACTCTGCATTCAGATGCTTATATCTTTCCTTTTCTCCTTTGCTTTTTGCTTCTTTTCATTTCACAGCTATTTGTAAGGCCTCCTCAGACAGCCATTTTGCTTCTTGGCATTTCTTTTCCATGCAGATGGTCTTGATCCCCATCTCCTGTACAATGTCATGAACCTCATTCCATAGTTCATCAGGCACTCTATCTATCGGATCTAGGCCCTGAAATCTTTTTATCACTTCCACTGTATAATCATAAGGGATTTGATTTAGGTCATACCTGAATGGTCTAGCGGTTTTCCCTACTTTCTTCAATGTAAGACTGAATTTGGTAATAAGGATTTCATGATCTGAGCCACAGTCAGCTCCTGGTCTTGTTTTTGTTGACTGTATAGAGCTTCTCCATTGGCTGCAAAGAATATAATCAATCTGATTTCAGTGTTGACCATCTGGTGATGTCCATGTGTAGAGTCTTCTCTTGTGTTGTTGGAAGAGGGTGTTTGCTATGACCAGTGCATTTTCTTGGCAAACCTCTATTAGTCTTTGCCCTGCCTCATTCCATATTCCAAGGCCAAATTTGCCTGTTATTCCAGGTTTTTCTTGACCTCCTACTTTTGCATTCCAGCCCCCTATAATGAAAAGGACATCTTTTTGGGTGTTAATTCTAAAAGGTCTTGTGGGTCTTCATAGAACTGCTCAACTTCAGCTTCTTCAGCATTACTGGTTGGGGCATAGACTTGCATTACTGTGATATTGAATGGTGTCTTCGGTCAGGGCTTTTTGCATAGCTCTAGTCAGTTCTTTGTTCTGTGAGTGGGCCTGGCTGTGTCTTAGGTTAGGGCTTTTTGCATGGTAGTTATCCCACAGTCTGGTTTGCTAGCCCAAGTTAGTTCCCTCAGGTTGCCCTTGGGGCATGCAGGCCCGGTCCTTACTCTAAGCAATGGAGCCCACACCTCCCTGCCCAGTCCCCGCTTGCTAGTGGTAGATGCAGGTGACTGCGCTGCTTCTCTGCTAGGGGAGTTACTGTTGGCCACATAATCTGTGGGTTTTAATTATTTATCTATGTTTCCTCCCGATTATATTGCCCTCTATGGTTCCAAGGCTTACCACAGACTCGGCAGTGAGAGTGTTTCCTGGTTTTTGCAAACTTTTCTCTTTTTCAAGCCTCCCTTCTTGGGACGGATCTCCATCCCTACCTCTTTTGCCTCTCTTTTTGTCTTTTATATTTTTCCTACCTCCTTTTGAAGACAATGGGCTGCTTTTCTGGGTGCCTGATGTCCTCTGCCGGCATTCAGAAGTTGTTTTGTGGAATTTACTCAGCGTTCAAATGTTCTTTTGATGAACTTGTTGGGGAGAAAGTGATCTCCCTGTTTTATTCCTCTGCCATCTTAGGACCACCTCGCTGGTTCTGGATTTTTATTACTAACTTAATTTCACCACTAGCGGTCAGTCTTTTCAGATTGTTTATTTCTTCCTGATTTAGCCTTGGAAGGTTGTATGTTTCTAGAAATTTGACCATTTCTTTTAAGTTGTACAGTTTGTTGAGATAATCTATTCATAGAATTCTCTTATGATATTTATACCTCTGTGGTATTGAGTGTTACTTCTCCTCTTTCTTATCTTTTTAATTCAGGTTCTTGCTCTTTTTTTGTTGTTGTTGATCAGCCTGGCTAAAAGCATATCAATTGTGTTTGTCTTTTCAAAAAATCAGCTCTTGGTTTCATTGATTTTTTTTCTATTTTGTTTTTTGGTCTCTTTTATTTCTTCTTTGATCATTATTATTTCCTTCCTCCTGCTGATTTTGGGGTTTGCTTTTTCTTAGTTTTCTAATTCCTCTAGATTGTAGTCTAGGTTGTTGGAGATTTTTCTTGTTTTTTGAGGTAGGCCTGTACAGCTTTAAACTTCCCTCTTAGAACTGCTTTTGCTGTATCCCATAGATTTTGGAAAGCTGTGTTTCCATTCCCATTCCCATTGGACACAGCAGCCCTCTCCCTAGTATCGAGCTGCATTATGATGCAAGCAAGGTTGGAGAAGGAACCTGGCTTAGGTTGGACTATGTGCCAGGGTGGTTATAGAAAACCGGCCAGAGTTCCATGCCATTTAAATCTGCTTTCTCCACTTTGTTTTGGGAAAATGTGTGTGTGCACTCTTAATGAACAGAGTCTAGGTTTCTTTTTTTTAATTTTAATTTTTACTTTATTTTACTTTACAATACTGTATTGGTTTTGCCATACATTGACATGAATCCACCACGGGTGTACATGAGTTCCCAGTCATGAACCCCCCTTCCACCTCTAACCCCATATTATCTCTCTGGATCATCCCCGTGCACCAGCTCCAAGCATCCTGTATCCTGTATTGAACATAGACTGGCGATTCGTTTCTTACATCATAGTATACATGTTTCAATGCCATTCTCCCAAATCATCCCACCCTCTCCCTCTCCCTCAGAGTCCAAAAGTCCACTCTACACATCTGTGTCTCTTTTGCTGTCTTGCATACAGGGTCATCATTACCATCTTTCAAATTCCATATATATGTGTCAGTATACTGTATTGGTGTTTTTCTTTTGGCTTACTTCACTCTGTATAATAGGCTCCAGTTTCATCCATCTCATTAGAACTGATTCAAATGTATTCTTTTTAACAGCTGAGTAATACTCCATTGTGTATATGTACCACAGCTTTCTTATCCATTCATCTGCTGATGGACATCTAGGTTGTTTCCATGTCCTGGCTATTATAAACAGTGCTGCAATGAACATCAGGGTACACGTGTCTCTTTCTATTCTGGTTTCCTCGGTGTGTATGCCCAGCAGTGGGATTGCTGGGTCATAAGGCAGCTCTATTTCCAGTTTTTTAAGGAATCTCCACACTGTTCTCCATAGTGGCTGTACTAGTTTGCATTCCCACCAACAGTGTAAGAGGGTTCCCTTTTCTCCACACCCTCTCCAACATTTATTGCTTGTAGACTTTTGGATCGCAGCCATTCTGACTGGTGTGAAATGGTACTTCATTGTGGTCTTGATTTGCATTTCTCTGATAATGAGTGATGTTGAGCATCGTTTCATGTGTTTGTTAGCCATCCATATGTCTTCTTTGGAGACATGTCTGTTTAGTTCTTTGGCCCATTTTTTGATTGGGTCGTTTATTTTTCTGGACTTGAGCTGCATAAGTTGCTTGTATATTTTTGAGATTAGTTGTTTGTCAGTTGCTTCATTTGCTATTATTTTCTGCCATTCAGAAGGCTGTCTTTTCACCTTGCTTATAGTTTCCTTTGTTGTGCAGAAGCTTTTAATTTTAATTAGATCCCATTTGTTTATTTTTGCTATTATTTCCAGTATTCTCGGAGGTGGATCATAGAGGATCCTGCTGTGATTTATGTCAGAGAGTGTTTTACCTATGTTCTCCTCTAGGAGTTTTATAGTTTCTGGTCTTATGTTTAGATCTATAATCCATTTTGAGTTTATTTTTGTGTGCGGTGTTAGAAAGTGATCTAGTTTTATTCTTTTACAAGTGGTTGACCAATTTTCCCAGCACCACTTGTTAAAGAGATTGTCTTTACTCCATTGTATATTCTTGCCTCTGTTGTCAAAGATAAGGTGTCCATAGGTGTGTGGATTTATCTCTGGGCTTTCTATTTTGTTCCATTGATCTATATTTCTGTCTTTGTGCCAGTACCATACTGTCTTGATGACTGTGGCTTTGTAGTAGAGCCTGAAGTCAGGCAAGTTGATTCCTCCAGTTCCATTCTTCTTTCTCAAGATTGCTTTGGCTATTCGAGGTTGTTTGTATTTCCATACAAATCTTGAAATTATTTGTTCTAGTTCTGTGAAAAATACCGCTGGTAGCTTGATAGAGATTGCATTGAATCTGTAGATTGCTTTGGGTAATATACTCATTTTCACTATATTGATTCTTCCGATCCATGAACATGGTATATTTCTCAATCTATTAGTGTCATCTTTGATTTCTTTCATCAGTGTTTTATAGTTTTCTATATATAGGTCTTTAGCTTCTTTAGGTAGATATATTCCTAAGTATTGGAGAAGGCAGTGGCAACCCACTCCAGTACTCTTGCCTGGAAAATCACATGGACGGAGAAGCCTGGTAGGCTGCAGTCCATGAGGTCACTAAGAGGCGGGCATGACTGAGCGACCTCACTTTCACTTTTCACTTTCATGCACTGGGGAAGGAAATGGCAACCCACTCCAGTGTTCTTGCCTGGAGAATCCCAGGGATGGGGGAGCCTGGTGGGCTGCCGTCTATGGGGTCGCACAGGGTCGGACACGACAGAAGTGACTTAGCAGCATTCCTAAGTATTTTATTCTTTTCGTTGCAATGGTGAATGGAATTGTTTCCTTAATTTCTTTTTCTACTTTCTCATTATTAGTGTATAGGAATGCAAGGGATTTCTGTGTGTTGATTTTATATCCTGCAACTTGACTATATTCATTGATTAGCTCTAGTAATTTTCTGGAGGAGTCTTTAGGGTTTTCTATGTAGAGGATCATGTCATCTGCAAACAGTGAGAGTTTTACTTCTTCTTTTCCAATCTGGATTCCTTTTATTTTTTTTTTCTGCTCTGATTGCTATTGCCAAAACTTCCAAAACTATGTTGAATAGTAGCGGTGAAAGTGGACCCCCTTGTCTTGTTCTTGACTTTAGGGGAAATGCTTTCAATTTTTCACCATTGAGGATCATGTTTGCTGTGGGTTTGTCATATATAGCTTTTATTATGTTGAGGTATGTTCCTTCTGTTCCTGCTTTCTGGAGAGTTTTTATCATAAATGGATGTTGAATTTTGTCAAAGGCCTTCTCTGCATCTATTGGGATAATCATACAGCTTTTATTTTTCAATTTGTTAATGTTATAAATTACATTGATTGATTTGTGGATATTGAAGAATCCTGACATCCCTGGGATAAAGCCCACTTGGTCATGGTGTATGATCTTTTAAATGTGTTGTTGGATTCTGATTGCTAGAATTTTGTTGAGGATTTTTGCATCTATGTTCATCAGTGATATTGGCCTGTAGTTTTCTTTTTTTTGTGGCATCTTTTTCAGGTTTTGGTATTAGGGTGATGGTGGCCTCATAGAATGAGTTTGGAAGTTTACCTTCCTCTGAAATTTTCTCGAAGAGTTTGAGTAGGATAGGTGTTAGCTCTTCTCGAAATTTTTGGTAGAATTCAGCTGTGAAGCCGTCGGGACCTGGGCTTTTTTTTTTTTTTTTTTTTTTGCTGGAAGATTTCTGATTACAGTTTCAATTTCCATGCTTGTGATGGGTCTGTTAATATTTTCTATTTCTTCCTGGTTCAGTTTTGGAAAGTTGTACTTTTCTGAGAATTTGTCCATTTCTTCCACGTTGTCTGTTTTATTTGCATATAATTGCTGATAGTAGTCTCTTATGAGCCTTTGTATTTCTGTGTTGTCTGTTGTGATCTCTCCATTTTCATTTCTAATTTTATTCATTTGATTTTTCTCTCTTTGTTTCTTGATGAGTCTGGCTAATGGTTTGTCAATTTTATTTATCCTTTCAAAGAACCAGCTTTTGGCTTTGTTGATTTTTGCTATGGTCTCTTTTGTTTCTTTTGCATTTATTTCTGCCCTAATTTTTAATATTTCTTTCCTTCTACTATCTCTGGGGTTCTCCATTTCTTCCTTTTCTAGTTGCTTTAGGTGTAGAGTTAGGTTATTTATTTGACTTTTTTCTTGTTTCTTGAGGTATGCCTGTATTGCTATGAACTTTCCTCGTAGCACTGCTTTTATAGTGTCCCACAGGTTTTGGGTTGTTGTGTTTTCATTTTTATTAATTTCTATGCATATTTTGATTTCTTTTTTTGATTTCTTCTGTGCTTTGTTGGTTATTCAGAAGCGTGTTGTTCAGCCTCAATATGTTTGAAGTTTTAATAGTTTTTCTCCTGTAATTGAGATCTAATCTTATTGCATTATGGTCAGAAAAGATGCTTGGAATGATTTCGATATTTTTGAATTTATCAAGGTTAGATTTATGGCCCAGGATGTGAGCTATCCTGGAGAAGGTTCCGTGAGCACTTGAGAAAAAGGTGAAATTCATTTTTAGGGGGTGAAATGTCCTATAGATATCAATTAGGTCTAACTGGTGTATTGTATCATTTAAAGTTTGCGTTTCTTTGTTAAGTTTCTGTTTAGTTGATCTGTCCATAGGTGTGAGTGGGGTATTAAAGTCTCCCACTATTATTGTGTTATTGTTAATTTCTCCTTTCATACCTGTTAGCATTTGTCTTACATAATGCAGTGCTCCTATGTTGGGTGCATATATATTTATAATTGTTATATCTTCTTGTTGGATTGATCCTTTGATCATTATGTAGTGTCCTTCTTTGTCTCTTTTCACTGCCTTTGTTTTAAAGTCTATTTAATGTGATATGAGTATTGCTACTTCTGCTTTCTTTTGGTCTCTATTTGTGTGGAATATCTTTTCCCAGCCCTTCACTTTCAGTCTGTATGTGTCCCTTGTTTTGAGGTGGATCTCTTGTAGGCAGCATATATAGGGATCTTGTTTTGTATCCATTCAGCCAGTCTTTGCCTTTTGGTTGGGGTATTCAACCCATTTACGTTTAAGGTAATTAGTGATAAGTATGATCCCGTTGCTGTTTACTTTATTGTTTTGGGTTCGGGTTTATACACCCTTTTTGTGTTTCCTGTCTAGAGAATATCCTTTAGCATTTGTTGGAGAGCTGGTTTGGTGGTGCTGAATACTCTCAGCTTTTGCTTGTCTGGAAAGCTTTTGATTTCTCCTTCATATTTGAATGAGATCCTTGCTGGGTACAGTAATCTGGGCTGTAGGTTATTTTCTTTCATCTCTTTAAGTATGTCTTGCCATTTCCTCCTGGCCTGAAGAGTTTCTGTTGAAAGATCACCTGTTATCCTTATGGGAATACCTTTGTGTGTTATTTGTTGTTTTTCCCTTGCTGCTTTTTATATTTGTTCTTTGTGTTTTATCTTTGTTAATTTGGTTTCTTGGAGTTGGGTGATTATTTCCTTCCCCATTTTAGGGGAGTTTTCAACTGTTATCTCCTCGGGTATTTTCTAATGGTCTTTCTTTTTGTCTTCTTCTTCTGGGACTCCTATAATTCAAATGTTGGAGCATTTCATATTGTCCTGGAGGTCTCTGAGATTGTCCTCGTTTCTTTTAATTCGTTTTTCTTTTTTCCTCTCTGATTCATTTATTTCTACCATTCTATCTTCTATTTCACTAATCCTATCTTCTGCTTCCATTATTCTACTATTTGTTGCATCCAGAGTGTTTCTGATCTCATTTATTGCATTATTCATTATATATTGACTCTTTCTTATTTCTTCTAGGTCCTTGTTAAGCCTTTCTTGCATCTTCTCAATCCTTGTTTCCAGGCTTTTTATCTGTGATTCCATTTTGTTTTCAAGATTTTGGATCACTTTTACTATCAATATTCAGAATTCTTTCTCAGGTAGAGTCCCTATCTCTTCATCTTTTGTTTGGTTTGGTGGGCATTTCTCCTGTTCCTTTACCTGCTGGGTATTCCTCTGTCTCTTCATCTTGGTTATATTCCTGCGTTTGGGGTGGCCTTTCTATATTCTGGGAATTTGTGGAGTTCTCTTTATTATGGAGTTTCCTCACTGTGGGTGGGGTTGTATCAGTGGCTTGTCAAGGTTTCTTGGTTAGGGAGGCTTGTGTTGGAGTTCTGGTGGGTGGAGCTGGATTTCATCTCTCTGGAGTGCAATGAAGTGACCAGTAATGGGTTATGAGACGTCAGTGGTTTTGGAGTAACTTTGAGCTGCCTGCATATTGAAGTTCAGGGGTGTGTCCCTGTGTTGCTGGAGAATTTGAGTGGTATGTCTTGCTCTGGAACTTGTTGGCCCTTGGGTGGTGCTTGGTTTCAGTGTAGGTATGGAGGCGTTTGATGAGCTCCTGTCGATTAATGTTCCCTGGAGTCAGGAGTTTTTGATGTTCTCAGGATTTGGACTTAAGCCTCCTGCTTCTGGTTTTCAGTTTTATTTTTACAGTAGCCTAAAGACTTCTCCATCTATACAGCACTGATGATAAAACATCTAGGTTAAAGATGAACAGTTTTTCCACATTGAGGGACACCCAGAGAGGTTCACTGAGTTACATGGAGAAGAGAAGAGGGAAGGGGTAGTTAGAGGTGACTGGAATGAGATGAGGTGGGATCGAAAGAGGAGAGAGCAAGCTAGCCAGTAATCACTTTCTTAGGTGCACTCAACAGTCTGGACGCGCAGAGGTGTTCACAGAGTTATACAGGGAAGAGGAGAGGGAGGAAGTAGACAGAGGTGGCCAGGAAGATAAAAGAGGGAAAAGAAAAGGAGAGAGACAGATCCAGCCAGTAACCAGTTTCCTAAGTGTTCTCCACCGTCTGGAAAACACAGAGATTCACAGAGTTGGGTAGAGAAGAGAAGGGGAAGGGAAGAGACAGAGGCCACCTGGTGGAGAAAAAGGAGAGTCCAAAGGAAGAGAGAGTGGTCAAGCCAGTAATCTCGCTTTCAGGTAAAATTGGGTACTGAAGATTGAGTTTTTAAATGTACAAGTTCAGTTCAGTTCAGTTCAGTCGCTCAGTCGTGTCCAACTCTTTGCCACCACAGGAATCGCAGCATGCCAGGCCTCCCTGCCCATCACCAACTCCCGGAGTTCACTCAGACTCACGTCCATCGAGTCGGTGATGCCATCCAGCCATCTCATCCTCGGTCATCCCCTTCTCCTCCTGCCCCCAATCCCTCCCCAGCATCAGAGTCTTTTCCAATGAGTCAACACTTTGCATGAGGTGGCCAAAGTACTGGATTTTCAGCTTTAGCATCATTCCTTCCAAAGAAATCCCAGGGTTGATCTCCTTCAGAATGGACTGGTTGGATCTCCTTGCAGTCCAAGGGACTCTCAAGAGTCTTCTCCAACACCACAGTTCAAAAGCATCAATTCTTTGGCGCTCAGCCTTCTTCACAGTCCAACTCTCACATCCATACATGACCACAGGAAAAACCATAGCCATGAATAGACGGACCTAAGTTGGCAAAGTAATGTCTCTGCTTTTGAATATGCTGTCTAGGTTGGTCATAACTTTTCTTCCCAGGAGTAAGCGTCTTTTAATTTCATGGCTACAATCACCATCTGCAGTGATTTTGGAGCCCAAAAAATAAAGTCTGACACTGTTTCCACTATTTCTCCATCTATTTCCCATGAAGTGATGGGACTGGATGCCATGATCTTCGTTTTCTGAATGTTGAGCTTTAAGCCAACTTTTTCACTCTCCACTTTCACTTTCATCAAGAGGCTTTTTAGCTCCTCTTCACTTTCTGCCATAAGGGTGGTGTCATCTGCATATCTGAGGTTATTGATATTTCTCCCGGCAATCTTGATTCCAGCTTGTGTTTCTTCCAGCCCAGCATTTCTCATGATGTACTCTGCATATAAGTTAAATAAGCAGGGTGACAATATACAGCCTTGACAAACTCCTTTTCCTATTTGGAACCAGTCTGTTGTTCCATTTCCAGTTCTAACTGTTGCTTCCTGACCTGCATACAGATTTCTCAAGAGGCAGGTCAGGTGGTCTGGTATTCCCATCTCTTTCAGAATGTTCCACAGCTTATTGTGATCCACACAGTCAAAGGCTTTGGCATAGTCAATAAAGCAGAATTAGAAGTTTTTCTGGAACTCTCTTGCTTTTCCATGATCCAGCGGATGTTGGCAATTTGATCTCTGGTTCCTCTGCCTTTTCTAAAACCAGCTTGAACATCAGGGAGTTCATGGTTCACGTATTGCTGAAGCCTGTCTTGGAGAATTTTTGAGTATCACTTTACTAGCATGTGAGATGAGTGCAATTGTGTGGTAGTTTGAGCATTCTTTGGCATTGCCTTTCTTTGGGACTGGAATGAAAACTGACCTTTTCCAGTCCTGTGTCCACTGCTGAGTTTTCCAAATGTGCTGGCATATTGAGTGAGCACTTTCACAGCATCATCTCTCAGGATTTGAAATAGCTTAACTGGAATTCCATCACCTCCACTAGCTTTGTTCATAGTGATGCTTTCTAAGGCCCACTTGACTTCACATTCCAAGATGTCTGGGTCTAGATTAGTGATCACATCATCATGATTTTCTGGGTCGTGAAGGTCTTTTTTGTACAGTTCTTCTGTGTATTCTTGCCACCTCCTCTTAATATCTTCTGCTTCTGTTAGATCCAGACCATTTCTGTCCTTTATTGAGCCCATCTTTGCATGAAATGTTCCCTTGGTATCTCTAATTTTCTTGAAGAGATCTCTAGTCTTTCCCATTCTGTTGTTTTCCTCTATTTCTTTGCATTGATTGCTGAAGAAGGCTTTCTTATTTCTTCTTGCTATTCTTTGGAACTCTGCATTCAGATGCTTATATCTTTCCTTTTATCCTTTGCTTTTCGCCTCTCTTCTTTTGACAGCTATTTGTAAGGCCTCCCCAGACAGCCATTTTGCTTTCTTTCATTCCTTTTCCATGGGGATGGTCTTGATCCCTTTAAATGTACAAAATTGACAACAAATACCCAAAAGCAAAGATTAAAAATCTAGAGTAGAGGTTGGATTTTCAAAACTACAATATTAAGGGAAAGAAGAAGAAGAAGAAAAAAAGCCACAAGAATTATTAAAAAAACAACAACAACCACAAAAAGACTATATATGGCATTTGCTTTAAAAATAGGGTCTTTTCTTTGAAAAGTAATAGTAGGTTATAAAAATAATAATTAAAGGAGAAATAGAGGACTTAAAATTTTAAAAAGTTAAAAAAGAAGAAGAAAAAGAAAGGAAGAAGAAACAACCACACAACAACATGAACAACCACAACAAAAACGAATGATCGTAAAAATAGTAAAGATATATCTGGCCCTTTCTCTGGTGTTGTGGGCAGTGTGAGGTCACTTCCAAGGCGGTTCTCTCTGTCTAACTTCCTCTGTTTGCTGGTCTCTTCAGTGTCTGATTTCCGCCCTCACACAGGGGGCGGGGGCGGGCGGGGGTGGTGGTGGACACTTTTTTTTTTAGGCTCACTTGTTCAGTCTCACTGTGGGGAGGGAGGGATGCTGCAAACAAATAACACTGGCGTGTGCTCACAGTGTCTCAGTCCCACTGGTCCTGCCCCTGCTCACGGCGCACACCACTCAGGCTCTTCATTGCTCTGTGGGGAACCGTCTAAGGCCAGCCCTAGGCTGCATGCACCTCCCCGGTCTAAGCCACTCAGGCTCAGCACTCAGGTAGCCCTCAGAGGTGCAGATGCAGTTGGGCCTGCGTTTTGTGCCCTTCCCAGGTCCGAGTAGCTCAGGTGTTTTGCAAGTGCAGTCACTGCGACTTACCGCCTTTCCCGTCTCTGCTGCTCAGTTTTCTGGGAGTACCGCTGGCGTCCTTTCTCAGGCGTACGATGACTGTCCAGAACCCCCAGAAGTCTTAGTTAGCAAAGAAGCCTGCTTGCATTTTGGTAGGTAATGTCTCTCTTGGGCTGCGATTGCCCTCTTCCAGCCCTTATGGCTCTGGCTGCCTGTCACTGGAGGGGGATGGTCTGCAGCCGGCTATTTCTGTTCTGTCCTTTGTTCTGCGCACAGTCCTGGTGGTGTCTTATGTTTGAGCTTTTTGCGTGGTAGCTATCCCACAGTCTGGTTTACTAGCCGAAGTTAGTTCGTTCTGGTTATGTGTGGGGCGTTCCTGCCCGATTCTTAAAAAGCACTGCAGCCTGCGCCTCCCGCACCTCCGTGCCCAGCCCCCACTTGCTAGTGGTGGATTCAGGTGTCTGCGCTGCTTCTCCGCTGGGGGAGTTGCTGTTGGGCTTGTAATCTGTTGGTTTTAATTATTTATTTATTTTTCCTTCCTGTTATGTTGCCCTCTGTGCTTCCAAGGCTTGCCACAGACTCGGCAGCGAGAGTGTTTGCTGGTGTTTGGAAACCTCTCTTCTAAAGATTCCCTTCCCGGGACTGGACTCCCTTCCCAGGACGGAGCTCCCTCCCTACCTCCTTTGTCTCTTTTTTCGTCTTTTATATTTTTTCCTACCTGTTTTTGAAGACAATGATCTGCTTTTCTGGGTGCCTGATGTTCTCTGCCAGCATTCAGAAGTTGTTTTGTGGAATTTACTCAGCGTTGAAATGTTCTTTTGATGAATTTGTGAGAGAGAAAGTGGTCTCCCGTCCTATTCCTCCGCCATCTTAGGACCCTCCCAGAGTCTAGGTCTATAAGAATATAGCCCTGTGTTAATCCCACTGGTTTTCTAACCACCTACGAATCTCATCTTCCTGATCTTTGGCCCCAGGCCTGGAATACCCAATATGCTGCTTTACCCAGTCTTAATAACAATTATAACTTACCTAATGACCTCTCAAGATCTAATCAAATAACAACATCATATGGATCCTTATAAACATCCTAGAACTTCCTTCCCCGAAATTCATCCATTTGACTATTCACATCAGTGAAAACTGGACTTGAAGTATGAAAATCCTGCTCAAAAGCAAATATTAAACCATTATCATCTACTGTTAAGTACCCATTTAGAAGGGGCAATAAAATACACGAAATACATGGACCTTCAGAAAAGTAGCTCTATCACTCTTAAATGATTTCCCACTTGTCTTTTGGGTATCTGGACTTCACAGATCAGAAATAGTAATACTACTAGAATGAAGAAAACTACAAATTAAAATAAAACTCTTCCTTAATTTTCTTCTTTTTAAAATTTATCTCTACACCCTATAGTAGCCTTAGCAAGAAAAAACAACCAAATATGTGTATTTCTGAATGGCATATTTTTATTACCTTTATATGTAGAAAAATTGCCTAACATTTCTGATTTTTGGTGTCCACTTAGATAAAGTGTCGGGTAAAGCAACTACTTTCCACTGATGGTGTATTAGATATCATTATCATATGTAGAAATACTTTTGTGAACTAGAAAGGGCTATATATGTGTTATAGCTATTTAGGAACATTCTGGTACATTACACAAATATATCACAGTAAAAGCAATTTTTATAAAGCTAAATAGTTTCTCTAACCCAATCTTGGTACACAACAGAGTATATGTAATATATTTTATTGTACTAATAAATTTGTGCAAACCTGGCCCATTCAGAAGCCAGACTAAATTATACTGGTACCACACTAGGAACCTGAGATTCAAATGTACAAAACAGAGTCCATGGGACTCATTGTCTAGTAGGAGAACAACCTGGAAGCAAATAACTCAAGGACTGTGACAGAGTACGCATAAGTGTATACTGGGTAAAGTGTGGTATATAGACACTCCCAAATTCTTTCACCCTCTCAAACTCTTATTCCATTGGTTACCACATCTTCCTATGTCTTCATCGCTCACTCTCTACTGGCTCCTCCCCATCAACAAATAAGCCATGCTACCATCTCTCTCTTAGTCACAGTTTAGTGAGTCAGACAAGTATTTTAAGAAACTGCTGGATTCATAGTGGGATTTCATTTTAAAGTTAAATGGGAAGGGGTGGTAAGAGTGGTAAGAGTGATGTGTTTGGCGTTAGAAAACATGGTGGGGTCATTTTCCAAGACAGGGAATCCAGGAAGAGGGAAATTATTAGGGAAGAGAGGATTTGCCAAAACGTAGGTTAGCGGTGGGCTTCCCGGGTAGCTCAGGTGGTAAAGAATCCACCTGCAATGCAGAAGACCCTGGATCAATTCCTGGGTGAGTAAGATCCCCTGGAGAAGGGGATCTGGCTACCACTCCAGTATTCTTGGGCTTCCCTGGTGGCTCAGACAGTAAAGAATCAGCATGCAATGTGGGAGATCTGGGTTCAATCCCTGGTTTGGGAAGATCCCCTGGAGGAGGGCATGGCAAACCCACTCCAGTATTCTTGTGTGGAGAATCCCCACGGACAGAGAAGCCTGACGGGCTACAATCCATGGAATTGCAAAGAGTCAGACACAACTGAGTAACTAAGCACAGCAATAGGTTCAGATGTAGATGAATAAACCATAATGTTTAATGTTTTGTACTTGGCAAGAAGTGGAAAAAGCAACTGTGGAAGAAGACAGTCTTTCTTAGGCCAAATTCAGCTTACCTCTTGGTTCTGGTGCACATTAGCTTTATGACCTTAGGCAATTGACTTTTATGTGTTGAGGGTTTGATTCCCAATAACCAATAACCCAACATTATTGTTAAAATTAAAAACAATAGTATAAGGTGTAATGTGGCACAGTTGTTGAGACTCTGAAATTGGATTGCACGGTTTTGAAGCTCAGTACTATCCCTTACTTGCTATAGGAAAGTGAATACATTTTAATCTTCCAAGTATTCTTATTTGTAAAATGGCATATTAAATATAGGCATACCTTTTTTATTGCACTTCACTTAGCAGATATTATTTTCTTTACAAATTGAAGGTTTGTGGTAATCCTGTGTCAAGGAGGTCTATTGGTGCATTTGCTCACTTCCTTACTCAGTGTCATACTTTGGTAATTTTCCACCAGATATTTTAAACCCTCCATCAGGAAAAAGAGTAAGACAGAAGACTGAGATGATGGTTAAGTTTTTTTTAGCTTCTTACTTTTGTATAAGGTACTTTAAAAAACTTTTAAATTACTGTATGTACAGTGTTTTTTTTTTTAAACAATACTATTGCACACTTCATGCAGTGTAAACATAAATTTTATATGCCCAGGGAAACCAAAATATTATTCTGACTCACTTTGTTGCAGTATTTACTTTACTGTGTGGGTCTGGAACTCAGTCTGCAATATCTCTGAAGTATGCCTGTAATAGAGACAACTTCACAGGGTAGTTATGAAAATTCAAATGACTACTATGTTAAATAGTATGCAACAATGACTGGGATATAGAAACTGCTATATGCTTTCTAAATATATTTAAAATAAATAATTAGAGGGCTATTGCAAATCTCATAGGATATGAAAATAACAAATAGTAGTTGCTATTATGCCATTGTGGGGCTTCCCAGGTCGTGCAAGTGGTAAAGAATCCACCTGCCAATGCAGGAGACATGAAAGACGTAGATTTGATCCCTGGGTCAGGAAAAATCCCTGGAATCGGGAATGGCAACCCACTCCAGTATTCTTGCCTGGAGACTCTCCATGGACAGAAGAGCCTGGTGGACTATAGTCCATAGGATCCCAAAGAGTTGAATACAAACGAAGTGACTTGGCACACATGCATATTATGCCATTATATTCTCTTCTAAAATCCTTTAAAAAAAAAAGTCATGGTATATCTTCATAGTTTAGAATTATCTTTAACTTAAAAATAGATTTTGACCGTGAATCCTATTGTCCCTTGAAGTCATCATTTGACTCACCCATTAAACTGTGACTGTGGCAGAGACATTAGCATAGCTCACTCAGAACTGCTTATCAGTGGGTATCTGATCTGCTGAAGTTGTGACCTCCTTGGTGAGAGTCATAAGACCTAAGATCACGAAGTGTGGTTTTCTTCTTTCCTTTAGAACTTTCTCCTGTAGTCCCTCTGATATTTCATCAGGCACACAAATATCCTATTCTTTTGTTGTTGTTGTTGTTTAGCCACTTAGTCATGTCCAATTCTTTGTGACCCCATGAATTGCAGCATGCCAGGCTTCCATGTCCTTCACTATCTTCCAGAGTTTGCTCAAACTCATGTCCATTGAGTCGGTGATGCCATCCAAGCATCTCATCCTCTGTCACCCCCTTCTCTCCCTGCCCTCAATCTTTCCCAACATCAGGGTCTTTTCCAAAGAGTCAGCTCTTCACATCAGGTGACCAAAGTATTGGAGCTTCAGCTTCAGCATCAGTCTTTCCAATGAATATTCAGGGTTTATTTCCTTTAGGATTGACTGGTTTGACCTCCTGGCTGTCCAAAGGGCTCTCAAGAGTCTTCTCCAGCACCACAGTTCGAAAGCATCAGTTCTTTGGTGCTCAGCTTTCTCTATGTTCCAACTCTCATATTTGTATGTGACTACTGGAAAAACCATAGCTTTGACTATATGGACCTTTGTCAGCAAGGTGATGTCTCTGCTTTTTAATCCTCTGTCTAGTTTTGTCATAGCTTTCCTTCCAAGGAGCAAGTGTCATTTAATTTCATTGCTGCAGTCACTGTCCACAGTGATTTTGGAGCCAAGAATATAAAATCTGTCACTGTTTCCAATTCTCCCCCTTCTATTTGCCATGAAGAGATGGGACCAGATGCCATGATCTTAGTTTTCTGAATGTTGAGCTTTAAGCCAACTTGTTCACTCTCCTCTTTCACTTTCATCAAGAGGCTCTTCAGTTCCTCTTCACTTTCTGCCATAAGGGTGGTATCATTGCATATCTGAGGTTATTGATATTTCTCCCGACAATCTTGATTCCAGCTTGTGATTCATCCAGCCAGGCATTTTGCATGATGTACTCTGCATATAAGTTAAATTATCAGGGTGACAATATACAGTGTTGATGTACTGCTTTTTCAATTTTGTTTTTTTTTTAATTTTAAAATCTTTAATTCTTACATGCATGGGATGATTTGGGAGAATGACATTCTAACATGTATACTATCATGTGAATTGAATCGCCAGTCTATGTCTGACGCAGGATGCTTTTTCAATTTTGAACCCGTGCATTCTTCCATGTCCAGTTCTAACTGTTGCTTCTTGACCTGCACACAGTTTTCTCAGGAGGCAGGTAAGGTGGTTTGGTATCCCAATTCTTGAAGAATTTCCAGTTTGTTGTGACCCACACAGTCATAGTCTTTAGCATAGTCAGTGAAGCAAAAGTAGATGTTTTTCTGCAATTCTCTTGCTTTTTCTATGATGCAATGGATGTTGGCAATTTTATTTCTGGTTCCTCTACCTTTTCTAAATCCAGCTTTTATATCTAGAAGTATCCTCTGGCAAAGTGCTATTAAGAGATGTCATGAAACTATTAAGAGATGTCATGAAACAGACTTTCAGTATGTGGACTTCGAGTTTTCTTAAGTAGATAAAGTACAGTATCCAAAGAATGGATAAAATATATCCAAATAGAGGTACAGTTTTATTTTTTAACATTTTATTTTATTTATTTTTTTATTTATCTGTAGTCTATTTCTTCTAACAGAAATAGAAGAGATTAAGAAGAGATGGCAAGAATACACAGAGGAATTATACAAAAAGTCTCAATGACCTGGAGTAACTATGATGGTGAGATCAGTCACTTACAGCCAGACATCCTGGAGTGTGAAGTCAAGTGGGCATTAGGAAGCATTGCTATGAACAAAGTTAGTGAAAGTGATGGAATTCCAGTGGAGCTATTTCAGATCCTAAAATATGATGCTGTTAAAGTACTGCACTCAATATGTCAGCAAATTTGGAAAACTCAGCAATGGCCACAGGACTGGAAAAGGTCAGCTTTCATTCTAATCCCAAAGAAAGGCAATGTCAAAGAATGTTCAAACTACCATAAAATTGTGCTTACTTCACACGCTAGCAAGGTAATGCTCAAAATCCTACAAGTTAGGCTTCAACAGTTCATGAACTGAGAATTTCCAGATGTACAAGCTGGATTTAGAAAAGGCAGAGGGATCAGAGATCAAATTGCCAACATTCTTTGGATCATAGAGAACACAAGGAAATTCCAGAAGAAATCTACTGCTTCATTGACTACACTAAAGCTTTTGACTATGTGGATCAAAACAAAGTGTAGACAGTGATGGGAATACAAGACCACCTTACCTGCCTCCTGATAAACTTGTGTGCAGGTCAAAAAGCAACAGTTGGAACTGGACATGTAACAATGCAGTGGTTCAATATTGGGAAAGGAGTACATAAAGACTGTATATTGTCACCCTGCTTATTTAACTCATATGCAGAGTACATAATGTGAAATGCCTGGCTGGATGAATCACAAGCTGGAATCAAGCTTGCTGGAAGAAATATTAATAACCTGATATGCAGATGACACTACTCTAATGGCAGAAAGCAAAGAGGAACTAAAGAGCCTCTTGATAAAGGTGAAAGAGGAGAGTGAAAAAGCTGTATTAAAATTCAACATTCAAAGAACTAAGATCATGGCATCTGGTCCCATCTCTTCATGGCAAATAGAAGGGGGAAAAGTAGAAAGAGTGACAGATTATTTTTTTGGCCTCCCAAATCACTCCAGACAGTGACTGAACTATGAAATTAAAAGACTCTTGCTAGGAAAGCTATGACAAACCTAGGCAGCATACCAAAAAGCAGAGACATCACTTTGCTGACAAAAGTCCATATAGTCATAGCAATGGTTTTTCCAGTAGTCATGCACAGATGTGAGAGTTGGACTATAAAGAAGGCTGAATATTAAAGAATTGATACTTTTGAATTGTGGTACTGGTGCAGACTCTTGAGAGTCCCTTGGACAACAAGGAGATTAAACCAGTCAATCCTAAAGGAAATCAGTCCTGAATATTCATTGGAAGGACTGATGCTGAAGCTGAAGCTCCAATACTTTGGCTGCCTGATGTGAAGAGCCAACTCATTGGAAAAGATCTTGATGCTGGTAAAAACTGAGGGCAGGAGGAGAAGGGGTAACAGAGCATGAGATGGTTGGATAGCATCACTGACTCAATGGACTTGAATATAAGCAAACTCCAGGAAATAGTGAAGGACAGGGAAGCCTGGTGTACTGCAATCCATAGAGAGGCAAAGAGTCAGACAATACTTAGTGACCGAACTAGAACAACAGGTGTACAATATAGTAATTCAGAATTTTTAAAGGTTATACTCAATTTGTGAAACTGAAGTCACTCAGTCGTGTCCAATTCTTTGTGACCACATGGACTAGAGCCTGCCAGGCTCCTCCATCCATGGGATTTTCCAGGCAAGAACACTGGAGTGGGTTTCCATTCCCTTCTCCAGGGGATATTCCCAACCCAGGGATCAAACCTGGGTCTCCTGCACTGAAGGTAGAGTCTTTACCATCTGAGCCCCCAGGGAAGCCCATACTCAATTTGTAGTTATTATGAAGTATTAGTTATATTCCCTGTGCTGTACAATACATCCTTTAGCTTACTTATTTTATGCATAATAATTTCTATCTCTTACTCCCCTATATTGCTCCTCTTCCCTTCTGTCTCCCCACTGGTTAACTGTTTTCTATATTTGTGAATCTGTTTCTTTTTTATTATATTCACAAGTTAGTGTTTTTTCTTAGATTCCAGAAGTATTGTTTTTAGAGTGGAAACAGTGAAAATTTATTTAGTCTGTCATTTAATTGTAAAGAAACAGGGTCACATTAAATAGAGTTTCTATGGGTGTATAGCCACTTGTCACCATACAGGTGTTTTCTTTTTCTTTTTTTTTTTTTTTAGTTTTTTATTTTTTAAATTTTAAAATCTTTAATTCTTACATGCATTCCCAAACATGAACCCCCCTCCCACCTCCCTCCCCACAACATCTTTCTGGGTCATCCCCATGCACCAGCCCCAAGCATGCTGCATCCTGCGTCAGACATAGACTGGCGATTCAATTCACATGATAGTATACATGTTAGAATGTCATTCTCCCAAATCATCCCACCCTCTCCCTCTCCCTCTGAGTCCAAAAGTCCGTTATACACATCTGTGTCTCTTTCCCTGTCTTGCATACAGGGTCGTCATTGCCATCTTCCTAAATTCCATATATATGTGTTAGTATACTGTATTGGTGTTTTTCTTTCTGGCTTACTTCACTCTGTATAATCGGCTCCAGTTTCATCCATCTCATCAGAACTGATTCAAATGAATTCTTTTTAACGGCTGAGTAATACTCCATTGTGTATATGTACCACAGCTTTCTTATCCATTCATCTGCTGATGGACATCTAGGTTGTTTCCATGTCCTGGCTATTATAAACAGTGCTGCGATGAACATTGGGGTACATGTGTCTCTTTCAATTCTGGTTTCCTCGGTGTGTATGCCCAGAAGTGGGATTGCTGGGTCATAAGGTAGTTCTATTTGCAATTTTTTAAGGAATCTCCACACTATTCTCCATAGTGGCTATACTAGTTTGCATTCCCACCAACAGTGTAGGTGTTTTCCAACTTCATCTCTCACTGCTGCTTGGAAATCTTGCTGTTTTCTTAGTTCTCTTTTTTATTCTCCACAGAGCTTTATCCATTCTGCTCTTCCTTCTCCTAACCTTTTACACATTCTATCCTCACACACATTAGATGATTTGATTCTTACATCCCCAAGGGAAATGAATCTCTCAAGTGTAATGTACCTCAGTTTTGCAGCACAAATGTACAACCTTGCTTATATGTAATCCAACCTTTCCTACCCCCCCCCCCGCCACCATCTAAGATAAATTCATTCACTGTGCTTCACACACAAGTCCTTCTATCCTCTTGTTCAATTGTTTACCACATCTTACTATGTTTTCAGGTTTTCCCTCTCTACTGGTGTTTCAAGGAAAAGCCAATTCTGACTTCATGTTGGAACCATTTCTTTGACTTGCTTTTCATTGCTTTTGTTATTGTAATCATATATAATGGCCTACCTCAGAGAATGTTGCCCCTCTGCCAGACTGCTAAACTAAAGTGCTTCTGTTCAGGACCCTGTCCACCTGTGGGTGGCAGGAAAGAAGAAATTAACACATCCCCTCCCTGAAGCTTGCCATTCTAGGAGATATTTACAAGATTAATGACCTTTTAACTTTGTTTCCTCACCTCCCCCATCTCTGTTCTATAAAAGAAACCAGTATCCAGACCCTAATAAGATGGTTATTTTGAGACATTAGTCTGTCATCTTGGCTTTATGAAAAAGTCATACTCCTTGCCTCAACACCTTGTTTCTCGGATTTTTTGGCCTGTCGTCCAGCGAGCAGAACAAGCTTGACTTGATAACACTGGCTTCTCTTCATCAACAAGTAAAGGTGCTCAAGTCTCTGCCACCTTGAAAACATTAAAACTGTTCTTTGATGTGACATCACCTTTGAGCTACTATCCCTTCCATTCCTCTCCTCTCTTTCATAATTAAGCTGCTTGAATGAATCATTTAGACTCACTGAATCTAATTCCTTATCTCCCACTCATTCCCTAGCCCACTGTCATCTGTCTTTCCACCCTGCCACTTTATTGAAGCAGTTCTTGTTAATCATGTTATGCCTTAAATTCACTCAATTCTGTGTCTACATTCTCTCCATTTCCCTTTTATTTTGATAACTACTCCTTTTTTTTGATGATCCCTTTGTATGTACTTCTTTCTCTGCCCAACCCAGAAATTTTTGTTAACAGGTTTATTACAATGTAAATTATATACCATAATCTTCACCTATTTATCGTATAAGTCAAAAGTTGTTAGTGCATTTATAAAGTTGGGCAATCATTGTTATAATCTAATTTTAAAATATCTTCATTTCAGAGAGAAACCTTGTACCCATTAGCGGTCAATCCCCATTCCCCTTTCCTTCAGCCATAGGTAACTATTAATCTGTGTTTTGATTCTGTATGTTCACCCATACTAGGCATTATATAAATGAAGTTGTACAATATGTGATGTGTATGTCTGACCTGTTGTTCATCCATTTCCTTAATAGCTAATAACGTTGCACACACTTATTGTCCCTTTGTGTGTATCTTTGGAGAAGTCTATTCAAATCCTCTGTCCACCTTTTAATTGCAGTATTTGTTTTATTATTGACTTATACATATTCTTTAATATTCTAGATACAATACAGATCACTGATCATTTCAAAGAACCAACATTTAGTGTTGTTGATTTTCACTACCGTTTACCTAATTTCACAGTTATTTTTCTATTGTTTACCTAATTTCATTCTATCCTTTTATATTACTTTCTTTTTGCTTGTTTTGTGTTTACTTTGCTCATCTTTTCATAAGAATTTATACTTACGAATTACCATTTAAAGTACTGCTTTAGCTGCATTTCAAGCTTTGGTGTTTTGATTGTATCCATCTCAAAGTATTTTCTAATTTCCATCATGATTTCTTCTTTAACCCATTGGTTATTTAGGAATGTATTATTTAATTTCCACATATTTGTGAGTTTCCCATATTTCTATTGTTGATTTCTAATTTAATTCCATTTTGGTTAGAGAACATAATTTGTATAATTTCAGTCTTAAATCTTTTGAGGCATGTTTATGGCTTAGCATACAGTCTTTTTTGGAGAAAGATCCATGTACATTTTGTTGTTGTTTGGAGTGGTCATTATATGTGTATTAGTCTAATGTTTTATAGTGTTGTTCCTGTTTGTAATGGCGTCCTGGAGCTACCAGGCCCTTTGATTTTTCACCATTAAGATCCTCATTGTTTTTCCAAAAATGCCCTTAGGCATAAATGTTTCCAGGTTCTTTTCGAAATAAATTCAATCCCTTCAGGCACAGCTGCTGTGCTGCTTACAGCCTGCTTCTGTACCCAGGCAGAAACTTTAGACAACTATATATGTGTCTTTTTCAATTTTGGTTTCCTCAGGGTATATGCCTAGGAGTGGGATTGCTGGGCCATATAGTGGTTTTATTGCTAATTTTTTAAGGAATCTCCATACCATTTTCCATAGTGGCTGTATCAATTTACATTCCCATCAACAGTGCAAGAGGGTTCCCTTTTCTCCACACCCTCCCCAGCATTTATTGTTTGTAGCCTTTTTGACGATGGCCATGCTAACTGGTATCTCATTGTAGTTTTGACCTGAAATGGTGGATATAGTAGGATACTTCTATAGTAACACTCCCCTGGGCATTCAAGGGAGATGGTAGCACCTGGTTATTTCACCTTTCCTATCTCCATGTAGAAACTTCACCCTAGAAATGAACTTGGGCCAAGAAGATCAGTTCTTTAGCCCAGGCTTGCCTAGAGTAGTGATTCGGCAACATAGGGCTGTGATGGAATAAAATACATTGGTGCCTTCCCCCAGAGGTGAAAGTATAGCCCTAGACTAAGAACTGGGAGGATAATGAGCCGTGGTCTTCTTGGGCACACCCATACTTGGAGGACAGCTTGTCACATAGAGCTGAGGGAGATTGGAACAGGTTATAGCTCAAATGCCAAATTCTATTTTTACAGAGATTTAGTAGTTTTTTTTTAAACAAATGTTTATCCATTTGCTGTATGCCCTTATGACAGTTTTTAGGGACTTTAAATATGTGTGTGCGCATACATATTTGTCACCAATTAAATGTTATTTCAGTAGGGAGTGGGCCTACCAAGATCCTCATACAACTCTTTTGGAACTCCTGCACCCACCCTTAAATGTTGATATTCTTCAGGGAGATTTTCATTGTCCTCTTTATATACTCTCTACCTCTTCACTTATTGTCCATCTACTGATGATTCCAGAATCTACACCTCCAGCTCATTCTTCTTTCCTAAGCTGCATGTCTACGTATCTCTGGACTTTTGGATATGTCTAAGTTAATGTCTCTCGGCTAGCAGAAACTAACAATTGTAAAACTACTTTCATTGCTCAGTTTCCCATAACTAATGCTTTCCCTCTATTAGATTCCACCAAGGGAGTGGTACCATCATCTCAGTTGTTTTAGACAGATATCTTTAAATATATCCATGATATCTACCTCTCTCTAATCCCCTACATCCAATTAATCAACTCATGCCCCATTAAATCCTATAAATTTCTAAAATGTGTCCACATCTATCAATATGGTCAGTACCCTAGTTCAGATCACCATCATTTCTCACCTGAACTACTATCACAATCTTCTCTCCCTTTACAAATAATTTTCTACTCTTTAGACAAGTTGATGTCATGTCTCCTCTCCTCAAATTCCTGAACAAGTCATATCAGACCCTCTATAATCTGGCTTTTTTTTTAACCCCAAGACATTCACTTGGAGATCCTTTCTTCCTTTTCTACATGCTCAAACTATCTTCCAGACATAATGAACAAGTTCTTGTTCCTAAAATCATCTAGAATCTCACACTGGCTCTTCCCTTTCTGGAAGAATACCCTCCCACTACTTCTCCTGGCTAGGCCCTGTTTACCCTTCAGGTGCTAAGTTACATGGCACTTTCTCTGAGAATCTCTCATCCCTGCTAAACTAGGTTAGTTTACTACATGCTGGCAGAGCCCACTGAATCCCCACTATCACACACACAAACAACCCACTACATTTTTTGGGGATTTCTTGTTTTATCATCTGTCTTCCCAACACTGAGAACTCCAATTGAAAGGATAGAGGTACTAGATAAATGCAAATAATTTCCTATTTACCTACCAGGTTAAAGCTAGATGAAAGAACACAGCTTAAAGACTCAAAATATTATTGACTGAGATGATAGAAGGTCTTTATGCATATCTAATATATTAAGGTTTACTTTAGAAATTAATTAAGAAAAAAATAATTGTAAATAGACTTGGACAGCAGGGTGCTCTAGGGCAGCAAAGTATTCCTGGGAAGGGTTTTTCCTTGCTTTAAACAGGATACATCTGTTTAGATAGACAGGGCTAATCCCTAAAATGTCCACTAGGGAGCATGATGCTATCACTGGTAACGCCTACTAAGAATGATTTTGCAGTCAATTTATGTGTTTGTAATACCAAGAAATGAGGTCTAATTTTGAGTGGTTAGACAAAGGGCAAAAAGAGAATTGATATGAACTCTGTTTCCAGTCCTCTATACCTTCAGCACTGGCCCCAGAGAGGTCTAAGGTTCGAGAGTTCCTGGACTGCTTTTTCACACTGCTGTGTAGGATTATACAGGGGGGAGAGGGGTTGTTAAGTCTTCTTAGACCATGGATGGGCTTCTTGATTCCTTATGTTCACTATCCTGGGAAGAGGTGGAACACCAAATTCACTGCGAGATACTGTCAGTCGTGTTCTTCTTCATCTTAACATAAATCATGAACTTTGGAGTAAAAGGAGACAATTTCTATATCCAATCCATCACATTTTAGTCCTTTGATCCATTCCATTAAGGTTTATATCTTTGATTCTAGGAATATAAATTTGAGATACTCTTTAAGTACTTTCTAGAGATTGAGTCTGGGAGCAGCTTTACCTTATCCATGGTGGGAATCATTTTATCCATGATTTGAAACTGCAAACTCAGGTTTTTGGTAGTGATGGAGAGTAGGGGATGGAGGGACTTTCCTAGGCCAATTTGGAGTCAGCCTGCATTAGGGAACTTTTCTAACAATGAAACCTAGCAAAGACCTGTAAATTGTATTCTTTGCCTCACATAATCTGGTACTCTTCAATAAATGGCCTTTTCTCTAGGGCACTGTAGAAAGTTGATAAGGGCACATTCTGGGGTAAAAAGATAGAAGGGGAATGAATAACAGGGTTCTATTTCCTGAGGTCAGAGTGGTGATGTCCTTGCTTACCAGCTGAAAAATCACTGTGCTCAGAAGAGCACATGAGAGTCACACATGGCAGCTTAAAAAGGATCCAGAAAAAACAGGGAAGTTTCTGAAAAACAAGGTAGTAGCAGGCCAGCCTACTTTTAGCTAATATATTGCAATTGTGCGACTTAACAAAGGTGAACCTGTTTGAATTGATTATTCTCCCTCCCCTGCCAGCCTCAGTGCTTGGTGAGTAGAAAGTCTGTGTGGGAATTAGGAGATGAAAAACCAAACCAAATAAAACAAGCCTGCAGGGGGCGGTCCTAAGATCGTGGAGGAATTGGATGGGGAGACCACTTTCTCCCCAACAAATTCATCAAAAGAACATTTGAACGCCGAGCAAATTCCACAAAACAACTTCTGAATGCTGGCAGAGGACATCAGGCACCCAGAAAGGCAGCCCATTGTCTTCAAAAGGAGGTACGACAAGATATAAAAGATAAAAAGAGACAAAAGAGGTAGGGATGGAGATCTGTCCCAGGAAGGGAGTCTTAAAAAGGAGAGAAGTTTCCAAACACCGGAACACACTCTCTCCAGTGGGTCTGTGGTGAGCCTTGGAATCTCAGAGGGCAAAATAACCAGGAGAAAAAATAATTAATAATTAAACCCCACAGATTACATGCCTAACAGCAACTCCCAGCGGAGCAGCAGCCCAGACACTCACATCCCCCACTAGCAAGCGGGGGCTGCATTGCTTAGGGTAAGGATGGGGCCTGAAGGCCCCGAGGGCAATCTCAGGGAACTAGCTTGAGATAGCAACCCAGACTGTGGGATAGCTATCCCGTGAAAAGCCCTAACCTAAGACACGGCCAGGCCCGCTCACAGAACAAAGGACTGAGTAGAGCTAGCCAGCTGTGGCCGGCACATCCCCTGCTAGAGACAGGCAGGCGAGGGCAGCCAGAGCCAGAAGGGGGAAATCACAGCCCCAGAGAGTCACCCTATACGAAACTGCAAGCAGACTTTATTGCTAACCAAGACTTCTTGGGATTCTGGATGGTTGACATCCACCAGGAGGGTCATGGTCAGAGATCAGCTCCCCAGAAGAGACACACGGCACACCTGAGAAGGCATGCCTGTTGTACACCCAGAAAACTGAGCAGCTGGGTTGGGGGAGGCAATAAGTTACAGCCTTCAACTGGGGGTGACTGTACTCGCCAAGTACCTGGTCACCTGAGTTGCTTGGACCTGGGATGGGCACAAAACAGGCCCAACCAAATCTGTGCCTTTGTGGAGTACCTGAGAACCTGAACCTGACCTGGGGAGTGCATACAACCCAGGGCCAGCATCAGACAATTCCCAGTAGAGCAACCTAGAGCATGAGCAGTGTACACTGGGAAGGCACACATGCTGTGAGTGGGGGCAAACCCAGTGTGGCTGAATCACTGTGAGCACACGCCAGTGATATTTGTTTGCAGTGTTCCTCCCTCCCACGACTGAACAAGTGAGCCTAAAAAAAAGTGACCACTACCACTGCTTGTATCAGGGCAGAAATTAGACACTGAAGAGACCAGGAAACAGAAGAAGCTAACATAAACAGAGGGAACCGCTTTGGAAGAGACAGGTGCAATAGATTAAAACCCTGTAGTTAGCACTGACTACATAGGAAGGGGCCTATAGACCTTGAGAAGTACAAGCTGGACCAAGGAACTATCTGAAAATGAACTGACCCCACACTGTTCGCAACAGCTCCAGAGAAAGCTCTAGATATATTTTTACTATTATCATTTTTTAAGTAAAAAAATTATTTTAAGTCCCCTATTACTCCTTTAATTTTCATTTTTATAACCTACTATTACCTTGCAAAAAAAGACCCTATTTTTAAAGCAAACTTCATATATATATATATATATATATATATATATATTTGTGACTTTGTTTTTTCAAATATTGTATATTTGAGAATCTAACCTCTACTCTAGATTTTTAATCTTTGCTTTTTGGTATTTGTTATCAACTTTGTACCTTTAAGAACCCAATCTTCAGTACCCATTTTTACTTGGGAGCGAGATCACTGGCCTAATTGTTCTCTGCCCCTTTTGATTTTCCTTTCTCTCCACCAGGTCACCTCTTATCTCCCTGCTCCCCCTTTGCTTCTCTACCCAACTCTGTGAATCTCTCTGTGTGTTCTAGGCTGTGGAGAACATTTAGGGAACTGATTACTGGCTGGATCTGTCTCTCTCCTTTTGATTCCCATTTTATCCTCCTGGCCACCTCTGTCTCCTTCCTCACTCTTCTCTTCTCTGTGTAACTCTGTGAACATCTCCTAGGGATACAAACTGGAGAGCACACAGGGAAATGATTAATGGCTAGCTTACTCTCTCTCCTTTTGATTCCCCCTCTTCTCATCCTGGTCACCTCTATCTCCCTCCTCCCTCTTCTCTTCTTCATGTAACTGTGAACCTCTATGGGTGTCCCTCACTGTGGAGAAACTTCATCATTAACCTACATGTTTTATCATTGGTGCTGTATAGATGGAGAAGTCTTGAGGCTACTGTAAAAATAAGACTGAAAACCAGAGGCAGGAGGCTTAAGTCCAAATGCTGAGATCACCTGAGAACTCCTGAATCCAGGGATCATTAATCGATAGGAGCTCATTAAATGCCTACATACCTACACTGAAACCAAGCACCACCCATGGGCCAACAAGTTCTAGAGCAAGATATACCACGCAAATTCTCCAGCAACACAGGAACATAGCCCTGAGCTTCAATATACAAGCTGCCCAAAGTCACACCAAACCCACTGACATCTCAAAACTCATTACTGGACATTTCATTGCACTCCAGAGAGAAGAAATCCAGCTCTACTGACCAGAACACTGACACAAGATTCCCTAAACAGGAAACATTGACACGCCACCCATCCAACTCCACCCACAGTGAGGAAGCTCCACAATAAAGAGGAGCCACAGACTGCCAGAATACAGAAGTGAAGTAAAGTGAAGCGAAGTGAAGTCACTCAGTCGTGTCCAACTCTTTGCGAACACATGGACTGTAGCCAACAAGGCTCCTCTCTCCATGGAATTTTCCAGGCAAGAGTACTGGAGTGGGTTGCCATTTCCCTCTCCAGGGGATCTTCCCCACCCAGGGATCGAACCCAGGTCTCCCGCATTGCAGGCAGACACTTTACCATCTGAGCCATCAAACACAGCAATATAAACAAGATGAAAAGGCAGAGAAATACCCAGCAGGCAAAGGAACAGGGATAAATGTCCACCAAACCAAACAAAAGAGGAAGAGATAGGGAATCTACTTGATAAAGAATTCCAAATAATGATAGCGAAAATGACCCAAAACCTTGACAACAAATTGGAGTTACAGATAAATAGCATGGAGACAATGATTAAGAAGATGCAAGAAAGGTTTAACAAGGACTTAGAAGAAATAAAAAAGAGTCAATATATAATAAATAATGCAATAAATGAGATTAAAAAAAACACTCTGGAGGGAACAAACAGTAGAATAACGGAGCCAGAAGATAGGATAACTGAGGTAGAAGATAGAATGGTAGAAATAAATGAAACAGAGGAAAAAAGAAAAAAGAATTAAAAGAAATAAGGACAACCTCAGAGACCTCTGGAACAATGTTAAAATGCCCCAACATTCGAATCATAGGAGTCCCAGAAGAAGAAGACAAAAGAAAGACCATGAAAAAGTACTTGAGGAGATAATAGTCGAAAACTTCCCTAAAATGGGGAAGGAAATAATCACCCAAGTCCAAGAAATCCAAAGAGTCCCAAACAGGATAAACCCAAGTCGAAACACCCCAAGACACACAGTAATCAAATTAACAAAGATCGCACACAAAGAACAAATATTGAAAGCAGCAAGGGAAAAACAACAAATAACATACAAGGGGATTCCCATAAGGATAACAGCTGAGAGAATTCAGCACCACCAAACCAGTTCTCCAACAGATGCTAAAGAATCTTCTCTAGACAGGAAACACAGAAAGGGTGTATAAACTCAAACCTAAAGCAATAAAGTAAATGGCAACGGGATGATACTTATCAATGATTACCTTAAACGTAAATGGGTTGAATGGCCCAACCAAAAGACAAAGACTGGATACAAAAACAAGACCCCTATATATGTTGTCTACAAGAGACACACCTCGAAACTAGGGACACATACAGACTGAAGGTGAAGGACTGGAAAAAGATATTCCATGCAAATAAAGACCAAAAGAAAGCAGGAGTAGCAATACTCATATCAGATAAAATAGACTTTAAAACAGGCCATGAAAAGAGACAAAGATGGACAATACATAAAGATCAAAGGATCAATCCAAGAGGAAGATATAACAAGTATAAATATATATGCACCCAACATATGAGCACCGCAATATGTAAGACAAATGCTAACAAGTATGAAAGGGGTATTAACAATAACACAATAATAGTGGGAGACTTTAATACCCCACTCACACCTATGCATAGATCAACTAACAGAAAATTAACAAGGAAACACAAACTTTAAATGATACAATAGACCAGTTAGACCTAGTTGATATCTATAGGACATTTCACTCGAAAACAATGAATTTCACCTTTTCTCAAGTGCACACAGAACCTTCTCCAGGATAGCTCACATCATGGGCCAGAAATCTAGACTTGGTAAATTCAAAACACTTGAAATCATTCCAAGCATGTTTTCTGAGCACAATGCAGTAAGATTAGCTCTCAATTACAGGAGAAAAAAATATTAAAAACTCCAACATATGGAGGCTGAACAGCATTATGCTGAATAACCAACAAATCACAGAAGAAATGAAAAAAGAAATTAAAATATGCATAGAAATGAATGAAAATGAAAACACAACAACCCAAAACCTGTGGGACACTGTAAAAGCAAGTGCTAAGGGGAAAGTTCATAGCAATACAGGCTTGCCTCAAGAAACAAGAAGAAAGTCAAATAAATAACCTAACTCTACACCTAAAGCAATAGAAAAGGAAGAAATGAAGAACCCCAGGGTTAGTAGAAGGGAAGAAATCTTAAAAACTAGGGCAGAAATAAATGCAAAAGAAACAAAAGAGACCATGACAAAGATCAACAAACCCAAAAGCTGGTTCTTTGAGAAGATAAATAAAATTGACAAACCATTAGCCAGACTCATCAAGAAACAAAGGGAGAAAAATCAAATCAACAAAATTAGAAATGAAAATGGAGAGATCACAATAGACAACACAGAAATACAAAGGATCATAAGAGACTACTATCAGCAAATATATGCAAATAAAATGACAACGTGGAAGAAATGGACAAATTCTTAGAAAAGTACAACTTTCCAAAATTGAACCAGCAAGAAATAGAAAATCATAACAGACCCATCACAAGCACGGAAATTGAAACTGTAATCAGAAATCTTCCAGCAAACAAAAGCCCAGGTCCAGACGGCTTCACAGCTGAATTCTACCAAATTTAGAGAAGAGCTAACACCTACCCTACTCAAACTCTTCCGGAAAATTGCAGAGGAAGGTAAACTTCCAAACTCATTCTATGAGGCCACCATCACCCTAATACCAAAACCTGACAAAGATGCCACAAAAAATAAAACTACAGGCCAATATCACTGATGAACATAGATGCAAAAATCCTTAACAAAATTCTAGCAATCAGAATCCAACAACATATTAAAAAGATCATACATCATGACCAAGTGGGCTTTATCCCAGGGATGCAAGGATTCTTCAATATCCACAAATCAATCAATGTAATACACCACATTAACAAATTGGAAAATAAAAGCCATATGATTACCTCAAAAGATGCAGAGAAAGGCTTTGACAAAATTCAACATCCATTTATGATAAATACCCCCAGAAAGCAGGAATAGAAGGAACATACCTCAACATAATAAAAGCTATATATGACAAACCCACTGCAAACATTATCCTCCATGGTGAAAAATTGAAAGAATTTCCCCTAAAGTCAGGAACAAGATAAGGGTGCCCACTTTCACCACTACTATTCAACATAGTTTTGGAAGTTTTGGCCACAGCAATCAGAGCGGAAAAAGAAATAAAAGGAATCTAGATTGGAAAAGAAGAAGTAAAACACTCACTGTTTGCAAATGACATGATCCTCTACATAGAAAACCCTAAAGACTCCACTAGAAAATTACTAGAGCTAATCAATGAATATAGTAAAGGTGCAAGATATAAAATTAACACACAGAAAGCCCTTGCATTCCTATACACTGACAATGACAAAACAGAGCAATTAAGGAAACAATTCCATTCACCATTGCAATGAAAAGAATAAAATACTTAGGAATGTGTCTACCTAAAGAAACAAAAGACTGATATATAGAAAACTATAAAACAGTAGTGAAAGAAATCAAAGAGGACACTAATAAATGGAGAAATAGACCATGATCATGGATTGGAAGAATCAATATAGTGAAAATGAGTATACTATGCAATGCAATCTATAGATTCAATGCAATCCCTATCAAGCTACCAATGGTATTTTTCACAGAGCTAGAAGAAATAATTTCACAATTTGTATGGAAATACAAAAAACCTCGAATAGCCAAAGCAATCTTGAGAAAGAAGAATGGAAATGGAGTAATCAACCTGCCTGACTTCAATCTCTACTACAAAGCCACAGTCATCAAGACAGTATGGTACTGGCACAGAGACAGAAATATAGATCAGTGGAACAAAATAGAAAGCTTAGAGATAAATCCATACACCTATGGACACTTTATCTTTGACAATGGAGGCAAGAATATACAATGGAGAAAAAACAATCTCTTTAACAAGTGGTGCTGGGAAAACTGGTCAACCACTTGTAAAAGAATGAAACTAGATCACTTTCTAACACCATACACAAAAATAAACTCAAAATGGATTAAGATCTAAACATAAGACCAGAAACTATAAAACTCCTAGAGGAAAACATAGGCAAAACGCTCTCCAACATAAACCACAGCAGGATCCTCTATGACCCACCTCCCAGAATATTGGAAATAAAAGCAAAAATAAACAAATGGGACCTAATTAAAATTAAAAGCTTTGGCACAATGAAGGAAACTATAAGCAAGGTGAAAAGACAGCCTTCAGAATGGGAGAAAATAATAGCAAATGAAGCAACTGACAAAGAATTAATCTCAAAAATATACAAGCAACTCCTACAGCTCAATTCCAGAAAAATAAATGACCCAATCAAAAAATGGGCCGAAGAACTAAACAGACAATTCTCCAAAGAAGATATACAGATGGCTAACAAACGTATGAAAACATGCTCAACCTCACTCATTATCAGAGAAATGCAAATCAAATCCACAATAAGGTACCATCTCACGCCAGTCAGAATGGCAGCTATCCAAAAGTCTACAAGCAATAAATGCTGGAGAGGGTGTAGAGAAAAGGGAACCCTCTTACACTGTTGGTGGGAATGCAAACTAGTACAGCCACTATGGAGAACAGTGTGGAGATTCCTAAAAAACTGGAAATAGAACTGCCATATGACCTAGCAATCCCACTGCTGGGCATACACACCGAGGAAACCAGAATTGAAAGAGACACGTGTACCCCAATGTGCATTGCAGCACTATTTATAATAGCCAGGACATGGAAGCAACCTAGATGTCCATCAGCAGATGAATGGATAAGAAAGCTGTGATATATATACACACAATGTAATATTACTCAGCTGTTAAAAAGAATGCATTTCAATCAGTTCTAATGAGGTGGATGAAACAGGAGCCTATTATACAGAGTGAAGTAAGCCAGAAAGAAAAACACCAATACAGTATACTAACACATATATATGGAATTTAGAAAGATGGTAATGATAACCCTGTATGCCAGACAGCAAAAGAGACACAGATGTATAGAACAGTCTTTTGGACTCTGTGGGAGAGGGTGAGGGTGGGTTGCTATGGGAGAATGGCATTGAAACATGTGAATTATCATATGTGAAATGAATTGCCAGTCCAGGTTTGATGCATGATACAGGGTGCTTGGGGATGGTGCACTGGGATGGCCCAGAGGGATGGTATGGGGAGGGAGGTGGGAGGGGGGTTCAGGATGGGGAACACACGTACACCCATGGCAGATTCATGTCAATGTATGACAAAACCAATACAATATTGTAAAGTAAAAAAATAAATTAGAAAATAAGAAAAGATCACAACCTTTACTATCTTATTCTTGTATAAAGATCTCCACACAGGGCTTGCTAGCCTAGGCTGCAGCTCTCTCATGGCTAAATAAATAAATAAAAGAAGCCTGCATTCCTCCCTTCATCAAGACTTGATAGAAAACTTGGTCTGGATTTGACACCCAAGTTTTGTGCCATGCCTGTGCACTTGTACAGAAAAGTAGCAAAAATTCCATGACAGCCCTGTGCAGTGTGCTGTACTTAGTCGCTCTGTTGTGTCTGACTCTTTCCAACTTCATGGACTGCAGCCTGCCAGGTTCTTCTGTCCAAGGGGATTCTCCAGGCAAGAATACTAGACTGGGTTGCCATTCCCTCCTCCCAGGGATCTTCCCAACCCAGGGATCGAACCCAGGTCTCCTGCATTACAGGAGTATTCTTTACCATCTGAGCCACCAGGGAAGCCCATAACAACCATGAGCAGTACCCTAAAACACTCTGAGGAACAGCAAGGTGCCGGTGTTGTGTGTGTTTAACAATAAAGGGGTCATGGATATGGGAACTATTCTGGGGGAAGGGGCTCATCTATGCCATCTGTGTCTGGGTTACATATGTTTATATTTGAAAAGAAAAATGGCTAGAATACACACACACATTTATTTTCAAGCATAGTTATTCTTGGTAGGGGGATCATGTGTGATTTTTGATTCATTTATTTGGGGGGGAATTTTCCAACTTTTATGAAATTAAGATGAATTAATTTTGTAATGAGGAAAAAAATTTCAGCTTTTAAAACTCAATTATAGAATGGGGAGTGGAACCTAAGCTATGTCCACCAGTAGTGTTCAAAGCTGTCTGGTCATTTTGACATACTGATGCAACTAAAAGTCTTTTTACATGTAGAGCGGGGAGACCTCTGAGGAAAGAATTCACATTTAGGGAAGAGAAAGTCTGCCAACATGTTAGCTCAGGAACAAAACCTAGGTTTTTTGAGGGGAGGAGAGGTTCTGGCTGTATGGGCTGTTGACTGATCTTCCAACCAACCTTCTCAAGTCTTAAGGACAGAGGGAGGCCTACAATTATACTCTGAAGAATTTTTTTCAATTTTTATTATGAAAAATCTCAAACATATACAAAAGTATAGAGAATAGTATAACGAACTCCCAAATATCCATCACCCAACTTCAGTAATTTTCAATTTATTGCCAATTTCATCTATATGCTTACCCCATCTAAGCAAATATCAGTAGCATATCTTTTCATCTGTTAAATTTACAGTATATTTCCCTAAAAGATAAGGATTTTAAAAACATAACCACAGTACCATATCATACCTAAAAATATCCCAATACACCAGGGAGATGTGTTTTTATTTCAAATTCTATAAAAATTGGGGAAATAATCAATACATTTCACTGGTACCATGTGGAAGGGTATAACACTCAAATGGAGCCCAAGCTTTTTTTCGATTTTACTGCTTTACAATGCAAAAGAAAGAAAACTACCTTATTAAGGTCACTCTAGGGCCTCTGTAGGGAGATGAGGAAGAGTGCTAACATCACAAACCCATGGCAGAACTCCATAAAATTTCCTCTAAACATCTCTGTAATTTTCTTAAAGTTGCTCTCTTGGAGGTAGCTGACCCAAGTCATCTCTAAATCTTTTAATTTTCAGCACCCTCCTAGAAGTCCCCTCACCCTTGACTTTTCCAGGTGACAACAATGTAGCTCTCTTTCAATGCTCTGCATTCTCAAATACAGAATCCAGGTGGGATGAGAATCTAGCTGAGTGTATTGGAAAAGGGGATGAAAACTGTGGCCAACTGAATCAGTGAGAGATAATAAAGAAACCTAGGCAAACTAAGTGGCATGATTAACTTTGGAAACTGCCTGTAGCAGTTTTTGTTGCCTCTGACATCAAATAATACAGTATACTGAATCTGTAAAATTAGAAAAGCAATCTTTTCTTCAAAGAAATGTTAAGATTACATGTAAGAAGTGGTTGCTGCTGCTGCTGCTAAGTCACTTCAGCCGTGTCCGACTCTGTTCAACCCCATAGATGGCAGTCCACCAGGCTCCCCCATCCCTGGGATTCTCCAGGCAAGAACACTGGAGTGGGTTGCCATTTCCTTCTCCAATGCAAGTGGTTAGGGCAGTGCAAAAACATTATTATTTGTATATTGTAAAATGTTTATAAAAAGCACATCATCTTCTTATGTTCATTGTATTTATTTTTATAATTAGTTTTACAGCAAGTGGTATTCTTGAATAAAATTTTAAGCAAATTAACAATAGTACAAAAACACTGAAGTTGTTACACAAAGGACTGATTCTATAAAATTTTGCCCTAAGTGATGTAAAAACTGTGCTAGCCACTGCATGGTATGACATAGCAATAGGAGTATAATTCTTGTCCTTGAATATCCTAAAACTGCCTTGAAAAGTTTCCAAAATGTCTTATTCAGAAAAGCCACACACGTGGTGCCTGGAGAGCATATAGCACCAGATTGGAAGGGGGATGTTTTGCCATTATAATTATATGTAGTGATTATAAAATATTAATTGAATCAAAGAAACTTCAGTGATGTCAACCATATTTCAAGTAGTGTCTCAGGTGCAGAATATGAAAAGAATAAGGAGACGTGGTTCTTGTTTTCAAGGATATCATAGTCCAATAAAGAAGGCAGACATATCAATAAAAAAGCACAACAAAAGGCTACAGGTGCTGAATAAGAGTCTGTTCATGTACAACAGTACAATCACCAGGGCAAGAGAAATCAGCAAAACAGACAGGGAAGGAGTGTCTCAAGATGCAGGAAGAAAACCAGATGAGCTGTCTCTTTGGAAGCATGGAAGTGCTCACCTATACTTGACAATTCCATTTATTAATGGTTCACATCAATGATTCTTTCAAACAATCCTGGACATCTTTGCTGTTCATCTGGAGAAACAAACCAACATAAAATTAGAAGGCTTATACTAATGTAACAATTCTTCCAATTGATAAATTTACAAAGGCTTTATTATCTGCATCATTCACTTCACATTTGGAAAGCCTTCCCAGAATTATGTAATGCAGCTTCAATGTGAGTCTGGATGAGCAGCTGAGGAAGTTATAAGTCAATATATGTTACAAAACAAAAAAGTCTGCAAAGAAATGATACCAGAAGTTTTGCAAAAGGGGGAGTGGTCATCTAAGACATAAAAAAAAAAATCCTAAATTTCATGTTCTGGACTGCAGGCTTATGGGAATTATTGGTTCCTAGCCATCAAAAAGTTTGTGAAATTTGTTGTGTAGTGGCCACACAACCATGCAAATAGGTAAGTACAATAAATTATAAAAACCATGACACACACAGGAGAGGGTATCTCGACCCAGGTCAGGAAAGGCTTCTTATAGGAAAAGTTTATGAAGTAACTATTTTTATTATCTTCAATTTTATATTAAAAACCCTGAGCATCAGATAGATAACTTGGCTGAAGTTACAGAATTAGCAGAAAGAAGCAGTTGAAAACTGCTCATAAAAATATCCAGTTTTACTTCAGTTACCATAGTGGCCTTTCTGATTCTCATAATGCTATTTCCCCATAAAATATTTAATATCTGTTAAATATAGTATAACAGTTTATCAGGAGACAACTGCCAGGAAAATACTGGTGAAACTCTGGTAGTGCCTGGTGGCTTCCCTATATGGGACACCTGGAAGTAAAAGATTTGCCCCCCAAATATATTTGTGTGTGTACATATACAGATACAATTTATTTAAAAATTTTTATACATTATAGACATAGCACCAATTATTTTCAGTGTTTCTATGTATCTATATTAATCTCTAATGTTGTCTATAAATTAAAAGAATAAAATATTTGAGCAGCTGAAAATATATGGTGTTTATAAAACATGCAGAAAAAAATTTGATTCATTGCTGCAAACCTCAATTATCTATGGAGAGTACTCTTTTTCTCTTTTCACCAAGGGGAAGGCTGAAAAAACAAACAAACAACATATAAGTGACTTTTTAACACTCTTAGAAGGAAAAAAAAATCAACTGTACATCAATCTTTGGAGCGCTGAGGTGGTAGAAATTTTCTACATGATCTCTGCTCATCTGTTTAGCTTGAAAGCCTTGGTCTTAAAGAGAAAAAGAGAAGTCTCCTTGGAGCTTTAAACTATTTCAACCAGGCTAAGTTCCAGAGAATATTTCACAAAAGCTACTTAAATGAAGCTAACAGTCAATCCTAAAGTATAGCATGACATATTCTAAATGTTTCTGGCAAAAGCAAACAAACCCACAATGTATTTAGATGCTAAATTCTTAACAACGTGTTAATATGAATACTGTATATTTCTGCCTTTGTCAGACACTTAATTTAAGAACCAAATAAGATGATGCATTATTACCTCTAAGAATAACAAGTTAAGGCTCCAAAGTATTTGTGACAGCATTTCAGATGGAAGGGGTTTTTATCTGCAAAAATATCTGTAAAATAAGAACCCAGCATATCTGCTGTGTTAATGTTAAGGTAGAATTTAAGAACCCTCTTGAATAACTAGGTTATTGGGGGAAAATATCTTTGGGTCTATTTGAGATTATATGAATAGTAAAGGTCAAGTTGTTTGGAATTAAACATGTGCTCAAATATATATTTGATATAGATCACTTTTGCAGAGGAAAATTGAAAAATACACAATAACTATAATCAAATGAAATAATTCAGATAATAAACTGTCATTTGTTTTTAAAACTCATTTTTTAGTTTACTTCAATGGCATTAGTACAGAAAATGTTTTGCGAACTGAAACTTGCACTTTATCTGTACTTGAAAGTGTAATAAGATTTGTTTTCAAAATAGTAGTACCAAATTTCTTTAGAAAGTGAAACAGAACCCACTTTTTAGCAGCAATCATATAAGCATGCTATTAATTTATAGAACTAAAATGCAACCAAATAGAGAAAAATATTTGAGTATTTTGAGGAACAAACACATACAGCACACAAGGGAATAGCACAAAAGAGTATATGTTCTAAAATTCAATATAAAGTTTAAAAGCATAACTACTCTATGGTCTTAAAAGATAGAAGGGCAGAGTACTGATTAGGAAGAGGAATGCAATGGACTTTTGAGTTACAGGTAATGTTATTAATAATTTCTGGATCTGAACTCTAGTTACATGTATTGCTCACTATGTAAAGATTCATTAAGCTGTAAAGATTTGTCAACTGTTCTGCATGTATGTTGCACAACAGTAAAATATGAATTAATTTAACAAAGGATAACTTCCATTAAATCTTTAGCAGTAATTGTGTTTAAAAACAGGCTACTTTCAGGACTAACGAAATGTTTGAAATAACTATTACTTTCTATCTTATTATATACTAGAAGGATGTTTTAAAAATGCTTAAGTATTATCTATGGAATGACTTTTTCAACCTGATGTCCAATTTAGAAAGTAGATTTTCCATCTACCTAACTGCCGACATGGCTAGAGGAATAAAGGTAGTTCCAGAAGACAGACCTATACATTTTAGATAGGATCCCTGATTTCAAACAAGTCCTGAAGCAAATGTTTAAGTAAGAGCTTTTACTTAGATACCCAAAAAAGATTGTCATGTGACACAAAACCTTATCCAAAATCTTCACAAGAGATTGTTCAGACATCTCAACAGTTTGAGAAGTCAGTAGTAGCTGAGTATCAAGAAAGCTAACTCCCTCAATTGGGATGAAATTACCATATAATATTCCACTTATTTGACTACTGATATTCAGACAAGTTTAACTTGACTATCACAAATTCAAATAGGCAAACTTTCTTTCAAGACTAGTTTATACTGAGAGAACCATAGTTGTTCTAGGGCACTGAGAAAAGAGCAATGGAAGCTGGAAGTTGAGCATGCTAAATCACACTAGGAATACAGTTTTCATAATATGTACATTATCAGGACAGTATATAACAACCTTCTCGAGAGGGTGTTTATAAAATGATATTTTGCTAAGCTACATTTGGGCTAAAAAGGTAATGGTTATTTCAAGTAAGAAGTAAAAATATCAGTTATGAAAATATTCTGAAACTCGAATTAACAACATATGAATAAAGCAATTACTGAAAAGGGCAAATTAGATCACATATCTGAACATGCAATTATTGCTCAGTGCAGAAAGAGCAAATGATGTAAAATTTCTTAAATACTTTTTTGAAATTCAAAGCTGGACCGTCAAACCAATTCCCATCACAGAAGGACTTGCTGACAGGACTAAAGCTGTGAGTGAGAAAACAACTTAAAAAAAATTAATGAAAATGCCACACAACCAAGGTGATCAGATTTTAAAGGCCCTCAATACAATACAAGCCACAAGACTGGTACGAAAAGTACACATGCACACAAGCGCGTGCATGCACATACACACACATCCCAAACTCTGGGCGACCAGTTAAGGCAACTTAAAAAACCCATGTGGCTTTGGCTTTCTGAAATGTGTTATAGTGCTACCAAGAAGCGATTCTGAAAGCATCTGAAAAACGTGCAAAGTGTCTGAAAACAGTGCCTGGCAACTGAGACAGTTTGCAAGCGTGATTCAGAGGTCTGCCAAGGAAACAAAAGAAGCCTCCCTCCTCCCAGTGAGAACGCACACGGCAACAAGAGAGGTGCTCCGGGCACTACTTATTGTCAGGTAGGCGGAAAGCAGAAGTCTGTGCACGAGCGGTACATACTAGGGATCGCCCTCCGGCAGGGACGGGGCCACGGAGTTTCCATTGGTTGGGGAACCGCCCAGCTTTAGTTTTTGCAGATATTCGGCATGCACGGGCTTGTGGCACTGGAGAACCTTGATCGCATCTTCGACTTTGAACCACTCTCGCTTCCTCCCAATGCTAACCGAATCTTCCCAATCCTCCAGAATCTCAGTGACAGTCAGTACATACACGTACGTTCTGTGCTTGCGATCTTGGTTCTGCTCGAAAATGCCCAGGAGCCGGCCTAACTTCCCCTTGACTCCCGCTTCTTCGAACACCTCGCGGACGGCCGCACCGCCCGGCTCCTCCTCGGGCTCCATGCCCCCGCCCGGCACGATCCAGCGGTCCGGGTACCGACTGCTACTCACTAACAGCACCTCGTCCTCGCGCTCGCTCCGGAAGCACAGGCACGCCGCCCGCTTCTTGAACCCCTCCGGGTCGTAGGTCCGCGTCTGGTTCGGCTTGCACTTCATCTTCGAGGCCGTCCGCCACCGCTCAGGTCCCCGCCGCCGCCGGCTCGAGGGGCTCCAAGGTGCTGGGGAGAGAAAGAGCCGCGGGGAGGGGCCGAGGGTGAGAGAGAGGGGCCTCAGCCCAGGAGCCCCAGGAGCTCAGGGAAGATAAGGCGGGGGCGGGGACGGGGGCGGGGGCGCGCGAGGTACGTCAGTCGGTCCGTCCCCTGCGCGGCCGGGGGTCCCGGGCACAGACGCCAGAGTGGAGGAGGCCCCGCCCCCGCCCCCATCCCCGCCTCCGCCCCGAGCCCGCCACTCTGCGAAGAGCCCACTCGCGTCTCCGGTGCGCGTCTCCGTGCGTCCCTCCTTCCCTCCTCAGCCGCCCAGACTGAGGCTGAGCGAGGTGATGCGCATTCGCGCGCGCGTCCGCGTCCCCAGGCACGTGCGCGTTCCCGTCGGAGGGCGGGGGTCTCGCGGCTCCCGCAGCGCCCGGCGCCACTGGCGCACAGCGCAGGCGCCTGGCCCTTCTCCGGCTGGGGCTGTCCGTCCCCCAGGGTGAAAGGCACCGCATTGTGACTTGGGCCAGCTTCTTTCCACGTGTGCCTTTGACCCAGACGTGGCTGTGGCGCGGCCGGACGTTTCTCTTCACCCTCTCCAGCAGGTCGCAGAAAACACACACGCAATCGTTTTTCACACAGCACCACAAGACGGATGGTCAAGTGCATAAGGTCGTAGTCATCTTCCACAGTGAAGAGTACCGGCTTCCTTATAGGAAGGCCTCGGTTTTGTCAAGATGATCCTAGGTATTGGGCGAAAGAGTACCGAATCGTTGCTGAGTCATTTCGTGCAGTTTTGTTTTTTCAACAGGTTCTTCACTTGGCCAGGCACCATGGCACAGTCCAGTCCACGACTGAACAGCTTTCTTGAACCTACCCCTGTTGACATGTTACCTAACCTCTGGTCTCTGGTTTCCTCATCAGTAAACTCCTCACCTACTTGGTCCAGACCTTTGCACTTTAGGTCATATTCACCCAACAGCTGGAGAGCCATGCAAAGCAGGAATCTCTCCCCTTCACACACTCCACACGTCTCTTTCTCATTGGGAAGCACTGGTTGAGGTTTTGGGAAACATGCCTCTGGCAGTCCCTTCACATTTTACATTTTGAGTTTCAGAAGCCTCCTGGCCTGGGACTCCAGCAAGGCCACTTGGTGATCTCTCACCTCTGTCTGCTGCTGTTGCTGCTAAGTCGCTTCAGTCGTGTCTGAGTCTGATGGCAGCCAACCAGGCTCCTTCGTCCCTGGGATTCTCCAGGCAAGAATACTGGAGTGGGTTGCCATTTCCTTCTCCAATGCATGCTAAGTCGCTTAAGTCCTGTCCGACTCTGTGCGACCCCATGGACAGCAGCCCACCAGGCTCCTCTGTCCACGAGATTCTCTAGGCAAGAATACTGGAGTGGGTCTAGCCATCCTATACCCATGGCCAAGAAGTGGCCTTCCCACAACCCCAGATATAACAACCTAAAGCCTTCGCCCTGCATTTCATTCCTTCTGATTGTTTCCCTGCTCTCACAGTAACCTTATGGAGAAGACCTCTGATGTCCCCCACATTTTGCCTTATTGCAACTTAGGCATCTTTGTCTCTTTTACCTGCAGACACTCTGCTGGCATCAGGCAAGCCGGATCATGACAACTCACTTTTCCAAGGAAATAATCCATTCCTCAAGGGGAAATCGAATCGGAAAGGTATGTGGAAAATGGTTATGAAACATACAGTCTGTTTTTTAAATAACAAGTTTGTTCAGCTTCCCAGGGTCTGTTCCACTCCGTGTATACCCAAATAGCCCATAAAAATGATTCTGTTCCTGGTGGCAAGACTACCCTCAATATCTTGAGCATAATATGACAAAAGTATGTGGGCATGATAGAACAAAACTATCGGAAGAAAAAGATAAGAGATATACAGAGTATCACCTGAACCAATAGCCATACTACCTCTAATGACCATATTTCAATGATGTATGGATGATCAAAGAACATTTGGTGGAATGCAACAGACCATGACCAAAAACAAACTAGGAGGACTTCCCTGGAGATCCAGTGGTTAGGACTCTGCACTTCAAAGCAGGAGGCACGAGTTAGATCCCTGCTCAGGAAAGTTTCCTCTGCTGCATGCTAGGACTTCCACCCTACCCCCCACCAAAAAAAAAACAAAACAAAACACTATACTAGGAAAAAATATAGATTTCAGCAAGATGTATTCCTCAGTGTGTTCATACTGACAATTAAAAATCAAAAACAAAATCCATCATAATCAGAATCTAGGCAAATATATCAATTATCACCCATGTTATTAGATATCATTTAAAATTTTCTTTCCCATGTAACGAGATCATAAAGAGAAAAATGCCTGCCATTTTGGTAAAGAAGACAAAATTCTCTTTTTTGCAGACAGGAGGAATATATTCTTGGGAAACACCTGAGAAATGATGTAAAAATAAACTTCTTTAAGTGGGAGAAATTAATAAATAGTAAAATTTAAAATCCCAAAAGCTTTCATGTATGCCATCAATAATCCTGTAGAAAATAGAATGGGTGAATGATCACATCACAGTGGTAGTATCAACCACTACAAAGTAAATGAAACACCAAGGAATCCTAAAAATATGGTTAGGACATTGTAAAATGATAAAACTCATACTCAGCTTTAAAAGATATTTGAGTAAATCAAGAGGCAATTTAGCAAAGTTGGGAGATTGTGCTGGTGTCTGCAGAGATTATTATTATTCAATTTTTGCTTAGTACTTTCTTGTTTTCAGTCACTTAGTCATGTCGTGATTCTCTGAGACCCCATGGACTGCGGTACACCAGGCTTCCCTGTCCTTCACTATCTGCTTAGGGCTTGAAAGTGTTAGTCCCTGAGTCATGTCGTGCCAACTCCTCTGTCCATGGGGTTCTCCAGGCAAGAATACTGGAATGGGTTGCCATTTTCTTCTCCTGTCTGCAGGGAGGTGTGGACCAAACACGCTGCAGCTACATCACAGGTCTGCGTCACAATTGCCAGGTACTATTTCCTTGTCATACCAGAGGTGCCGTTTTATAGTCTATTCCCCCATTCCCACATTAAATTACACCCATGTAATATGTCTGTGGTTCCAAATAGGAAAAGGAGTATGTCAAGGCTGTATATTGTCACCCTGCTCATTTAACTTATATGCAGAGTACATCATGAGAAACGCTGAACTAGAAGAAACACAAGCTGGAATCAAGATTGCCAGGAGAAATATCAATAACCTCAGATATGCAGATGACACCACCCTTATGGCAGAATGCGAAGAGGAGCTAAAAAGCCTCTTGATGAAAGTGAAAGAGGAGCATGAAAAAGTTGGCTTAAAGCTCAACATTCAGAAAACGAAGATCATGGCATCCGGTCCCATCACTTCATGGGAAATAGATGGGGAAACAGTGGAAACAGTGTCAGACTTTATTTTGGGGGGCTCCAAAATCACTGCAGATGGTGAGTACAGCCATGAAATTAAAAGACGCTTGCTCCTTGGAAGAAAAGTTATGACCAACCTAGATAGTATATTCAAAAGCAGAGACATTACTTTGCCGACTAAGGTCCGTCTAGTCAAGGTTATGGTTTTTCCAATGGTCGTGTATGGATGTGAGAGTTGGACTGTGAAGAAGGCTGAGCGCCGAAGAATTGATGCTTTTGAACTGTGGTGTTGGAGAGGACTTTTGAGAGTCCCTTGGACTGCAAGGAGATGCAACCAGTCCATTCTGAAGGAGATCAGCCCCGGGATTTCTTTGGAAGGAATGATGCTAAAGCTGAAGCTCCAGTACTTTGGCCACCTCATACAAAGAGTTGACTCATTGGAAAAGGCTTTGATGCTGGGAGGGATTGTGGGCAGGAGGAGAAGGGGACAATCGAGGATGAGATGGCTGGATGGCATTACTGACTCGATGGACGTGAGTCTGAGTGAACTCCCTGAGATGGTGATGGACAGGGAGGCCTGGCGTGCTGCTATTCATGGGGTTGCAAAGAGTCGGACACGACTGAGCGACTGGACTGAACTGAACTGAATATGTCTGTGCTGGGGGTGGGGCATAGTTTTTGGAAGGCAGAGGAGAGGCAACATTATAATATGGAAGGAGGTAGAGAGTGAATTCCTACTGGCAAAGTCATAGCATGTTTCTGGATAATGAGATCCACTAGTTGCAGGTTTAGTACAATGCCAAGGATATTTACAAACTAGTTTTTTCCCCTGATTTTCATAAAATAATTGTATTTTCCACCTGTTAAAACAATAGGGCAAGACAGTTTTGACTTTTTCTAAACAAGAGTAGAAATCTTTTCTGAAAGACTAGCTCCACCGTGTGGTTTATCTGTAGTTCAGTGCTACTGCACTGATGAGCAGGGTTGTTTTTTGAGCCACTGTAGTAGTAGCCTGTTACAGCGACAGCTGTGATACGTGCATGCCTCCCACACTGTCATAGCCTTGGCGATGGAGCTTGCTTTGATGGGACAACAGCATGTGTGAAGCAAGCAGAGAGTTGAAAAGCGCTTGTGCACTGGGGTTTGCCCTCAGTTGCTGTTCTTGAAACAAGATGATAGCAATGTGAAGAAGCCTGGGCTAGGTGAATGATGTGAGATCCATGGTCCATGCATTGCTTTCACCCTAGCTGCCAGAGAATCATTTACCAGAAGTGTGGGTGAGACCATCCTATACCATCCAGCCTCCAGCAGAGCCAGTTAGCTAACAGAGCACTGACACGAATGCATTAAGTCTTCTGAGAACTGCAGGATTGCTCAGCTGAACCCAGCTGAACTCATTGAGCTGCAGAATTGTGAGCAAAAGAATCAGTTTTGTAAATTGTGGGGTGCATCAAGAGCTAGCTGACACAACCATTAACTGCCATCCATCAAATTCCAACCAAAACTAAAGAGAGAATGTATATTTCCTAGTAGAATTTCACCTCTTTTGAAGAGATTGACATTGAACTGAGTCAGACCTTGACTCTGACTCTGAAGGTAATCTTCCCTTCACTATGACAGATTGCACGTGTGCAGAGATTGCTGAGATGCACACACAGTACATGTCGTCCCTTATGGTACAGATGTTCTCCTCTCTCATTTTTTTTTTCTACCTGGGTGATCCAGGCACCCAGGAAACCATAGCTTCTATGTAATGTTCTAAAACTGAGATGATCTGCCCTGAGAGCAACAGGTCAGGGATACATATTTGTGCACTGTTTCTGAGTTAGGAAGGAGCAGGCAGATTGGAAAGTGAGACAAAGATTAGAAAAATGATCGTGCACAGTTGGGCACCTTTCTTGGTGAGATGGGCAGGGAACTTAGAATTGCCTCTTCTGTGATTAAATTGAAGTGGAATGCAATTCTAAGAGGGAGGAGTTCTCCAAAACAGATGTCAGCTCAGATGGAGACAATTTCAGACCTTCTCAGAGCTTTATGGTATTTATAGCCGATTCCAGCTTTCAGGAGAGTTACCACCCATACCTGTGAGAATTTCTGGATGTGTTAAAGGGAAGCAGAGTCAGGGAATGTGATTTTAGTAGTAGTCACTGAGTGGGGAAAATTGGTGTTTTGTTAACCAAATGCCTTAGAATTTAAATCTCGCTCTCTCACTAGCTGTATAGTCTTCAGTTCAGTTCAGTTCAGTCGCTCGGTCGTGTCCGACTCTTTGCAACCCCATGAATAGCAGCACGCCAGGCCTCCCTGTCCATCACCAACTTCCGGAGTTCACTCAGACTCGCATCCATCGAGTCAGTAATGCCATCCAGCCATCTCATCCTCGGTCGTCCCCTTCTCCTCCTGCCCCCAATCTCTCCCAGCATCAAAGCCTTTTCCAATGAGTCAACTCTTTGTATGAGGTGGCCAAAGTACTGGAGCTTCAGCTTTAGCATCATTCCTTCCAAAGAAATCCTGGGGCTGATCTCCTTCAGAATGGACTGGTTGCATCTCCTTGCAGTCCAAGGGACTCTCAAGAGTCTTCTCCAGCACCACAGTTCAAAAGCATCAATTCTTCCGCGCTCAGCCTTCTTCACAGTCCAACTCTCACATCCATACATGACCACAGGAAAAACCATAGCATTGACTAGATGGACCTTAGTTGGCAAAGTAATGTCTCTGCTTTTGAATATGCTATCTAGGTTGGTCATAACTTTTCTTCCAAGGAGTAAGCGTCTTTTAATTTCATGGCTGTACTCACCATCTACAGTGATTTTGGAGCCCCCCAAAATACAGTCTGACGCTGTTTCCACTGTTTCTCCATCTATTTCCCATGGAGTGATGGGACTGGATGCCATAATCTTCGTTTTCTGAATGTTGAGCTTAAGCCAACTTTTTCATGCTCCTCTTTCACTTTCATCAAGAGGCTTTTAGCTCCTCTTCACTTTCTGCCATAAGGCTGGTGTCATCTGCATATCTGAGGTTATTGATATTTCTCCTGGCAATCTTGATTCCAGCTTGTGTTTCTTCCATCAGTGAATATCTTGGACCTTGATAGTTCTCATCTTAAAATGGGGATCATGAAAGTACCTACCTCATTAATTTCTCCCTCCCGCAAAGGCTTTCCTGACCATTACTCACTCATCTCTTATACTGCGATCAAATTACCCTCCTCTTTTTGCCAGGCTCCGTTGACTTGAATTCTGTCATGGTTTTATTTAGGGAGCGCTGTGATGGTCTGTCTGCATGTTTGAAAAAAATGTAAAGGCTAGGGGCCAGCCAAATAAACACCTGTTCTCAGAGTCAGCACAGTGACCTGAACTTGGCATCCAGCAGGGATTCAAAATATATTGATTGAATGAAAGAGTGTGACAAAGGCTATTTGGATCATGAAGGATGGTTCTTATTACACCTAATAATTGTTTATTCCAAATATAAAATGAGAGATGAGTGAACACAGGCAACTCCATACGTGGCTTTTCATGTGGGGAGTCTTCATCGTGTTCCTTGCATTATCTCTTTTTCCCTCAAGTGCAGAGAGGGGCTATAGGAGGGCATTCAGTAGAAACTTCTCAAACACCAAGTGATCAGAACAAAACAATATCTTTCCAGTCTTTCTCTTTGATTAATCAATGAACCATGGGGATAAAAGCAAGACTTCTAGGTTTGTGATTGTGTGAGTAACAGCACACGTGTGAACAATCAAGGGTGTGAGCACAAAGATCAATGGAGAGCAAGTCCAGGTGAGTGTTTCCACTCTCTCAAAGAGGCCGTGAGCACGTCTTGATTCCTCCTGCTTCTTTGGTCACTCCCTCTGGTTCCCTGAGTGCAGTGTCCCCCTTTTTCACCGATACTGTCCTCTCTACTGACCTAAATTCAGCACCCAAACCCTTGCTAGTGCTGTCTCTAGAGTCAAATGCTAATCACTAAGAGAGGTGTTTGAGGTCCTATGGGATCTGACCCTGTCTCCTCTCTGACTATACCCCCAGCAGCCTCCCTTCAGTCACTCAGCTCCAGGTCAGCTGGGCTCTGCAGTTTCTGGGTCATGTCAGCTAGGCTCCCCGCTCAGGGCCTTTGTCCCAGCTCTTCCCTTTGCCTGCATGCTCCTCACCCACATCTGCCTGGCTGACCTGCTCACTTCCCTGGAGGCCTTGCTCAGTTTTCACTTGCTTTCTCTGTGAGGGCTACCCAGGCCACTGGACAGTATATGGGCAGGTGTACCCACCTGTCCCACCATCCACCCTATCCCTCATCCCCTTTATCTTGCCGTACATTGTCCTTTCGTTACAACACTTATCACCTAACAGACTCTGTTATTTACTTCTTTGTTTTGTTTGTACTTATCTCTGTCCTCCCCCATAGTTCCCAGCTGCAAAGTCCTTGATCTTAGAGATCTTTCTCTCTTGCTCACTGGTCAATCTCCACCAGCCCAGAACATTACTAAGAACACACTGTAGTCATGCAGATGCTATCAGTTTCTATACTGAATGTTTCTGCCTCCCTTGGTACATTGTGATACCCTTGAGGGCAAGGGCTGTTGTTTGTCTTTGTCAAACCATGGAACTTTGTCAGTCCACGGTCCAGCAAACTTTCTGATACAGCTGGAGAGACACTACTGAATATTCACTGAGTTAATGAATTAAATTGTGAAAGTGGCACTAATAGAGAAAAGATTCTGTTTCCAAACTGCAGTTCTCCCAGTAGGCACCATCCGTGTGAGAACCATGGACCTATCAGCGCCATGCAAAGTCTGCTAGTCAGTGCGGTCAGATGTCTGACTCATTTTCTGTGGAAGTCTCATAGGCTAGCACTGGGCTTACTACCCAGCCTGACTTAGGGTGGCATTTCTGGAACTCAGGCCTTCGTCATCTAAATAGACTTTGCTTTAGCTGTGCAGAACATGCAGTACTTTACATATTTTCTTTCAATAAAATTGTATCTTTGAGAATAAAAAGGTAACCATATAATCAAACATGGTGAGTGCAAAAGAAGGTAATGAACTAGTTGAACGAAAGTTGAGACTACTGTGGAGTCATAGCACACACAAAGATCAGCACCACGCTAGGCTCTTCATGGATCTTCTGTAGTTGAATCCTAATAAAAACCCTCAAGAGGTCATATTGTCATTCCCATTTCACAAGGGAGAGTATTGAGACCATGGACATTCTTTGAGTTTCCTGTGATCTGGCAGTAGATAGCCCAATGAGAGCCCAATTCAGGGCTCATTGGTGATAACACCTCAGAGTGAGTTCAGCATAGACAGTTGCTGTTGTTGTTTAGTCACTAAGTCGTGTCTGAATCTTCTGTGACCAAATGGACTATAGCCCACTAGAATCCTTGTCCTTGGGATTTCCCAGGCAAGAATACTGGAGTGGGTTGCCATTTCCTTCTCCAGGTGATCCTCCGGGCCCTGGGATTGAACCCGCATCTCCTGCATTAGCAAGTGGGTTCTTTACCACTGAGCCACCAGGGAAGCCCACAGTGAAGGCACACACCCCCCTCACACACACACACACTTAATCTGCTCCCAGCAGTCCTGTTTGGTTCCCTTCCTTTTTTCACTGATGCACTCTCCAAAGCTTTCATCCCAGCTCATATCACTTGCAGAAGTGCTTCATCCCAGAGATTTCAGCCCAGCTCCTTTGATCAAATGGTGGTATATTCAACACTGACCCCTGCTGTGGCAGATGGAAGGTGACTGTTTTGAGTCCTTGCAAAGGAACAAAGTAAATGTTATTTATACTTCTTCATGACTTTTGATGATTGTGTATGCTGGGGAGGGTCCTTTGCTGCAGAGCTAGTTTCCTTGTGTGAGAATCAAGTTCTTGGCAGGATGCCCTTTCCTTCCACAAAGACTTCAAACTGGCCCAGGAGGGAAGGTCAGGATCTTACTGATCAGTGCTGCTGTGTACCCACAGGCCCAAGCACTGCACCACGAGACCGGTTCCCTCAGAAGCAACACAGATCTTTCAGGGTTACCAAGCTGTTCTGCACATTTCACAGGCTCCTTTGATAAAGACAACAAGTGAGATTTGGAATCAAAATTGGAATCAGGAAAATGGCCACAGTCTTCCAGGACCTCAGTAAAATCTGCATGTTCTGGGATGATGCACATTAGTGAGCAGCATGGTAGAGGGGTTCTGAGCCAGGCATCATTCTCTGGAATTAGAGATTAGTGGACAATGGCTTCCCCTTTATTTTTTCCCCATCTTCTTCTCGGGTATTTATTTCAGGCACATTTGAAAATCAGTGGTTTTGTTAGCAGTTTTCATAAAATAGAAGATCTCCTAGCAGAGGACACCAATTAGACTCTTAGTTTCTAAACTTCATTTTAACGTTGATCAGATTGCTTTTAGTACCAGCCTACACCTCACAGGAAAGCTCCTTGACTTGTTGCTTTGGATGAATCTTCTGATGTGTATAATTCCCAGAGTTCTTGTAAAGGAATCCTAGTTCTCTTGTTGCTGTTTCCTAACTACATATCAGAAGAGATGATAGAATCTCTTTGGGGGCTACTGCAGGTCAGCTGTTTTCATAACTCGCTGACAGTTTTCATAAAATCCCTGCAGCATAAATACCATTATTCCAGTGTCACAAATGAGGGAATTGAGGCCCGGGAGGATAGATGCCTTGCTCACCACAGAGTGAGGAATTGGCAGAGCTGGGATTTAGAACTGCTGTCACAATCCATTGTCTGCATATCTCCACAATTTAAAAAAGAATTTGAAGAACATTCTTGTGTTTTTGAGGACTTCCCTGGTGGCTCAGATGGTAAAGCGTCTGTCTACAATGCGGGAGACCCGGGTTCAATCCCTGAGTCGGGAAGATCCCTTGGGGAAGGAAATGGCAATCCACTCCAGTACTATTGCCTGGAAAATCCCATGGACAGAGGAGCTTGGTAGGCTCCAGTCCATGGGGCCGTAAAGAGTCGGACACGACTGAGCGACTTCACTTGTGTTTTTGAGAGTCACCAATGTAAATTGAAAAATTCTATACTGTTTCTCTATCTCCTCATTCTGTTTATTTTTAGAGTCTTTCTCATGACAAATAGTACTTTCCTTTACAGACAGTATTAAGCTTATAACATTATACTTGGGGGTGGCAAACGTGGAAAGGCATAAACATGACTCAGTTCTGGAAAGTGTTGCATTTTGCCATACTGTGGGCTAAAAACTGTGGCATATACTGTGTAGAGGCACATGGAGATAAGAGCCAGTTCATGTCCTCCAAAACCTCCTGAGTTTCTAGAAGAGTTTCCATGGTACCTGATACTCATAACCCACAGCTATGCTACCTGTGTAGAAAGCCTCTACTCTACTACTCCCAGGTTGCAAATGGATGTTTTTGGGGTTAAAGTTTCAGTATGAAAGAGTCGCATTCAACAAACATTCAGCGACGTCTAAGATGTTTCCTGCAGTGTATGTCCTACATGATAAGCAAAGAGCAAAGCAACCATGGTGCCAGCCCTTAGGATCTCACAGGAAAACAAACCAAAAAAGAAGTGTCCTTTCTGAATTAGAAGTATCCATGGAGTACATGTACAGTGCAAGATGGGCAAAGAGGAAGAGGAAACAAAGATTAGGGCTGAGAATGAAGAGAGGCAGTAGGGTCAGAAGTCAGATCATATTATGACTGTGAACACTAATGCCTGTATTGGAAGATTCCACTGTTTGCGGGGGGATGCAATTCCTTAATCCTGAATATTTGTGATTTTCAACAGAATGATTAAATAATCACATTACCAGCCTTATCAGTTCAGTTGAGTTGCTAAATTGTGTCCGACTCTTTGCGACTCGGTGGACTGCAGCACGCCAGGCTTCCCTGTCCATCACCAACTGCCAGAGGTTGCTCAAACTCATGTGTTTCGAGTTGGTGATGCCATCCAACCATCTCATCCTCTGTCATCCCTTTCTATTATATTCTTATACAAACCTTATATTCACTAATTAATCTCTCCAGTTACATTTTTTCTTTTTTAAAATTTTATTTTATTATTTATTTATTTTTTACTTTACAATATTGTATTGGTTTTTTGATGATTTTTGTGTTTCTGTCATTTTTTTATTTGCAAAGCCTTGGATTTCCAAAGGCTCCCATTGTGAGGACATTTCAGAAACTGAGAGGTGTTAGAAAGGCCAATGATGATGAATCCAGGAAGTCGCCAGTACACTAGTAAAAGGCTCCTGAGTACAGGGAGCTGCTGTAAAAGTCAGGAGATGCGTATGTTCCATGTGCTATGGTAGGCTCTGGGATTAGAGCAATCAGGCAAGCTGATCCAGGTCTCTTAGTACAGAATCATGTAGTCGTATCTTAAACCCAGTGGTCTTGAAAGATTTGTCATGATTGTTGATGGAGGAGGTGTCTTACCTGCACACATGCACACAGACACACTCACGCACAGTTAATAAATTAGAATTCTGAAAGCTAGCTAAGATCACAGTTTTGGAGCCAGTCTGTCTGCCTCCAAAGCCTCAAAGAATGTCTATGACATCAAACCCTTTTTCATAATAATGTATTTCAGTTTAATTGAGAACCACTACCTGCAGTTCCCCTGACTGTGCTTGCCTGTTGTTGCCCTTAAGAGGAACTGGGAACTGAATGTTCTGCCCTATCTAAAGAGCAGGGACTGAGTGGGCAGCTCCTGTGCCCAATCCCTTCATGTTGAGTATGGCCCCATCTGACAGCCATGTGACCTCATGTTGCTGTCCCACTATAGGCTGCCTGTTTTTGCCTCTATTTTGCAATTAGTCTTCACTACAGTTAGAGTTAGAATTCTCTTCACTGTGACTTTGGTGATGCTTATTTTAATTGGCACTTTTTGTAGTATGTGTGATTATCACTGGGCCAGAAATTATTCCTTAACCTCCCCAGTAGATTGGATAATGCAGAGAATTACGTTATGCTCAACAGATTCAATACACCAATAACTTATATACCTGTGATCGGTTTTTGATTGCTGCACAGCAAATTGCCTCGAATTTGGCAGCTTAAACCAGCCCATATGTATTATTTCCCAGTTCCCATAGATAATACATGCTGCATGGATCAAGTGAGTTCTCTGCTTAGGATCTTATGAGGCTGAAATCAAGGTGTCAATGTGGCTGGAATCTTACCTGGAGGCTCTGGGGAAGAAGCAGCTTTTAAGCTCATCCAGGTGATTGGCAGAATTTATCTCTTATGGTGGCAGGACTGAACTATGTCTTTGCAGGGTCTTGTCGAAGCTGCTCTTGGATCCTAGAAGCTGCCTGTTTTTCTCATCATATGGTTCCCTCAATCTTCAAGCAAATGATGGTGTGTCAAAACCTTGTGCTTCAAATTTCTTTTGCTTTCCTCTGCTGCAAGCCAGGGAAAACTCTCTGCTTTTAAAGGACTGCTGTTATTATGTTAGGCCCCTTTGGATAATCCAGGATAATCTCCCAATTTTGAGGTAAGTGGTTTAATAATCTCAGTTACTACTGCAAAATCCCATTAGCCATGCAAATATAACACAAATGTGCCTGTGATTCCTCCTCTAATTGACAGTACCTGGGATTATGGTGAGGTATCCTGGGAAACCAGTTTTAGGATTCTGTCTACCATAGCCTTTAATAACCATCAGATAATTATTTATTAAAACCCTGTTTTGTGACCCTGATGGAGTATCTGTAAATTCTGTGATCATATTGCAGGTCTTCACTGAGCTCCAGCATGTCATCATGTAATTTTATTTGCACCAGTGACTAGTGCCTTCACAAGTGTATTGTCAGGGTTCCAGAGGAACAGAACCAATAGGATATTTAGAGAGAGAGAGGAGAGAAAGAGATTTTTTTATTAGGAATTGGCTCACATATTTATAGAGGCTGACAAGAGCCCAAGATATGCATTCAGCAAGGTGGAGACCTAGGAGAGCTGATGGTACAGTTAATTTGAGTCCAAAGGCTGAGAACCAGGAGAGCCAGTGGTGTAAGTTCTAATCCAAAAGTGCTGAGATTGAGCCTCAAGAGCTTGTTCAGTTCAAGTCCACAGGCAGGAAAAGACCAGAGTCCCACCTCAAGCAGTCAGATTTGATTCCCTCCTCCTGAAGGAAGCTCAGCTTTTTTGTTCTATTCAGGCTTTCAACTGTTTGGTATGGGACATCCTCATTAGAGGGCAACCTGCTTTACTCAATCCACTTATTCCAGCGCCGATCTTATCTAAAACTCCCTCACAGACACACTCACAATAATGGTTGACCTACTGTCTGGGCACTTTCTGTGGCCCAATCACGTTGACAAAAAATATTGCACATCAGTCCAGGCATCTTGACACCGTCCATACGTTATCATTTATTTTAAAATTCCTATTCTTTGTTAATTAACTGCTTAGTTTCCCACCTTCCTTGCCTGTAAGAGGGAGCTGTGGATAAGTTCCCTTTGTTAGTTTTATTTTAACTAATTACCTTGAAGAATATATGTGTGAAAGGGAAACACTGATCAGGAAGCAGTGTACATTCTATATGGTAAAGGAGAATATTGCATCATGTAGCATGCAGATTTAATAATACCTAATATTTATGAAATAGTTACCATATAGCACATCCTTTTGTGTGTTTTTAAAGCGCTTTACCTTGTTTGTTCAGCAAAACCCCACGAGACACATGCCATTGTTATTCCCATTTCCATATGAAGAAACTGAGGCACAGAAATAATTTGCTGAAGATGTCAACTGTTAAGTGGTAGGCCCAGGGTTGGAATCTATGGCTTCAGAACCAATGTCCATAACTAGTTAGTGTGAGCATATAATTTATCATCCACACCAGAATGAGAGCACTATGAAAAATTATACCTCAGTGGGCATAAAACAGAAAAGACTTACATATGTTGAAGATGCTGTTCACTCTATTAGTGAAAATCCTTTGGGTTGCAAGGAGCAGGAAATTATTTTCTAGGTTGGCTCAATGGAAAAGGAAGTTCATGATCTCAGAGCATTTGTAACATCTGCATCACTTTCCCTCCCTCTGGTAGATTACTCCTGTCAAAATAAAAATTGATTTATTATTATTATTTTAAAAACTTTCTTTTTGCCTCCCTATTTCTTACTCCCTGTGGGGACATTTCTCCTCCCCTTGGTAGCCTACCTCACATAGCGAGGGTCTACACTCACTGTCTCCAGTTCCCTATCCTTCCATTCTGTCTTAATCTCACTGTGATTGAGCGAGGACATCTTCACCTGAACTGAAACTTCTAATCAATGTAATAATGACATCAATATTTCTAAGTCAGTTGCTATGTCACAGTTCCTTCTTGTGTATCCTGTCTATAATTTTGGGCCAAGTCAATCACTCCTTCCACCTGGAACTACTTTCTCCCCTGGTGCATCATTTAGCATTCTCTGGAGATATGGAAACAATAGGATATATATACAGGAAGAGATTCTTTAAAGGAATTGGCTTATGCAGTTGTGGAGACAGAATTCCCCCAATCTGGTGTCTGCAAGCTGGAGTCCCAGAGAGGCTTGGTGGCTTAATTCATTTCAACTCCAGTGGCCTGAGAATCAAGAGAACTAATGAGGTAGATTCTAGTCAGGGTCTGAAGACCTGAGAAACTGTAGCACCGAGAACAGTAGAAGATCAATATCATAGTTCATTCAGTCAGTCAGGAAAGGCTCAGATTTTCCTTCCTCCTCCTTTTTGTTGTATTCAACATTATTTGCCCTCACACTGGGAAGGGCAAACTTCTTTTCTGAGTCCAATCCAAATTAAACTCAGATGTTAATTTCACCTGGAAATAGCCTTACAGACACACCCAGAAATGATGTTTAGCCAAATATTTGGATACCCCGTGATCCAGTCAGGTTGACGCATACACACCCGGGTTCCAGGACAACACTTCCCTGGTGTTCCCTGATGTCATGTAACTGTAGCTGCTCAGTCTCCTTGGCTGGTTCTCCTCCTTTCTTTGTGTTCTCTCCATATTGACAAACCTCAGAACTGAATCCTTATCCTCTTCTTCTCTACCTACACTCATTCCTTTCATGATCTCATCCAGGACCGAGGCTTTCTGTGCCATCTATACCCTCTTTTCTCCCCAGCTTTGATATCCAACTTAGGCTCCAGAGTCTGTTGTCACTGTCCGCCTAGAAGCACAAATGGATATCCAATAGACATTACATTTCAATCATGCAAAAAATGAACTTATTTCATTTCAGCCAATCAAATTCTGTTGGTTGTCATCTCAGTTAACATCAGCCTTCCAGATACTCACTTAAAAATACTGGAGTCAGGGGAATCCCTGGTGGTTCTGTGTTCCCAGTGCAGGGGTTCTGGCTTCGATTGCCTGATCAGGGAACTAGATTCCACATGCCCCAAATAAAGATTGACATGCCCCAACTAAAAATCCCACATGTTGCACCAAAGATTGAAGATCTTACATGCTCCAACTAAGTCCTGGCACAGCCAAATAAATAAATATTTTAAAATATTGGAATCAGTCTTACCATTATATCCATCCAGATATCCTGTTGATTCTGTGGTCTAAGTAGACTGGGAGTATGAAAAATTTTGCCTTCCCCACTCCTACCACTTGATTCTAAGCCACTACAACTTCTTGCCTTGATTAGTGCAACAACACAACATCAAAATATTTACATGACCTACAAGTTTCTGCAAGATTTGATGTGTTATTTCTCTGAAATCCAACTACATTACCACGAAATCCCTCCATATCTACCTCAAGTAATCACACGTTACCTGAAGACTCTTCAACTGGTTATTGTCTGTGTTTAAAATGTTCTTCCTTTACATATTTAATGGCTGATCCCACCAACTCATTCAAATCTTTGCCTAAATACACTTTCTGAGTGAGGCTTATTCTGAGTACTTAACAAAATTTCCAATTTCTCAACATTCCAGATCTTTCTTTGTTGTTGTTATAGTTCAGTGGCTAAATCATATCTATAAATATAGAAATATATATACTTTGTCTATAACTCATGCTTCCAGTTTTCACAATATTCCAGTTGTTGTTCAGTTGCTCAGTTGTGTCTGACTCTTTGTAACCCCATGGATTGCAGCATGCCAGGCTTCCCTGTCCTTCACCGTCTCCTGAATTTTGCTCAAACCCATGTCCATTGAGTCAGTGATGCCATCCAACCATCTCATCCTCTATCATCCCTCCTCATCCTGCCTTAAATCTTTCCCAGCATCAGGGTCTTTTTCAATGAATCAGCTCTTCACATCAGGTGGCCAAAGTATTGGAACTTCAGCTTCAGCATCAGTCCTTCCAATGACTATTCAGGGTTGATTTCTTTTAGGATTGACTGGTTTGATCTCCTTGAAGTCCAAGGGACTCTCAAGAGTCTTCTTCAGCACTACAATTTGAAAGCATCAATTCTTCAGTGCTCAGCCTTCTTTATTGTCCAGCTCTCACATCCATACGTAACTACTGGAAAAACCATAGCTTTGATTATACAGCCCTTTGTAGGGAGTGATGTCTCTGCTTTTTAATATGCTGTCTATGTTTGTCATAACTTTTCTTACAAGAAGCAATCATCTTTTAATTTCATGGTTGCAATTACCATCAACAGTGATTTTTGAGCCCCCCAAAATAAAATCTGTCATTGTTTCCACTTTTTCCCCTTCTATTTGCCATGAAGTGATGGAACTGGATGCCATGATCTTCGTTTTTTGAATGTTGTGTTTTAAGCCAGCTTTTTCACTCTTCTCTTTCACCTTTATCAAGAGGCTTTTTAGCTCCTCTTCACTTTCTGCCATTTGAGTGGTATCATCTGCATACCTGAGGTTGTTTGTATTTCTCCCAGCAGTCTTGATTCCAGCCTGTGATTCATCTAGTCGGCATTTCATGTGATGTACTCTGCATATAAGTTAAATAAAAGAGGGTGACAATATAAAGACTTGTCTTACTCCTTTTCCAATTTTTAACCAGTCAGTTCTGGCATGTAAAGTTCTAACTGTTGCTTCTTGACCCACATACAGGTTTCTCAGGAGATAGGTCAGGCGGTCTGGTTTTCCCAACTCTTTAAGTAATTTCCATAGTTTGTCATGATCCACACAGTCAAAGGATTTAGCATAGTCAATGAAGCAGAAGTAGATGATTTTCTAGAATTTCCTTGCTTTCTCTATGATCCAGTGAATGTTGTCAATTTGATCTCTGGTTCCTCTGCCTTTTCTAACTCCTTGCTTGTACATCTGAAAGTTTTCAGTTCACATATTGCTGAAGACTAACTTGTAGACTTTGAGAATTACCTTATTAGCATGGAAAATGAGTGCAATTGTGCAGTAGTTTGAGCATTCTTTCTGCCCCCTTCTGATGTCTGTGTCAGAAACTTTCTCTGTCTCTTTTATACTTTGATAAAACTTTATTACATAAAAGCTCTGAGCGATCAAACCTCATCACTGGCCCTGGATTGAATTCTTGTCCTCTGGAGGCCAAGAATCCCGGCATCTTTTGTGGTTTAGCAGCAATCTTTCATCTTGGGGCCTCATCCTGGATTCTTCAGGACAAGTAAGGATGCTTGGAGCTCTAGTTCTTTGATCTCCTAGTGAACATGCTTTCTGCTGTACTTTACTAACTCTACAGTGTGCTTGTGTGAATGAATTACACACCCTGCGTGAAGCAAGTGAGGAGCCCTGCTCTTCATTTCTGCAGTTCTGCAGTGATCTCATACTGCTTATGGCAGAAACCCTGTCAGGGGTTTATATCGACCTGCCAATGGACTTCCCTGGTGGCTCAAATGGTAAAGCGTCTGCCTACAATGCAGGAGACCCAGTTTCAATCCCTGGGTTGGGAAAATCTCCTAGAGAAGGAAATGGCAACCCACTCTAGAATTCTTGCTTGGAAAATCCCATGGATGGAGGAGCCTGGTAGGCTACAGTCCATGGGGTCGCAAAGAGTTGGACACGGCTGAATGACTTCACTTTCACTTTCTTTTACTTTGAGCATTCTTTAGCACTGCCCTCCTTTGAGATTGGAATGAAAACTGACATTTTCCATCCTGCAGCCACTGCTGGGTTTTCCAAATTTCCTGGCATATTGAGTACAGCACTTTCACAGCATCATCTTTTAGGATTTGAAATAGCTCAACTGGCATTCCATCACCTGTACTAGCTTTGTTTTTAGTGATGCTTCCTGAGGCCCACTTGACTTCACACTCCAGAATGTCTGTCTTTAGGTGAGTGACCACACCATCATTGAAAACCTGGTCATTATAGTTATTCTGTGTATTCTTGACACCTCTTCTTAATCTCTTCTGCCTGTTAGGTTCTTACCATTTATATCCTTTATTGTGCCCATCCTTGCATGAAATCTTCCCTTGATATCTCCAATTTTCTTGAAGAAATCTCTAGTCTTTCCCACTGTATTGTTTTCCTCTACTTCTTTGCATTCTTCATTTAAGAAGGCCTTCTTATCTCCCCTCGCTGTTCTCTAGAACTCTATGTTCAGTTGGTTATCTTTCCCTTTATCCCTTGCTTTTTACTTCTGTTCTTTCCTTGACAATTTATAAAGCCTGCTCAACTTGCTCTAATCTGCTTTCCATAGCAGTATAATATTCCTACTTACAGTGTAATTCAGTCATTTATTTTATTTATTGTTTATACAGGTACCCCAAAATATGAGTTCTGTGAAGGCAGAGACAGATGTACATTTTGTTTACTTTAGTATCTTCAGGGTCAACAGTAGTGCCTGGCAGGTAGCTGTTAATCATTATGCATTTGGTCTAATTGCCAAGTAGACTGGAAGTGCAAAGTAGGGTGGGTTCTAGACATGGAGAAGTCCAGTTCAGGGGTGTCATTAAGGGTTCAGATTCTTTCCCTCTTTTCTCATCCACCTCAGTGTCCTCTATCATTTTGGTCCCCAGATGTCTATAGCAATACAGAGCTCATATCTAGAAAGGGTAATATTTACAGAAAGTGGAAAATATCTTCCAGTGTTCCTTTTCCAAGAGCAAGAAAACTGTGACATAATACTTTCCACCCCCATTATCCCAAGAATATGAGACTGAATCTGGTCATATGACCAACCCCAAATCAGTGATTGTCAGTGATATTGGATGCATCATAACTGGCTTAGATGAACATGAGATGATGAGGATTTTATCACAATGTCCCCTGAAAAAACATCCATATACTGTTATGATGAGAGAGAGAGAGAGAGAGAGAGAGAGAGAGTGTGTGTGTGTGTGTGTTTGTGTGTGTGTGTGTGTGTTTGTGATTGATAGGGGGGCAGAATTCTGATATGTAGTGGTTTCAGATCATAAAGAAGTAGATTATAGTAATTCAGGAGGCAGGAGATGGGAGAAGAGTTGGCATCTTGCATAGAAACTCCTGGTCTGCTAATCACATGAGGCTAACATCATCTGATATGTCTATCTCAGACTAGATACTGTGTTGACAAAGGCACTAGGAATACTCACAGTCAAGTGAGTAGAGACATTTTTGCCCAAACAGTAGTTAGATTGGCATTAAAAGTTTTGTTTTATGAATGAGTAACCTTCTGACTGATAACATCTTCTTCATGTAGCCGTGTTAATGCATGTGTGCTGAGTCATGTCTGACTCTTGGTGACCCAATGGACTGTACCTACCAGGCTCCTCTGTCCATGGAATTTTCCAAGTAAGAATATTAGAGTGGGTTGCTGTTAATACCTTTATTCAAACTCAGCATTTGTGTCTTGGGACCTACATATTCCCTCTTGTTGGGTTCAATTTTGAAGTAATATATAACATACATAAGAAGCATGAAACATATACAAAGATTAATAATGAATAATTATAATGTGAAAATCTATGTAACCACCACCCAAAACAGTGACTCAAATATTATTAAAACCCCAGAGCCCCTGTGGCTCCCCTCTGACCACAACAGTGTCTCCTCAATAGAGAAATCTGCCATCCTGATCCTTGCTCAGTATCTCTTCCTTGCAGCTTATTATAGCTTCACCTACTGCCTATGTAAACTACACTAAACTGTCTAGTTTCATTAAAGATAAACCTTGTATCAATAGATATCACATTTGATTTTTTTAAGTGTACACTTAGAGAACCACCTCACGTAACTTGTTTCTAGAAGCTGTCTGAAATATTGAAAGGAACCCTTCTTTCCAGGTTAAAGGGAGAAATTCTCTCCCCAAGTATGCACTTGAGAGTGAATTCAGTGTGAGAGTATACATGAGAGCTAAACAGTATTTTTTTTAATATTTTTATTTTTACTTTACAATTCTGTATTGGTTTTGCCATACGTTGACATGAATCCACCACAGGTGTACATGCGTTCCCAAACATGAACCCCCCTCCCACCTCCCTCCCCATAACATCTCTCTGGGTCATCTCCGTGCACCAGCCCCAAGCATGCTGTATCCTGCATCGGACATAGACTGGCGATTCGATTCTTACATGATAGTATACATGTTTCAATGCCATTCTCCCAAATCATCCCACACTCTCCCTCTCCCTCTCCCTCTGAGTCCAAAAGTCCGCTCTACACATCTGTGTCTTTTTTGCTGTCTTGCATACAGGGTCATCATTGCCATCTTTCTAAATTCCATATATATGTGTTAGTATACTGTATTGGTGTTTTTCTTTCTGGCTGGCTTCACTCTGTATAATTGGCTCCAGTTTCATCCATCTCATCAGAACTGATTCAAATGTATTCTTTTTAACGGCTGAGTAATACTCCATTGTGTATATGTACCACAGCTTTCTTATCCATTCATCTGCTGATGGACATCTAGGTTGTTTCCATGTCCTGGCTATTATAAACAGTGCTGCAATGAACATTGGGGTACATGTGTCTCTTTCAATTCTGGTTTCCTCGGTGTGTATGCCCAGCAGTGGGATTGCTGGGTCAGGGCAGTTCTATTTGCAATTTTTTAAGGAATCTCCACACTTAAACAGTATTTTTGACCTCCAGTGAGTCTATAGGCCAGTTAGGAAGATGGTGTAGGCTGTAGGCTGCTAGAGCTAATGGTAGCCCAGGTTAGCAGTAAGGCCATGGGTGAGGCATTCCTTGTGCCACCTCTTACTGGTTTGTGATTTGGGGCAAATTTCTCTACCTCTCTGAGCCTGTGAACTTCTTTTTTAAAAACTTATTTATATTTAATTGAAGAATACTTGCTTTATAATATTATGTTGGTTTCTGCCACACATCGATATGAATCAGCCATAAGTATACATATGCCCCTCCTACTTAAACCTCCCTCCGACTTTCCACCCCACCCCACCCCTCTAGGTTGTCACAGAGCCCTGGTTTGAATTCCATGAGTCACACATGAAATTCTCATAGTTATCTATTTCACAAATGGTAGTGTATATGTTTCCATGCTATTCTCCATTCGTTCCACATTCTCCTTACCCCTCTGTGTCCACAAGTCTGTTCTCTATGTCTTCATCTTCATTGCTGCCCTGCAAATAGGTTCATCAGTACAATATTTCTAGATTCCATATGTATGCATTAATATATTTGTTTTACTCATTCTGACTTACTTCACTCTGTAAAATAAATTCTAGTTTCATCCATCTCATTAGAACAGACTCAAATGCATTTCATTTTATGGCTGAGTAATATTCCATTGTATATATGTACCACTACTTCTTTATTCATTCATCTGTTGGTGAACATCAAGGTTGCTTCCATGTCCTATATATTGTAAATAGTGCTTCAGTGAACATTGGGGTACATGTGCTCTTTCAAATAACTTATGCTTTCTTCAGGGTATATGCACTCATCTCACATACTAGTAAAGTGATGCTTAAAATTTTCCAAGCCAGTCTTCAGCAATACATGAACCGTGAACTTCCAGATGTTCAAGTTGGTTTTAGAAAAGGCAGAGGAACCGAGATCAAATTGCCAACATCCGCTGGATCATGGAAAAAGCAAGAGAGTTCCAGAAAAACATCTATTTCTGCTTTATTGACTATGCCAAAGCCTTTGACTGTGTGGATCACAATAAACTGTGGAACATTCTGAAAGAGATGGGAATACCAGACCACCTAATCTGCCTCTTGAGAAATCTGTATGCAGGTCAGGAAGCAACAGTTAGAACTGGACATGGAACAACAGACTGCTTCCAAATCGGGAAAGGAGTTTGTCAAGGCTGTATATTGTCACCCTGCTTATTTAACTTATATGCAGAGTACATCATGAGAAATGCTGGGCTGGAGGAAGCACAAGCTGGAATCAAGATTGCCAGGAGAAATATCAATAACCTCAGATATGCAGATGACACCACCCTTATGGCAGAAAGTGAAGAAGAACTAAAGAGCCTCTCAATGAAAGTGAAAGAGGAGAGTGAAAAAGTTGACTTAAAGCTCAACATTCAGAAAGCTAAGATCATGGCATCTGGACCCATCACTGCATGGGAAATAGATGGGAAACAGTGGAAACAGTGGCTGACTTTATTTTGGGGGGCTCCAAAATCACTGCAGATAGTGATTGCAGCCATGAAATTAAAAGACACTCCTTGGAAGGAAAGTTTTGACCGACCTAGACAGCATATTAAAAGGCAGAGACATTATTTTGTCAACAAAAGTCCGTCTAGTCAAGGCTATGGTTTTTTCAGTGATCATGCATGGAGGATGTGAGAGTTGGACTATAAAGAAAGCTGAGCACCGAAGAATTGATGCTTTTGAACTGTGGTGTTGGAGAAGACTATTGAGAGTCTCTTGGACTGCAAAGAGATCCAACCAGTCCATCCTAAAGGAGATCAGTCCTGGGTGTTCATTGGAAGGACTGATGTTGAAGCTGAAGCTCCAATATTTTGGCCACCTGATGTGAAGAGCTGACTCATTTGAAAAGACCCTGATGCTGGGAAAGATTGAGGGCAGGAGGAGAATTGGACAACAGAGGATGAGATGGTTGAATGGCATCATCGACTCGATGGACATGGGCTTGGGTGGACTCCAGGAGTTGGTGATGAACAGGGAGGCCTGGTGAGCTGGGGTTCATTGGGTCGCAAAGAGTCGGACATGACTGAGTGACTGAACTGAACAGGGTATATGCACGATAGTGTCATTATCGTGTCATATGGTAGTTTTCTTCCTAGTTTTTTAAAGTTTTCCATAGTGGCTGTATCAGTTTACTTTCCCGCCAACAGTGCAAGAGTGTTCCTTTTCCTTCATATCCTCTCCAGCATTTTTTGTTTGTAAATTTCTTGATTATGGCCCTTCTGACTGATGTGAGATGATACCTCGTTGTAGTTTTGATTTGCATTTATCTAATAATGAAGGATGTTGAATATCTATTGTGTGTTTATTAACTATCTATATGTCTTCATTGGAAAAATATCTAGTTAGGTCTTCTGCCCACTTTTTGATTGAGTTGTTTGTTTTTCTGATATTGAGCTGAATGAGCTGTTTGTATATTTTGGAGATTAATCTTTTGTCTATTGTTTCATTTGCTGTTATTTTTTCCAGCAAATTGAGGGTTGTTTTGCCGTGCAAATACTTTTATATTTAATTAGGCCCCATTTGCTTATTTTTGTTTTTATTTCCATTACTCCGGGAGGTAGGCTGTAGAGTATCTTGCTGCGATCTATGTCAAACAGTGTTCTGCCTATCTTTTCCTCTAAGAGTTTTATAGTTTCCAGTCTTACTTTAAGTTTTTTAATTCATTTTGAGTTTATCTTTGTATATGGTGTTAGGAAATGTTCAAATTTCATTCTCTTGTACTCAGCTGTCCAGTTTTCCCAGAACCACTTACTGAAGAGATTACCTTTTCCCCATTGTATTCATGCCTCCTTTGTCAAAGATAAGGTGCCCATAGATTGGTGGGTTTATCTCTTGACATTCTATCTAGTTCCATTGGGTTGTATTTCAATTTTTGTGCCAGTACCATACTGCCTTGATGACTGTAGCTTTGTAGTATTATCTGAAATTAGGAAGGTTGATTCCTCCAGCTTCATTCTCAAGGTTGCTTTGGCTATTCAGGATCTTTTATGTTTCCATGTAAATTGTGGAATTATTTCTTCTGGTTCTGTGAAAAATAATCATTGGCAGTTTGATAGGGGTTGCAGTGAATCCATAGATTGTTTTGGGTAGAATAGTCATTTTCACAATATTAATTCTTCCAATCCAAGAACATGGTATATATCTCTTGATCTGCTTGTCACCTTGATTTCTTTAATCAGTGTCTTATAGTTTTCTGTATACAGTTCTTTTGTCCCTTTAGGTAGGTTTATTCCTAGGTATTTTATTATTTTTGTTGGATTGATGAATGAATTGGTTCCTTAATTTCTCTTTCTGAGTTTTCATTATTAGGGTATAGCAGTGCAAGTGATTTCTGTGTATTAATTTTGTATCTTGCGACTTTACTATAGTCACTGATTAGCTCTAGTATTTTCTGTTGGCTTTTTTTTAGCATTTTATATGTTTAATATCATGTCATCTGCAAACAGTGAGAGTTCTACTTCTTTTCCAATCTGAATTCCTTTTATTTCTTTTTCTTTTCTAATTACTGTGCCTTGACTTCCAAAACTATATTGAATAATAGTAGTGAGAGTGAACATGCTTGTCTTGTTCCTGCTGTTAGAGGAAATGCTTTCAGGTTTTCACCATTGAGAATAGTGTTTGCTGTAAGTTTGTTGTAGATGGCTTTTATTATGTTGTAGTATGTTCCTTCTGGGCTTCCCTGGCGGCTCAGATAGTAAAGAATCTGCCTGTGGTGCAGATTCAGCCTGGGTTCAGTCCCTGGGTTGGGAAGGTCACATGGAGAAGGGAATGGTTACCCACTCCAGTATTCTTGCCTGGAGAATTCCATGGACAGAGGAGCCTAGGGGGCTACAATCCATGGGATCACAAAGAGTCGGACACAACCTGAGCAACTAACACTTTCACTTTCACATGTTCCCTCTATGCCTACTTTCTGTAGAGCTTTTATCATAAATGGGTGTTGAATTTTGTAAAAAAAATTCCTCTGCATCTGTTGAGATGATCATATTGTTTTTATCTTTCAATTTGTTAATATAATATATCAAAATGATTGATTTGCATATATTGAAGAATCCTTGCATCCCTGGGATAAAGCACATTTGATCAGAATGTATGATTTTTTAAATTATTGTTGGCTTCTGTTTGCTAAAATTTTGTTGAGGATTTTTGCATCTATATTCATCAGAGATATTGGCCTGTAATCTTCAGAGATATTGGCCTGTAATTTTCTTTTTTTGTGTTATTCTTATCTGGTTTTGGTATCAGGGTGATGGTGACCTCATAGAATAATTTTCAGAGTTTTCCTTCCCCTGCAATTTTCTGGAAGAGTTTGAACAGGATAGGTATTAACTGTTTTCTAATCTTTTGGTAGAATTCACATGCAACACCATCTGGCCCTGAGCTTTGGTTTGTTGGAAGAGTTTTGATTACAGTTTTGATTCCCATGCTTGTGATTGGTCTGTTCATATTTTCTATTTCTTTCTGGTTCAGTTTTGGAAGGTTATACTTTTCTAAGAATTGCTCCATTTCTTCGAGGTTGTTCATTGTCTTGGCATATAGTTGCTTGTTGTAGTCTCTTATATCCTTTGTATTTCTGTGTTGTCTGTTGTAACCTCCTTTTTCATTTCTAATTTATTGATTTGAGTCTTCTCCTTTTTTTTCTTGATGAGTCTGTCTAATGTTTTGTCAATTTTGTTGACAAAAAACCAGGTTCCTATGTTAGGTTCTTTGGTCTTCTCAAAGAACCAGCTTTTAGTTTTATTGATCTTTGCTATTGCCTCCTTCATTTCTTTTTCAGTTATTTATCTGCTGATCTTTATGATTTCTTTCCTTTTACTAACTTTGGGATTTTCTTGTTTTTCTTTTTCTAGTTACTTTACATGTAAGGTTAGGTTGTTAATTTGATATTTCTCTTGTTTCTTGAGATAGGCCTGAATTGCTATAAGCTTCCACCTTAGCTCTGCTTATGCTTGATTTCTTTAGTGAAATGTTTTTCAGAAATGTTTTGTTTAACCTCCATGTGTTTATGTTTTTAATTTTTTTTCCTGTAGTTGTTGTCTAACAGCATACAGTAAAGATACTTGAAATAATTGCAGTTTTCTAAAAGTTACCAAGGCTTGATTTGTGAACCGAGATGTGATATAACCTGGAGAATGTTCCATGTGCACTTGAGAAAAAAGTGAAATCTACTATTTTGGGATGAAATGCCCAATAGATATGAATTAGGTCCAGCTGGTCCAGTGTATCATTTAAAGCTTGTATCTCCTTATTTATTTTCCATCTAGATGTTCTGTCCACTGGTGTGAGTGGGGTGTTAAAGTCCCCCACTATTACTGTGTTATTGTCAATTTCTTCAATACATGTTAGCATTTGCCTTCAGAGAAGGCAATGGTACCCCACTCCAGTACTCTTGCCTGGAAAATCCCATGGATGGAGGAGCCTGGTGGGCTACAGTCCATGGGGTCACTAAGAGTTAGACATGACTGAGCAACTTGACTTTCACTTTTCACTTTCATGCATTGGAGAAGGAAATGGCAACCCACGCCAGTGTTCCTGCCTTGAGAATCCCAGGGATGGGGGAGCCTGGTGGGCTGCCGTCTATGAGGTCGCACAGAGTCGAACACTACTGAAGCGACTTAGCAGGAGCAGCAGCATTTGCCTTATGTATTGAGGTGCTCCTATGTTGGGTGCCTATATATTTATAATTTTTATATCTTCTTGGATTGATCCCTTGATCATTATGCAGTGTCCTTCATTAACTCTTGTAATAGTCTTTATTTTAAAGTCTATTTTATCTGATATGAGTATTGCTACTCCCACTTTCTTTTAATTTCCATTTGCATGGAATATCTTTTTCCAACCTCTTACTTTCAGTCTGTATGTTTCCCTAGGTCTAAGATGGATCTCTTGTAGACAGCATATGTAGGGGGGTCTTATTTTTGTATCCATTCAGCCAATCTGCATCTTTTGGTTGGACCATTTAGTCTGTTTACCTTTAAGGTAATTATTGGTGTGTGTGACCCTATTACCATTTACTTTATTGTTTTAGGTTTGTTTTGTAGGCCTTTTCTTTCTCTTGTGTTTTAAGAAGTTCCTTTAGCATTTGTTGTAGAGCTGGTTTGGTGGTGCTGAATTCTCTTAACCTTTGCTTGCTTGAAAAGTTTTTGACTTCTCCTTCAAATCTGAATGACATCATTGCTGTATAGAGTAGTCTTGGTTATAGATATTTTCCATTCATTACTCTAAGTATATCTTGCTACTCTCTCTGGCCTACAGATTTTCTGTTGAAAGATCAGCTGTTAGCCTATGGGGATCCCCTTATATGTTATTTGTTGTTTTCCCTTGCTACTTTTAATATTTATTCTTTGTGCTTAATTTTTGTTAGTTTGCTTACTATGTGTTTTGGTGTGTTTCTCCTTGGGTTTATCCTGTGTCAGAGTCTATGGGCTTCCTGGACTTGGGTGACTATTTCTTTTCCTATGTTAGGGAATTTTTCAATGATAATCACAAATATTTTCTTGTACCCTTTTTATTGTCTTCTTCTGGGACCCCTATAATTTGAATGTTGGTGCACTTAATGTTCAAGAGGTCTCTGTGACTGTCCTCATTTCTTTTCATTATTTTTTCTTTATTCTGCTCTGCCTCAGTTATTTTCATCATTCTATCTTCTAGCTCACTTATCCATTCTTCTGTCTCAGTTATTTGCCTGTCAGTTCCCTCTAGTGTATATTTAATCTCAATTATTGATTTTTTAATTGCTGGTTGTTTATTCTTTAATTCTTCTACATATTTGTGAAACACTCCTTGTATTTTCTTGCTATGTGCCTCCAGTCTATTTATCTGTACCTCCATTTCATTTCCAAAATTTTGGATCATCTTTACTATCATTACTCTGAATTCTTTTTCAGTTAGACTGCTTATTTTCTCATCACTTGTTTTGTCTTGTAGCCTTTTACCATGTTCCTTCATCTACTACATGTTTCTCTAACTTTTCCTTTTAAGTTACTGTGTTTGGGGTCTCCTTTCTGCTGGCTGCAAGGTTGTAGGTCCTCTTAATTGTGGAGTCTGCTCTGTGGATGGTGTTGGCCAGTGCCTTGTGAAATTTTTGTTGTTGGGGAGACTTGTGCCTGTGTTCTGGTGGGTGGAGCTTGATCTTGTCTCTTTGAAGGGCAGTGCCATCTATGTCCAGTAGTGTGTTTTGAGGTGTCTGTGGGCTTGGTATGACTTTGGGCATCCTTTCTGCTAATGGCAGGGTTGTGTTCCTGTTTTGCTAAGGATTTGGCTAGAGGCATCCTGCACTGGAGCTTGCTGGCCTTTGGGTGGTGCTTGGTCTTAGTGTGGACCTTGAGGCCTTTGGTAGATCTCTCACCGATTAATGTTCTATGCTGTCAGGAGTTCTCTAATTGTGCAAAGTGCTAGAATCAGGTCTCCCACCTTGGAGCTTCAAGTCAGACTCCTTATTGCAGCACCAAGACTTCACAGGCCACGCATCACAGAAGACAAAACCCCAAGACTAATGGTGAAAGCAACATTCAACATCCAATAACACCCAAAGAAACTCACACACAAAAAAAGAGGAGAGGGAAAAAGGGATAAAAACAGGAGTCAAAAAAGAAGGGAGCAATCAGGCAATGAATAAGCCTCTAAGTGAAAATGAATACTAAAAACTAGACTAGCAAAAATACAGAATCAAAAACATTGAAAAAATACATGGGGAAAATGAGATATAACTAATGAGTATTGTAAAAATAGGAAAATAAAATGACTTTATTTAAAATCGAGGTGTTTTAAAAAGAAAAAAGGAGGAGGCAGTCCTAAGATGATGGAGGAATAGGACGGGGAGACCACTTTCTCCCCCACAAATTCATCAAGAGAACATTTGAATGCTGAGAAAATTCCACAAAACAACTTCTGAATGCCAGAAGAGGACATCAGGCACCCAGAAAAACAACCCATTGTCTTTGAAAGGAGGTACGACAAAATATAAAAGATAAAAAGAGAGACAAAAGAGGTAGAGATGGAGCTCCATCCTGGGAAGGGAGTCTTAAAAAAGAGAGAAGTTTCCAAACACCAGGAAACACTCTCACTGCCGAGTCTGTGGCGAGCCTTGGAACCAGAGAAGGCAACATAATTGGGAGGAAAAATAAATAATTAAAACCCACAGATTACATGCCCAACAGTAACTCTCACAGGGGAGAAGCAGCACAGCCCAACGGTAACTCCCGCAGCAGAGAAGCAGCACAGATGCCTGCATTCACCACTAGCAAGCGGGGGCTGGACAGGGAGGCACGGGCTGCATTGCTTAGAGTAAGAACGGGGCCTGAATGCCCTGAGGGAAATCTGAGGGAACTAACTTGGGCTAGCAAACCAGACTGTGGGATAACTACCATGCAAAAAGCCCTAACCTAAGACACCGCCAGGCCTGCTCACAGAACAAAGGACTGAGCAGAGCTAGCCAGCTGCAGGTCAGCCCATCCCCCTCTGGTGACAGGCAGACGAGGGCAGCCAGAGCCAGAAGGCGGCAATCATGGCCCCTGAGAGGCATTATCTACCAAACTGCAAGCAGGCTTTGCTGCTAACCAGGACTTCTTGGGATTCTGTATGGTCAATATCTGCCTGAGAAGGTGTGCCAGTTGTATAACCAGAAAACCGAGTGGCAGGGACAGGGGAGGCAATAAATCACAGTGACTGTGCTTGCCAAACACCTGGTCACCTGAGCTGCTCAGACCTGGGAAGGGCACAAAATGTAGGCCCAACCGAGTCTGCGCCTCTGAGGACTACCCAAATACCTGAACCTTAGACCTGGGAAGTGCATACAATCCAGGGCCGGCCTCAGACAGTTCCCAGCAGAGCAACCTAGAGCCTAAGCAGTGTAGATGGGGAAAGCACACACGCCATGAGCAGGGGCAAACCCAGTGTGGCCGAGACACTGCAAACACATGCCAATGTTATTTTTTTGCAGTGTCCCTCCCTCCCCACAGCACGACTGAACATGTGAGCCTAAAAAAGTGTCCCCCACCGCCCCCTTGTGCCAGGGTGGATATTAGACACTGAAGAGACCAGGAAACAGAAGAAGCTAAAACAGAGGGACCCTCCTTGGTAGTGACAGGTGCAATAGATTAAAACCCTGTAGTTAGTACTGACTACATAGGAAGGGGCCTATAGATCTTGAGAAATAAAAGCCAGATCAAAGAATTATCTGAAAATGAACTGACCCCACGCTGCCCACAACACCAGAGAAAGTCCTAGATATATTTTTTACCATTTTTACTATCATTCTTTTAATTTTCATTTTTATAACCTAATATTACTTTGCAAAAAAAGACATCCTATTTTTTAAAGCAAACTTCATATATATATATATTTTATAATTTTTGTGACTTTGTTTTTTTTTTATTTTTCTTTAACATTGTATTTTTGAAAATCCAACCTCTACTCTAGATTTTTAATCTCTGCTTTTTGGTATTTATTATCAATTTTGTACCTTTAAGAAACCAATCTTCAGTACCCATTTTTACATGGGAGCAAGATTACTGGCTTGACTACTCTCTCCCCCTTTGGACTCTCCTTTTTCTCCACCAGGTCGCCTCTATCTCCTCCCTCCCCCTTCTCTTTTCTGCCCAACTCTGTGAATCTCTTTGTGTGTTAAGAACAGTGGAGAACACTTAGGGAACTGACTACTGGCTGGATCTGTCTCTCTCCTTTTGATTCCCCCCCTTTATCCACCTGGCCACCTCTGTCTCCTTCCTCCCTCTTCTCATCTCTGTAACTCTGTGAACATCTCTGAGTGGTCCATACTGTGGAGGGCACATAAGGAAGTGATTACTGGCTAGCTTGCTCTCTCCTCTTTTGATTCCACCTCATCTCATCTAGGTCACCTCTATCTCCCTCCTCCCTCTTCTCTTCTCCATGTAACTCTGTGAACCTCTCTGGGTGTCCCTCACTGTGGAGAAACATTTCATCTTTAATGTAGATGTTTTATCAATGGTGCTGTATACATGGAGAAGTCTTGAGGCTACTGTAAAAATAAGACTGAAAACCAGAAGCAGGAGGCTTAAGTCCAAATCCTGAGAACACTTGAAACTCCTGACTCCAGGGAACATTAATCGACAGGAGCTCATCAAATGCCTCCATACCTACACTGAAACCAAGCACCACCCAAGGGCCAACAAGTTCCAGAGCAAGATATACCACATGAATTCTCCAGCACCACAGGAACACAGCCCTGCGCTTCAGTATACAGGCTGTTCAAAGTCACTCCAAACCCACTGACATCTCATAACTTATTACTGGACACTTCATTGCACTCCAGAGAGAAGAAATCCAGCTGCACCCACCAGAACATGGACATAAGGTTCCCTAACCAGGAAACCTTGATAAGCCACCCATACAACCCCACCCACAGCGAGGAAACTCCACAATAAAGAGAACTCCACAAACTGCCAGAATACAGAAAGGCCACCCCCAAACACAGCAATATAAACAAGATGTACAGACAGAGAAATACCCAGCAAGTAAAGGAACAGGATAAAAGCCCACCAAACCAAATGAAAGAGGAGGGATAGGGAATCTACCTGATAAAGGATCCAGAATAATAATAAAAATGACCCAACATCTTGAAAACAAAATAGAATCACAGATAAATAGCCTGGAGACAAGGATTGAGAAGATGCAAGAAAGGTTTGAAAAGGACCTAGAAGAAATAAAAAAGAGACAATATATAATGAATAATGCAATAAATGAGATCAAAAACACTCTGCAGGGAACAAATAGTAAAATAATGGAGGCAGAAGATAGGATAAATGTGGGAGAAGATAGAATGGTAGAAATAAATGAATCAGAGAAGAAAAAAGAAAAACGAATTTAAAGAAATGAGGACAATCTTAGAGACCTCTGGGACAATGTTAAATACCCCAACATTCGAATCATAGGAGTCCCAGAAGAAAACAAAAAGAAAGACCATGAGAAAATACTTGAGGAGATAATAGTTGAAAACTTCCCTAAAATGGAGAAGGAAAATATCACCCAAGTCCAAAAAACCAGAAAGACCCAAACAGGATACACCCAAGGCGAAACACCTCAAGACACATATTAATCAAATTAATAAAGATCAAACACAAAGAACAAATATTAAAAGCAGCCAGGGAAAAACAGCAAGTAACACACAAAGGGATTCCCATAAGGATAACAGCTGATCTTTCACTAGAAACTCTTCAGGCCAGGAGGGAATGGCAGGCCATACTTAAAGTGATGAAAGAAAATAACCTACAGCCCAGGTTGCTGTACTCAGCAAGGATCTCATTCAATATGAGGGAGAAATCAAAAGCTTTCCAGACAAGCAAAAGCTGAGAGAATTCAGCACCACCAAACTAGCTCTCCAACAAATGCTAAAGGATACTCTCTAGACAGGAAACACAAAAAGGGTGTATAAACTCGAACCCAAAACAATAAAGTAAATGCAACAGGATCATACTTATCAATAATTACCTTAAATGTAAATAGGTTGAATGCCCTAACCAAAAAAAGAGACTGGTAGAATGGATACAAAAATAAGACCCCTATATATGTTGTCTACAACAGACCTCAAAACAAGGGACACATAGCCTGAAAGTGAAGGGCTGGAAAAAGATATTCCATACAAATAAAGACCAAAAGAAAGCAGGAGTAGCAATACTCATATCAGATAAAATAGACTTCAAAACAAAAGCTATGAAAAGAGACAAAGAAGGACACTACATAATGATCAAAGGATCAATCCAAGAAGATGTAAAAATTATAAATATATATGCACCCAACATAGGAGCACCACAATATGTAAGACAAATACTAACAAGTATGAAAGGGGAAATTAACAATAACACAATAATAGTGGGAGACTTTAATACCCCACTCACACCTATGGATAGATCAGCTAAACAGAAAATTAACAAGGAAACACAAACTTTAAATGATACAATAGACCAGTTAGACCTAATTCATATCTATAAGGACATTTCACCTCCAAAACAATGAATTTCACCTTTTTCTCAAGCACACACGGAACCTTTTCCAGGATAGATCACGTCCTGGGCCATAAACCTAGCCTTGGTAGATTCAAAAAAATTGAAATCATTCCAAGCATCTTTTCTGACCACAATGCAGTAAGATTAGATCTCAATTACAGGAGAAAAACTATTAAAACTTCCAACATATGGAGGCTCAACAGCATGCTGCTGAATAACAAATCACGGAAGAAATCAAAAAAGAAATCAAAATATGCATAGAAACGAATGAAAATGAAAACACAACAACCCAAAACCTGTGGGACACTGTGAAAGCAGTGTTAAAGGGAAGGTTCATAGCAATACAGGCATACCTCAAGAAACAATAAAAAAATCAAATAAATAACCTAACTCTACACCTAAAGCAATAGAGGGAGGTGGGAGGGAGGTTCATGTTTGGGAACGCATGTAAGAATTAAAGATTTTAAAATTTTAAAAATAAAAAACTAAAAAAAAAAAAAAAGAAATGAAGAACCTCAGGGTTAGTAGAAGGAGAGAAATCTTAAAAATTAGGGCAGAAATAAATGCAAAAGAAACAAAAGAGACCAGAGCAAAAATCAACAAAGGCAAAAGCTGGTTCTTTGAGAGGATAAATGAAATTGACAAACCATTAGCCAGACTCATCAAGAAACAAAGGGAGAAAAATAAAATCAGTAAAATTAGGAATGAAAATGGAGAGATCACAACAGACAACACAGAAATACAAAGGATCATAAGAGACTGCTATCAGCAATTAAATGCCAATAAAATGGACAACGTGTAAGAAATGGACAAATTCTTAGAAAAGTACAACTTTCCAAAACTGAACCAGCAAGAAATAGAAAATCTTTACAGACCCATCACAAGCACGGAAATTGAAACTGTAATCAGAAATCTTCCAGCAAAAAAAAGCCCAGGTCCAGACGGCTTCATAGCTAAATTCTACCAAAAATTTCGAGAAGACCTAACACCTATCCTACTCAAACTCTTCGAGAAAATTTCAGAGGAAGGTAAACTTCCAAACTCATTATATGAGGCCACCATCACCCTAATACCAAAACCTTGACAAAGATGCCACACAAAAAAAGGAAAACTACAGGCCAATATCACTGATGAACATAGATGCAAAAATCCTTAACAAAATTCTACCAAACAGAATCCAACAACATATTAAAAAGATCATACATCATGACCAAGTGGGCTTTATCCCAGGGATGCAAGGATTCTTCAATATTCACAAGTCAATCAATGTGATACACCACATTAACAAACTGAAAAATAAAAGTCATATGATTATCTCAATAAATGCAGAGAAAGCCTTTGACAACATTCAATGTCCATTTATGATAAAACTCCCCAGAAAGCAGGAATAGAAGGAACATATCTCAACATAATAAAAGCTATATATGACAAACCCACAGCAAACATTATCCTCAATGCTGAAAATTTGAAAGCCTTTCCCCTAAAGTTAGGAACAAGACAAGGGTGCCCACTCTCACCACTACTATTCAACACAAGTTTGGAAGTTTTGGCGACAGCAATCAGAGCAGAAAAACCAATAAAAGGAATCCAGATTGCAAAAGAAGAAGTAAAACTCTCACTGTTTGCAGACGACACGATCTCTGCATAGAAAGCCCTAAAGACTCCACCAGAAAATTACTAGAGCTAATCAATGAATATAGTAAAGGTGCAGGATATAAAATCAACACACAGAAATCCCTTGCATTCCTATACACTAACAATGAGAAAACAGAAATAGAAATTAAGGAAACAGTTCCATTCACCATTGCAATGAAAAGAATAAAATACTTAGGAATACATCTACCTAAAGAAACAAAAGACCTATATATAGAAAACTATGAAACACTGGTGGAAGAAATCAAAGAGGACACTAATAGATGGAGAAATATACCGTGTTCATGGATCAGCAGAATCAATATAGTGAAAATGAGTATACTACCCAAAGCAATCTATAGATTCAGTGCAATCCCTATCAAGCTACCAACAGTATTTTTCAGAGAGCTATAACAAATAATTTCACAATTTGTGTGGAAATACAAAAAACCTTGGTAGCCAAAGTGATCTTGAGAAAGAAGAATGGAACTAGAGGAATCAACCTGCCTGACTTCAGGCTCTACTACAAAGCCACAGTTATCAAGACAGTATGGTACTGGCACAAAGACAGAAATATAGATCAATGGAACAAAATAGAAATCCCAGAGATAAATCCACGCACCTATGGACACCTTATCTTTGACAAAGGAGGCAAGAATATACAATGGAGCAAAGACAATCTCTTTAACAAGTGGTGCTGGGAAAACTGGTCAACCACTTGTAAAAGAATGAAACTAGAACACTTTCGAACACCATACACAAAAATAAACTCAAAATGGATTAAGATCTAAACATAAGACCAGAAACTATAAAACTCCTAGAGGAGAACATAGGCAAAACACTCTCCGACATAAATCACAGCAGGATCCTCTATGATCCACCTGCCAGAATATTGGAAATAAAAATAAACAAATGGGACCTAACTAAAATTAAAAGCTTCTGCACAACAAAGGAAACTGTAAGCAAGGTGAAAAGACAGCCTTCAGAATGGGAGAAAATAATAACAAATGAAGCAACTGACAAAGAATTAATCTTAAAAATATACAAGCAGTTCATGCAGCTCAATTCCAGAAAAATTAAAGACCAATCAAAAAGTGGGCCAAAGAACTAAACAGACATGTCTCCAAAGAAGACATATGGATGGCTAACAAACACATGAAAAGATGCTCAACATCACTCATTATCAGAGAAATGCAAATCAAAACCACAATGAGGTACCATTTCATGCCAGTCAGAATGACTGCTATCCGAAAGTCTACAAGCAATAAATGCTGGAGAGGGTGTGGAGAAAAGGGAACCCTCTCACACTGTTGGTGAGAATGCACACTAGTATAGCCACTATGGAGAACAGTGTGGAGATTCCTTACAAATCTAGAAATAGAACTGTCATATGACCCAGCAATCCAACTGCTTGGCATACACACCGAGGAAACCAGAATTGAAAGAGACACGTATACCTCAACGTTCATTGCAGCACTATTTATAAGAGCCAGGACATGGAAACAACCTAGATGTCCATCGGCAGATGAATGGATAAGAAAGCTGTGATACATATACACAGTGGAGTACTACTCAGCCATTAAAAAGAATACATTTGAATCAGTTCTAATGAGGTGGATGAAACTGGAGCTTATTATACAGAGTGAAGTAAGCCAGAAAGAAAAACACCAATACAATATACTAATGCATATGTATAGAATTTAGAAAGATGGTAATGACAACCCTGTATATGAGACAGGAAAAGAGACACAGATGTATAGAACAGTCTTTTGGACTCTGTGGGAGAGGGCAAGGGTGAGATGATTTGGGAGAATGGCATTGAAACATGTATAATATCATATGTGAAATGATCGCCAGTCCAGGTTTGATGCATGATACAGGGTGCTCAGGGCTGGTGCACTGGGATGACCCAGAGGGATAGTATGGGGAGGGACATGGGAGGTGGGTTCAGGATGGGGAACACATGTACATCTGTGGCAGATTCATGTCAATGTATGGCAAAACTAATACAATATTGTAAAGTAATTAGCCCCAATTAAATAAATTTATATTAAAAAAGTAAAAATAATTTTTTAAAATAAAATGAATAAATAAAAAATAAGAAAAAATGTTATAAAATAAAAGTTTAAGGAATAAGAAAAAACAATGTTAGAACAATATGAAAAAGAATAGAAAGAAAAAATATATAGAGATGATAGTAAAGATAATTTCCTCATAATTCCTCCATTGTCCTCTTCCCAAAATGTGCTCCAGACAATCTGCCTACTCAAGAAGACCTCCAACATTTCTAGGAAGGTCTCTGGACCTGCTGTGGGTACTGTGAGGTCAGTGCAAACTCAGATCTTTCCTTAGTCCAGCTTGTACTTACTTCCAAGGTGCACAATCGCCCTAAAGTCCACAGTCTCTGCTAACTGCAGCGATATAATCTGCACCTATGGCTGCAGGAGCTGATTCTCTTCCTCTTCTTTGGTCACACAGTCCCTAGTGCTCCACTTGGTTTTGGGTCCGCCTCTATTTGTAGGCTGCCCTCCAGTGTTCCCCACCCAAACAAGAGGAGGCAAAGGCCAAGGCTTATTAGGGCTCACTTTCTCAGTTGGACTGGGGAGAGGGGGGAGTTTGGAAGCCACAACTGAGATGTATTAAGGAGTGCCTGAGGCTGTGGAGATCTGAAGGATGTTGTTACAGTCTGAGGCAGTTCATATGTTCTCTCATAGGAATTGGCCTCGCGTTGTATGTTCCTAGGGAAAGTCAAGCTACTTAGACTCCCAGGAAGGTGTGGGCAGTAATCTGTGTCTGCTCACAGCTTGGCGGCAACTGCTGCCTCTGGGGTTGGGACTGTAGCGGCGGCATTTTGTTGCTGCCTCAGGCCCTCTCCCTGGTTTTGGCAGTGGCTTATTTCCCCTCTCTGGTATCATAAACTTTAGACATGCCATGTCTGCTGACTTTGATGGCCACCCACTGGGCAGCACAGCCACTGCCTGTGAGTACATGGAGTTAGAGTGTCCTGGCAACAAGAATCTCTTGCCTCTCTGGCAGGCCCAGTCTTTACCCTAGACTGCCTCAGCTGTGTCGTACTAGCCCCCTCAGAGTATCTTCAGGGAAGTCAACCCCTGTCTTCTCCTTGGGGTCTGACCCACTGAACCTGAGCCTCAGTACCCAGCCCCCACTCTCCTTGGTGGGTGCAGGAGTACTGTTCACTTCTTGTCTGGGAAGTGCTGCTCAGCAATGATCTCCCTGGTGAATTCTTTCTGTTTTGCCTTCCAAGCACCTGTTGTTGCATTCATCTCTAAGGTTCCAAAGCTCCTCACTGACCTCACCTGTGAGGGGGTGTCTGAGTGTGTAGAAAGTTTTCCTCCTTCAGGACTGTCTCCCCAAAGCGCAGGTCCCCGTCCTGAAATCCTTTACTTCTTTTTTTATCTTTATCTTTTGCCCTACCTTGTTCTAAGGAGATTGGTTTGCCTTTTGGAAGTCTGAGGTCTTCTGCCAACATTCAGAAGTTGTTCTGTAGGAGTTGTTCCATATGCACATAAATTTTTGATATATTTGTGTGGTGAGAGGTGGTTTCCCCATCTTTTTCCTCCACCATCTTGGAAGTTCTCCCCACCACTTTACTTTTAACCTCTGTATCTCTATATTTAAAGTGGGTTTCTTACAGACAATATATAGTTGGGTATTCTTTTTTATTGCCTGTCCTTTTATTGGTATATTTAGACCATTGATATTTAAAATGATTTTTATATAGTCATATCTACCAGTGCTACTATTTTCAAAACCAGGTCTTTATTTTATTATTGTTTTTGAGAATGGATATGCTTTTAATAATGTCATCTCCTTACTGCACAGATACTAGCTACATTTCCTTGACTTTACTTGCCCATAAATTTGAAAACTAAATCTGCTCAGGATAGTATAAAAATGACCGGGAGAAAACATCCAAGGAGAAACAGCTAAAAATCTCTTAGCCTAACTTAATCCTCATAGGAACATTATGAGCTATTTTCTGACATAGGTGTGTGCAATGATTTTCCTAATTTCACAGCAGAGGAAGCAGAAGGCATCTCAGGTCCCACAGCAAACAATGGCTGAGACTGGCACTTGAACCCAAGTGGTCTAGCTCATTACCCCTGTTCTTTAAGTTAATCACATTAAGCAGTTGGGGTCCTGATCATTTTGAAGGGGTGGCAACTGCATACACCAATATCTTCTGTGATCTGCTACTGTGACTAGGGAAGAAGAATGTTCCTTGAGTGCTCTCTCTGGCCCCCAAGATCTCTTTCATGCTGTTCCTCTGCCTGGACAACTCATCACCGACTCTCCATTGGGCTAACTCCTACTCATCCATTGGGCTAACTCCTACTCATCCTGTAAATCTGAACTTACCAGTCACTTGGGGAGACTTATACCTTTCAGTTCAGTTCAGTCTCTCAGTCGTGCCTGACTCTTTGTGACCCCATAGACTGCAGCATACCAGGCTTCTCTGTGTATCACCAACTCCTGGAGCTTGCTCAAACTCATGTCCATCGAGTTGGTGATGCCATCGAACCATCTTATCCTCTGTCGTCCCTTTCTCCTCCTGCCTTCAATCTTTCCCATCATTAGGGTCTTCAATGAGTCAGTTCTTCACATCAGGTGGCCAAAATATTGGAACTTCACCTTATGCACTTAAGCAAAATTATAGTCCACATGCTTATACCCTTAAGCACATGGTCTTATACTCTTAAGCAATATTATAGTCCATGGGCTTCTAGAGCCCACTGAATTCTGCTCATCACACAGGGTAGTCGTCATAGCTGAAGATTATGTGTTGTCTGCCTTGCCATATCTGTGAATTCCCCCAAAGCAGTGTCTATGTCTGCCTTTTTTAGCTGTGCATCACTTATGTGCCTTACCTAAATGTCTCCTGGAAAGCTTTCTGTGTTTCTGTAGAAAGTACTCTCTTCCATTCTGCACACAGCTCTTCAAAATTTCTCACCTCTCATCAGACCTTTTCTTTCACTTACCATCTCCAATCATAACATAGAAGCCTGACTACTAAATCAAGGAAGGCTACTAAATCAAGGAAGGAGGGAAAAAATCCAGTAACTTCTTTAAAAACAGTTCTACTGCAATTATAGTTAATATACCAAAAAATTTACCCATTGTAACTCTTTAATTAAGAAACTTTACAGGAAATGTTTACAGTAGTACAAGCATTACCACCCACAATCCAGTTCAAAACCATTTTCATTATTGATAAAAGTTCCCTCATACTCATTTTAACAGCTTTATTTGTAAATAAATATACAATTTGACCTTTTGACATATGAATATACTTGTGAAACAGTCACCACAGTCAAGGTAGTGACTATATACTTGTCTCTGTCTAACCTCTCTCGCTACTCTTTATCCCCATGTAGCCATTGATCTAATTTTCTATCATATTTATCAGTTTCTATTTCCTAGTTTTATATAAATTGAATGACATGTAATTTCTTTCTGGGTTCTTTCATTCAGGTAATTATTTTGAGATTCATCCATCTTGAATTATTGTGAGTTATTTTCATCGTGGTTGCTTTGAAGATTATAATATGCCATTTAATTAAGTCAGTCTGCTACAGATTAATATAAATCTAAATGCAGTAATATATAGAAAATTTGCCCCATTATAGCACCCTTCCTCTCTCCTTTATGCTATTATTTCATATATATTTTTATGTTATAAGCCCCAAAATACAACAGTGTTTAATTTTTCATTAAGTAATTTTATATTTTAAAGAAACTAAGAAAAATATATAATTCATATTTATATATTTTGAGTATAAATACTACATATAGTATTTCCACATCAGTCAGTTCAGTCAGTCAGTTCAGTTGCTCAGTCATGTCCGACTCTTTGCAACCCCATGAATCACAGCACGCCAGGCCTCCCTGTCCATCACCAACTCCCAGAGTTCACTCAAACTCATGTCCATTGAGTCAGTGATGCCATCCAGCCATCTCATGCTCTGTCGTCCCCTTCCCCTCCTTCCCCGAATCCCTCCCAGCATCAGTCTTTTCCAGTGAGTCAACTCTTCACATGAGGTGGCCAAAGTACTGGAGTTTCAGCTTTAGCATCAGTCCTTCCAATTAACACCCAGGACTGATCTCCTTTAGGATGGACTGGTTAGATTTTCTTGCAGTCCAAGGGACTCTCAAGAGTCTTCTCCAACACCGCAGTTAAAAAGCATCAATTCTTCGGTGCTCAGCTTTCTTCACAGTCCAACTCTCACATCCATACATGACCACTGGAAAAACCATAGCCTTGACTAGATGGACCTTTGTTGGCAAAGTAATATCTCTGCTTTCTAGGTTGCTGTGATACCCATAGGTTTCTAGATACCTATGCTGTCTAGGTTGGTCATAACTTTCCTTCCAAGGTGCCGGGAGCCAGCGTGGAGGATCCCACCCATGGCAAAGGTCATGAGGAAGAGGCCTGATGGGCAAAGGCGAGATCAGGCCTCAAGGGGCCCCCCTTCTCGAGCATCTACCCCAAAACCAGAATCTGTTTTTTCATGACTTTCACCAACTCCTCTGACATTAACAGGGAGCTATCCCTGACCACCTTTCTCTGGAGAAAATCAACTTTGGGCTCTAGCTAATAAATCTCCTGGGCATGAAAAGAGTGTTTCAATTCAAACCCCCTGTTAGCATTCTAGCTTACTTGGCAGGTTTATCCAGACTCTTGCAGCATTGTTGAGCCAATGCTTGCTGCCAAGTTCTCACATCCCTTATCCATTGTGTTCCTGGGAGTGCATATAGTCAGGATGTAGAAAAAACAAGCAGCAGCTTTAGCATTAGCAACATTAGACTTTGAGTTAATAAGTTCTTTCTTTGCTGTAACCCCCTGAATCTTTGCTCCATAAAAATGTAACTCTGTACTTTAAGGGTGATGCAGGCTAGAAATTTAAGAAGAAACACTTCAAGGGAAAATTATTGTTCTGGCTGACCAACCTTTATCAAAAAGAGGTCATAAAATATCAACAGGTCTCCGGGCCAGAAGATAATGTACAAAAATTAAGACTCTTGCAGGAAAGAACCTGATATTGATAAAAGTTAATACTGATGGAATGTTGAGTTGACTGCATTTTTCACTTTGCTCAATGTACAACTCAGGGTATAAAAGCCCTCTCTGAAAATAAAGTGAGGGGCCTTGCTCTTTGAAGCTTGGTCACCCTGTGTCATTCTTTCCTTATCTCTTTCTCTGTCTTTCTACATTCACTGACGTCGTCCATCCTGAGGATATCCCTGGACTCTGCTGAGGCTGGACCTTGGTACCAAAGAGTAAGTGTCTTAATTTCATGGCTGCAATCACCATCTGCAGTGATTTTGGAGCCCCCCAAAATAAAGTCTGACACTGTTTCCACTGTTTCCCCATCTATTTCCGATGAAGTGATGGGACCAGATGCCATGATCTTAATTTTCTGAATGTTGAGCTTTAAGTCAACTTTTTCACTTTCCTCTTTCACTTTCATCAAGAGGCTTTTTAGTTCCTCTTCACTTTCTGCCATAAGGGTGGTGTCATCTGCATATCTGAGGTTATTGATATTTCTCCCGGCAATCTTGATTCCAGCTTGTGCTTCCAGCCCAGTGTTTCTCATGATGTACTCTGCATATAAGTTAAATAAGCAGGGTGACAATATACAGCCTTGACGTACTCCTTTTCCTATTTGGAACCACATATATTTATTATTTCTGGTGCTTCTCATGCATCTCATGTTTTCAAGCTAATGCCTGATATAATTTCCTCTCAGTGTATAGTATCCCCCTTCGGATTTCATATAGGGCAGGTCTGCTAGCAATAAATCCTCTTAGTTTTTATTAATATTTATCTGGGAATGTCATTATTTCCTTTTATTTTTGAATGATAGTTTCACTAGATATAGAATTTTGGTTGCCTTTTTTTCCTTTCAGTACTTTGAATACATTATTCTACTATTTTCTGGCTCCCATGGCTTCTTTATTTTTGTGGTGCACATTTGGCTTTTTTAATTTCTATTTTAATTGGAAGATAATTGCTTTACAATGCTGTGTTGGTTTCTGCTGTACAACAACATGAATCAGCCATAAGTGTGTGTGTGTGTGTGTATTCCTTCCCTCTTGGGCCTCCCTCCCCTCCTCGGTTTACCCCTCTAGGTCATCACAGAGTGCCAACCTGGGCTTCCTGTGCTTTACAGCAACTTCCCACTAGCTAGCTATTTTACACATGGTAATGTATGTATGTCAGCGCTACTTTCTCAATTCATTCTACCCTCTCCTTTCCCTGCTGTGTCCACAAGTCCATTCTCTATGTCTGCATCTCCATTCCTTCCCTGCAAACAGGGTCATCAGTAATATTTTTCCAGATTCCTTAAATATGCATTAATTTACAATATTAGTTTTTCTCATTCTACTTGCTTCACTCTGTACCACAGGCTCTAGGTTCATCTGCCTCACTACAACTGATTCAAATTCGTTCATTTTTATGACCAAGTAATACTCCATTGCCTATATTTACCACATCTTCTTTATCCATTTATCTGTCAATGGACATCTAGGTTGCTTCCATGTCCTGGCTATTGTAAATGTGCTGCTATGAACATTGGGGTACATGCTTTTTATTTTGAATTATGGTTTTCTCAAGGTATATGCCCAGTAGATGGATTCCTGGGTCATATGGTAGTTTTATTCCTAGTTTTTTAAAGAATCTATATACTGTTCTCTGTAATGGCTATATTAATTTGTATTGCCACCAACAGTTCAGGAAGGTTCCCTTTTCTCCACATCCTCTCCAAAATTTATTGTTTGTAGATTTTTTAATGATGGCCATTCTGGCTGGTGTGAGGTGATACTTCATTGTAGTTTTGACTTGCATTTATTTAATAATTAACAATATTGAGCATCTTTTGATGTGTTCATTGGCCATTTGCATGTCTTCTTTGGAGAAATGTCTGTTTAGGTCCTCTGCCCACTTGTTGATTGGGTTATTTGTTTTTCTGATATTAAGCTGTGTGAGTTGCTTATATCTTTTGAAGATTAATCATTTGTCAGTTGCTTCATTGCAATTATTACCACCCCCCTGCATTCTGAAGGTTGTCTTTTCATCTTATTCAGAGTTTCCTTTGCTGTGCAAAAGGTTTTAAGTTTAATTAGGTCCCATTTGCTTATTTCTGTTTTTATTTCCATTACTCTAGGAGGTGGGTCAGAGAGGAACTTGCTGTGATTTATGTCAAAGAGTGTTCTTTCCTCTAAGAGCTTTATAGTTTCTGACCTTGCATTTAAGTCTTCAATCCATTTTGAGTTTATTTTTATGTATGGTGTCAGGGCATGTTCTAATTTCACATCTTTTACACATAGCTGTCCAGTTTTCCCAGCACCATTTATTGAAGTGACTGTTTTCTCCATTGTGTGGTCTTGCCTCCTTTGTCAAAGGTAAGGTGCCTATAGGTGTATAGATTTATCTCTAGGCTTTCTGTCTTATTCCATTGATCTGTATTTCTGTTTTTGTGCCAATACCATACTGCCTTGATGACTGTAGCTTTGTAGTATAGTCTGAAGTCAGGAAGTTTGATTCCTCCAGCTCCATTTTTCTTTCTCAAGATTACTGTGGCTCTCTGGGGTCTTTTGTGTTTACATACAAATTGTTAAATTTTTTATTCTAGTTCTGTGAACAATGCCATTGGTAGTTTGATAAGGATTGCCTTTAATCTGTAGATTGCTTTGGGTAGTATAATAATTTTCACAATATTGATTTTTCCAATCCGAGGACATGTTATATCTCTCCATTTTGTATCCTGAAACTTTGCTAAATTCATTGATTAGCTCTAGTGATTTTCTGGTGGCACATTTAGGGCTTTTTAAATTTATTTTTTAATTTTACAATATTGTATTGGTTTCTGCCATACAACAATGCAAATTAGTCATAATTATATATGTAAAAAATATATATAGATAGATATGTAAAAATATATATAGATAGATATAGATATCCCCTTCCACTTGAGCCTCCCTTCCACCCCCTCTTCTCATCCTACTCCTCTAGGTCATCACAGAGTACCAGACTAGGCTCCCTTTGTTATATAGCAGCTTCCAACTGTATGTCAATGCTACTTTCTCACTTTGTCCCATCGTCTCCTTACTTCGTTGTATCCTCAAGTCCTATCTCTATGGTTTCTGTGTGAGGTCAGCTATTAACATATTGTTATTCTACTGTAAGTGATCAGTCATTTTTCTCTTGTTCCTTTAAATATTTTCTCTTTTTGTTTTAGCATGTTGACTATGATGTATCTAGTTAAGGATAGCTTTTCTCTTTATTGGGCTTCTTAGATCTATATATATTGTTTCTATTACAGTTCATAAATGTTGGCTATTATTTCCTCAAATATTTTTCCACCTTTTTCTCCCCTCTCCTTCTGGCATTCCTACTTAATGTATATTTAGGTGTATACTATGTTGTTTCTCTGAAACTGTTCATTTTTCTTTATTTTTTATTCTTATTGCTCTTATTTAAAAATTTCTTGTAAGATATAATTGACATACAGTGTCATGTCAATTAGTTATATTAGTATCAGGTGTATAGCATAATGATTTAATATTTGTATATGTTGTGAAATGATTACAATGCATAGTTACCATCTATCACTATACATAGTTACAGAATTTTCTTGTGATGAGAACTTTGAAGATCTACTTTCCTAGATCTTAACTCTTAGATGGAACTTTCAAAGATAGAAGGCAGTATTATTAACTACAGTTGTCATGCTCTAAATTATATCCCCAAGACTTAATTATTTTATAACTAGACTCCTTCACTCATTTTGCCATCCACAAAGCCCCACTCCTGATAACTAGCAATGTGTTCTCTGTACCTATGAGCTTTTTTTTTGGTTTCTAGTTTCTTTATATAAGTGAGATCATATGGTATTTGTCTTTCTCTGTCTGGCTTACTTAGCATAATGCCCCAGAGATTTCATTATTTTTATACTTGAATAATATTCCATTATATATATATGTGTGTGTGTGTGTGTGTGTGTGTGTGTGTGTGTGTGTGTGTACACATGCTAAGTCACTTCAGTCATGTCAAACTCTTTGCAACCCTATGGACTGTAGCCCACCAGACTCCTGTCCATGGGATTCTCCATGCAAGAATACTGGAGCAGGTTGCCATAACCTCTTCCAGGGGATCTTCCTGAATCAGGGATTGAATCTATATCGCTTATGTTTCCTGCATTTTCATGTGGGTTCTTTACCACTAGTGCTACCTGGGAAGCCCATACACACACACACACACACACACACACACACACACACACACACGTATATATATATCACATTTTAGTTATCCATTTATATTTGACAGATATTTTATTTATTTCCACATCTTGGCTATTGTAAATAATGCTGCAATGAATGTGGAGGTGCATGTATCTTTTTGAGTTAGTGTTTTCATTTCCTTAAGTAAGACTCAGAAGCCAAATTGCTAGATCATATCCTCTCTACTCTTTAGATAAAGTAGTTCTCTTGATATATAGTCAAGTCCACTGACTCTTCTTCTGACATCTCAAATCTGCTGTTGCATCCCTTTAGTGAATTTTTAATTTTATGATTGAACTTTTCAACCCCAGAATTTACATTTGGTCCTTTTTAATAGTTAAACTTTATCTATTGGACTCTCTATTTGTTTTGTCATTGTCATCATATTTTCCATTAGTTATTTTAATATAATTTCCTTTAATTCTTTCAACATATACATATATCTTGTTTTATTATGCTTTACTTTATTGCATTTCACAAATATTGCTTTTTTAACACATTTAAAGTTTGTGGCAATCATGCAATGTCACGGTTAGAATTTTTAGCAATAAACTATTTTAAAATTAAGGCATGTATATTGTGTTTTTAGACATGATGCTATCACATACTTAATAGATTACAGTATATTATAAATATAACTTTTATATATACTAGGAAACCAAAAATTTGTGTGACTTGATTTGTTGTAATATTTGTTTTGTTGCAGTGCTCTGGCACCAAACCCTATCTCCAGTGTATGCCTGTAGTTATAGCTGCTTTGAATGATCTGTCTGCTAAATATAAAATCTGGGCCAGCTCACAGTAAGTTGCCTAATTTTTTCTCCTATATATGTGTCACACTTCCATTTTGGTTGTCTCAAAAGCTTGAGGTGGGGTGAGCTTTGCAGAGTTGGGTGGTGCTGAGGAGTGTAGGAGGAGGTGTCAGCTGGGTCTGAGAGGTGGCCCAGTGATGGCATGCTAAGTGGTCATCACAGACGCCAGTGCTGAGAAGCCCTTGTTCCCGCTGCTGGGAAGGAGTGTCCGGTACCAACAAGTGGCAGATAGGAAGCTGAACGTGGACATCTCATCACCCAACTACTGGAAGAGATCAAGCCCTGAGACTTTGGAGTGGGAGCACTGACTCCAAGACCCTAGACTACCAGAGAACTCCTACCCTAGGGAGTATCAAGTAGTGAGAACTCCCACAAAGAAAACCACTTGAATACAAGGCGTGGTATCACCCAACCACCAGTAGCACCCTGTGCAGGATGCCTAATGCAAACGACAAACAAGAGAAAAATACAAACCCAGTCATCAGCAGAGAGGATTACCACCTCACTCAGCCCTACCCATCAGAGGAAAAAAAAAAAACTCAGCACAAATCTCACCCTATACAAAGCTTACACAAACCACAACCTTAGGCAGGCAGAAACCAAAAGCAAGAATGAATTTAACCTTAAAGCCTGGGAAAAGGAGACCTCAAACACAATAAGTTTAAAAAAATAATGAAAAGGCAGAGAAATACTACACAAAGGAAGGAACAAACTAGAAACACCAAAGTCCAAATAAATGAAGAGAAAATAGGCAAACTACCTGAAAAAGAATTCAGAATAATGATAGTAAAGATGATAAAAAGCCTTGAAAACAAAATGAGGAAAATGCAAGAAATCAATTAACAAAGACCTAGAAGAATTAAAGAATAAACATACAGAGACAACCCAATTACTGTAATTAATAACAGAATATATGAAGCAGAAGGATGGATCAGTGAACTGGAAGATAAAATGTTAGAAATAACTGCTGAAGAGTAGAATAAACTAAAAAGAATGAAAATAACTGAGGATAGTTTCAGAGATCTCTGGGACAACATTAAACACACCAACATTTGAATTATAGGGCTCCCAGAAGAGAAAATGAAAGTGTATGAGAAAATTTTTGAAGAGATTACACTTGAAAATTGCCCCAACATGGAAAAGGGAATAGTCAATTAAGTCCAAGAGCCACAAAGAGTCCCATACAGGATAAACCCAAGGAGAAACATGCCAAGATACATACTAATCAAACTAGCAAAGATTAAACACAAAGAAAGAGTATTAAAAGCATCAAGGGAAAAGCAACAAGTAACATACAAGGGAAACCCCGTAGGTTTGACAGCTTAACTTTAACAGCTGATCTTTCAGCAGAAACTCTGTAGGCCAGAAGGGAATGGCAGGATATATTTAAAGTACTTAAAGGGAAAAATGTACAATGAAGATTACTCTACCCAGCAAGGGTCTCATTCAAAATTGATGGAGAAATGAAAAGCTTTTCAGATAAGCAAAAGTTAAGAGAATTCAGTACCACCAAACCAACTTTACAGCAAACATTAAAATGACTTACATAGTCAGAAAATACAAGAGAAGAAAAAGATCTACAAAAACAAACCACAAGTAATTAAGAAAATGGCAATAGAAACATATATATCAATAATTACTTTAAATGTAAATAGGTTAAATGCCCCAACCAAAAGACACAGACTGGTTGAATGGATGCACAAACAAGACCCATATATATGCTGTCTACAAGAAATCCACTTCAGACCTCAAGACACATATAGACTGAAAGTGAGAGGATGGAAAAATAGATTCCATGCAAATGGAAGGCAAAAGAAAGCTGGAGTAGCAATCCTCATGTCAGACAAAGTAGACCTTAAAATAAAGAATATTACAAGAGATAAGGAAGGACACTACATAATGATCAAGGGATCAGTCCAAGAGGAAGACATGTAAATATATATGCAGCCAACATAGGAGCACCTCAATACATAAAACAAACACTAACAGACATAAAAGGAGAAATTGAGTAATACAATAATAGTAGGACACTTTAACACCCCACTCACACTGATGGACAGATCATCAAAACAAAATTAATAAGGAAACACAAGTTTTAAATGATACATTAGATGAGATGGATCTCATTGATATCTTCAGGATAGACCATCCAAATGCAGAAGAATACACCTTCTTCTCAAGTGCATATGGAATATTCTCCAGAATAGACCACATCTTGAGTCACAAATGAATCCTCAGCAAATTTAAGAAAATTGAAATCATAACAAGCATCTTTTCCAACGACAAAACTATGAGATTAAGTATCAATTACAAGATAAAAAACTGTAAAAATACAAACACATGGAGGTTAAACAATACATTTCTAAATAGTGAACAGATAACTGAATAAATCAAAAGGGAAATCAAAAAATTTCTAGAAACAAATGACAATGAAAACATGACAACTCAAAACCTGTGGGATGCAGCTAAAGCAGTTCTAAGAGGGAAGTTTATAGCAATACAATCCTACCTCAAGAACAAGAAAAATATTGAATAGAGAACGTAACTTTATACCTAAAACAACTGGAAAAAGAAGAACAAATCTCCTCCCCCACCCCAAATTAACAGAAGGAAAGAAAGAAAGATCAGAGCAGAAATAAATGAAAACTAAATGAAAGAAACATTAGTAAAGATTAATAAAAACTAAAAGCTGGCTCTTTGAGAAGATAAACAAAATTGTCAAATCTTTAGCCAGACTCATCTAGAAAAAAAGAGAGAGAAATCAAATCAACAAAATTAGAAATGAAAAAGGAGAGATTCCAACAGACAATGCAGAAATACAAAGGATCATGAGACTATTATGAACAACTATAATGAAATAAAATGGATAACCTGGAAAAAATGGACAGATTCTTAGAAAAGTTCAATCTTCCAAGACTGAAGAAATAGAAATTATGACAACCCAAGGACTTAAATCAAAGCTTTGACCATAAATCTCCCCCAAAAAGAAAAGCCCAGAAATAAATGGCTTCACCGATGAATTCTATCAAACATTTAGAGAAGAGTTAATGCCTATCCTTCTAAAACTGTTTCAAAAAATTTCAGAAGGAACACTTACAAACTCATTCTATGAGGCCACCATCACCCTCATATCAAAACCTGATAAAGACAACACAAAAAAAGAAAACTACAGGCCAATATCATAGATGAACATAGATGCAAAAATCCTCAACAAAATTTTAGCAAACAAAATTCAACAACACATTAAAAAGCTCATATACTGTGATCAAGTTGGGTTTATGCTAGGGATATAAGGATTCTTCAATATATGCAAATCATTCAATGTGATACACCATATTAAGAAATTAAAAGATGAAAACCTATGATAATCTCAATAGATGCAGAAGAAGCCTTTGACAAAATTCAGCACCCATTTATGATTAAAACTCTTCAAAAATTGAAGGAACCTGTCTCAACAGTGTAAAGGCCATATATGATAAGCCCACTGCAAACATTATTCTCAGTGGTGAAAACCTGAAAATATTTGCCCTTTGATCAGGAACAAGACATGGGTGACCACTTTCACCACTATAATTCAACATAGTTTTGAAAGTCATAGCTACAGCAATCAGAGAAGAAAAAGAAAGGAATCCAGATCAGAAAAGAAGAAATAAAGCTCTCAGTGTTTTCAGATGACATGATACTGTCCATAGAAAACCCTAAAGAGGGGCGGTCCTAAGATAGCGGAGGAATAGGATGAGGAGACCACTTTCTCCCCCACAAATTCATTGAAAGAACATTTAAATGCTGAGAAAATTCCACAAAACAACTTCTGAATGCTGGCAGAGGACATCAGGCACCCAGAAAAGCAGCCCGTTGTCTTTGAAAGGAGGTAGGACAAAATATAAAAGCTAAAAAGAGAGAGAAAAGAGGTAGGGATGAAGATCTGTCCTGGGAAGGGAGTCTTAAAAGAGGAGAAGTTTCCAAATACCAGGAGACCCTCTTACCGGCAGGTCTGTGGGGAGTTTTGGAATCTCAGAGTACAACATACCCAGGCGGCGGGGAGGGGGGTGGGGGGGGATAAATAAATAGATAAACAAAACCCACAGATTACGTGCCTAACGGCAACTCCCGGTGCTTGCAGCTGCCACCAGCAAGCGGGGTCTGAACAGGGAGGCGCAGGCTGCATTGCTTAGGGTAAGGACTGGGCCCGAATGCCCTGAGGGCAATCTGAAGAAACTAACATGAGATAGCAACCCAAACTGTGGGACAGTCAGAGAGAGAGAGAGAGAACTATGCCACGAAAAGCCCTCACCCAAGACACTGCCAGGCCCGCTAAGAGAACAAAGGACTGAACAAATAACAGAGGAGAGCTAGCAGGCTGTGGATAGGCCTATCCCCTTCCAGAGACAGGCAGGTGGGGTCAGCCAGAGCTGGAAAGGGGAAATCTTGGCCCCAGAGAGGCATCCTCTATCAAACTGCAAGCAGGCTCCATTGCTAACCAAGATTTCATGGGATTCAGAATGGTTGACATCTGCCGGGAGGGTCGCAGCCAGATATCAGCTCCCAAGAAGAGAAACATGGTACACCCGAGAAGGTGCGCCTGCTGCGCACCCAGAAAACTGAGTGGCTGTGATGGGGGCGGCAATAAGATGCACCCCCCACCTGGGGGAGACTGAACTTGCCAAGCACCTGGTGGCCTGAGCTGCTTGGACCTGGGAAGGGCACAAAATGCACGCCAAACGGAGTCTGCACCTTTGGGGAGTACCCCAGAACCTGAACCTGAGTGACTTAAACCTGGGAAGTGCACGCAACCCAGGGCTTACCTCAGAGAGTTCCCCGGCAGAGCAACCTAGAGCCTGAGAACTGTAGACAATGAAAGCGCACAAGCCATGAGTGGGGCAAACCCAGTGTGACGAAGAAACTGTGAGCACTCCCTACACATGCCAGTGATATTTGTTTGCAGTGTTGCTCCCTCCCCATAGCACGACTGAACAAGGGAGCCTAAATAAGTGACCACCTTCACCCCCATGTGTCAGGGCAGATATTAGACACTGAAGAGACCACCAAATAGAAGAAGCTAAAATAAACAGAGGGAACCACTTTGAAGGGACACATGCAACAGATTAAAACCCTGTAGTTAGCACCAACTACATTGGAAGGGGCCTATAGATCTTGAGAAGTATAAGCCAGATAAAGGAACTATCTGAAACTGAACTGACCCCACATGGTCCGCAACAGCTCCAGAGAAATTCCTAGACATGTTTTTACTATTATCATTTTTTAAATTAAATTCTTTTTTATTTTAAGTCCTCTATTACTCCTTTAATTTTCATTTTTTATAACCTACTATTACCTTGCAAAAAAGATGCTATTTTTATTTTTTTATTTTGTTTTTTAATTTTTATTTTTACTTTATTTTACTTTACAATACTGTATTGGTTTTGCCATACATTGACATGAATCCACCACGAGTGTAAAGCAAACTTCATATATATATTTTATGATTTTTGAGACTTTGTTGTTTTTTTTTTATATTGTATTTTTGAGAGTCTAACCTCTACTCTAGATTTTTAATCTTTGCTTTTTGGTATTTGTTATCAATTTTGTACCTTTAAGAACCCAATCTTCAGTACCCATTTTTACTTGAGAGTGTGATTACTGGCTTGATTGCTCTCTCCCCCATTTGACTCTCCATTTTCTCCACCAGGTCACCTCTGCCTCCTCCCTCCCCCTTCTCTAACCAACTCTGTGAATCTCTTTGTGTGTTCCGGGCTGTGGAGAACACTTAGGGAACTGATTACTGGCTGGATATGTCTCTCTTTTTGATTCCCCCTTTTCTCCTCCTGGTCACTTCTGTCTCCTTCCTCCCTCTTATCTGCTGTGTGTAACTCTGTGAACACCTCTGAGGGGTCCAGACTTTGGAGAGCACATAAGGAATTGGTTACTGGCTAGCTTGCTCTCTCCCCTTATGATTCCCTCTCTTCTCCTCCTGGTCACCTCTGTCTCCCTTCTCCCTCTTCTAAGTGATGTAGAAGATAGAATGGTAGAAATAAATGAAGCAGAGAGGAAAAAAGAAAAATGAATTAAAAGAAATGGGGACAACCTCAGAGACCTCTGGGACAATGTTAAACACCCCAACATTCAAATCAAAGGAGTCCCAGAAGAAGAAGACAAAAAGAAAGACCATTAGAAAATACTTGAGGAGATAATAGTTGAAAATTTCCCTAAAATGGGGAAGGAAATAGTCACCCAAGTCCAAAAAATCCAGAGAGTCCCAAACAGGATAAACCCAAGGCGAAACAGCACAAGACACATATTAATCAAATTAACAAAGATCAAACACAAAGAACAAATATTAAAAGCAGCAAGGGAAAAACAACAAATAACACACAAGGGGATCCCCATAAGGATAACAGCTGATCTTTCAATAGAAACTCTTCAGGCCAAAAGTAATGGCAGGACATACTTAAAGTGATGAAAGAGAAAAACCTACAACCCAGATGACTGTACCCAGCAAGGGTCTCATTCAAATATGAAGGAGAAATCAAAGGCTTACAGACAAGCAAAAGCTGAGAGAATTCAGCGCCACCAAATCAGCTCTCCAACAAATGCTGAAGGATCTTCTCTAGACAGGAAACACAGAAAGGGTGTATAAACTCGAACCCAAAACAACAAAGTAAATGACAATAGGATCATACTTATCAGTAACTACCTTAAATGTAAATGAGTTGAATGCCCCAACCAAAATACAAAGATTGGCTGAATGGATACAAAAACAGGACCCCTATATGTGTTGTCTACAAAGACCCACATTAAAACAAGGGACTCATACAGACTGAAAGTGAAGGGCTAGAAAAAGTTATTCCATGCAAATGGAAACCAAAAGAAAGCAGGAGTAGCAATACTCATATCAGATAAAATAGACTTAGAAATAAAGGCTATGAAAAGAGACAAAGAAGGATGCTTACATAATGATCAAAGGATCAATCGAGGAAGAAGATGGAACAATTATAAATATATATGCATCCAACATAAGAGCCCTGCAATATGTAAGGCAAATGCTAACAAATATGAAAGAGGAAATTAAAAGTAACATAATAATAGTGGGAGAGTTTAAAACACCACTCACACTTATGGATAGGTCAACTAAACAAAAAATTAACAAGGAAACACAAATTTTAAATGATACAATAGACCAGTTAGACCTAATTGATATCTATAGGACATTTCACCCCAAAACAATGAATTTCACCTTTTTCTCAAGTGCACATGGAACCTTCTCCAAGATAGATCACATCCTGGACCATAAATCTAGCCTTCCAGTTCCAGTTCAGTCACTCAGTCGTGTCCAACCCTTTGCAACCCCATGAATCGCAGCACACCAGGCCTCCCTGTCTATCACCAACTCCCGGAGTTCACTCAAACTCATGTCCATTGAATCGGTGATGCCATCCAGCCATCTCATCCTCTGTCGTCCCCTTTTCCTCCTGCACCCAATCCCTCCCAGCATCAGGGTCTTTTCCAATGAGTCAACTCTTCGCATGAGGTGGCCAAAGTACTGGAGTTTCAGCTTTAGCATCAGTCCTTCCAATGAACACCCAGGACTGATCTCCTTTAGAATGGACTGGTTGGATCTCCTTGCAGTCCAAGGGACTCTCAAGCATCTTCTGCAACACCACAGTTCACAAGCATCAATTCTTTGGCACTCAGCTTTCTTCACAGTCCAACTCTCACATCCATACATGACCACAGGAAAAACCATAGCCTTGACTAGACGGACCTTAGTTGGCAAAGTAATGTCTCTGCTTTTGAATATGCTATCTAGGTTGCTCATAAGTTTCCTTCCAAGGAGTAAGCGTCTTTTAATTTCATGGCTGCAATCACCATCTGCAGTGATTTTGGAGCCCAGAAAAATAAAGTCTGCCACTGTTTCCCCATCTATTTGCCATGAAGTGATGGGACCAGATGCCATGATCTTAGTTTTCTGAATGTTGAGCTTTAAGTTAACTTTTTCACTCCTCTTTCACTTTCATCATGAGGCTTTTTAGCTCCTCTTCACTTTCTGCCATAAGGGTGGTGTCATCTGCATATCTGAGGATATTGATATTTCTCCCGGCAATCTTGTTTCCAGCTTGTGCTTCTTCCAGCCCATCATTTCTCATGATGTACTCTGCATATAAGTCAAATAAGCAAGGTGACAATATACAGCCTTGATGTACTCCTTTTCCTATTTGGAACCAGTCTGTTGTTCCATGTCCAGTTCTATCTGTTGCTTCCTGACCTGCGTATAGGTTTCTCAAGAGTAGATTCAAAGAAACTGAAACCATTCCAAGCATCTTTTCTGATCACAATATGGTAAGATTAGATGAAAAATACAAACATATGGTGGCTAAACAACACACTTCTGAATAACCAGCAAGTCACAAAAGAAATAAAAGTATGCATAGAAATGAATGAAAAAGAAAACAAAAGAACCCAAAACCTATGGGATACAGTGAAAGCAGTTCTAAGGGGAAGATTAATAGCAATACAAGCCTCCATCAAGAAACAGAAGAGAAATCAAATAAATAACCTAGCTCTACACCTAAGGCAACTAGAAAAGTAAGAAATGAAGAACCCCAGGGTTAGTAGAAGGAAAGAAATCACTAGGAAAGACATAAATGCAAAAGAAACAAAAGAGGGCATAGCCAAAATCAACAAATCTAAAAGCTGGTTCTTTGAGAGGATAATGAAATAGATAAACCATTAGCCAGACTCATCAAGACGCAAAGGGAGAAGACTCAGATCAACAAAAGTAGAAATGAAAATGGAGAAATCACAACAGACAACACAGAAATACAAAGGATCATAAGAGACTACTGTAAGCACATCTATGCCAATAAAACGGACAGCTTGGAAGAAAGGACAAATTCTTAGAAAAGTACAACTTTCCAAAACTGAACCAGGAAGAAATAGAAAATCTTAGCAGACCCATCACAAGCACAGAAATTAAATCTGTAATCAGAAATCTTCCAACAAACAAAAGCCCAGAACCTGATGGCTTCAGAGCTGAATTCTACCAAAAATTTAGAGAAGAGCTAACACCTATCCTACTCAAACTCTTCCAGAAAATTGTAGAGGAAGGTAAACTTCCAAACTCATTCTATGAGGCCACCATCACCCTAATACCAAAACCTGACAAAAATGCCACAAAAAAGAAAACAACAGGCCAATATCACTGATGAACATAGATGCAAAACTCCTTAACAAAATTCTAGCAAACGGAATCCAACAGCACATTAAAAAGATCATACATCATGACCAAGTGGGGTTTATCCCTGGGATGCAATGATTCTTCAATATCCACAAATCAATCAATGTAATACACAACATTAACAAATTGAAATATAAAAACCATATAATTATCTCATACATCTCATAATATATCTCATCTATCTCATAATAGATGCAGAAAAAGCCTTTGCCAAATTCAACATCCATTTATGATTAAAAAAAAAAACCCTCCAGAAAGCAGGAATAGAAAGAACATACCTCAACATAATAAAAGCTATCTATGACAAACCCACAGCAAACATTATCCTCAATGGTGAAAAATTGAAAGCATTTCCCCTAAAGTCAGGAACAAGACAAGGGTGTCCACTTTCACCGCTACTATTCAACATAGTTCTGGAAGTTTTGGCCACAGCAATCAGAGCAGAGAAAGCAATAAAAGGAATCCAAATTGCAAAGAAGAAGTAAAACTCTCACTGCAGACAACATGATCCACTACATAGAAAACCCTAAAGACTCCACCAGAAAATAACTAGAGCTAATCAATGAATATAGTAAAGGTGCAGGATATAAAATTAACACACAGAAATCCCTTGCATTCCTATACACTAACAATGAGAAAACAGAAAGAGAAATTCAGGAAACAATTCCATTCACCATTGCAATGAAAAGAATAAAATACTTAGGAATACATCTACCTAAAGAAACAAAAGACCTATATATAGAAAGGTATAAAACACTGAGGAAGGAAATCAAAGATGACACAAGTAGATAGAGAAATAGACCATGTTCATGGGTTGGAACAATCAATATAGTGAAAATAAGTATTCTACCCAAAGCAATCTATAGATTCAATGCAATCCCTATCAGCTACCAACGGTATTTTTCAGAGAACTAGAACAAATTATTTCACAATTTGTATGGAAATACAAATACCTTGAATAGCCAAAGCAATCTTGAGAAAAAAGTATGGAACTGGAGGAATCAACCTTCCTGACTTCAGGCTATACTACAAAGCTACAGTCATCAAGAAAGTATGGTACTGGCACAAAGACAGAAATATAGATCAATGGAACAAAATAGTAAGCCCACAGATAAATCCACGCACCTATGGACACCTTATCTTTGACAAATGAGGCAAGAATATAGAATGGAGAAAAGACAATCTCTTTAACAAGTGGTGCTGGGAAAACTGGTCAACCACTTGTAAAAGAATGAAACTAGAACACTTTCGAACACCGTACACAAAAATAAACTCAAAATGAATTAAAGGTCTAAACATAAGACCAGAAACTGTAAAACTCCTAGAGGAAAACATAGGCAAAACACTCTCCAACATAAATCACAGCAGGATCCTCTATGACCCACCTCCCAAAGTAATGGTAATAAAAGGAAAAATAAACAAAAGGGACCTAATTAAACATAAAAGATTTTGCACAACGAAGGAAACTGTAAGCAAGGTGAAAAGACAGCCTTCAGAATGGGAGAAAATATTAGCAAACACAGCATTTGACAAACAATCTCAAAAATATACAGACAGTTCATGCAGCTCAATTCCAGAAAAATAAATGACCCAATCAAAAAATGGACCAACCGGGGTTGGTGCATGGGGATGACCCAGAAAGATGTTATGGGGAGGGAGGTGGGAGGGGGGTTCATGTTTGGGAATGCATGTAAGAATTAAAGATTTTAAAATTTAAAAAAAATAAAAAATAAAAAAAGAAATAAATTTAAAAAAAAAAAGAATGAAAAAAAAAATGGACCAAAGATTTAAACAAACATTTCTCCAGAGAAGACATAGATGGCTAACAAACACATGAAAAGATGCTCAACATCACTCATTATCAGAGAAATGCAAATCAAAACCACAATGAGGTACCATCTCACACCAGTCAGAATGACTGCAATCCAAAAGTCTACAAGCAATAAATGCTGGAGAGGGTGTGGAGAAAAGGGAACCCTCTTATACTGTTGGTAGCCATGCAAACTAGTACAGCCACTATGGAGAACAGTGTGGAGATTCCTTTAAAAACTGGAAATAGAACTGCCATATGACCCAGCAATCCCACTGCTGGACATACACACCAAGGAAACCAGAATTGAAAGAGACATGTGTACCCCAATATTCATCACAGCACTGTTTATAATAGCCAGGACATGGAAGCAACTTAGATGTCCATCGGCAGACGAATGGATAAGAAAGCTGTGGTATATATACACAATGGAATATTATTCAGCCATTAAAAATAATACATTTGAATCAGTTCTAATGAGGTGGATGAAAGTGGAGCCGATTATACAGAGTGAAGTAAGCCAGAAAGAAAAACCAATATAGTATACTAACACATATATATGGAATTTAGAAAGATGGTAATGATAACCCTATATGTGAGACAGCAAAAGAGACACAGATCTATAGAACAGTCTTTTGGACTCTGTGGGAGAAGGGAAGGGTGGGATGATTTGAGAGAATAACATTGCAACATGTATATTATCATATGTGAAAGAGATAGCCAGTCTAGGTTCGATGCATGAGACAAGGTGCTCAAGGTGCACCGGGATGACCCAGAGGGATGGTATGGGGAGGGAGGTGGGAATGGGGTTCAGAATGGGGAACACATGTACACCCATGGCTGATTCATGTCAATGTATGGCAAAACCACTACAATATTGTAAAGTAATTAGCCTCCAAGTAAAATACAAATTAAAAATGATATATTAGCTCAAAACCAAAAAAATGAAAAGAAAACCCTGAAGACAGTATCAGAAACTTACTAGAGCTAATCAGTGAGTTTAGCAAAGTTGCAGGATACAAAATCAATACACAGAGATCACTTGGATTCCTATATACTAACAATGGAAAATCAGAAAGAGAAATTAAGGAATCAATCCCATTCACCATTGCTACAAAAAGGATACAATATCTTGGAGTAAACTTATGAGACAAAAGAGCTCTATACAGAAAACTATAAGAAAGAAATCAAAAATGATATAAACAATGGAGAGGTATTCCATGTTCCTGAGTAGGAAGAATCAATATTCTGAAAACGACTCTACTACCAAACACAATCTATAGATTCAATCAAATTACCAATGGTGTTTTTCACAGAAGTCAAACAAAGAATTTCACAATTCATATGGAAACAGAAAAGACTCTAAATAGCCAATGCAATCTTGAGAAAGCAGAATGGAGCTGAAGGGATTAACTTAAGGAATTTCCTGACTTCACATTATACTACAAAGCTACGGTCATCAAGACAGTATGGTACTGTCACAGAAACCTAAATATAGACCAATGGAACAAGATAGAAAGCCCAGAAATAAACCTATGCACCTATGGGTACCTTATTTTTGACAAAGGAAGCAAGAATATACAATAGGGCAAAGACAGCCTCTTCAATAAATCATGCTGGGAAAGCTGGACAGCTACATGTAAAAGAATGAAATTAGAACACTTCCTAATACCATACATAAAGATAAACTCAAAATGGATTAAAGCCCTAAATATAAAACCAGAAACTATAAAACTCTTAGAAGAACACATAGGCAGAACACTTGATGACAAATCAAAGCAAGATACTCTATGACCCACCTCCTAAAATAATGAAAATAAAAACTGAAGTAAACAAGTAGGACCTTATTAAACCTAAAAGCTTTTGCACAGCAAAGGAAAGTATAAGCATGGTGAAAAGACAACCCTTAGAATGGGGGAAAATAGCAAATGAAACAACTGACAAAGGATTAATTCCCAAAATAAACAAGCAGCTCATAGAAGCCAATACCAAAAAAAAAAAAAAAAAAAAACAAATGACACAGTAAAAGTGTGGGGAAGAGACCTAAACAGATATTTCTCCAAAGAAAACATTGCTAAGAAACACATGAAAAGACTCAAAATCACTCATTATTAGAGAAATGCAAATCAAAACTACAATAAGATATCACCTCACAAAGTAAGAATGGCCATCATCATGTCTACATAATAAATGCTAGAGAGGGTATGAAGAAAAGGGAGCCCTCTTTCACTGTTGGTGGGAATGTAAATTGATGCAACCATTATGGAAGACTGTATGGAGATTCCTCAAAAGGCTAGGAATAAAATCACCATATGACCCAGCAATCCCACTCCTAGGTACATAGCCTGAGGAAACCAAAGTTGAAGGAAAACACATGTATCCCATTGTTCATTGCAGCAGTGTTTACAGTGGGTAGAACCTGTAAGCCACCTAGATGTCGATTGACAGATGAATGGGTAAAGAAGTTGTGGTACATATCCACAATGGAATAGTACTCAGCCATAAAAAGGAATGCATTTGAGTCAGTTCTAATGAGGTGGATGAAACTAGAGCCTATTATACAAAGTAAAGTAAGTCAGAAAAAGAAAAATGAGTATTGTATACTAACACATATATATGGAATTTAGAAAGATGGTACTGAAGAATTTATTTGCAGGGCAGCAGTGGAAAAAAAGACATAGCGAACAGACTTATGGGCATGGGGAGAGGTGGGGAGAGGGTGAAATATATGGAGAGAGTAACATGGAAACTTGCATTACCATATGTAAAATAGACAGCCAAAGGGAATTTGCTGTATGTCTCAGGAAACTCAAACAGGGGCTCTATATCAGCCTAGAAGGGTGAGATGGGGAGGTGGATGGGAGGAAGATTCAAGAGGGAGGGGATATATGTATACCTATGGCTGATTCATGCTAAGGTTTGACAGAAAACAACAAAATTCTGTAAAGCAATTAACCTTCAATTAATAAATAAATTTATAAATTTCATTTGTTAATATTAGAATAAGGTATCAGATGAGTCCTTAAGTATGAAGAAGAGAAAAAAAAAAAGCTTGGGTAGTAAACTGGATATTTTAGATAATATATTGTAGCAATTCTGGATTTGGTTTTAACTTCATGAATTTTTTATTTCTAGAGAGTTACCTAACTTTAGCATTGTAATTTCTTACTCCATGGTAAGCAGCCAATGAGATTTCTGTTCATTTTTTTTATTTTAATTTTTTATTCTGACTTTCTATTGTTCCTTGTGGCTACATAGCTTAATGATCAGGCAATGATTTGGGAAGAGGTTGTTCTCAAATATCTTGAACCTGTAAGGCTCCCACCCTCAGCTGATCTGGGAAGCACAATCAACATTTCAGTCAGTTCTCAAGTCTACTTTCAGTTTTACTTTTTCTTTGCTTCTCTTGGATCTCTTTCATAAGTGTGCATATTTTCCCAGTCAGCCAGAGATATGTAGAACCCTAGTATGGTGCTTTCATTTTCAAACTCTCCCCATCAAATTCTTGCATGGTTCACTGCTTGTCCCACTGGAACCTCAAATGTGGGCTACCAAATGAACAGATTTTACCATTTGTTTCCTAATGAGTTTATAAATATTTGCTAACAGTCTTTCACTATCTGACCCAAATGGAATTTACTTCCTCTCAGAGTTAAGCTGCTAATTTTGGGCGCCAGCCCATAGTTTGGTAAAACTGTTTTTCTCACCTTCATAGCTGAAGGGGAATGAAGGGGGTGCTTGATGGGAACAGCCTCATGCAAGGCTACAGACTCTTATTCCTGCACACATCTCTAGTAGTTTTGCAAGGCTAACTGTGCTTCAGTAAGTTCTTTGCCTTCAGTTGACTTTCATAGAAATAAAATGGTTGCTTGTTTTGTATTGATTACAGCCTATCAATAGTGATGTTCTTGGGTACAAATGCCTAGAGGCACTCATCTGGACCCCTGATAATTGTGGAACACCCCCACAGAAATTTCCCCAACCATAGCTAATGTTGTGGCTGAACTGGCCCTTATGATTTTTATTATTAATGATATTATGTGATAACATGACACCTCAGCAACAACCATCAAGGAACTTTGAAAAATACAAGGTTTATTATTTACAAGTCCTGGAGAGTACATGGCATACCCAGGGCCTCACACGGAGGTCATTGGGAGAGACAGAGAGAGAGAAAACCTGAACCTGAGGTTGTGCCTTTATTTGGGGTTGAGGTTGAGGCATCTAAGGTTTTGTATGTTCACTCCTTATGGGTGAACTTAGGAGAGTAGGAATTAAGGTGTGGGAAGGGAAGCAGGATCACTCAAATGGTCAGTAATCTAGGTCAACCAGGGATTTCTAAAATGGGTGGGGCAGCCTGGCTCCTTCTCTAGTTGTGTGTTGGGCAATGTGCTTGTTGGAGATGGATGTTGGAAATAGATGCTGTAGCAATCAAAAGCTTAATGTCAGGCACTTACATTATGATCAGCAAAGCTAATTGTCTGCAACTTACTATGCTGCTTTTGACAACTTTTTCCAGCTTTATACTCTATTTTCACAGAGAGAATTAGCCAAACCATCCAGCTATCATAACCAGAGTTTTCACTCTATCAGGTAGAACTCTTTTCATTTTCTCACAACCAAAACTAAAAGCTTTGCCACATTTACTCCTCTATCAGTTGGTTACTGCTGTATAATAAATAACCCCTATACTTAGTGGCTTAAAATGACACCCATTTATTTAGCTCTTCTTACTCTGGTTGAGCAATTAAGGCTTAGCTCAAATAATCTAGTCTCAGTTGAACCCATTCATATTCCTGTGGTGAACTGTCAGATAAACCAGGGAATGGATTTTTTAAGATGGCCCCAGATGCCATGAGTTGTCTATTTCTGCTACTTTTAGTCTCTCATCCTTCAGTCAACTGGCCCGGGATCATTCACGTGGAAACTGAGCAGGGCTCCAAGAGTGAAAGCTGAAGTACACAAGAATTGCTGACCCATGCCTCCACAGGAGACATTCAAACACTCAAACGCAGGTCTAGCTAAGACTCTTGCGGGGGTCACTGCTCCTTTCCCTGGGTCCTAGTGTGCATGTTTTGTTTGCACCCTCCAGTGTCTCTGGCAGGTATGAGGTTTGATTCTAAATGCAATTGTGCCCCTCCTACCATCTTTTTGGAGCTTCTCCTTTACCTTTGGACATGGGATATCTTTTTTTGGTGGGATCCAGCATTTTCCTGTTGATGGCTGTTCAGCAGCTAGTTGAGATTTTGGTGTTCTTGCTGGAGAACATGAGCGCACATCCTTCTATTCCACCATCTTGTATCACCTCCATTTCTTACACAGATGGTAATACCAGACCACCTTACCTGCCTCCTGAGAAACCTTTATGCAGGTCAAGAAGCAACAGTGAGAACTAGACATGGAACAATGGACTAATTCAAACTTGGGAAAGAAGTACATCAAGGCTGTATATTGTCACCCTGCTTATTTAACTTATATCCAGAGTACATCATGCGAAATGCTGGGCTGGATGAACACAAGATGGAATCAAGATTGCTGGGAGAACTATCAATAACCTCAGATACGCAGATGACATCACCCTTATGGCAGAAAGTGAAGAGGAACTAAAGAGCCTCTTGATTAAAGTGAAAGAGGAACTAAAGAGCCTCTTGATGAAAGTGAAAGAGCAGAGTGAAAAAGTTGGTGTAAAACTTAATATTCAAAAAATGAAGATCATGGCATCTGGTCCCATCACTTCATGGCAGATGGGGAAACAATGGAAACAGTGACAGACTTTATTTTCTTGGGCTCCAAAAATCACTGCAGATGGTGACTGCAGTCATGAAATTAAGCAATGCTTGCTCCTTGGAAGAAAAGCTATGACCAACCTAGACATAATATTAAAAAGCAGAGACAGTACTTTTCTGAGAAAGGTCCATATAGTCAAAGCTATGGATTTTCTAGTCGTCATAGATGGATGTGAGAGTTGGACTCTAAAGAAAGCTGAGCACCAAAGAATTGATGCTTTTGAACTGTGGTGTTGGAGAAGACTCTTGAGAGTCCCTTGGACTGCAAGAAGATCAAAACAGTCAATCCTAAAGGAAATCAACCCTGAATATTCATTGGAAGGACTGATGCTGAAGCTGAAGTTCCAATACTTTGGCTACCTGATGTGAGGTGTTGACTCATTAGAAAAGACCCTGATGCTGGAAAAGATTGAAGGCAGGAGGTGAAGGGGACTACAGAGGATGAGATGGTTGCATGACATCACCAGCTCAATGGACAGGAGTATGAGCAGGCTCTGGGAGTTGGTGAAGGACAGGAGGCCTGGAGTGCTGTAGTCCATGGGGTTGCAAAGAGTTGGACACGACTGAGTGACTGAACAACAATACTCAGAATTAACACAATACCATTTATTCAGCACTTTATTAGTCAAACCAAGCTACAAGACCAGCCCCAATTCAAGTACAGAGAAAAAGACTACACCTCTTGATGTGAGGAGCTTCAAAGTCATGTTGGAAAGGGATGTAACCCTTTCTGGAGGGGGGTGGGGTAAAGAATTCCATTTTGAAATAGATCACAACATCCATCCTTGTACTTGAAAGGAATTCAGGTACAGTGGAAGAGATTTCCTTTCTCCCACCTAAGACAATTCCCTCCACTTGTGCTCTGCATGCTTACTTCTTCTACCTTTTAACTCTCTAGAGGGAAGGTATCATCCTTAGTTGTCTTTCCTTCCATTCCCAGTATGAAATGGAGCAGTGAGGCAAAAAAAAAAAAAAAGATGATTTTATGTATGGTATTTTTGTGAGAGATCATGATAATGGATGTGTTTGTCTTTTATGTGTGAATTTCCAGTTACTCTCTTGTTCATTTGTAAGTATGAATATGATGTCCTTGCCAAATATGGATGTTTTGTGTTACTCAATATTTTCCTTCAATTCAAGAATAGTCAAGGGTAGTATTGATAAACAAGTATGTTCCCTAGGTCCTGATTATATTGTTTCTCTAATAATTATTATTGGTCCCATTTTACAGATGAAGAAGAAGCAAATGAGGCTCAGGAAGGCACTGCTCCAAGGTTAAGAAATGGATAAGTACATATTTGATTCCATATATGCTCTTCCAGATTTGTGTTTTCTTCATCACACATTTCAAGTGATATACTGAGAGTTCTGAGAAAAACTATCGCAGCTGAAGTCCATTTTGAGGGATGGACGTAAACAAATAGAAATGAAGACTTTGTCACATTCATTTTCATGTTCTAGATTTCATTTGCTGCTCATCACATACAGCTAGTAAAAGCTTGAAACTTCACTGACTGGAGCTTGATCTTCCAATAAAGATCACTGGAAATAAAGTCTGTTAGAATGATTGATATATGTAGTCCAAAACATTACATGTTAGCTTTTTTCTGTTTCAGTCTGCCAGATTAATGAGTGGCAAAAGATAATTTTTATTTGTTCGGCTAACTTTAGTAATATTATTTTAGTAGTATTTTTTAGTTATGAGAATAGAAAGTCATTAATATATTTAGAAATGGGAAAGAAGCAAAGCAACCATTCATAACATCTTCATATATTCCTGTTCAGTCATTTTTTTCTGTTTATTTATAATGGGTAAATATTTTTATATTTTACATTTTTAGCAAATATGCAATATATAGTTTTTGTCTTGAATATTTTAGTTAATTTTTTGATTAAAACATGTTAATTTTTAAAGTAAAACATAAACAATGGAGATTTGGGGGGAAAAAGCATAAACAGTCCATATAGGTTTCCCCACAAAATTAAAATATGTACTAACAAGCTTAACACTGGTTAAGTAATTCATTATTTATAAGCAATTTGATGGTATACTGAGGGAAATGAGAGTTAATGGAGAAATAAATCTCTTAGTCAAAGTGCTTGGCAAATCATCTGTACACACAACTCCCAGATTGCTACTTCCCAATATACCATAAATAATGACTTAGTGACACTAGCAATAAAAACGAAATATCTAAGAATAATGTTAAAGAGATGTGGGTCCTATATGAAAACAAATATTAAATGGAGTAAGAATAAAAGATGATTTGAACAAACTGAAATATTTATTGTGCAACTAGATTTGTATTATACAGATTTAAATTATTTTAAGTACACAATAGATTTTTCCAAAGGCACTCAAAAATAATTCAGCACCTATTCACATTAAAAAAAAAAAAAAAACACTGTGTACTTTAAAAGTAGATGTGTAGAAGGCTACATTGAGGTGAGGTTTTTTTTTTTTTTTCCTGTAAAAACACACAAAATGATTTTATAACCACCACTGGAGGAAATTCCATTAAAATTAGGACCAAGACAAATATGTTCATTATCTCCACTACCTAATATTGCTTTAGAAATTCTCTCCACCATGAAAAGATATTAAAAAGAAATGAAACCTATAACTTTCAAGATGGAAAAAAAATAATCATTGCTCAAGGATGATAAGAGTATATTATTGGAAAACACATTAAAAACAACACAAAATGCCTTGGTACATATGTATTCTATAAAAGGGTAGAATAAACAGCAACTATTTAAACTATCAATAACTTTTATGTGTATCAGCAAGAACCACATACAAAACATGATAGAAAATGATGGTATTCACAGTAGTTAAAGAGAAGTGATAAAATTGAGAGTTTTGAAATAAGGTTTGAATGATAAATGGAGAGACAGTTTATCAGTTTTGCAGAGCTAAGGATGATGGAGGTGGTGACTGGAGTGATAGGGAAAGAATCACAGATTATAATCTCAGATTATAAAGTCTCCAGGTTCTAGCCAAGGATCCCTCATAGTCATCAGGCAGGGTTCCCATGTCTCATCTATGTGTCCTTTTGTATAATTTGCTATAATATAAAAATTCAACACTTTCACAACCCATTATGCCCTTCCAATCTTTACAAATGTCTGTGCCAAAGGCAAGGGGAAGAAACTAACACAACATTGTAAAGCAACTCTACTCTGATAAAAGTTAATTTAATTTAATTTAATTTAATTTTATTTTATTTTAAATCACCGTTCCTTTTACTATATACAACAGATTTAGATACACAAACTGTAAATAAACATCCTCCATCCTCTTCTTCCTACAGTTTTTCATTTTCATGAGCTTTTGGCCTGGATGTTTCTAATTGTCTTTTTTTTTAATTTTTATTTTTACTTTATTTTACTTTACAATACTGTATTGGTTTTGCCATACATTGACATGAATCCACCACGGGTGTACATGCATTCCCAAACATGAACCGCCCTCCCACCTCCCTCCCCATAACATCTCTCTGGGTCATCCCCGTGCACCAGCCCCACGCATGCTGTATCCTGCATCGGACATAGACTGGCGATTCGATTCTTACATGATAGTATACATGTTTCAATGCCATTCTCCCAAATCATCCCACCCTCTCCCTCTCCCTCTGAGTCCAAAAGTCTGCTATACACATCTGTGTCTTTTTTGCTGTCTTGCCTACAGGGTCATCATTGCCATCTTTCTAAATTCCATATATATGTGTTAGTATACTGTATTGGTGTTTTTCTTTCTGGCTTACTTCACTCTGTCGCAGCACTGTTTATAATAGCCAGGACATGGAAACAACCTAGATGTCCATCAGCAGATGAATGGATAAGAAAGCTGTGGTACATATACACAATGGAGTATTACTCAGCTGTTAAAAAGAATACATTTGAATTAGTTCTGATGAGATGGATGAAACTGGAGCCGATTATACAGAGAAAAGTTAATTTTAAAAAGGGAAGGGAAAGGAAGAGAAAGACTTGCTAACACAGGAGGGGAGTTACAGGATAGGTGGGTGATCTGATAATAATGGTAGACAAAACCTTATTTCCAGAGCACAAGGGTTATAAACTTCACAATAATTCCAATCAAAATGTCAATGGTATTTTATTTGCAAAACTCAACATAGCCATATTAATATCCACCTATTAGAAGAGCATTGAAAGAATGCATAATTTAAGAAAAGTAAAATCATTTTTAAAACCTTGGCATTCCAATGTCTGGATTTGCAATAATTATTAAATAATTTGATAAGGTTGCTTAAGTATTATTTGCCAACTGCTTTGAACTTTAACTCCCATCTTTTAACTTCACCACAAAGGAGAGAGACAAAAATGACCACAAAACTTGCTTTGTTGTAGAAATTAAACCTGTAGTCAAGGGGTTCAATGCTTAACATTGGCTAGGTAGAAGGAAAGGGAAGGATTTAATTCATCTAATATTAGTTGAATTGGCACAATCTATGTGCCGGGTCCTGTGCTAACCACTTCATCATTAATTCTCATAACAGTTTGCTATTACTGCTAATTATATAAAAAGAGACCAAAGATTAGAAGGTAGTTGGAATTTGATTTCAAGTTTTTCTGGCTCCCCAGCCTGTGCTCCTTGCAGTACCACCATGACTTATCTAAAGAGTTATTTCATTGAGTAGTTTTTTTGTTATGATATTTTTGGTGGTGTATAGAGGTTTGCAACTTAAATAAGGCCCTCACCTCCTTAAAAACACTACATCCCTGGATGGTGTTGACTATGTTGGTTTTTTCTTCTTCCACAGGATATAATGAATGATCTTGAGTTTTATCATAGTACTGATCTGCATTCCAGTTACATTCCTAGCAGTTAATAGCTGTGTAAATAGCTGGACAAACTGTTTAAACAGTTGGAGCCTCAGTTCCGTCAGCATGCATAAAACTTCACATAATTACTCAGAAAAGAGGATAGTCTGTTTTGCCATCACCCCATGCAGCCATTTTGATAAAATCTTCACTTTCACAAGGGATTCTGTGACATTTTGGGGTATGATGATATTGTCTTCATAGTTGCCTTCATATACCTTAACTACTGGGTGTGTTTATCACCCAGCCTAGTGTAGAATGGAAAGAGACAAATCTGGCTCACGTCCAGCAACATCCAAATCAAAGCCTCAAGTAAAAATAACCAAGTTAAAAGTTTTCTGTTTGGTGGGTTAGTTAGTTAGTTTTCATAGAAGTGTTGGATACAAGTTTTGAAAAGAATTTTCTAATGAAATCATATTATCTTGCAGAGGAAGAGATCCTCTTTGTATTTGATCAACTAGAATACACTGACAGCAAGTACATATTAGGTGCTGTGCTAGGTGTGGAGGTGTAGATATGAATTATATAGAAATCCTTCCATCAAGATGTTAAGAGTAGTTGGGGGAGAAACATAAACAGATTAACAAATCTTAACATTTTTGATGATCTACTCTGTGCCATGCAAATTTACATATCATTTATTATGTATAATTATACATATATATAGCATATACCTATTTTTTTTCTCAATGAGGGTTTCTCAGTGTTGCTGAGAGGGTAAATAACTAGTAAATGGTGGAACTGAGACTTACACTAACTATGTGGACACTAAAGGTGATCCTTTTTCCACTCATTATGGCAACAATTATTTCATATGTAGTGGCAGGTATAATTTCCCAATGAGACAGTCATCCTGTTTCCAAAAGGACTCATGTCTGTAAAAATCCAGCAAAGCTTCAGTTCAGTTCAGTCGCTCAGTCGTGTCTGACTCTTTGCAACCCCATGAATCGCAGCATGCCAGGCCTCCCTGTCCATCACCATCTCCCAGAGTTCACTCAGACTCACGTCCATCGAGTCCGTGATGCCATCCAGCCATCTCATCCTCGGTCATCCCCTTCTCCTCCTGCCCCCAATCCCTCCCAGCATCAGAGTCTTTTCCAATGAGTCAACTAGCTTCTCCATAAAGAACCAGGTCACTCTTGGTCAAAACACAGATAAGTAGTGTGTTTTATATGAGTGTCAACTTAAAGAAAAATGCACAATGTAGAAATTGTGAGTTGGGTTTTATTCAGGGACCTTACTGAGGACTATAGCCCCAGAGACAGCTTCTCAAATAGCTCTGAGGAGCTGCTCTGAAGAAGCAGGGGAGGAGCCAGGATATATATGAATTTTTTTGTCTGGGAAATGCCTGTAGTCAAGCATACATCTTGGTAGAAAATGACTTCTAATTACAAAGAACATACTTCAAGTTAACGCAGCTAATGCTTTTCTATGTATGAAAAGATGCAAGAATCTGGGATCATTGAAATTCTTCCTTAGTTATGCATCTTAACTATGTGGGGCCCATATATCCAAAGCACAGAATATTTCATCCTTTTTTTTCCCATCCTGTATTCTCCTAAGTGTACATTGTCAGTGGGCTACTGCAGTGGATTGCAACTTAACCCTCTGCATAACGAGATGATGAGCAACACTCTTTGTTCTTTTTGTTTACAGTAGGAATGAGTAGAGAGCTTGGAAATTGAGAGCTACAATAGTGGGCCTTTCTGTGGAAAGGATTTTACCAAGTATAAAGGGCTGTAAAACTCCAGTTGCCCCTTTATTTCTGCCATCTCAGTGGGGTCCAGTGCTAAGAGAACAGTTTCTCAGAAACAGTTGTTATTTTGTAAAGCGGCAATGAAAGGCCTGGCTTGGTGCCTTTAGCCACTTACAGCTGGCCCAATCTTTCATCTCCAGGGTTCCCCTGTGAGAGGTGCCAGGAAGTTTCTTTAGAGACATCAACAGATTTTAAGTAGAACCAAAAGAGCCATGGGACATCTTTTGGAGGCTAGAAATGAAAACATACTGCAGGTTGGAGTAAAGAGACCCAGAATTGAAAATCGACTTTAGCACTACCACTAGCTAACTAGCTGTGTGATATTGATTATAGAACAGTTCCTGACATTGTATTCATGCAATAAATACTCATTGATTATAGGTGTTTGTTTCCCCTACTTGATTATGAGATCCTTGAGGGCAAGGGCAAAATTTAGTTGGTCTTTGTAAATCTAGCATCCAGTTCACTAAGTCCTGTTAAGCTCCACTAAATTTTGAACTAGTTTTTTTTTTTTAGTAACATTGATAAGAAAATCATTCACCCAGTAAGGACACAGTTTAGAAGTTCTTATGGATGTAGGCACCACATAGTTTACTCTTAAGTACAGATATCAAGCAAATTATTCTTTTTAATCAGCTGTGAGTTTTTGAGAGCAAAGAAATGCTCATTCTCTTTGGCATTCCACACTGAAGCTAATATTTATAGTACATGTAATGATTTACTTCAGCTTTTCTTTTATCTCAATCATTCAAGTATCACTCTTAGTGGTTTTTGCTTTATCTGTGCACAATCTGTACTCTTATTAAATGTTTTCATTTTTTAAATAAAAAATCTTTTAAAGTGAAATATAACTCTAAGATTAAAAATTAAGAACACAAAATAATGTTATGAAATATTTTAAAGTGAAATTAAGATTCAGTACAAGTAATAGTAAGCTAGTATGTGCATGCATGTGTATGCATGCTCAGTTATGTTCAACTCTTTGTGACCCTGTGGAGTGTAGCCTGCCAGGTTTCTCTGCCTATGGGATTCTCCAAGCAAGAATACTGGAGTGGGTTGCCATTTCCTTCTCCAGGGGATCTTCCTGACCCAAGACCAAATCTGCATTGGCAGGTGGATTCTTTAACACTGAGCCACCTGGGAAGCCCAAGCTAGTATGTACATTATACTAACTATATACCTTCTTTCTTTCAATAGTTATAACTCTTCTAGAAAAATGTTCTTCCCATGACCACAGTTGAGATTAAGAGCCGGGGAAGTTAGGCAATAGCCCAGTGTCACACAACTAGGATAAAGGAGAATCTGAAGTCTAACTCAAGATTTTTAGATGCTAAGGCCCACATGGAGTGCACTGTCCCTAACTTTATTACAATAAGTCCCCTACAGACGAATGAGTTCTGTTCCGAGAGCATACTCATAAGTCCAATTTGTTCACAAATCCAACAAAGTTAGCCTAAATACTCAACTAACACAATCATCTATACAGTACTATACTATAATGGGTTTCTAATACTTTTCACACAAATAATATATACATAAAAAACAAACACAAAAAATAAACATTTTTAATCTTATAGTACAGTGTCTTGAAGAATACAACAGTAGTACAACAGCTGGCATACGGGGGCTGGCATCAAGTGAAAATTTACTGACTGGAGGAGTGAATTCTTTCCCTTTTTTTCTCACTGATCCAGGCTTCCTTGGTTTTCAGGTCATCTCCTCTTTACACTTTCAGAAGCTCCTCATCCTACAGGCACTTCCCAGATCCTGTGGCCCACTGTCGATACATTCAGCACTGAGGCCTGCTGGAACAGAGGAAGAAATGGATATTTTAAAGTCTTTCTGAGAACACAAAATAATTGTTATCTACACCTTCCTGAGAAGTATTAAGAAGTGAGCATCTGAGGAGGGCTCTTTGTGATCTAGTTTCTTGGAGTGAGAATGCAGATCAGAGTTCTGAGAGAGAGATGGAAATTATCTTGCTTGTGTAAAGGACTAGGGGAGGTGATAGAGTCTAGAAGATCTAGAGGCTGCTATGGAGGGAGGGAGTAGGGACAGTAAGCTGCTGACCTGCAGGAAATGTAGGAGATAAGGAAGGGCACAAGACTCAGCTCATGGTGGGCACACAGTAAATGTTCATAGATTTTAACTGGAAAGAGATGTGGTAAATTGTGGGGAACCATATAATCAGGAAATTGCCTCTTTTTCGTTGTTGTTGTTGTTGTTTTAATTTTTTTTAAATTTTACTTTACAATACTGTATTGGTTTTGCCATACATTGCCATGAATCCACCACGGGTGTACATGAGTTCCCTATCCTGAACCCCCCTCCTACCTCCCTCCCCATATCATCTCTCTAAGAAACGAATCGCCAGTCTAGGTTCAATACAGGATACAGGATGCTTGGGGCTGGTGCACTGGGATGACCCAGAGGAAATTGCCTTCTAAACTGAAGCTGTGACCAGAAACTTTGCCTTTGGGTTAACAAAAATCTTTCTTCTGTTTTTAGACACTGAGTAGCCAGATCAAGGAAACTTGAAGCAGCAGTGATTTGAGATGAGATAAGCTTCAAGGAGGAGAAGGTAATGGCATTCCACTCCAGTACTCTAGCCTGGAAAATCTCATGGATGGAGGAGCCTGGTGGGCTGCAGTCCATGGGGTCGCTAGGAGTCGGACACGACTGAGCGACTTCACTTTCACTTTTCACTTTCATGCATTGGAGAAGGAAATGGCAACCCACTCCAGTGTTCTTGCCTGGAGAATCCCAGGGATGGGGGAGCCTGGTGGGCTGCCGTCTCTGGGGTCGCACAGAGTCGGACACGACTAAAGCGACTTAGCAGCAGCAGCAGCAGCAAGCTTCAAGGAATAATGAATCTGAGCTCGTAGCTGAAGCCAAGGGATAGAATATGCAGTAAGAGAAAGAGAAGAGGGAATTATGTTGTTTATTGGCGCCCTTCCTCCCCCATGTCAAATAATTTATGTATATTATTCCATGAAGTCTTCAGAACCAATCTGCAAGGCAGGTGTTCCCCCCACACGACAGATGAAGAAATAGGCTCAGAGTGATTGAATGTCTTATTAAAGGTCACAGAGATTGAAAACGTCAGAGCCTTGAGGTGTTACCTCTAGTTGTTTGTGACTCAAAGAAAAAGTTGATGAGAGCTCCTGGATTCTAGAGTAGGAATGTGGGTTTAATAAAGGTTTCTCTATTTCCTTGGCAGAGAGCAGTCTGATTCCCTGGATCAGGCTCTAGAATAACCACAGGACTGACCCAGGATGTGTCTGGATTCCTTAGACTCACATAATTCTTAGGCTGTAGTTTTTATTTTCAATTTTTATAGTTATAATGAATGCTGCAATAAATTCCTTCATTACAAAGGTTTTATTAAAAACCCTTTGCAAGCAAAGCATCTAATATAATTCAGTTTATGTGTCAGTTTATATGTTTGTGTATATGTCTGCTTATGTGTATACATCTTAGTTATTCTATTTGAACATATCTGGATACCTCAGAGATGCTTAGTGAATACTTACACATTTATTTCTTTAAAAAATGAAATTTATTTTCCAAATCCTTAAGTGAATAAATGACTTATAGAAAATAAGAACAATTTCAAAAATTAGGAAAAGCTCTTAATTCTTTGCTACTTTAGGCAGCCTCTAGTATACAACATTGTAGTTAAAATGTAGGCCACAAATTTATATTTCTGGAATTATGGCAGAGACCAAGGCCTATTGAAAAGAACTCAAAATGCTATGGTAAATAAGACTGTAACTTGTCATTTTGGAGTATTTTGTTTGAGATTATTAATTGTATATTATAATATATTATTATATTATATTATATATAATATTATAATATATTATAATTATAATATATAATTATATATAATATAATAATTATATATAATTATATGATATAATTATATGATATAATTATATATAATTAATATATAATTATAATTATTATAATATATTATAACATATATATTATAATTATATAATTATAAGAAAATAAGAATGATTTTCATTTTGTTCTAATTCAATGGTCATTCAGACAGCCCCAAGTCATTCTAATATTTTGTGAAAAGGGGCACTTCGTTGGCTTTTCCTAGACTGACTCAGGAAGGAGGAGATTAGCAAGGTCCCTGGTGGCTCAGATGGTAAAGAATCTGCCTGCACTGTGGGAGACCCGGCTTTGATCCCAGGGTCGAGAAGATCCCCTGGAGAAGGGAATGGCAACCTACTCCAGTATTCTTGCCTGGAGAATTCCATGAACCAAGACTACATACAGTCCATGGGGTTGCAAAGAGTCGGGCACAACTGAGCAACTAACACTTTCACATACTGTTAATATGCATATTAAAGAAAGTGGTTCTGACAGATATTGGCAAATGAATGCTTCAAGTGCTCCTCTATAGTATAGTCTCTTCCTGATGGTTTTAGCATGTTATATCCACTAAATGCACAAAGTCTTTTATCAAACTTTTTCATGGTAGATTTTTCTGAAGAAAGTTGAAAAATGGCTGTTTATAGGATGTTAACTATATTTGGGAACTGGCTTAATTTACTGCCAAATCCAAAGGAATACAAACTGTTAAATCCGCATAATGGCATAGACAATACAATTAATTACTGATCTGAAATATTAGGAAAGTGAAGCTCAGGGAGGATAAGCAATTTACCTGAGATCATATAGTTAACAGCTGAAAAGACTAAAGTTGGAACTTAACTTGGTCAGTGATATGCTGGTAAATGTTTAAAAACCAGCAAGGGAAGAAGGAGAGGCCTGAGAGTACATGTTTTATAGTTTTCTGGTTTCCGCGGTGGAAATAGTCCACCAAAACAGCTAATTTCAAGGGAGAGATGCATACAGTCAGCTCTCAAGAGCCAGTGTGAGCCAGCTTTGGCATACCACAGCAATGTGGCAGGCCATTAAACAGTCAGCATCATAATTTCCTCACTGTAAACTGAGAATGATAGTCATTGCACTGAAGGAATGCTCTGAAGGCCTACAGATAACAATGGGAGAGTGCCTAACACTGGTCTTGGCAGGTGCGCAAAGAAAATTTTTTAGAGTAATAATAATGACAAAAATAACTTTTCTGTGTAGCAATAAAACAAGATAATTACCATTTTCCTTAACTCCTGAATTGAATCTACTCTTTATGAGCAATAACTAACATATTTATGAGAATATTCCTGTATGGGCCTTTCCCTAGAGACAAATTAAAAAATTAACGTTTGAACAATAATTTATAACATGTAGCACAGAAAACCATAGACTGACCAGGTTCTGAGTGGCATGCCTTAACTAGTAGTTATCTGACCTCTCTGAGTAATAGCTCCTTATTTAAACAGGCATCATATGAGTTACACCTCAAGTCTGGTAGGATAGTGACAGAATTTGGTGGCACATCTGGCACAGAGTCTGGTACATAGTGCAAACACTGTATATGGTACCTGCAGACTGACATAACAATTCACATTCTGAAGCTTTTCCTGATATAGTCCTTTTCACTCTGAAAGTAGGGAGGATGTTTTTCTTTCCCCCAGGGACACCAAACAAGACTAGGAGAAAAGAGTGTTTATACTTCCCAGGGTCGTCAGGCAGCTTCAGAAATCTCACAGAGTCCTGAAATTGGGGGGAAAAAAAAAGAAAGAAAGAAAAGCTCACACAAGTATGCTTATCCTTTTGGTCCCAGAATGTGAAGTCAGTAAGTAAAGTGGCTTGCATTCCCTGTTCATTTGTAAAGGCTTTTAAATGTCTTTCTGTTCCGTCAACCTATTCTGGAGTGATGCCTCACTAGCAGACACTAATGGTATAGAGATTATGACCACAGGCTTTAATTTAGGCATTAATTTTTTGGAATCTGTCTGGAAGGAAAGCAGCTCATCCCTTTTTATTTCAAGCTGTGTATTTCAGACCATTTTTTCCCAATAGGTAGCTGTGTTTTAGTCTTCCCAAATTACAGCAATGTTCTGTAGAAGATGGTATTGAAACCATTCACCTCAGATTGGGACTTGAACCCATATTCTAGGACTCAGCAAAAACCCTGCTTGGGACTCAGAACACAATCTTTTAATTAGAATCACTCACCTAGTGTCCGGACTTACTGAGGTTCATGTTCTAGGTGTCTCACTGCAGAAAGAATTCAGCGAGAGTCAAGAAATAGATTTATTGATATAGGGTGCTTTTAAGGGAAGCAAGCAGGCAGGTGAGGGAGCTCTGGCCAGAGAATTAAGTGGGCTATAGTTTTATAAGGCAAGGGGAAGGGGGAAATATCACCTTCTTTGAGTAGACATGAAGCTTACATCACTAATTACTCATTTGCCATATCAGGCAGGAGAGTGTCTGATCCTACGAGGTCAGACAAGGATTATCATATCAGTAGAAGGGTGGTGACATTTTTCTTTCATTAATGGACTTGGGAATATCTCATGCTTTTATTTATGGGTTTATACTTAGGCAAGCCTGCTTCCTTCTAAAACATTCCCATAGCTTTCTTGAGCTATCATTAACTTACAATTCAGTTCAGTTCAGTCACTCAGTTGTGTCCAATTCTTTGCAACCCCATGAACCACAGCACCCCAGGCCTCCCTGTCCATCACCAACTCCTGGAGTTTACCCAAACTCATGTCCATTGAGTCAGTGATGCCATCCAACCATCTCATTCTCTGTTGTCCCCTTCTCCTCCCACCCTCAATCTTTCCCAGTGTTAGTTCAGTTCAGTCACTCAGTTGTGTCCGACTCTTTGCGACCCCATGAATCACAGCATGCCAGGCTTCCCTGTCCATCACCAACTCCCAGAGTTCACTCAGACTCACGTCCATCAAGTCAGTGATGCCATCCAGCCATCTCATCCTCTGTCGTCCCATTTGCCTCCTGCCCCAAGTCCCTCCCAGCATCAGAGTCTTTTCCAATGAGTCAACTCTTCACATGAGGTGGCCAAAGTACTGCAGTTTCAGCTTTGGCATCATTCCTTCCAAAGAACACCCAGGACTGATCTCCTTTAGAATGGACTGGTTGGATCTCCTTGCAGTCCATGAGACTCTCAAGAGTCCTCCAACACCAGAGTTCAAAAGCATCAATTCTTTGGCGCTCAGCCTTCTTCACAGTCCAATTCTCACATCCATACATGACCACAGGAAAAACCATAGCCTTGACTAGACGGACCTATGTTGGCAAAGTAATGTCTGTGCTTTCTAATATGCTATCTAGGTTGGTCATAACTTTTCTTCCAAGGAGTAAGCATCTTTTAATTTCATGGCTACAGTCACCATCTGCAGTGATTTTGGAGCCAAAAAAAATAAAGTCTGCCACTGTTTCCCCATCTATTTGTCATGAAGTGATGGGATCAGATGCCATGATCTTAGTTTTCTAAATGTTGAGCTTTAAGCGAACTTCTTCATTCTCCTCTGTCACTTTCATCAAGAGGCTTTTTAGTTCCTTTTCACATTCTGCCATAAGGGTGGTGTCATCTGTGTATCTGAGGTTATTGATATTTCTCCCGGCAGTCTTCATTCCAGCTTGTGCTTCTTCCAGCCCAGCGTTTCTCATGATGTACACTGCATATAAGTTAAATAAGCAGGGTGACAATATACAGTCCTGACGTACTCCTTTTCCTACTTACACCAGTCTGTTGTTCCATGACCAGTTTTAACTATTGCTAATGACCTGCATATAGGTTTCTCAAGAGGCAGGTGAGGTGGTTTGGTATTCCCATCTCTTTCAGAATGTTCCATAGTTTATTGTGATCCACACAGTCAAAGGCTTTGGCATAGTCAATAAAGCAGAAATAGATGTTTTTTCTGGAACTCTCTTGCTTTTTTGATGATACAGTGGGTGTTGGCAATTTGATCTCTGGTTGCTCTGCCTTTTCTAAAACCAGCGTGGACATCTGGAAGTTCACGATTCACATATTGCTGAAGACTGGCTTGGAGAATTTTGAGCATTACTTTACTAGCATGTGAGATGAGTGCAATTGTGCGGTAGTTTGATCATTCTTTGGCATTGCCTTTCTTTGGAATTGGAATGAAAACTGACCTTTTGCAGTTCTGTGGCCACTGCTGAGTTTTCCAAATTTGCTGGCATATTGAGTGCAGCACTTTCACAGCATCATCTTTTAGGATTTGAAACAGCTCAACTGGAATTCCATCACCTCCACTAGTTTTGTTCATAGTGGCGCTTTCTAAGGCCCACTTGACTTCACATTCCAGGATGTCTGGCTCTAGGTGAGTGATCACACCATCGTGATTATCTTGGTCGTGAAGATTTTTTTGTACAGTTCTTCTGTGTATTCTTGCCACCTCTTCTTCATATCTTCTGCTTCTGTTAGGTCCGTACCATTTCTGTCTTTTATCGAGCCCATCTTTGCATGAAATGTTCCCTTGGTATCTCTAATTTTCTTGAAGAGATCTCTAGTCTTTCCCATTCTGTTGTTTTCCTCTATTTCTTTGCATTGATCCCTTAGGAAGGCTTTCTTTATCTCTCCTTGCTATTCTTTGGAACTCTGCATTCAGATGCTTATATCTTTCCTTTTCTCCTTTGCTTTTCGCTTCTCTTCTTTTCACAGCTATTTGTAAGGCCAGACAGCCATTTTGCTTCTTTGCATTTCTTTTCCATGGGGATGGTCTTGATCCCTGTCTCCTGTGCAATGTCATGAACCTCATTCCATAGTTCTTCAGGCACACTATCTATCAGATCTAGGCCCTTAAATCTATTTCTCACTTCCATTGTATAGTCATAAGGGATTTGATTTAGGTGAATGGTCTGGTGGTTTTCCCTCCTTTCTTTAATTTAAGTCTGAATTTGGCAATAAGGAGTTCATGATCTGAGCCACAGTCAGCTCCCGGTCTTGTTTTTGCTGACTGTATAGAGCTTCTCCATCTTTGGATACAAAGAATATAATCAATCTGATTTTGGTGTTGACCATCTGGTAATGTCCATGTGTAGAGTCTTCTCTTATGTTATTGGAAGAGGATGTTTGCTAGGACCAGTGCATTCTCTTGGCAAAACTCTATTAGTCTTTGCCCTGCTTCATTCCGTATTCCAAGGCCAAACTTGCCTGTTATCCTAGGTGTTTCTTGACTTCCTACTTTTGTATTCCAGTCCCCTATAATGAAAAGAACATCTTTTTTGGGTGTTAGTTCTAAAAGATCTTGTAGGTCTTCATAGAACCGTTCAACTTCAGCTTTTTCAATGTTACTGGTTGGGGCATAGACTTGGATTACTGTGATATTGAATGGTTTGCCTTTGAAATGAACACAGATCACTCTGTCGTTTTTGAGATTGCATCCAAGTACTGCATTTTGGACTCTTTGTTGACCATGATGGCTACTCCATTTCTTCTAAGAGATTCCTGCCTCTAGTAGTAGTCATCTGAGTTAAATTCACCCATTCCAGTCTATTTTAGTTCGCTGATTCCTAGAACGTTCACTCTCGCCATCTCCTGTTTGACCACTTCCAATTTGCCCTGATTCATGGACCTAACATTCCAGGTTCCTATACAATATTGCTCTTTACAGCATCAGACCTTGCTTCTGTCACCAGTCACATCCACAGCTGGGAATGCTTCGGCTCCATCCATTCATTCTTTCTGGAGTTATTTCTCCACTGATCTCCAGTAGCATATTGGGCACCTACCGACCTGAGGAGTTCCTCTTTCAGTATCCTATCATTTTGCCTTTTCATACCTTTCATGGGGTTCTCAAGGCAAGACTACTGAAGTGGTTTGCCATTCCCTTCTCCAGTGGACCACATTCTGTAAGACCTCTCCACCATGACCTGCCCATCTTGGGTGGCCCCACAGGGCATGGCTTAGTTTCATTGAGTTAGACAAGGCTTTGGTTCTAGTGTGATTAGATTGACTAGTTTTCTGTGATTATGGTTTCAGTGTGTCTGCCCTCTGATGCCCTCTTGCAACACCTACTGTCTTACTTGGGTTTCTCTTACCTTGGACGTGGGGTATCTCTTCATGGCTGCTCCAGCAAAGCGAAGCCGCTGTTCCTTCCCTTGGATGAGGGGTATCTTCTCACCGCCACCCTTCCTGACCTTGAACATGGAGTAGCTCCTCTTGGCCCTCCCTGCGCAGCCACTGCTCCTTGGACATGGGGTTTCTCCTCCCAGCTGCTGCCCCTGGCCTCGGGCATGGGGTAGCTCCTCCCAGCCACTGCCCCTGACCTCAGATGTAGGGTAGCTCCTCTCAGCTGCTCCTGCGCTGTTGCAGCCTGGCACTTTTGGCTGCCACCGCCCCTGACCTCAGGCATGGGGTAGCTCTTCTAGGCCACTCCCAGCATTAGGGTCTTTGCAAATGAATCAGCTCTTCGCATCAGGTGGATAAAGTATTGGAGTTTCAGGTTCAAAATCAGTCCTTCCAATGAACACACAAGACTGATATTCTTTTGGTTGGATCTCCTTGCAGTCCAAGGAACTCTCAAGGGTCTTCTCCAACACCACATTTCAAAAGCATCAATTCTTCAGCGCTCAGCTTTCTTTATAGCCCAACTCTCACATCCATGCATGAGTACTGGAAAAACCATAGTCTTGCCTAGATGGACCTTTGTTGCTAAAGTACTGTTTCTGCTTTTTAATATGCTGTCTAGGTTGGTCATAACTTTCCTTCCAAGGAGTAAGTGTCTTTTAATTTCATGGCTGCAATCACCATCTGCAGTGATTTTTGAGCTCCCAAAAATAAAGTCTTCCACTGTTTCCACTGTTTCCCCATCTATTTGCCATGAAATGGTGGGACCAGATGCCATGATCTTAGTTTTCTAAATGTTGAGCTTTAAGCCAATGTTTTCACTCTCCTCTTTCACTTTCATCAAGAGACTCTTTAGTTCTTCTCCACTTTCTGCCATAAGGGTGGTGTCATCTGCATATCTGAGGTTATTGATATTTCTCCCAGCACTCTTCACTCCAGCTTGTGTTCTTCCAGCCTAGCGTTTCTCATGATGTACTCTGCATATAAATTAAATAAGCAGGGTAACAATATACAGCCTTGATGTACTCCTTTTCCTACTGGGAACCAGTCTATTGTTCCATGTTCAGTTCTAACTGTTGCTTCCTGACCTGAATACAGGTTTCTCAAGAGGCAGGTGAGGTGGTCTGATATTCCCATCTCTTTCAGAATGTTCCACAGTTTATTGTGATCCACACAGTCAAAGGCTTTGGCATAGTCAATAAAGCAGAAATAGATGTTTTTCTGGAAATCTGTTACTTTTTCCATGATCCAGTGGATGTTGGCAATTTGATCTTTGGTTCCTCTGCCTTTTCTAAAACCAGCTTGAACATCTGGAAGTTCATGGTTCACGTATTGCTGAAGCCTGGCTTGGAGAATTTTGAGCATTACTCTATTAACATGTGAGATGAGTGCAATTGTGTGGTAGTTTGAGCATTCTTTGGCATTGCCTTTCTTTGGGATTGGAATGAAAACTGACCTTTTGCAGTCCTGTGGCCACTGCTGAATTTTCCAAATTTGCTGGCATATTGAGTGCAGCACTTTCATAGCATCATCTTTTAGGATTTGAAATAACTCAACTGGAATTCCATCACCTCCACTAGCTTGTTCATAGTGATGCTTTCTAAGGCCCACTTGACTTCACATTCCAGGATGTCTGGCTCTATGTGAGTGATCACACCATCGTGATTATCTTGATCGTAAAGATCTTTTTTGTACAGGTCTTCTGTGTATTCTTGCCACCTCTTCTTAATATCTTGTGCTTGTGTTAGGTCCATACCATTTCTGTCCTTTATTGAGCCCATCTTTGCATGAAATATTCCCTTGGTATCTCTAATTTTCTTGGTCTTCCAAAGTTTCCTAGGTTTCCCTCTCTATCTATATTATCCTACTGGGAAATGAAGTGAAGTTGCTCAGTTGTGTCTGACTCTCTGCAATCCCATGGACTGTAGCCCACTAGGCTCCTCTGTCCATGGAATTCTCCAGGTAAGAATACTGGAGTGGGTTGCCATTTCCTTCACCAGGGGATCTTCCCGACCCTGGAATCGAACCTAGGTCTCCTGCATTGCAGGCAGACGCTTTACCATCTGAGCTACCAGGGAAGCCCCACAACTACCTGTATAACTATCCTATTGTATCCCTATCAGTGTCAATTAGATGTTTAGTTTATGAGCTTCTCTTTTGCTTTAATCTGATAGTTTTCAACTATCAACTTACATCTCAGAAGGAATCACCCTCAACTTAAAACTTTTTTCTGTTTTTGTGATTATCAAGATGCCTATTTAAAAATTCTGGACATATGACAGAAACTGTGAATCTGTGATATAATATCTAAAATTTAGCCTTAATATTATGTATTGCCTTGACATATGGTAAAATTAGGAGGGCCTTGAATGACTGAACCATCAGTTTCCCTCCCCAGTTATCCCAGGGATATGATCCCTTAGCCAAACAGCCTTCCTTATCAGAATGATACAGTTCCTGCTTATCCCTGCTTAGCATGTTTCACTTCTGTGAATGCCTGCAGAATTATTCAAACAAGGCAATCAAATCCTCTTATGGGAAATAGACACTCTACCCTCTTATTACTATAAAACCTGCTTCACGCAGCACTAGTTGTCTACTCTGTTCCCATGTGCAAGCCCTGTGTGAGCCTGCATGGCATGAGGTGTCCTCCCCCAGGCTGTGAATATAGGCAACTGATAAACTACTGTTGATCTCATCTGGTCAGTGTTGGGTGTCATGCATTTGGCCATCTCCATAACCAAAGCACAAGATTCTTTCTCTCTCAGCAAGGTAGTAAATAGGAGGCAGTCTTACTGCTAAATATCACAAAAACCCTGTGACATGGCTGTTTTTTTAATTACATTTTTACTGATGTCAAGAAATTAAGATTCAGAGAAGAAAGATAACTTTCCCCAAGTCACACAGCTAGGAAGGTGCCACACTAAGGTTTAACCCAGTCCTTTCATACTTCAAAACCTGTGCTCATGTTAGCTCTTCTGCTGCTGCTGCTTCAGTCGTATCCAACTCCTAGCGACCCCATGGACTGCAGCCTACCAGGCTCCTCCGTCCATGGGATTTTCCAGGCAAGAGTACTGGAGTGGAGTGCCATTGCCTTCTCCATGTTAGCTAATATATCTCAAATGTCCAAAAAATTAATTTTAAAGTCTCTTTTTTTAAATATCCAATGTAATAAACTTATTTTAAAGAGTCCCTATTAAAACAAGGAAACATAGCCTAGATACTAGGCACACTCACTGTAGGGTAAGGTCTTGTCAAAATGAAACCATATTTGCATGTAACTATATTTCCCAAAACACTGTAAAAGAGATATTGTGTTTTCCTTGCAATGAACATTCATTCCCAGTCATTTCTCTTTTTTTCATCCCATGAATCTCAGTGGCTGGAGACCTAGAAAATATATATATTTTTCCCCTAAACTTCAACCTCTTTGTCAGCAGGAATGTCAATGTTTTTATATATTCAGCTAAAAAGATGACCTCATGTGAAGTTTGGAAGGTGCAAGGGAAGCAAAAGCCATTTTTTCCCAGCTATCATGGCTTATACATTGGTTTTCGTAAATGTGGGTTTTTGCAGAGGTTTCTATTTTCTCTTACCAGTCATCCACCTCAGAGATGCAAAGGATTCATGGAGTTTGCTACAATTTTCTGATCTCTGGAAGATAACAGAAATTTCTGTTTTTTCAATTCTGACAAAGAACCTAAAAACTAGAGATGACCTTACTCACCTAATTCTACATATTAAATCTCATCCACTGATAGCTTAATTCTTTCCCCTATGTCCATGTCCACTGCATCTTCAGAATTTATATCTGTAAAAGACGCTTCCTCCTTGGAAGAAAAGTTATAACCAACCTAGATAGCATATTAAAAAGCAGAGACATTACTTTGCCGAATAAGGTCCTTCTAGTCAAGGCTATGGTTTTTCCAGTTGTCATGTATGGATGTGAGTTGGACTGTGAAGAAGGCTGAGTGCCGAAGAATCAATGCTTTTGAACTGTGGTGTTGGAGAAGACTCTTGAGAGTCCCTTGGACTGCAAGGAGATCCAACCAGTCCATTCTGACGGAGATCAGTGCTGGGATTTCTTTGGAAGGAATGATGCTAAAGCTGAAACTGCAGTACTTTGGCCACCTCATGCGAAGAGTTGACTCATTGGAAAAGACTCTGATACTGGGAGGGATTGGGGGCAGGAGGAGAAGGGGACGACAGAGGATGAGATGGCTGGATGGCATCACTGACTGGATGGACGTGAGTCTGAGTGAACTCTGGGAGTTGGTGATGGACAGGGAGGCCTGGCGTGCTGTGATTCATGGGGTCGGAAAGAGTCGGACATGACTGAGCAACTGAACTGAACTGAAGCCCCATATTGCATGATCACTCCCCAAACTAGGTCTTCAACAAGGGATCCTTCTGAGAATCTTTACTTCTTATAGGAGGCACCTGGAAACATAGTTCTTATTCACTTTCACAAAGGTTGAAAACAGATTTCCCTGACACAACATAACTAAAACACTGATATAGGTCAGGTTGAAAACTAGTTTAATTTAACCAGACAGTTGCTCAAGATTCTGAGAAATCTCTAGAATAAAGAGCTGATAGAAATTCTTAAGAGGATATTAGATAGCACACTTTGGGGACTTTCTTAGTGAGGGAAGAGAAGGGAATCAAGGCTAATGTTGGGACAATAATCAAGTTGGGGACTGGCTGTGCAACTGAGCACATAAGCAAAAAATCATATTGAGTACTTTATCTGAGCCTAGAGTTGATTATAATGTTTGCTTATTATCCTATAAACTTTGTAGAGTCTATAGCACTAGCCCCTCATTTATTCCTGATATTGGTATTTGATGTCTTCTCTCTTTCTACTCAGTCTGGCCAGAGATTTATCAATTTTATTGATCTTGTCAATATACCAGCTTTTACTGTTACTGATTTTTGTGTATCATTTTTATGTTATCAATGATAATTATTTCTAATTTTTTCTTCCATTTGCCTTCTTAATTTTTCTTTTTAAAAGTGGATTTCTAGTTGTCATGGCACCATTTTTTCCAGCTCTATTGAAGTAATATTGACAAATAATGCTGTGTAAATTTAAAGTGTACAGTGGGATAATTTGTATGATGTATACAGGTCAGGAAGCAACAGGTAGAACTGGACATGAAACAAAAAACTGGTTCCAAATAGGAAAAGGAGTATGTCAAGGCTGTATATTGTGACCCTGCTTATTTAACTTATATGCAGTGTACATCATGAGAAACGCTGGGCTGGAGGAAGCACAAACTGGAATCAAGGTTGCCGGGTGAAATATCAGTACCCTCAGATATGCAGACGACACCACCCTTATGGCAGAAAGCAAAGAAGAATTGAAGAGCCTCTTGAGGAAAGTAAAAGACTAGAGTGAAAAAGTTGGCTTAAAGCTCAACATTCAGAAAACTAAAATCATGGCATCTGGTCCCATCACTTCATGGCAAATAGATGGGGAAACAGTGGAAACACTGGCTGACTTTATTTTTGGGGGGCTCCAAAATCACTGCAGATGGTGATTGCAGCCATGAAATTAAAAGACACTTACTCCTTGGAAGGAAAGTTATGACCAACCTAGACAGCATATTAAAAACCAGAGACACTACTTTGCCAGCAAGGGTCTGTCTAATCAAGATTATGGTTTTTCCAGTACTCATGTATGGATGTGAGAGTTGGACTATAAAAAAAGCTGAGCACCGAAGAATTGATGCTTTTGAAGTGTGGTGTTGGAGAAGACTCTTGAGAGGCCCTTGGACTGCAAGGAGATACAATCAGTCTATCCTAAGGGAGGTCAGTCCTGGGTGTTCATTGGAAGGAATGATGTTGAACCTGAAACTCCAATACTTTGTCCACCTGATGCGAAGAGCTGACTCATTTGAAAAGACCCTGATGCTGGGAAAGATTGAGGGCAGGAGGAGAAGGGAATGACAGAGGATGAGATGGTTGGATGGCATCACCGACTCAATGGACATGGGTTTGGGTGGACTCCAGGAGTTGGTGATGGACAGGGAGGCCTGGCGTGCTGTGGTTCATTGGGGTTGCAAAGAGTCAGACACGACTGAGCAAGTGAACTGAACTGAACTGGGATGATTTGATACGTTTATATATTAAAAATAATTACTACAGTAGAATTAATGAACATGTTCATCATCTTGCATAATTACAATTTCTCATTTATGGTGAGAACATTTAAGATCTACTCTTTTCAGTTCAGTCGTTCAGTCATGTCTGACTCTTTGCAACCCTATGGAATGCAGCACACTATGGAATGTCCATCACCAACTCCTGGAGCCTACTCAAACTCATGTCCATCAGGTCGGTGATGTCATCCAACCAAATCATCCTCTGTTGTCCCCTGTTTCTCCCACTTTCAGTCTTTCCCAGCATCAGGGTCTTTTCCAACGAGTCAGGTCTTCACATCAGGTGGCCAAAGTATTGGAGTTTCAGCTTCAGCATCAGTCCTTCCAATGAATATTCGGGACTGATTTCCTTTAGGATTTACTGATTGTATCTCCTTGCAGTCCAAGGGACTCTCAAGAGTCTTCTCCAATACCACATTTCAAAAGCATCAATTCTTTTGTGCTTAGCTTTCATTATAGTCCAACTCTCACATCCATACATGACTACTGGAAAAATCATAGCTTTGACTAGGTGGAACTTTGTTAGTAGAGTGCTTTTTCTACTTTTTAATATTATATCTAGGTTGGTCATAGCTTTTCTTCCAAGGAGCAAGTGTCTTTTAATTTCATGGCTGCAATCACCATGTGCAGTGATTTTGGAGCCCCCAAAAATAAAGTCTCTCACTGTTTCTCCATCTATTTGCCATGAAGTGATGGGACTGGTTGGCATGATCTTAGTTTTCTGAATGTTGAGTTTTAAGCCAACTTTTTCACTCTCCTCTTTCACTTTCATCAAGAGGCTCTTCAATTCTTTGCTTTCTGCAGTAAAGGTGGTGTCATCTGAATATCTGAGGTTATTAATATTTCTCCTGGCAATCTTGATTCCAGCTTGTTCTTCATCCAGCCCAGCATTTCACATGGTATACTCTGGATATAAGTTAAATAAGCAGGGTGACAACATATAGCCTTGACGTACTCCTTTCCTGATTTGGAACCAGTCTGTTGTTCCATGTCCAGTTCTAACTGTTGCTTCTTGACCTGAATACAGATGTCTCAAGAGGTAGGTCAGGTGGTCTGTTATTCCCATCTCTTGAAAAATTTTCCACAGCTTGTTGTGATCCACACAGTCAAAGGATTTGGTGTAGTGAATAAAGCAGAAATAAATGTCTTCCTGGAACTCTCTTGCTTTTTCAATGATCCAGCATACGTTGGCAATTTGATCTCTGGTTCCTCTGCCTTTTCTAAATCCAGCTTGAACATCTGGAATTTCAGAGTTCATGTACTCTTGAAGCCTGGCTTGGAGAATTTTGAGCATTACTTTGCTAGCATGTGAGATGAGTGCAATTGTGTGGTAGTTTGAGCATTCTTTGGCATTGCCTTTCTTTGGGATTGGAATGAAAATTGACGTTTTCCAGTCCTGTGGCCACTGCTGAGTTTTCCAGATTTGCTGGCATATTGAGTGCAGCACCTTCACAGCATCATCTTTTAGGATTTGAAATAGCACAACTGGAATTCCATCTCCTCCACTAGGTTTGTTGGTAGTGATGCTTTCTAAGGCCCACTTGACTTCACATTCCAGGATGTCTGGCTCTAGGTGAGTGATCACACCATTGTGGTTATCTGGGTCATGAAGATCTTTTTTGTGTGTAGCTCTTCTGTGTATTCCTGCCACCTCTCCTTAATATCTTCTGCTTCTGTTAGGTCCATACCATTTCTGTCCTTTATTGAGCCCATCTTTGCATGAAATGTTCCCTTGGTTTCTCTAATTTTCTTGAAAAGATCTCTAGTCTTTCCCGTTCTATTGTTTTCCTCTATTTCTTTGCATTGATCACTGATCATATATAAAAGATAGTATCATTTAACTATAGTCATCATGGTATAGTTAGCTCTCCAGAGTTTATTCATCTCGTAACTGGAACCTTATATCCTTTGACTAACATTTCCCCATTTCATCCTGTTCCCAACTACTGGCAAGCACCATTCTACTCTTTGTTTTTATTAGTTCAGCTTTTTTAGATTCCACATATAAGTGATAGCATGCAGTATTTGTCTTTCTCTGACATTTCATTTAGCATAATGCCTTCAAGGTTCATCCATGTTGTCACAAATGGCATGATTTCCTTCTTTCCCATGGACTAAGGTGTGAGTATTCCATTATATATATATATGTCTGTGTGTGTGTGTGTACACACACCACATCTTCTTTATCCATTCATCTATACACAGACACTTAGGTTGTTGCTATATCTTAGCTGCTATGAATAATGCTACAGTGAACATAAGCGTGCAGGTGTTTCTTCAAGATCCTAATTTAATTTTCTCTGGGTGTATACACAGAAGTTGGTTGATAGATCATGTGGTAGTTCCATTTTAATCTTTTTTTAGGAATGTACTTGGTATTTTCCATGATGCTATATCAATTTATGGGCTTCCCAAGGTGGTATTAGTGATAAAGAACCCGCCTGCCAGTGCAGCATATGTAAGAGATGTGTGGGTTCATTGCCTGGGTCAGGAAGATCCCCTGGAGGAGGGCATAGAAACCCACTCCAGTGTTCTTGCCAGGAGAATCCCAGGGACAGAGGAGCTTGGAAGCCTATAGTCCATAGGATCACAGAGTCAAACATGACTGAAGCAACTTAGCACACATGCATGCATGCCAATTTATATTCCCACCAGCAATATACACATTTTCTCCTTTCTCCAAATCTTTGCCAGCACTTGTAATCTCTTGTCTTTTTAATTATATCCATTGTGAAGTGTGAGGTTATATCTCATGGTGGTTTTGATTTGCATTTCCCTAATCATTGGTGATGTTGAATAACTTTTCATATACCTGTTGGCCATGCATATGTCTTCTTTGGAAAAATGTCTACTCAGTTCTTCTGCTCATTTTATTTTTTTTATTTTTTATTTTTTTTGAAATGGTGAAGATTTAATTTAACTTTTGAAATTCATTTCCTGATATGAAGCTTACAAAATACTAAAAGGCAACACAAAGGAGACTGAAAAAATTTCATTCTTTATAAATAGATTATTTTTGAACATTTTCCAAAATAGGTCAAGTACTTATTTGAAGGTTAACCAGTATTTCTGACCTGAGTTCTCAACAGTCTGATATGAGACAGATTTTTTTTAAAATAAGGTTTTTCTTTTTTTTTTTTTGCCATATATATTTTTATTTTTTGTTAAATATAAATTTATTTATTTTAATTGGAGGTTAATTACTTTACAATATTGTATTGGTTTTGCTATACATCAACATGAATCTGCCACAGGTATACACGTGTTCCCCATCCTGAACCCCGCCTCCCTCCTCCCTCCCCATTCCATCCCTCTGGGTCGTCTCAGTGTACCAGCCCAAGCGCCCAGTATCATGCATCAAACCTGGACTGGCGATTCGTTTCATATATGATATTATACATGTTTCAATGCCATTCTCCCAAATCATTCCACCCTCTCCCTCTTCTGCTCATTTTAAAAATCACATTATTCCCTCAGTTTTTGTTTGTCTGGGAAAAATTTTTAACTCTCCCTCATTTCTGAAGGACACCTTTGCCAGATAGCATATTCATGGATGGTAGTTTTTTTTTTTTTCCTTCTTTTGAGCACTCTTTTTTAATTTTTTTTTTTTTTACTTTATTTTACTTTACAGTACTGTATTGGTTTTGCCATACATTGACGTGAATCCACCACGGGTGTACATGCGATCCCAAACATGAACCCCCTCCCACCTCCCTCCCCACAACATCCCTCTGGGTCATCCCCGTGCACCAGCCCCACGCATGCTGTATCTTGCATCGGACATAGACTGGCGATTCAATTCTTACATGATAGTATACATGTTTCAATGCCATTCTCCCAAATTATCCCACCCTCTCCCTCTCCCTCTGAGTCTAAAAGTCTGCTATACACATCTGTGTCTTTTTTGCTGTCTTGCATATAGGGTCATCATTGCCATCTTTCTATATTCCATATATATGTGTTAGTATACTGTATTGGTGTTTTTCTTTCTGGCTTACTTCACTCTGTATAATCGGCTCCAGTTTCATCCATCTCATCAGAACTGATTCAAATGTATTCTTTTTAATGGCTGAGTAATACTCCATTGTGTATATGTACCACAGCTTTCTTATCCATTCATCTGCTGATTGAGCACTTTTAATATATCATTCCACAGTCTCCTAGCCTGTAAAGTTCTACTGAGAAATCCTTTGATAGGCTTATGAAGGTTTTCTTGTAAGTTACAAGCTTCTTCTGTCTTGCTGCTTTTTTTTTCTAATCAAGGTGCATCTTATTTATTTATTTGGCCATATTATACAGCATATGGAACTTCCCTGACAAAGGATAAAACCCTTGTCCCCTGCAATGGGAGCATGGAGTCAACCACTGGATTACTATGGAAGTCCTCTCTTGCTGCTTTTAAGAGTCTCTCTTTGTCTTTGATTGTTGGCAGTTTTATTGTAATGTTTCTTAGAGAAGATCTCTTTCAGTTGAGTTTGTTTGAGGACAGTTGAGCTTCATGAAGTTGGATGTTCAAATCTCTCCCCAGATTTGGGAAGTTTTCAGCTGTTTTTTCTTTAAATAAGTTTTATGCTACCTTCTCCTTCTTTTCTCTCATGGCTCCAATAATATACAGATTTTTAAAAATGATTTTCTATCAAATCACATAGTGTTTCTTCACTCTTTCCATTGCTTTTCATTATTCTCTGACTGGATAGTTTCAAAGGTCCTGTCTTCTAACTTAAAGATTCTTTCCTCTGTTTGATCTATTCTGATGTTTATTCTCTATGTTACATTTTTTATTTTATTCAGTGTACTATTAGGCTCCAGAATTTCTGTTTGGTTCTTTTTTTCCCTTACTTCTAGCTCTATTAAACTTCTCTTTTTGTTCATGTAGTCTTTTCCCAATTTCATTATATTCTCTCTGTGTGTTTTCTTGTAGCTCAAAAAGAGCTATTTTTAATTCTTTATCAAATAAATCACAAATGTCCAGGTCTTTTATGTCATTACTGGTAGATAATTGTGATCCTTTGATGGTGTCATGTTACCTTTATTTACCATGCTCCTTGAAGTCTTGCATTGCCATCTTCACATATGAAGTAGTTGTCACCTCCTCCAGTGTTTATGACTGTCTTTGTGAGAGAAATACCTTACATCTGCTCTGCTAATGATGGAGAATTTTTCTCAGACCTTCTATGGATATGCCTGCTCGATACTTCTTGCTCCCTCCATTGCAGCATATTGAGCATATATGCTTTCTTTTAATTTTCTTTTTTTATTTTTAATTAAAAATTGTTTTTCTTTTAATTTTGTGACATATCAGGCTTAGTGCTGACATCTCCCCTTTGCTTTCTCAAAGGTGGTGGTAATTCTAAAGTTTGTGGTCTCTCCCTAACTCACAAATTTGGGCCATTTTTCTGCATGTGCTCACTAGCCATCCTATTGGCTTTCACTTGCCACACTCAGGCATGCACACAGTGAACTGACCACACGATTTAGTGGCCACAGGGTGGGGGATTGTGTACACAGGGTTTGTGGAGTGCTAGAGGTGCCTGTATTTCATGAGGGGTGATCAGCAATTTAGGTTTCATCAGTGTTTCATAGTCAGACTTCTTAATGGAGTCTTCAGTGTAGTTAGTAGGATCTGTTCCCTTTTAATATTTAATATTCTCTGAGAGTTCTATCTGCTGCTCTGTTAGCTTCTTCCTTCTTTATTCATGCAGTCATCAAATTAATGACTCTGCTCTGGTTGCAGTAAGAGAGAAATAAGCCTCTTTTGCAGCATCCCACACAGCTGGAGAAGCTGAACATATACTCACATGGCTTCACATTCCCCCATGGGAGAAATCACAGGCTGAGAAAGTCTCTCTTGGCACTAAACCATGCTGACTTAGGAGAGAAATGGCACAGGTAAAGTCAAACTGTTCCTTTCAACTTCTCCAGCGCATCCAAACTCATTTTTTTTTATCTCCAGCAGTGTGCAGGAACTTCTCTACATAACTTCTGCACTCATGGACTTCTGTGAAAGCTCCCTTTCCATGTGTGGTTGTCTAAGACAGTGTTTTCCAAGGGCCTATAAAACTATGACTGGTGGCAGTTCATGGGCCACTGCGGGATCTACAACCAGGACCAAGGTCTGTATGCTTATTAGCCAATGCACAGATGGGTAGATTCCTCTCAGTTCCCTTGGCATATGGTGTTGGTTCCCAGAGCTCCCACAGAAGCACTTGACTATGGGTGGATGTCAAATTGTTATAGAGGGAGGATACGAGCAAGGGACACTTTATTCAGCCATTTTGCTGATGTCACTCTTTCCAGCACCATTTTCTGAAACAAACAAACCAAAAAAAGAAAAAACAACTGTCCTTTCCCCATTGAATTGCTTTAGCATCTTTGTTAGAAATTAATCATAAATGTAAGAGATTATTTCTGAACTTTCCAATTTTATTCCATTGAACTATATGTCTGCCTTTATGCCAGTAATAATGTTTGATTACTGTAGGTTTATAAAAACCTTTTAAAATGAGTAATATAAATCCTCCAACTTTTTCTTCTTTTGAAATATTGTTTTGCCAATTTTAGATCTTTTATTTTCTATATTTTTAATCAGATTGCCATTTTCTGTTTAAAAAAAAAAAAGACTAATTAAATTTGGTACCAGGGTAAGGGTGGCCTAGTAGAATGAATTTGGGAGTGTTACCTCCTCTTTAATTTTTGGAATAATTTGAGAGGATAGATTTTAGTTCTTCTTTATAAGATTGGTAGAATTCCCCTGTGAAGCCACCAAGTCCTGGACTTGTTTGCTGGGCATTTTAAAATTACAAGTTCAATTTCACTTCTAGTAATCAGTCTGTTTGAGCATTCTTTGGCATTGCCTTTCTTTGGGATTGGAATGAAAACTGACCTTTTCCAGTCCTGTGGCCACTGCTGAGTTTTCCAAATTTGCTGGCATATTGAGTGCAGCACTTTCACAGCGTCATCTTTCAGGATTTGAAATAGCTCAACTGGAATTCCATCTCCTCCACTGGCTTTGTTGGTAGTGATTCTTCCTAAGGCTCATTTGACTTCACATTTCAGGATGTCTGGCTCTAGGTGAGTGATCCCACCATCGTGATTATCTGGGTTGTGAAGATTTCTTTTTATAGTTCTTCTGTGTATTTCTGCCACCTCTTCTTAATATCTTCTGCTTCTGTTAGGTCCATACCATTTCTGTCCTTTATTGAACCCATCTTTGCATGAAATGTTCCCTTGGTATCTCTAATTTTCTTGAAGAGATCTCTAGTCTTTCCCATTCTATTGTTTTCCTCTATTTTTTTGCATTGATTGGCAAGGAAGGCTTTCTTATCTCTCCTTACTATTCTTTGGAACCTGCATTCACATGGGTATATCTTTCCTTTTCTCCTTTGCTTTTTGCTTCCCTTCTTTTCACAGCTATTTGTAAGGCCTCCTCAGATAGCCATTTTGCTTTTTCCCATTACTTTTTCTTGGGGATGGTCTTGATTCCTGTCTCCTGTAAAATGTCACGAACCTCCATCCATAGTTCATCAGGCACTCTGTCTATCAGATCTAGTCCCTTAAATCTATTTCTCACTTCCACTGTATAGTCATTACGGATTTGATTTAGGTCATACCTGAATGGTCTAGTGGTTTTCTCCATTTTCTTCAATTTCAGTCTGAATTTGAAAATAAGGAGTTCATGATCTGAGCCACAGTCAGCTCCCAGTCTTGTTTTTGCTGACTGTATAGAGCTTCTCCATCTTTGGCTGCAAAGAATATGATCAATCTGATTTCGGTGTTGACCATCTGGTGATGTCCATGTGTAGAGTCTTCTCTTGTGTTGTTGGAAGAGGGTGTTTGCTATGACCACTGCGTTTTTTTTGGCAGAACTCCACTAGCCTTTGCCTGCTTCATTCTGTACTCCAAGGCTAAATTTTCCTGTTATTCCATGTGTTTCTTGACTTCCTACTTTTGTATTCCTGTCCCCTCTAATGAAAAGGACATCTTTTTGGGGTGTTAGTTCTAAAAGGTCTTGTAGGTCTTCATAGAACTGTTCAACTTCAGCTTCTTAAGTGTTAACTGGTTGGGGCATAGACTTGGATTACCATGATATTGAATAGTTTGCCTTGGAAACAAATAGAGATCACTCTTTCATTTTTGAGATTGCATCCAAGTACTGCATTTTGGACTCCTTTGTTGACTATGATGGCTATTCCATTTCTTCTAAGGGGAATCTTGCCCACAGTAGTGGATATAGTGGTCATCTGAATTACATTCACCTATTCCAGTCCATTTTAGTTCACTGATTCCTAGAGTGTCGATGTTCACTCGTCATCTCCTGTTTGACCACTTCCAATTTGCCTTGATTCATGGACCTAACATTCCAGGTTCCTATGCAATATTGGTCTTTACAGCATCGAACCCTGCTCCCATCACCAGTCCCATTCACAACTGGGTGTTGTTTTTGCTTTGGCTCCATCCCTTCATTCTTTCTGGAGTTATTTCTCCACTGATCTCCAGTAGCATATTGGACACCTACCAACCTGGGGAGTTCTTCTTTCAGTGTCCTATCTTTTTGCTTTTTCATACTGTTCATGGGGTTCTCAAGGCAAGAATACTGAAGTGGTTTGCCATTCCCTTCTCCAGTGAACCACATTCTGTCAGACCTCTCCATCATGACCCATCCATCTTGGGTGGCCCCACACGGCATGGCTTAGTTTCATTGAGTTAGACAAGGCTGTGCTCCATGTGATCAGATTGGCTAGTTGTCTATGATTGTAGTTTCTGTAATTGCACTCATCTTACATGATAGTAAAGTAATGCTTAAAATTCTCCAAGCCAGGCTTCAGCAATACGTGAACCGTGAACTTCCAGATGTTCAAGCTGGTTTTAGAAAAGGCAGAGGAACCAGAGATCAAATTGCCAACATCCGCTGGATGATGGAAAAAGCAAGAGAGTTCCAGAAAACATCTATTTCTGCTTTATTGATTATGTCAAAGCCTTTGACTGTGTGGATCACAATAAACTGTGGCAAATTCTGAAAGAGATGGGCATACCAGACCACCTGACCTGCCTCTTGAGAAACCTGTATGCAGGTCAGAAAGCAACAGTTAAAACTGGACATCAAACAACAGACTGGTTCCAAATAGAAAAAGGAGTACATCAAGGCTGTATATTGTCACCCTGCTTATCTAACTTATATGCAGAGTACATCATGAGAAACGCTGGGCTGGAAGAAGCACAAGCTGGAATCAACATTGCCAGGAGAAATATCAATACCCTCAGATATGCAGATGACACCATTCTTATGGCAAAAAGTGAAGAAGAACTAAAGAGCCTCTTGATGAAAGTGAAAGAGGAGAGTGAAAAAGTTGGCTTAAAGCTCAACATTTAGAAAACTAAGATCATGGCATCTGGTCCCACCACTTCATGGCAGATAGATGGGGTAACAGTGGCTGGCTTTATGTTTCTGGGCTCCAAAATCACCACGGATGGTGATTGCAGCCATGAAATTAAAAGACGCTTGCTCCTTGGAAGGAAAGTTATGACCAACCTAGAAATATTAAAAAGCAGAGACATTACTTTGCCAACAAAGGTCTGTCTAGTCAAGGCCATGGTTTTTCCTGTGGTCATGTATGGATGTGAGAGTTGGACTATGAAGAAAGCTGAGCACTGAAGAATTGATGCTTTTGAAGTGTGGTGTTGGAGAAGACTCTTGAGAGTCCCTTGGACTGCAAGGAGATCCAACCAGTCCATCCTAAAGGAGATCAGTCCTGGGTGTTCATTGGAAAGACTGATGTTGAAGCTGAAACTCCAATACTTTGTCCACCTGATGCAAAGAGCTGACTGATTTGAAAAGGCCCTGATGCTAGGAAAGATTGAAGGCAGGAGGAGAAGGGGACTACAGAGGATGAGATGGTTGGATGGCATCACCGACTCGATTGATATGGGTTTGGGCGGACTCTGGGAGTTGGTGATGGACAGGGAGGCCTGGCATGCTGCAGTTCATGGGGTCGCAGAGAGTTGGACGTGACTGAGTGACTGAACTGAGCTGAAGTGATACACTACTATTGAGCCCATCCAGTCAATTTTTTGTTCTGTTATTGTATTTTTCAGTTCTGTAACTTCTATTTGCTTCTTTCATATACTTGTGCTTTTGTATTTTGGTGCTGGAAAAGACCCTTGAGAGTCCATTGGACAGAACGATCAAACCAGTCAATCCTAAAGGAAATCAACCCTGAATATTCATTGGAAGAACTGATGCTGAAGTTGAAGTTTCAATACTTTGGCCACCTGATGCGAAGAGCTCATTCATTGGAAAAGACCCTGATTCTGGGAAAAATTGAAGGCACGAGGAGAAGGGGACGACAGAGGATGAGATGGCTGGATGACATCACCAACTCAATGGACATGAGTTTGAGCAAACTCCAGGAGATAGTGAAGGACAGAGAAGCCTGGCAGGCTGCAGTCCATGGGGTTTCAAAGAGTTGGACATGACTGTGCAACGAAACAACATATACTTGTACTTCTTTGTTTATATTTTTGTTTCCTTTTTTAAAAACGATTTGCAATTACTTTTTTAAATTAATTTTTATTGACTGTAACTTTCTGTTAGTGTCAGATGTACAACAAAATATGATATTTGTATATATTGAGATATGATCACCACAGTTAAGTCTAGTTAACATCCATCACCTCATATATTTACATATTTTTCTTGTATTGAGAGCTTTTAAGATTTACTCTCTTAGCAACTTTTAAATATATAGTACATTATCAGTAACTGTAGTCATCATGCTATGAATTATATATCCTCAGGACTTATATCTGGAAGTTTGTACCTTTTGATCCCTTCCTATCCTTCTTCCCCCACCTCTGGTGACCACTAATCTGTTTTCCTATTCTCTATGAGTTTGTTTTGTTTTAGGTTCCACATATAAATGATATCATATGGTGTTTGTTGTTGTGAGACTTACTTCACTTAGTACAATAATCTCTAGGTCCATCTGTGTTGCTGCTAATGACAGTATTTCAGTTTTTTTTCCATTGTATATATGTACCAAATCTCCTTTTTCCATTCCTCTGTTGATGGATACTTAGGTTTTTTTAATATTTTGGCCATTTTAAATAACACTGCAGTAACATGGGAATGCAGGTATATTTTCAAGTTAGGTTTTTTGTGTTTTTTTTGTGTGTTTTTTGTTTTGTTTTGTTTTGTTTTTGTTTTTTTGCTAAATAACCAGAAGTAGAATTGCTGGATCATATGTTAGCTCTATTTTTAATTTCTAAAGTGTTTCTGTAGTATTTAGTGGTGGCACAAATTTACATTCCTGCCAACAGTGTACTAATGTTCTCTTTCTCCACATCTTCACCAACACTTGTTATTTTTTGTCTTTTTGATAATAGCCATTCTACCAGGTGTGAGATGGTATCTCATCTTAGTGTGGTTTTGACTTGCATTTTCCTTGTGATTAGTGATGTTGAGCATCTTTTCATGCACCTATTGGCCATCTGTATATCTTCTTTGGAAAAATGTCTATTCATACATTCTGCCTGGTTTTTAATAAGATTGCTTGTCTCTTTGCTATTGAGTTGTGTGAGTTCTTCATAAATTTTGGATATTAATTCCTTATTAGATATATGATTTGCAAGTATTTCCTCCCATTCAGTAGGTTACCTGTAATTACTTTTGCAGCAGTTTTATAGTGACTACTTTAAAATCTTTGTGAGATAGTTCCAACATCTAGTTCATTTCATTATTTGATGTCATTTGATTGTTTTTTTTCTTTTTAAATATAATTTTAGTTATTTATTTATTTTGGCTCTGCAGGGTCTTCATTCCTGCGTGGGCTTTTCCGTGGTTGCAGAGAGCAGGTGCTACTCTCTAGTTGTGGTGCACGGGCTTCTCACTGTGGTTGTTTCGTTTGTTGTGGAGCATGGGTTCTAGGGCACGTGGGCTTCAGTAGTTGTGGCACGTGGGCTCAGAAGTTACAGCTCCTGGGTTCTAGAGCACAGACTCAATAGTTGTGGCACATGGGTATAGTTGCTCTGTGACATGTGGGATCTTCCTAGATCAGGGATCGAACCTGTGTCTCCTGCATTGGCAGGCAGATTCTTTACCACTGAGCCACCAGGGAAGCCTGATTGTCTTTTCTTATTCAAGTTTTTATGTTTTGATTATTGGTGTAGTGAATGTTTTTCAATTATTTTCTGAACACTTATAACATTGAAAGACATCCTTTTTTTATATCTTCCATTTTATCAGGCAGCCACCTTGTTAGGTTTAGAATAGGTTCTGGTCTACTATTGTGGACTGTAGTTCCAATGACAATTTAGTTTCCTGAGATTTTGCAATTTTATTTTGATCTGCTTTATTCTTCTGATTCTGCTTGAGCTTCTGTTCATATTACATGCAGGGAAAGAAGGTGCCTCCTTCATCTGCCAGTGTACTTAAAGTGAGTCGGGGGAAATCCAGACTCAGCATTTCTCCTGACTTGCTCTTCAGCCACTCACTGCCAGGGACTTCCCACTCTATCTCTGATAGTGCAGCCAGGGATATGGTGCCCTTTGCCATTGTGTGGAAGGCCAGAGCCATGGGTCTGGATGAAGGGTCAGAAGATCCTGGCCCTGTTCACCTCCTGCCACTGAGTATAGACTCAGGAGGCACATGGCCTGGGCTGCCTTCAAGCCATTGAATGGAAGGCCAGGACCCACCTGACCTAGGTTGCTGGCTACCGGTGAGTGTAAGATCAGGAAACATTGATGTTGGGCTGCATTCTCCATTTCAGTAGAGAATTGGGAAACACTAGGTCAACTGGCATTACCATTGTAGGTGGAAGGGCTCTCATCTGTTGCCTCTTGATATGGAGTGTGTTGGTTTTCCCCAGTTCTGCTGTTATGCTTAGGGTAGATCAGATTCTGCAGTTGCTGTTGGCATGCTTCTGTGAAGCATGGGGACAGATGGTCTTCTCTCTCCCAGCTCAGCTGGTGAAGCTACCATAGGCAGATGAGCCAACTGCTGCTACTGGTATGAATCTCCCTGCTAAGCTTTCCTTTCCCAGATCTTTGTTTGGAGAGATAAAGCTTTGTTTTTCCTTTCCTTTTTTTTTTTTTTTTTTTTTTGAGACTCTTTTTTGTTTGTGCCTGTTGGCAGTTTGGGAGTTGCAGCCTACTCGGGCATACAGTCTGTGGTATGAGTGATATAAAGAAAACCCATGGAGTTCTCTGTGCTGTCATTCTTCAAGTCCTGAGTTCCCTATTCAATCCATCTTTTTCTATGTTTTAGAGTCTCTTGAATTGTTTCCAGGATCTTTATACTTAGAAAGGAGGATCGGGAAAACTGAGCCCATGCCATTGTCCCAGAAACAGAATATAGTGACTAATTTTGACATACTACAATTTAAGTATCATATTTTCTACTTTCTTGGCTTCAGTCAGGAAAGGTTTTCCTTTTTAGACAAAATAAACTCTCAGTCCCAAAGGGAAATTATTCCTAGAATGCAAGTGGATATCAGTGGTAAGTCATAAAAGTATCTAACAATATTTTACTTATGGCTGACTCATGTCAATGTATGGCAAAAACCACTACAATATTGTAAAGTAATTAGCCTCCAATTAAAATTAAAAAAATAATTCTTCAGGGTCTGCTCCACTGTAGCAAAAAAAAAAAAAAAAGGAAAAAAAAGAAAAAGAAAACCAAAATCCAATAGTTCTCTTAAGTATTATGCTGGAGCTAGTTCATTTTTATTAAAACACCTGAAGCTCCAGGACACGATTAAGTCAAGAAACATGAAATTGCACTGAGAACATTTAGCACCCAGTTTCTGAATGCCATTGCCTAATGAAAGGAATCACAGCTCCTTGAACAAATCATTGATTCCAGCAAAGGCATGTGGAAAGTCTAAGATTAGTGTAGGACAGAAAATAAAGGAGTGCTCAAAAAAATTATGTGGGATGGTCAAAAGAGCACAGAAGCCAACTTGAATCAGGCTAATACTGCCTAAACCTGCACAATTGGAGAGTTAGAATAAATAATGATTTGGGGATTCTCTAGGATAAATCATATATTGGGCCACAAAGCAAGCTTTAACAAACAAGATTGAAATAATATCTGCAATCCAAAATTATATGAAACTAGAAATAGGAAGAAAACTTAAAAATCAACAAATACCTGGAAACTAAACAATATACTGCTGAACAACCAATGTATCAAAGAAAAAATGAAAAGACAAATTAGAAGTATGTTGAAATGAATGAAAATGAAACTACAACATACCAAAGCATGATGGATGCGGCAAAAGCAGTTTTAAGAGGGACATTTATAGCAATAAATGCCTACATAAGAAAAAAATGTAGAGATATCAAATAAACAATGTAACTTTATACCTTTAGGAATTAGAAAATGAAGAATACAGTAAGTCTAAAGTAAGTAGAAGGAAGGAAATAAGGAGTAGAACAGAAATAAATGAAATAGAGACTAGAAAAATGATAGAAAAAATCAATGAAAATAAGAGTGAGTTATTTTGAAAGAAACAAAATTGAGAAAAGAGAGGGTTCATATAAACAAAATTATAAATGAAAGAGGAGACATTACAGTCAGCACTACAAGAGTTACAGAGGATCATGTGTGCTCAGTCACTTAGTTGTGTCTGACTCTTTGTGACCTCATGGACTACAGCCCAACAGGCTTCCCATCCATGGAATTTTGCAGGCAAGAATACTGGAGTTGGTTGCCATTTCTTCCTCCAGGGGATCTTCCCAACCCAGGGGTGGAACCCACGTCTCCTGTGTCTTCTGCATTGGCAGGCAGATTCTTTACCACTGAGCCACCAGGGAAGGATCATAAGAGGCTATATGAACAACTGTGTACCAAAAAATTGGATAATCTAGAAGACATAAATAAATTCTTAGAAACACACAAATAACCAGGACTGAATCATGAAGATATAGAAAATCTGAACCAATAATAACTAAGGATTCTGAAGCAATAATAAGAACTTTTCCCCCAAATAAAAACCCTGGACCAGATGGTTTCACTGGTGAATTCCTTGTGGCTCAGCTGGTAAAGAATCTGGCTGCAATGAGGGAGACCTGGGTTTGATCCCTGGGTTGGAAAGATCCCCTGGAGAAGGGAAAGGCTACCCACTCCAGTAATCTTGCTGAGAGAATTCCATGTACTGTACAGTCCATGGGGTTGCAAAGAGTCAGACACAACTGAGCGGCTTTCACTTTCACCAAACATTTAAAGACTAATTAATGCCAACCCTACTAAATTCTTCCAAAAAGTTGAAGAGGAGAGAACATTCTCAAGCTTATTTTGTGAGGCCAGCTTTACCTTGATACCAAAGCCAGAAAAGGACACTACACGAAAAGAAAACAACAGATGAATATCCCCTGATGAATATATTAAATGATGTAAAATACAATAGTACATTGTACAATGCAGGGGTATTTTATAATAACTAAAAATGGAGTATTTGTGTATGTGCTCAATCATGTCCAACTCTTTGTGACCCCATGGACTGTAGCCCACCAGGCTCCTCTGTCCAAGGATTTTTGCAGGCAAAAATACTGGAGTGGGTTGCCATTTTCTATTCCAGGGCATCTTCCCAACCCAGGGATCAAATCCATATCTCCTGTATTGGCAGGTGGATTCTTTACCACTGTGCCACCTGGGAAGCTCAATAAAATGGAGTCTAGCCTTTTAAAATTGTGACTAATTGTGTTGTACACCTATAATTTATATAATATTGTACATCAGCTACATGTCAATAAAAATAAAGTTGTTAAATGAAAAAAATTCTCAACAAAATTCTAGCAAACCAAATTCAACAGCACATTAAAAGGATCATATACTATGACCAAGTGGCATTTATCCTTGGGATAGAAGGATGGTTCAACACATGCAAATGAGTAAATGTGATGCATGATATTAATAGAATGAAGTATAAAAAACATACAATCCTTTCAACATATGCAGGAAAAACATTTGACAAAATTCAACATCCTTTAATGATAAAAACTCAACAAATTTGTTATAGAAGGAATATGCCTCAATATAATAAAGGCCAAATATGACAAGCCCACAGCTAACATCATACTCAGTGGTGAAAAGCTGAAAGCTTATCCTCTAAAATCAAAAGCAAGACAATGGTACCCACTCTTGCCATTTTTACTCAAGGTAGTACTGGAAGTCCTAACCAGGGAAATTGGGCAAGAAAAATAAATAAAAGGTGTTCAAATCAGAAAAGAAAAATTCTCTCTCTTATTTTTTTTTTTTTACAGATGGCATGGTCTGTAATACCAGCAACAACTATTAGAAATAACAAATGAATTCATTAATATTTCAGGGTACAAAATCAACCTTACAAAACTCAGTTGCATTTCCACACACTGACAATCTCAAAGAGAAATAAGGGAAATAATACCACTTATGATCACAACCAATAAAACACTTAGGAGTAAATTTAACCAAGGAGGTGAAAGATCTCTACACTGAAAACTAGAAGGCATTGAATCAAGAAACTGAAGAAGGGACAAATAGATGGGTATATATCTCACATTAGTAAATCAGGAGAATTAATATTTTTTAAATGTACATACTACCCAAAGCCATCTATAGATGCAGGTTCTGCCTGACTTCAGACTATACTACAAAGCTACAGTCATCAAGATAGTATGGTACTGGCACAAAGACAGAAATATAGATCAATGGAACAAAATAGAAAGCCCAGAGATGAATCCACACACCTATGGACACCTTATCTTTGACAAAGGAGGCAAGAATATACAATGGGGAATAGACAAACTCTTTGAAATAGTGGTGCTGTGAAAACTGGTCAACCATGTGTAAAAGAATGAAACTAGAACACTTTCTAACACCTTACAACAAAATAAACTCAAAATGGATTAAAGATCTAAACATAAGACCAGAAACTATAAAACTCCTAGAAAAAAACATAGGCAGAACACTCTCTGACATAAATTAAAGCAAGATCGTCTATGACCCATCTCCCAGAGTAATGGAAATAAAAGCAAAAATAAACAAATGGAACCTAATTAAACATAAAAGCTTTTGCGCAATGAAGGAAACTGTCATTAAGGTGAAAAGGCACCCTCAGAATGGTAGAAAATAATAACAAATGAAACAATTGACAAAGAATTAATCTCCAAAATATACAAGCAGCTCATGCAGCTCAATTCCAGAAAAATAAATGACCCAATCAAAAAATGGGCCAAAGCACTAAACAGACATTTCTTCAAAGAAGACATACAGATGGCTAGTAAACACATGAAAAGATGCTCAACATCACTCATTATCAGAGAAATGCAAATCAAAACCACAGTGAGGTATCATCTCATGTTGGTCAGAATGGCTGCCATCAAAAAGCCTACAAACAATAAATACTGGAGAGGATGTGAAGAAAAGGGAACCCTCTTACCCTGTTGGTGGGAATGCAAATTTGTACAGGCACTATGGAGAACGGTGTGGAGATTCCTTAAAAAACTGAAAATAGAACTGCCATACAACCCAGTAATCCCACTGCTGGGCATACACGCCATGAAAACCAGAATTGAAAGAGACACATGTTCCCCAGTGTTCATTGCAGCACTGTTTACAATAGCTCAGACAAGGAAGCAACCTAGATGTTCACTAGCACATGAATGGATAATAAAGCTGAGGTACATATACACAATGGACTATTACTCAGCTATTAAAAAGAATGCACTTGAGTCAGTTCTAATGAGGTGGATGAAACTGGAGCCTATTATACAGAGTGAAGTAAGTCAGAAAGAAAAACACCAATACAGTATATTAACACATATATATGGAATTTAGAAAGATGGTAACAGTGACCCTATATGCAAGACAGCAAAAGAGACACAGATGTACAAAACAGACTTGGACTCCGTGGGAGAAGGTGAAGGTGGGATGATTTGAGAGAATAGCATTGAAACATTTATATTAACATCTGTGAAATAGATGACCAGTGCAAGTTCAATGCATGAAACAGGGCACTCAAAGCTGGTGCATTGAGACAACCCACAGGGATGGGGAAGGAGTGGGGAAGGGGTTCAGGATGGGGGGACACATGTACAACCATGGCTGATTCATGTCAATTTATGGCAAAAACCACCACAACATTGCAAAGTAATTAGCCTCCAATTAAATTTTTAAAAGTTCCAGGTTCATCTTTCTCAGAAATACAAAAACCAATCTTAAATTTGCTTAAGACCATAAATGATTCTAAGTAACTAAAACAATCTTGAGAAAGAAGAACAAAGATGGAGGCATCACACTTCCAATTTCAAAGTATACTAAAAAGCTATATGGATTATTACTGTGCCATAAAAATGACTTTCTGTCATCTGCATCAACATGAAGAGACTTGAGGGCATTATGCTAAGCAAAATAAGTAATATAGAGAAAGCCAAATACTTATGATCTCACTTATATTTGGAATCCAATAAAAGCCAAACACGTAGAAACAAAGTACAGAATGAAGGATGCCAGGGTTTGGCAAAGGGGGAAATGGGGAGATGTTGGTCAAAGGTTACAAACTTTTAATTATAAGATGAATAAGTCTAGGGATCTAATATTCATGATGGTGACTATAGTTAACAATATTGAATTAAATACTTGAAAGTTGCTAAGAGAATGGGTCTTAAGTGTTTTTACCACACGCACAAAATAATTATATGAGGTGATAGATGTGTTAATTAACTTTGAAATCATTTTAAAATATATGTATGTGGCAAATTGTCACACTGGGAATACTCCTTAAATGTATGGAATGTTATATGTCAATTACATCTCAGTAAAGCTGGAGAAATAAAATCAAATGCAGGGAAAGTAAAAAAAAGAGAGAGAATAAATAATAATAACAATGTCTTATAATTAACTGGATTAAACAAGAATCCATGAGTCTGTAAAGGTTGTTGTTCAGTCATTCGGTCCGGTTTGACTCTTTGCAACCGCATGGACTATAGCATGCCAGGCTTCCTTGTTCTTCACTATCTACCAGAGTGTGCTCAAATCCATATCCATTGAGTCAATGATGCCATCCAACTATCTCATCCTCTGTCACCTCTTTCTCCTCCTGCCCTCAATATTTCCCAGCATCAAGATCTTTTCCAGTGAGTCTGCTCTTCACATCAAGTGGCCAAAATCTTGGAGTTTCAGCTTCAGCCTCAGTCCTTTCACTGAAGATTTAGGATTGATTTCCTTTAGAATTGACTGGTTTGATCTCCTTGCAGTCCAAGGGACTCTCAAGAGTCTTCTCCAGCACTGCAGTTCGAAAGCATCAATTCTTCAGGGCTGAGCCTTCTTTAGGGTTAAACCCTCACATCCATACATGACTACTGGAAACACCATACTTTCACTATACAGACTTCTGCAGAGAAGTGATGTCTCTGCTTTTTAATATGCTGTCTAGGTTTGTCATTGCTTTTCTTCCAAGGAGCAAGTGTCTTTTAATTTCACGGCTGCAGTCACCATCTGCAGTGATTTTGGAGCCCAAGAAAATAAAGTCTGTCACCGTTTCTATTGTTTCCTCATCTATTTGCCTTGAAGTAATGGGACCCCATGTCATGATCTTAGTTTTCTGAATGCTGAGTTTTTAGCCAGCTTTTTCACTCTCTTCTTTCACTTTCATCAAGAGGCTCTTCAGTTGCCCATTGCTTTCTGCCTTAAGGGTGGTGTCATCTGCATATCTGAGATTATTGATATTTCTCCTGGCAATCTTGATTCCAGCTTGTGCTTTATCCAGCCTGGCATTTTGCATGATGTACTCTGCATATAAGTTAAATAAGCAGGGTGACAATATACATCATTGACGTACTCCTTTCCCAAATTTGAACCATTTCATTGTATATCTGGTTTTAACTGTTGCTTCTTTACATGTATACAGATTTCTCAGGAAGCCAGTAATAAGGTTGTCTGGTATTCCCACCTCTTTAAGAATTTTGCAGAGTTTGTTGTGATCCACACAGTCAAAGGCGTTAATGTAGTCAGTGAAGCAGAAATAGATGCTTTCTGGAACTCTCTTGCTTTTTCTACGATCCAATGTACCAGGGGCCAGCGTGAGGAACTCCGCCCATAGCAAAGGTCATGAGGAACGAGGCTTGGCATACGCAAAGGCGTGATCAAGCCTCAGGAAACCCCCTGTTCCCGAGCATCTAACCCCAAAACCAGAGTCTGTTTTATGCTCTCACCTACACCTCTGACTTTACAGGGGGCTCTCCCCCATAACCGTTTTTCTCAGAGAAGGAGTAAACGTGCAGCTCCAAGGCAATAAAAATTCTTGGGCGTGACAAGAGTGTTTCAGCTTACGGACTCCTCTGAAGGTTATCTAGCCCGCCTCTATAGGTTTGTCCGGCCACATGTGATTGTTTACAGCCTCCCAATCTGAGAGGCACGAGATGTTTTAGACTTACTAAAGGCAAAATCTTTGGGAGAGTTAGAAATTATTAGTATAATGGGTTGGTTAGGAATTATATTGGTGAAGGGTTTTTCATTTGTTGTGTCAATAATTGCTGCTAATTCCCTGCTCTGGGTGGGACAAGGATGTCTCAGGTCAAACCTCTCTGCTGACAGACTAGCTTGTGTGACAGGATTATCCATACTCCTGCCACATGATTGTTTACTACCTCTCAACCATAAACAGCACAGAGAATTTTGGAGTATTTTGAGAGTCTTAATTAGCATAGGGCTTTTTCTTCTTCTTGAGTCAATGATTGCCGCCAGCCCTCCATATCCTTAGGCACCTGGGAATATATTAATCAATATATTTGGACTATAGAAAAGGAAATATGGTAGTTTTTGATGTTAGCAATACTAGACTTTTTGAGTTAATGGATTTTCTCTTTTGTAATAGATCACTGTACTTTGTTATAAATCACTGTGTCCTTGCTATGTAAAAATGTAACTTCATCATATCTTAAGACTAAATAGATCTTAAGGGGAGCATTGGTGAAAGGATTTTCATTTGTTGGGCTGATGTTTGCTGCTAAATCTCCATGTTCCCTACCCTTATAATGAATATAACTAACATAGAAGAAATAGGTATTAACCTTTAAGCATATAGGAGAAATAAGTATTAACCTTTAAGACTAATCATGTTAACCTTGGGTTCAATAAATTCCTTTCTTGATTGTAACTCACTACACCCTCACCCTATAGGAATGCAACTTTATTTGGAGGGTGGTTCCTGGTTTAAGAAAAAACACCCTTGGAAGAAATAAGTTTTTTTATCAGAAAGAAAGGATCATAAAATGTCAGCAGGTCTCACTCGTGGCCAGAAGATGATGTACCTTTTTTATACATTTATGTGAAGCACCTGATTTTGATAAAGGTCAGGACTGCTGACTCCCACGTGACTCTGTATTCATCCCTATATGTAACAAAAGGTATATAAGCAAACCCAAAATAAAGAAATCGGATCAGTTTCCGGAAAGACTGATTCCCCCATGTCGCTTCTTTCTTGCTCCCATTTTTCTGGCTGAATTCCCATCTGGAGCATGGATGCTATTCCACGTAATCCAAGTTATTCAGCCTCTTTTTCTCCACTAATCTTCCTACTACACTATCCATTTCTAATCTATATCTGTGATTAAATATGTATTTTTCCAAAGACGCCGACTCCGTCCCCACCTTCGAATCACCCTGGATCCACCGGGGCTGAACCCCGGCACCAATGGATGATCATAATTTGTTCTCTGGTTCCTCTGCCTTTTCTAAATCCAGCTTGTACATCAGGAAGTTCTCGGTTCATTTTCTGTTGAAGCTTAGCTTGAAGAATTTTGAGCATTACCTAACTAGCATGTGAAATGAGTACAATTTGAACATTTCTTAACATTGCCCTCCTTTGGGATTGGAAAGAAAACTGACCTTTTCCATTCCTGTGGCCATTGCTGAGTTTTCCAAATTTGCTTGCATAATGAGCGCAGCAGTTTAACAGCACTCTTTTCAGGTTTTCAATAGCTCAGTTGGAATTTCATCACCTCCACTAGCTTTGGTTCAGTGTAATGCTTCCTAAGGCCCACTTGACTTCACACTCCAGGTTGTCTGGCTCTAGGTGAGTGATCACACCCTCGAGATTATCCGGATCATCAAGACTTTTTTTTTTTTAATGTAATGCTTTTGTGTATTCTTGCCACTTCTTAGTATCTTCTGCTTCTGTTAGGCCTGTACAATTTCTGTTCTTTTATAGTGCCCATCTTTGCGTGACATGTTCTCTTCATATCTCTAATTTTCGTGAAAAGATTTCTAGTCTTTCCCATTCTACTGTTTTCCTCTCTTTCTTTGCATAGTTCATTTAAGAAGGCCTTCTTATCTCTCCTTGCTGTTTTTTTGAACTCTGCATTCAGATGGGTGTATCTTTCCTTTTCACCTTTGCCTTTCACTTCTTTTCTTTTCTCAGCTATGTGTAAGGCCTTCTCAGACAACCATTTTGCCTTCTTGCATTTCTTTTTCTTTGGGATGGTTTTGATCATCATCGCCTGTACACTGTTATGAACCTTCGTCCATAGTTCTTCAGGCATTTGTCTAACAGATCAATCCCTTGAATCTATTTTTCATTTCCACTGTATAATCATAACGGATTTGATTTAGGTCATACTTGAATGGCTTAGTGGTTTTCCCTACTTTCTTCCATTTAAGTCTGAATTTTGTAATAAGGAGTTCATGACCTGAGCCACAGTCAGCCCCCAGCCCTGTTTTTGCTCACTGTATAGAGCTTCCCCATATTCAGCTACAAAGAATATAATCAATCTGATTTTGGTACTAACCATCTGTGTAGAGTTATCTCTTGTGTTGTTGGAAGAGGGAGTTTGCTATGACCAGTGTGTTCTGTTGGCAAAACTGTTAGTCTTTGCCTTGCTTCATTTTGTACTCCAAGGTGAAACTTGCCTGTTACTCCAGGTATCTCTTGACTTCCTACTTTTGCATTCCAATCCCCCTTGATGTAAAGGACATTTATTTGGTGTTATTTCTAGAAAGTCTTGTAGGTCTTGATAGAACTGTTCAACTTCAGCAAAGCAAAGGCTAACAGAGTTTTGCCAAGAGAATGCACTGGTCATAGCAAACACTCTCTTCCAACACACAACAGATGACTCTACACATGGATATTACCAGGTGGTCAATGCCAAATTCAGACTTAATTTATTTATTTTAATTGAAGGACAGTTACTTTTCAGTGTTGTGGTGGTTTTTGCCATACATCAACAGAAATCAGCCACAGGTACACATGTGCCCCCCATGCTGAAAACCCCTCCCACCTACCTCCTCACCCCATCCCTCTGAGTTGTCCCAGAACACTGGCTTTGAGTTTCCTGGTTCATGCACCGAACTTGCACTTGTCATCTGTTTTACATATGGTAATATATATGTTTCCATCCTATTCTCTCATATCATCCCACCCTCACCTTCTCCCATATAGTCAAAAAAATCTGTTCTTTATATCTGTATCTCTTTTGCCTCCTTGCATATAGGATCATCGTTAGTGTATTTCTAAATTCCATATATATGTGTTAATATACTCTATTAGTGTTTCTCTTTCTGACTTACTTCACTCTGTATAATAGGCTCCAGTTTCATTCACCTCATTAGAACTGACTCAATGCATTCTTTTTTATAGCTAAGTAGCATTCCATTGGGTATATGTACCACAACTTCCTTATCCATTCATCTGCTGATGGACATCTAGGTTGCTTCCTTGTTCTAGCTATTGTAAACAGTGCTGCAGTGAAGATTGGGGTACATGTGTTCCTTTCAATTCTGGTTTCCTTGGTGTGTATGCCCAGCAGTGGGATTACTGGGGGTCATTGCTTCTTTCTCTGGGTCATGGTGCACACATTGATTGATTTGTGAATATTGAAGAATCCTTGTATCCCTCGGATAAATCCCACTTGATCATGATGTATGATCTATTTAATATGTTGTTGGATTCTGTTTGCTAGTATTTTGTTAAGGATTTTTACATCTATGCTCATCAGTGATATTGGCATGTAGTTTTCTTTTTTGTGGCATCTTTGTCAGGTTTTGGTATTAGGGTGATGGTGGCCTCATAGAATGAATATGGCCTTCTTAAATGAACTATGCAAAAAAAAAAAATAGAGGAAAACAGTAGAATGGGAAAGACTAGAGATCTCTTCAAGAAAATTAGAGATACCAAGGGAACATTTCATGCAAAGATGTTGACAATAAAGCACAGAAACAGTATAGACCTAACAGAAGCAAAAGATGTTAAGAAGTGGCAAGAGTTCAGAAGATCTACACACAATAAAGGTCTTAATGATATGGATAACCACGAGGATGGTTTAGTCCAGCGTTTCTCATGATGTACTCTGCATATAAGTTAAATAAGTAATGGTATCAAACACATATAGTACTGATTATGTACAAAACCTTAATCTACTCCAATGCTAAAATGTTCCCACAGTAATACTTATGCCCCTAACCTGATTATCAAAAAATAACATAATCTGAATTAATTCTACAATACATAGTCTGCTAATCAGTCTCACAATTCTACTTCTCATAAACCAGTTTAGTGACAATAGCCTTAACTTCTCATTAGTCGTCTTCTCCGACTCTTTATCCATGCCACTATTGATTCTAACTATATGACTTCTTCCCTTGATATTAATAGCTAGCCAACACCACCTATCAAAAGAAAACCTAACCCCCAAAAAACTATTTATTACCATATCAATCTTGCTACAACTATTCCTAACCATAACCTTTACCACTATAGAACTAATCTTCTTTTATATCCTATTTGAAGCAACACAAGTCCCAACACTCATTATCACTACCTGGTGAGGAAACCAAACAGAACACCTAAACGCCGGCCTCTACTTCCTATTCTATACACTAGCAGGCTCCTTACCCCTACTAGTTGCACTAGTTTATATGCAAAACACAGTAGGATCTTTAAACTTCCTAATACTTCAATACTGAGTACAACCAAAGCCCAATTCCTGATCAAATGTCTTCATATGACTAGCATGCATAATAGCTTTTATAGTTAAAATACCATTATATGGCCTCCACCTTTGACTACCTAAAGCCCATGTAGAAGCCCCCATTGCAGGCTCTATAGTCCTTGCAGCAATCCTACTAAATCTAGGAGGATATGGCATACTACGAATCACATTACTCCTAAATCCAGTAACCGACTTTATAGCATATCCATTCATCATATTATCCCTATGAGGCATAATCATGACTAGCTCAATTTGCCTTCGCCAAACGGACCTAAAGTCACTCATTGCATACTCTGTTAGCCACATAGCACTTGTTATTGTAGCTATTCTTATTCAAACACCTTGAAGCTACATAGGAGCCACCACCCTAATAATTGCCCATGGCCTTACATCCTCCATACTCTTCTGCCTAGCAAACTCCAACTATGAACGAATTCATAGCTGAACAATAATTCTAGCCTGAGGCCCACAAACATTTCTCCCACTAATGGCCACCTGATGACTCTTAGCAAGCCTGACTAACCTAGCTTTACCCCCAACAATCAACCTGATTGAGAACTGTTTGTAGTAATATCAACCTTTTCATGATCCAATATTACAATTATTTTATTGGGACTAAATATAGTAATTACTGCCCTATACTCCCTGTACATGCTAATTACAACACAACAAGGAAGATACACCCACCATATCAACAACATTTCACCTTCCTTCACACAAGAAAATGCACTCATATCATTACACATTTTACCCTTATTACTTCTATCCTTAAACCCTAAAATTATTCTAGGACCCCTGTACTGTAAGTATAGTTTAAAAAAAAAAAAAACATTAGATTGTGACTCTAACAATAGAAGCCTATTATCTTATTTACTGAAAAAGTATGCAAGAACTGCTAATTCTATGCCCCCATGTCTAACAGCATGGCTTTTTCAAACTTTTAAAGGATGGTAGTTATCCGTTGGTTTTAGGAACCAAAAAATTGGTGCAACTCCAAATGAAAGTAATAAACATATTCTCTTCCTTCATATTAACCACCCTATTCTTACTAAAGTGTCCATCATAATAACAAGCTCTGACACCTACAAAACCTCCAGTTACCCACTTTACATAAAAACAACCATCTCATGCGCCTTCATTACCAGTATAATCCCTACAATAATGTTTATTCACACAGGACAAGAAATAATTATTTCAAACTGACACTGACTGACTATTCAAACTCTTAAATTATCACTTAGCTTCAAAATAGATTACTTCTCAATGATATTTGTCCCAGTAGCACTATTTGTTACATGATCCATCATAGAATTCTCAATATGATATATACACTCAGACCCCAACATTAATCAATTCTTCAAATATCTACTCTTATTCCTCATCACAATACTTATTCTTGTCACTACAAACAACCTCTTTCAACTATTCACTGGCTGAGAAGGAGTTGGAATTATACCATTCTTACTCATTGGATGATGATACGGACGAGCAGATGCAAACACAGCAGCCTTACAAGCAATCTTGTACAACCACATTGGCGATATTGGGTTTATCCTGGCAATAGCATGATTCTTAGCTAATCTCAACACCTGAGATCTTCAACAAATCTTTATACTAAACCCAGATAACTCCAACCTGTCCCTAATAGGCCTAGTATTAGCTGCAACCGGAAAATCTGCACAATTTGGCCTACACCCATGACTACCCTCCACAATAGAAGGCCCAACCCCTGTCTCAGCACTATTTCACTCAAGCACAATAGCACTAGCGGGCATTTTTCCACTAATCTGCTTCTACCCGTTAACAGAGAACAACGAATTTGCCCAGTCCATTATACTATGTCTAGGGGCCATCACCACACTATTCACAGCAATATGTGCCCTCACCCAAAATGACATTAAAAAAATTGTTGCCTTCTCTTCATCTAGCCAACTAGGCCTCATAATAGTAACAATTGGCATTAACCAGCCCTACCTAGCATTCTTCCATATCTGCACCCATGCTTTCTTCAAAGCCATGCTATTCATATGCTCTGGTTCTATTATCCACAGCTTAAATGATGAACAAGACATTCGAAAAATAGGAGGCCTATTCAAAGCTATACCATTTACCACAACAGCCCTCATCATTGGCAGTCTTGCACTAACAGGAATACCCTTCCTTACCAGATTTTACTCTAAAGACCTAATCATTGAATCCGCCAACACGTCATATACCAACGCCTGAGCCCTTTTAATAACACTGATCGCCACCTCTTTTACAGCTATCTACAGTACTCGTATTATTTTCTTTGCACTTCTAGGACAACCCCGATTCCCAACCCTGATTATCAGTGAAAATAACCCCTTCCTAATTAACTCAATCAAAATGTCTACTAATTGGAAGCCTTTTCGCAGGATTCATCATTTCCAACAACATCCCTCCAACAACAGTCCCCCAAATAACCATACCTTATTATCTCAAAATAATAGCCCTAGCAGTTACAGTCCTAGGCTTCATTCTAGCACTAAAAATTAGCAACATAACCCATAACCTAAAATTTAAATATCCATCGAATGCCTTTAAATTCTCCAACCTATTAGGATATTATCCCACAATCATACACCTCCTAGCCCCCTACATAGACTTAACAATAAGCCAAAAATCAGCATCCTCCCTTCTAGACCTAATCTGACTAGAAAACATTTTACCAAAGACCACCTCACTAATCCAAATAAAAACATCCACCATGGTTACAAGCCAAAAGGGCCTAATCAAACCATATTTTCTCTCTTTCCTAGTCACAATCATCATCAGTACAATCCTATTTAATTTCCACGAGTAATCTCCATAATAACCACAACACCAATTAACAAAGATCAACCAGTCACAATAACCAGCCAAGTACCATAACTGTACAAGGCCACAATCCCTATAGCCTCCTCACTAAAAAATCCAGAATCCTCTGTATCATAAATAACTCAGTCCCCTAAACCATAGAATTTAAATACAATTTCCACCTCCTCATTCTTCAATACATAATAAACCATCAAAAACTCCATTAGCAAGCCAGTAATAAATGCCCCCAATATGTACCTAACATAGCTCCTACATAGCTCCTATGTTAGGTACATATATATTTATAATTGTTATATCTTCTTGGATTGATCCTTTGATCACTATGTAGTGCCCTTTTTTGTCTCTTCTCACGGCCCTTATTTCAAAGTCTATTTTATCTGATATGAGTATTGCTACTCCTGCTTTCTTTTGGTCTCCATTTGCATGAAATATCTTTTTCCAGCCCTTCACTTTCAGTCTGCATGTGTTCCTATGTTTGAGATGGGTCTCTTGTAGACAGCATATATAGGGATCTTATTTTTTTATCCATTCAGCCAGTCTTTGTCTTTTGGTTGGGCATTCAACCCATTTACATTTAAGGTAATTATTGATGAAAGTGAAAGAGGAGAGTGAAAAAGTTGGCTTAAAGCTCAACATTCAGAAAACAAAGATCATGGCATCTGGTCCCATCACTTCATGGCAAATAGATGGGAAAACAGTGGCTGACTTTATTTTTCTGGGCTCCAAAATCACTGAAGATAGTGATTGCAGCCATGAAATTAAAAGACGCTTACTCCTTGGGAGGAAAATTATGACCAACCTAGACAGCATATTAAAAAGCAGAGACATTATTTTGCCAACAAAGGTCTGTCTAATCAAGGCTATCGTTTTTCCAGTGGTCATGTATGGATGTGAGTATTGAACCAGAAATAAAGCTGAGCACTGAAGAATTGATGCTTTTGAACTGTGGTGTTGGAGAAGACTCTTGAGAGTTCCTTGGACTGCAAGGAGATTCAACCAGTCCATCCTAAAGAAGATCAGTCCTGGGTGTTCATTGGAAGGACTGATGCTGAAGCTGAAACTCCAATATTTTGGCCACCTGATGCGAAGAGCTGACTCATTGGAAAAGACCCTGATGCTGGGAAAGATTGAGGACAGGAGGAGAAGGGGACAACAGAGGATGAGATGGTTGGATGGCATGAGTTTGAGTAAACTCTGGGAGTTGGTGATAGAAAGGGAGGCTGGAGTTCTGTGGTTCATGGGTCGCAAAGAGTCAGACACAACTGAGCAAGTGAACTGAACTGAACTGATGATCCTGTTGCCATTTACTTTGTTGTTTTCAGTTCAAGTTTATACACCTTTTCTGTGTTTCCTGTCTAGAGAAGATGCTTTAGCATTTGCTGAAGAGCTTGTTTGGTGGTGCTGAATTCTCTGAGCTTTTGCTTGTCTGTAAAGCTTTGATTTCTTCTTCATATTTGAATGAGATACTTGCTGGGTATGGTAATCTGGGTTGTAGGTTTTTCTCTTTCATCACTTTAAGTATGTCCTGCCATTCCCTTCTGGCTTGAAGAGTTTCTATTGAAAGATCAGCTGTTATCCTTCTGGGAATCCCTTCTGTGTTATTTGTTTTTTTTCCCCTTGCTGCTTTTAATATTTGTTTTTTGTGTTTGATCTTTGTTAATTTGATTAATATGTGTCTTGTGCTGTTTCGCCTTGGGTTTATCCTGTTTGGGACTCTCTGAGTTTCTTGGACTTGGGTGGCTATTTCCTTCCCCATTTTAGGGAAGTTTTCAACTATTATCTCCTCAAATATTTTCTCATGGCCTTTCTTTTTGTCTTCTTCTTCTGGGACTCCTGTGATTCAAATGTTGGGGCTCTTAACATTGTCCCAGAGGTCTCTGAGGTTGTCCTCATTTCCTTTAATTCTTTTTTATTTTTTCCTCTCTGCTTCATTTATTTCCACCATTCTATCTTCCACCTCACTTATCCTATCTTCTGCCTCATTTTTTCTACTGTTAGCTCCCTCCAGAGTGCTTTTGATCTCAGTTATTGCATTATTTATTATTGAGTGACTTTTTAAAATTTATTCTAGGTCCTTGTTAAACTTTTCTTGCATATTCTCAATCTTTGTCTCCAGACTATTTATCTGTAACTCCATTTTGTTTTCAAGACTTTGGATCATTTGTACTATCATTATTCACTCAGTCCTTTGTTCTGTGAGCAGGCTCAGTTAGAACTTTTTGCAGGAAAGTTCTTTTATTTTTTTCCTCTCTCTCTCTGGCTATCCCACAGTTTGGGTTGCTAGCTCACCTTAGTGCCTTCAGATTGTCCTCAGGGCATTCAGGCCAGATCTTTACCCTAAGCATGCACCCCGTGCCTCCCTGTTCAGCCCCCACTTGCTGCTGGAAGACAAGAGCATCTGGGCTACTTCTCTGCTGGGAGTTGCCTTTAGGTATGTATTCTGTGGGTTTTTTTTTTTTTCCTCCTGGTTATGTTCCCCTCTGAGATTCCAAAACTCCCTCACAGACCCGCCAGTGAGAGGGTTTCCCGGCGTTTGGAAACTTCTCCTCCTTCACGATTCCCTCTGGGGATGGGTCTCCATCCTTAACTCTTTTGTCTCTCTTTTTATCTTTTATATTTTGTTCTACCTCCTTTCCAAGAGAATGCACTACCTTTCTGGGTGCCTGGTGTCCTCCACCAGCGTTCAGAAGTTGTTTTGTGGAATTTGCTCAGCGTTCAAATGATCTTTTGATTAATTTGTGAGGAAGAAAGTGATCTCCCAGTCCTATTCCTCCGCCATCTTAGGACTGCCCACCATCCTGCTTTTTTCGATTTCACCATTAGAGAGTCATTTCTTTAGCTCAAACATTTCTCTTCCAAGACATTCAGCGTACTAACTCAACATCCCAAGCAGAGCCCTGGAAGGGATTAAAGAATTTGTAATATAAATTCAAAAATACATAAATAAAGGCAAAGCTCTTTCTTACAGAAGTGTGTTGTTGCTACTCAGTCACCCAGTCATGTCCGACTGTTTGCGACCCCATGAACTGCAGCATTCCAAGCTTCCCTGTCCCTCATCATCTCCCTTAGTTTGCCCCAGTTCATATCCATTGCATCAGTGATGCTATCCAGCCATCTCATCTTCTGACACCCTCTTCTTCTGTCCTCAATCTTTCCTAGCATCAGGGTCTTTTCCAATGAGTTAGCTTTTCCCATCAGGTGGCCAAAATATTGGAGCTTCAGCTTCAGTGTCAGTTTTTTCCACTGAGTATACAGGGTTGGTTTCCTTTAAGATTGACTGGTTTGATAAACTATAAAACTCTTAGAGGAAAACATAGGCAGAACACACTCTGAGATAAATTCCAGCAAGATCCTCCATGACCCACCTTCCAGAGTAATAGAAATAAAAACAAAAGTAAACAAATAGAATTTAATTAAACTTAAAAGCTTTTGCACAATGAAGGAAACTATCAGCAAGGTGAAAGGCAACCTCTAGAATGACAGAAAATAATAGCAAATGAAACAATTGACAAAGAATCTCCAAAATATACAGGCAGCTCAATACCAGAAAAATGAACAACTGAATCAAAAAGTGAGCCAAAGAACTAAACAGACATTTCTCCAAAGAAGACATACAGATGTCTAATAAACACATGAAAAGAGGCTCAACATCACTCATTATTAGAAAAATGCAAATCAAAACCACAATGAGGTATCATCTCAAGCCGGTCAGAATGGCCACCATCAAAATGTCTACAAAAAATAAATGCTGGAGAGGGTGTGGAGAAAAGGGAACCTTCTTACACTGTTGGTGGGAATGCAAACTGGTACATCCACTATGAAGAACAGTGTGGAGATTCCTTAAAAGCTGGAAATAGAACTGTCATATGACCCAGCAATCCCACTGCTGGGCATACACACCGAGGAAACCAGAATTGAAATACACACCCCAATGTTCACTGCAGCACTATTTACAATAACTAGGACAAGGAAGCAACCTAGATGTCCATCAGCAGATGAATGGATAAGGAAGTTGTGGTACATATACCCAATGGAATACTGCTGCTGCTGCTGCTAAGTTGCTTCAGTCGTGTCCGACTCTGCGACCCCATGGACGGCAGCCCACCAGGCTCCCCCATCCCTGAGATCTCTAGGCAAGAATACTGGAGTGGGTTACCATTTCCTTCTCCAATGCATGAAAGTGAAAAGTCAAAGTGAAGTCGCTCAGTCGTGTCTGACTCTTCGCGACCCCATAGACTGCAGCCTACCAGGCTCCTCTGTCCATGGGATTTTCCAGGCAAGAGTACTGGAGTGGGGTGCCATTGCCTTCTCCAAATGGAATACTACTCAGCTATAAAAAGGAATGCATTTGAGTCAGTTCTAATAAGGTGGATGAAGCTGGAGCCTATTATACAGAGTAAGTCAGAAAGAGAAACGCTGATACAGTATATTAATGCATATATATGGCATTTAGAAAGATGGTAATGAAAATCCTATATGCAAGGCAGCAAAAGAGATGTACAAAAGAGATTTACAAAAGATGTAAAGAACAGAGTTTTTGACTATGTGGGAGAAGTGGGTGGGATGATATGAGGGAATAGCATTGAAACATGTATATTACCATGTGTAAAATAGATGAGCAGTGCAAGTTTGATGCATGAATCAGGGCACTCAAAGCTGGTGCTTTTTGACAACCAAGAGGGATGGGTTGGGGAGGGAGGTGGGAAGGGTTTCAGGATGGGGGGACACATGTGCACCCATGACTGACTCATGTCAGTGTATGGCAAAAACACCAAAATATTGTAAAGTAATTATCTTCCAATTAAAATAAATTAATTAGTTAAAAAAAAAAGATTGACTGGTTTGATCTCCGTGCTGTCAAAGGGACTTTCAAGAATCTTCTCCAGCACCACAGTTTGACGGCATCAATTCTTTGGTACTCTGTCTTTTTTACAGTCCCACTCTCACAACCACATGTGACCACTATAGCCTTGACTTTTGTCAAGCCTTGACCTTTGTCAGCAAAGTGGTATCTTTGCTTTTCAATGCACTGTCTAGGTTTGTCATAGTTTTTCTTCCAAGAAGCAGTAGTCTTCTGATTTCATGGGTGTAGTCACCATCCTCAGTGATTTTAGACCCAATAAGAGGAAATCTGTCACTACTTCCACCTCTTCCATTTCTGTTTACCGTGAAATGATGGGACCAGATGCCATGATCTTAGTTTGTTATTTTAAATTTAGTTTTAAGCTGGCTATTTCACTCTCCTCTTTCACCCTCATCAAAAGGCTCTTAAGTTCCTCTTTGCTTTCTGCCATTAGAGTGGTATCATATGCCTATCTGAGATTGTTGATGTTTTTCCCACCGGTCTTGATTCCAGCTTGTAATTCTTCCAGCCTGAAAGTTCTTATGATGTGCTCAGCATATAAGTTAAATGAACAGGGTGACAGCAAACAACCTAGTCATACTCCTTTCTCAATCCTGAACCAGTCAGTTGTTTCATACAGGGTTCTGTTACTTCTTGACCTGCATACAGGTTTCTCAGGAAACAGTTAAGATGGTCTGGTATTCCCATATCTTTAAGTGTTTTCCACAGTTTATTATGATCCAAACAGTCAAAGGCTTTAGCATAGTCAATGAAACAGAAGAGTGCCATCTAATAAATGTAGAAGAAATGATGAAGAAAGCACCATTTTGCATCTCAGTTCAGTTCAGTTCAGTTGCTCAGTCGTGTCCGACTCTTTAAGACCCCATGAATCGCAGCACGCCAGGCCTCCCTGTCCATCACCATCTCCCGGAGTTCACTCAGACTCGTGTCCATCGAGTCAGTGATGCCATCCAGCCATCTCATCCTCGGTCGTCCCCTTTGCCTCCTGCCCCCAATCCCTCCCAGCATCAGAGTCTTTTCCAATGAGTCAACTCTTCGCATGAGGTGGCCAAAGTACTGGAGCTTCAGCTTCAGCATCATTCCTTCCAAAGAAATCCCAGGGTTGATCTCCTTCAGAATGGACTGGTTGGATCTCCTTGCAGTCCAAGGGACTCTTAAGAGTCTTCTCCAACACCACAGTTCAAACACATCAATTCTTCGGCACTCAGCCTTCTTCACAGTCCAACTCTCACATCCATACATGACCACAGGAAAAACCATAGCCTTGACTAGATGGACCTTAGTCAGCAAAGTAATGTCTCTGCTTTTGAATATACTATCTAGGTTGGTCATAACTTTTCTTCCAAGGAGCAAGCGTCTTTTAATTTCATGGCTGCAGTCACCATCTGCAGCGATTTTGGAGCCCCCCAAAATAAAGTCTGACACTGTTTCCACTTTTTCCCCATCTATTTCCCATGAAGTGATGGGACCAGATGCCATGATCTTCATTTTTTGAATGTTGAGCTTTAAGCCAACTTTTTCACTCTTCTCTTTCACTTTCATCAAGAGGCTTTTTAGTTCCTCTTCCCTTTCTTCCATAAGGCTGGTGTCATCTGCATATCTGAGGTTACTGATATTTCTCCTGGCAATCTTGATTCCAGCTTGTGTTTCTTCCAGTCCAGCGTTTCTCATGATGTATTCTGCATATAAGTTCAATAAGCAGGGTGACAATATAGAGCCTTGACGTACTCCTTTTCCTATTTGGAACCAGTCTGTTGTTCCATGTCCAGTTCTAACTGTTGCTTCCTCACCTGCATACAGATTTCTCAAGAGGCAGGTCAGGTAGTCTGGTATTCCCATCTCTTTCAGAATTTTCCACAGTTTATTGTGATCCACACAGTCAAAGGCTTTGGCATAGTCAAGAAAGCAGAAATAGATGTTTTTCTGGAACTCTCTTGCTTTTTCCATGATCCAGCAGATGTTGGCAATTTGATCTCTGGTTCCTCTGCCTTTTCTAAAACCAGCTTGAACATCAGGAAGTTCACGGTTCACGTATGTTGAAGTCTGGCATTTTGCATCTATTATATAATAATTCTCAAAGACAAGAATCATCAATGAATTCTAAAACTGGTACATAGAAGTTTTATTATCAATTCAAAGTATCTTCCTATAATATTTAATAATTTAAAGGAAAGTAGTAAACTTACTTTGGAGTAACCTATTGGGCACTGCTCTAAAAAAGTGATCAGAATCAATATTGGGGCAAACCTATATCATATGCCTGCCGTTATGATGTAGTGAGAAAGACATGCTATCTTTTTTGTGATGTTTCTGTCAGATTTGCCTAACCTTTGTTGAATGATTAATCCTCAAATGAGGGACACTCAACAAAATAATTAGCCCAAAGTTTTGAAAATTGTCAAGGAGTGGAAGATAAAGAAAGCATGAGAAACTGTTTCAGAGTGGAGTCTAAAATGGCATGTCAATTAAATATAGTGCATGACTGTGAAATGGATCATTGATCAGGGAAAACAGACTATGAAAAGTTATTGGGAAAATTGATGAAGTTTCTATAAAATCTATAGATTAAAAAATATTTTCATTAATGGACATTTCCTTATTTTGATAATTGTTCTTGGGAACCATGATGAAATTTAGGCATAAAACAGCATGCAGTCTGCTACTTACTCTTCAATGATTCAGAATGGTCACATGTGTGCGATGTGTGTGTGTGCATGTGTGTGTGTGTGTGTGTGTGTGTCTTGATGGGTGGGGTTGGGGGGAGAATGATTAACCAGAGGTGGCCAAATATTAGTGAAGGGGCAAATGGGAATTCCTTTTCGTATTCTTGCAACATTTCTCTAAGATTGAAATTAACTAACATAAAAATGTTCCAAAAATTAGATGTATATCTAATCCTACATCATAGGCTCCCTGAATACATGTATGCCTCCCCCAATCACACTCACTCTAGAAAAAGAGTTTTACATAATATTAATGCTGGATCTGTTCCAATTTGGAAGTATATATCAAATAAACAATGATGTCTGAAGCTTTTGAATACAGCTTTCAAATCTATTAGCTTCCAACCCAGTTCCATGTGAATATTAATAATAACACCACTGTTTCCTGAGTTAACTAATTTAATCCTCACAGCAGCATTATGAATCTATGACATAAGATAGGTGATATAGTTTTCCTAATTCCATAGTAGAGAAAGATGAAGCACTTGCTGAGACATCTCAGGTTATATGTTGAAGGTTACACTGCTAGTAAGGAGGGGGAGGCATTTAAACCCATGTGATCTGGCCCTGTGCCCACACTCTAACTTTTTCACATTAATTAGATGTGACTGTCATAGTTTTGAAGATCTGGGTAACCCAATATTTTCTATGATCTGCTGCTGGGGTCAGGGATGAAGTCTGTTCTTTGAGTACATCATGCTCTTTCTGGCCCCTGAGACCTCATACATGCTGTTCCCTTGATTTGATGACTCTACACACTTCTTTTTGGGCTAACTCCTATGCATCCTTTATATCTGGACCTACTGGTCACTTAGGGAGATGATACACCCTAAACAAGGTTTATAGTCCCCTGCCACATGCTTCCAGTGCCCACTGTTCTAGCTGCTGCTGCTGCTGCTAAGTCGCATCAGTCGTGTCCGACTCTGTGTGACCCCATAGACGGTAGCTCACAAGGCTCCCCCATCCCTGGGATTCTCCTGGCAAGAACACTGGAGTGGGTTGCCATTTCCTTCTCCAATGCATGAAAGTGAAAAGTGAAAGGGAAGTCACTCAGTCGTGTCCGACCCTCAGTGACCCCATGGACTGCAGCCTACCAGGCTCCTCCATCCATGGGATTTTCCAGGCAAGAGTACTGGAGTGGGCTGCCATTGCCTTCTCTGCCCCTGTTCTAGAGTGAAGGAGAATTCTGCCTATTACACAGTACACTCATCACAGTTGAACATTATTTACTTATTTATTGTTTGCCTTCCCCAACTGACTGTGAATTCCCTAAAGTAAGTTCCATATCTGCCTTTCTCAACTATGAAGTCCCAAATACCCACTGCACAGAAATATGAGGTCTGAAGATCCAAGAGGTGAGATCAGGTAGTTATATTGGGAATACTAGGGCAATATAGGAGAAATTCATCAACATCCTTTTCCTATTCACCTCGGTCTTGTTAAAACATGAATGTAAATGTATAGTGAAAGGATTTCCTGAAATGGAAAATGATAGAGGATAAGATTTATTATCCTGAATAAATCAAGATCACAAACAGGATTAGGGAAAGGTTAGCAGAATCTGAAATTGGGGGCAAATGTTATAAGACATACTTCCTCATTCTTCAAAAACTATACCCAAGGGGGAAAAGCTCCTCTATTCTTTCTGTTACACTCTGCTTTGCCGGGATGTAATGCCAAAACTGTTACTATAGATGAAATTAACATAACTGAAGTATTAACCAGATGCCAAGGAATTTCTTCCCGTACCACATGAAGACAAGAATCAGCTGCCTGCTGACTTCTGATGATGCTCCCAGAATTCTCTTCTGCGCATTTTGATGTCTACCAAAGATTCATAACTACACAGAGTTTTGTCTATTCCTACAAGGTCCACCAGAGGGTGCAATGTCACCACTGTTACTAGCTATTACAAAAAGAACTGTTAGGGCTAACTTGAATAATTTACAGCTTATTTTTTATAAGTTTCCTAGCATAGACCACCTAAGAAAGAAAGCATATCTGTGCCTTGGATGAAAGGACAAAAAGGAAATGATCAAAACGGCAGTTTTGCTTCTTCTCCCCAGGGGTTTTGGCTGGCTTCTCCATATTAGTGATGGCTTATAGCAAGAAGAGATAAGAAAGCCTTCTTCAGCGATCAATGCAAAGAAATAGAGGAAAACAACAGAATGGGAAAGACTAGAGATCTCTTTAAGAAAATTAGAGATACCAAGGGAACATTTCATGCAAAGATGGGCTCGATAAAGGACAGAAATGGTATGGACCTAACAGAAGCAGAAGATATTAACAAGAGGTGGCAAGAATACACGGAAGAACTGTACAAAAAAGATCTTCACGACCCAGATAATCATGATGATGTGATCACTAATCTAGAGCCAGACATCTTGGAATGTGAAGTCAAGTGGGCCTTAGAAAGCATCACTATGAACAAAGCTAGTGGAGGTGATGGAATTCCAGTGGAGCTGTTTCAAATCCTGAAAGATGATGCTGTGAAAGTGCTCACTCAATATGCCAGCAAATTTGGAAAACTCAACAGTGGCCACAGGACTGGAAAAGGTCAGTTTTCATTCCAATCCCAAAGAAAGGCAATGCCAAAGAATGCTCAAACTACCACACAATTGCACTCATCTCACATGCTAGTAAAGTAATGCGCAAAATTCTCCAAGCCAGACTTCAGCAATATGTGAATCGTGAACTTCCAGATGTCCAAGCTGGTTTTAGAAAAGGCAGAGGAACCAGAGATCAAGTTGCCAACATCTGCTGGATCATGGAAAAAGCAAGAGAGTTCCAGAAAAACATCAATTTCTGCTTTATTGACTATGCCAAAGCCTTTGACTGTGTGGATCCCAATAAACTGTGGAAAATTCTGAAAGAGATGGGAATACAGACCACCTGACCTGCCACGTGAGGAATCTGTATGCAGGTCAGGAAGCAACAGTTAGAACTGGACATGGAACAACGGACTGTTTCCAAATAGGGAAAGGAGTATGTCAAGGCTGTATATTGTCACCCTGCTTATTTAACTTATATGCAGAGTACATCATGAGAAATGGACTAGAAGAAACACAAGCTGGAATCAAGATTGCAGGGAGAAATATTAATAACCTCAGATATGCAGATGACACCACCCTTATGGCAGAAAGGGAAGAGGAACTAAAAAGCCTCTTGATGAAAGTGAAAGAGGAGAATGAAAAAGTTGGCTTAAAGCTCAACATTCAGAAAACGAAGATCATGGCATCTGGTCCCATCACTTCATGGGAAATAGATGGGGAAAAAGTGGAAACAGTGTCAGACTTTATTTTTTGGGCTCCAAAATCGCTGCAGATGGTGACTGCAGCCATGAAATTAAAGGACGCTGCTCCTTGGAAGAAAAGTTATGACCAACCTAGATAGTATATTCAAAAGCAGAGATATTACTTTGCTGACTAGGGTCCGTCTAGTCAAGGCTATGGTTTTTCCAGTAGTCATGTATGGACGTGAGAGTTGGACTGTGAAGAAGGCTGAGTGCCGAAGAATTGATGTGTTTGAACTGTGGTGTTGGAGAAGACTCTTGAGAGTCCCTTGGACTGCAAGGAGATCCAACCAGTCCATTCTAAAGGAGATCAGCCCTGGGATTTCTTTGGAAGGAATGATGCTGAAGCTGAAGCTCCAGTACTTTGGCCACCTCATGCGAAGAGTTGACTCATTGGAAAAGACTCTGATGCTGGGAGGGATTGGGGGCAGGAGAAGAAGAGGACGACAGAGGATGAGATGGCTGGATGGCATCACGGACTCGATGGATGTGAGTCTGAGTGAACTCTGGGAGATGGTGATGGACAGGGAGGCTTGGTGTGCTGCGATTCATGGGGTCACAAAGAGCCGGACACGACTGAGCGACTGAACTGAACTGAACTATACTAAGGATAGCACTAAAGGTTCTGCTGTATTACAGAAGGTCTGTTTGGATGTGCACATATTCCTTCTGAGGGAAAGCATGAAGAGTAGGCTTGGTTACAAAGCCTCATTCTGACAGAGCACCAATCTGATCATCATACTAGTGAAGTAAGTCAGACAAAGACAAATGCAATATCGCATATGGAATCTAAAAAAAAAAATGATACAAATGAACTTATCTACAAACCAGAAATAAAGTCACAGGCTGAGAAAACAAACTTATGGTTAACAAAGGGGAAAGGGGCAGGGAGGGATAAATTGGGTATTTGGAATTAATAGATGCACACTACTGTATATATAAAATAGATAATCAGCAAGGATCTACTATATGACACAGGGAACTATGACAATTATCTTGTAATAATATATAATGGAAAAAATGAAAAAGTATATATACATATTTATCTTTATATATATACATATATGAATCACTTTCCTATAAACAATAAACTAACACAACTTTGTAAATCAACTATACTTCAACTTAAAATAACCAAAAAAAGGAATTCAGAGGGCAAAGCCCCTTCCTGAGGCACAGAGCAGGATACAAAATCATGGGGCATGGATCTGAAGTGGCAAATGAAAGACATAACAGCAGAGGATGTTTAGGTGGTTTGGATAAATTTACCTGGTTTTGTCCAAGTAAGATATGATCCAGTGATTCTCGCTTTTTTTACCACCTCCTAAAGCAATCAGGTCAGGAAACAACAGTTAGAACTGGACATGGAACAACAGACTGGTTCCAAATAGGAAAAGGAGTACGTCCAGGCTGTATATTGTCACCCTGCTTATTTAACTTATATGAGAAACGCTGAGCTGGAAGAAGCACAAGCTGAAATCAAGATTGCTGGGAGAAATATCAATACCCTCAGATATGCAGATGACTCCACCCCAATGGCAGAAGAGGAACTAAAAAGCCTCTTGAAGAAAGTGAAAGAGGAGAGTGAAAAAGTTGGCTTAAAGCTCAACATTCAGAAAACGAAGATCATGGCATCTGGCCCCATCACTTCATGGGAAATAGATGGGGAAACAGTGTCTGACTTTATTTTTCTGGGCTCCAAAATCACTGCAGATGGTGATTGTAGCCATGAAATTAAAAGACACTTACTCCTTGGAAGGAAAGTTATGACCAACCTAGATAGCATATTCAAAAGCAGAGACATTACTTTGCCAACAAGGTCCGTCTAGTCAAGGCTGTGGGTTTTCCAGTCATGTACGGATGTGAGAGTTGGACTGTGAAGAAAGCTGAGCGCTGAAGAATTGATGCTTTTGAACTGTGGTGTTGGAGAAGACTCTTGAGAGTCCCTTGGACTGCAAGGAGATCCAACCAGTCCATTCTGAAGGAGATCAACCCTGGGATTTCTTTGGAAGGAATGATGCTGAAGCTGAAGCTCCAGTACTTTGGCCACCTCATGCAAAGAGTTGACTCATTGGAAAAGACTCTGATGCTGGGAGGGGTTGGGGGCAGGAGGAGAAGAGGACGACAGAGGATGAGATGGCTGGATGGCATCACTGATTCGATGGACGTGAGTCTGAGTGAACTCCGGGAGTTGGTGATGGACAGGGAGGCCTGGCCTGCTGCGATTCATGGGGTCGCAAAGAGTCGGACACGACTGAGCGACTGAACTGACTGACTGAACTGATGACCATTGAGGTCTATGTATCCTTTTGAATGAATGTTTCCATTTTCTTTGGATATGTACACAGGAGTAGAGTTGCTGAATCACATGGTAGTTCTTAGGTTTAGTTCTTTTGAGGAGCTTCCATAGTGTTTTCCATAGTGACTGTACCAATATACATTCCCACCAACAGTGTGAGAAGCTTCCCTTTTCTCTGCATCCTCACCAACATTTGTTACTTGTGTTCTTTTTGATGATAGCCGTTCTGACAGGTGTGAGGTGATAGACCTCATTGTGGTATCTCATTGTAGTTTTGATTTGCATTTCTCTGGTGATTAGCAGTGCTGAACATGAGTTTGAGTGAACTCTGGGAGTTGGTGATGGACAGGGAAGCCTCATGTGCTGCGATTCAAGGGGTCACAAAGAGTCGGACACTGAGCGACTGAACTGAACTGATCTGAAAGCAATCAGTAATCTGCTTCTGTAAAACTCTGAGTGAAGTCGTTCAGTCATGTCCGACTCTTTGCAACCCCATGGACTGTAGCCTACCAGGCTCCTCTGTCCATGGGGTTTTCCAGGCAAGAATACTGGAGTGGGTTGCCAATTGACAGCACTTAAAACAAGAGTCTCAGAGCAAGTCTTAAATACAAACAGTTAAGGTAAGGAGAAAGGAAGTAGGTAGAGGAAAACCATTCCATTTGTTATAGTGAAGCAATATAAAATATTCAGACATCGATTTAACAAGAAAAGCAGGATGAAAGGGAGAAAACTAAAATCTGATTGAAAGACAGAAAATGTAATCCCAGGTATTAAAAAGATAAACCATGTTCTTTGATGAGAAGATTTAATATCACAAAGAATCATCTCTCCAAATTAAACTAGAATACACGGGATTTACTATGTTGGAATTCTATAAAATAATCAAAAGCTTGTTTGTAAAAATAAATTAACAAGAACAGGCAGGGACATTATGAAAAAGAATAGTGAGATGACTTGTCTTATTGGATGTCATTGTATGATAATATTAGTATCATTATGTGTGGGTGTGTGTGTAATAACATAAAATAAAGGTGGTACTTGAATTCATAGTATAACTGAATATTAATAAAATTGCATTGCCTTCTTATATCTTGTACAATACAGTACATCACAGGATCAAAATGAACTAAAGTTTTAAATTAAAAAAAAAAAGAATGTTGCAAGAAGATCTAGGCAGCTTTATATGAAAAATACAGGAGCCAGAGAAGTTTGCATTGAAAACTCGGGAAGTAAAATAAATTAAAACTGGTGCATTTGATTATATGCAATTTTAAACTTTTCAATGACAAATTATATCATTAATATACAAACAAAAACAGATCAGGAAATGTTATTTAATACAAATGACAGAAGTACAATACAGAAAGTACTCTTACAAATTGATTAGAAAAAAGGACAAGCAACTAATTTTTTTTTTAATGGGAGGAGGATATGGATTGGGAATTCATAGAGTCACGAATCCAAATGACCAATAAATCAATAAATCAATAAATATTAGGAGGGGAAAGCTAAAATTCTAGAGTAGTCAGATAAAGGCCAAATAAAGAAATAATGCGATTATACTGTTTCCATTGTTTCCCCATCCATTTGCCCTGAAGTGATAGGTCTGGATGCTAGCTTTCTGAATGTTGAGTTTTAAGCCAACATTTTCACTCTCCTCTTTCACTTTCATCAAGAGACCCTTTAGTTCTTCTTCACTTTGTACCATAAGGATAGGAAAACATAAGCTAAATGAAATGGGAGCACTGAATATGAAATTGAAGAAGTGAAACAAGCATGATAAAAGTAAAATAACATCTTATAGTCCTTTTTTTTTACTTTATTTTACTTTATAATACTGTATTGGTTTTTCCATACATCAACATGAATCCGCCACGAGTGTACATGTGTTCCCAATCCTGAACTCCCCTCCCACCTCCCTCCCCATATCATCTCTCTGGGTCATCCCAGTGCACCAGCCTCAAGCATCCTGTATCCTGCATCAAACCTAGACTGGTGATTCATTTCTTATATGATAGTATTCATGTTTCAATGCCATTCTCCCAAATCATCTCACCCTCTCCCTCTCCCTCAGAGTCCAAAAGACTGTTCTATACATCTGTGTCTCTTTTGCTGTCTCGCATACAGGGTTATCGTTACCATGTTTCTAAATTCCATATATATGTGTTAGTATACTGTATTGGTGTTTTTCTGGAAATAGAACTGCCTTAAGACCCAGCAATCCCACTGCTGAGCATACACACTGAGGAAACCGGAATTGAAAGAGACACGTGTTGAGTGCTTTTATTATGAACTATTGATTTACTCAAGGACTTCCCTGGTAGCTCCACTGGTAAGGAATCTGCCTACAACTAAGGAGGCCCTGTTTTGATTCCTGAGTTGGGAAGATATCCCGAAGAAGGGAATGGCTACCCACTCAAGTATTCTTGCCTAGAGAATTCCATGGACAGAGGAAGCTGGCTGGCTACAGTCCATGGGATTGCAAAGAGTTGGACACTACTGAGCAACTAATTAAGATAATTATGTGGTAATTTTTTAATTCTCTCAATTTGGTGAATTACACTGGTTTATTTTCCTGTATTGAAGAAACATCCTTACATTCCGGGAGTCAATCCTACCTGGTCATGGTGTATAATTATTTTAATATGGTATTGAATTCTATTTGCTAGTATTTTATTCTAAATTTTTACATTAGTATTCATGAAGAATATTGGTCTGTCACTTTCTTTTCTTGTAATGTCTTTGCCTGTAGTATCAGGGTAGTACAGGCCTCATATAATGAATTTGTAAATGTTCCCTCCTCTTCAATGTTTTTGGCAAGTGTTTGAGGAGGACTCATGTTAATTCTTCTTTAAAAGTTTGATAGAATTCAACAAAGTCATTGGTCCTGGGCTTTTCTATGTTGGGAGATTTTTGCTCATGATTGAACCTCATTGTCAGTTTAGGTCTGTTCAGATTTTTTATTTCTTCATGTATCAGTCTTGGTAGGTGGTATATTTTTAAGAATTTGTCCATTCCATCCTGATTATCCAATTTGTTGGTGTACAATTCTTTATAGTATTCTTTTATAGTCCTTTGCATTTCTGTAAAATAGGTTGCAATGTGCACTCTTCCATTTCTGATTTTAATTATATGAGTGCTCTTTTTGTCTTAATCCAGATAAAAATTTGTCAATTGTGTTGGTTTTTCCAAAGAACTGACACTTGGTTCCGTTGATTATCCAAATATTTCTCTCTTCTCTAACCTTTGTTATTTCCTTCATTTGCTAGTTTTGGATGTAGTTTGTCCTTATTTTTCTAGCTTCTTAGAGTATAAAAGTTAGGACTTTCTTCTTTTTTAATGGATGCATTTATAACTATAAATTTCCCTTAGCACTATTTTATCTCAACCTTTGTTTTTCTATGCTATATTTTTGTTTTCATTTATTTCAAGGTAGTTTCTAATTTTCCTTGTGATTTCTTCTTTGACTCATTTGTTGTTTAAGTGTGTATTATTTAATTTCCACATATTTTTGCATTTTCCTGTTTTCCTTCTGCTACTGACATAGTGTCATTCCATTGTGATTGGAACAGATGCTTTTGTATGAGTTTTATCTTTTAAAATGTATTAAGACTTGTTTTGAGGCCTAACATAAAGTCTATACTGGAGAAATGTTCCAGTAAACTTGATAAAGATGTGTGCTTTGGTGTTGGTGGTGCAGTGTTCTGTATATTACTGTTAGGTGCAATTGGTCTGTAGTTTTATTCAAGCTCTCTGCTTCCTTACTGATTGTTTGCTCTGTTTGTACTATCTATTATTGAAAGTGGGTTATTGGAATATCCTACTATTATTAAAAGACTACATATTTCTCACTTCAATTCTGTTAGTATTTGCTTCATATATTAATAGCTCTGATCTTTGATACATGTATATTTTAAATTGTTATATCTTCTTGGTGAAGTGATCCTTTTATCATTACCTAATGTCTCTTTTTTGTCTTTTGTGACAGTTTTTGACATAACTTCTGTTTTATCTGATATTAATATAGCCACCTATGCTTTTTTTGCTTTACTATTTGCATGGAATATCATTTTACTTTCTATCTGTGCCTATACTTAGAACTAAAATGAATTTCTTGTAGATACACTGCAGATGGTGATTGCAGCCATGAAATTAAAAGATCCTTACTCCTTGGAAGAAAAGTTATGACCAACCTAGATAGCATATTCAAAAGCAAAGACATTACTTTGCCGACTAAGGTCCATCTAGTCAAGGCTATGGTTTTTCCAGTAGTCATGTATGGATGTGAGAGTTAGACTGTGAAGAAGGCTGAGCGCTGAAGAATTGATGCTTTTGAACTGTGGTGTTGGAGAAGACTCTTGAGAGTCCCTTGGACTGCAAGGAGATCCAACCAGTCCATTCTGAAGATCAACCCTGGGATTTCTTTGGAAAGAGTGATGCTAAAGCTGAAACTCCAGTACTTTGGCCACCTCATGCAAAGAGTTCACTCATTGGAAAAGACTCTGATGCTGGGAGGGATTAGGGGCAGGAGGAGAGGGGGACGACAGAGGATGAGATGGCTGGATGGCATCACTGACTCAATGGACGCGAGTCTGAGTGAACTCTGGGAGATGGTGATGGACAGGGAGGCCTGGCGTGCTGCGATTCATGGGGTCTCAAAGAGTCGGACACGACTGAGCGACTGAACTGAACTGACCATACAGTTGAATCTGCTTCTAGACTCCATTCTGCTAGTCTGTGTCTTTTGATTGACAAGTTTAATCTATTAGCATTTTAAGAATTACCAATAAAGAAGGACTTAGAATTGTCATTTTGTTAACTGTTTTCTGTTCATCTTATAATTTCTGGCTTTATTGTTTTTCTCTACATTTAATTGATTTTTTTGCAGTGACATATTTTCGTTTTCTTCCCATTTCCTCTGTGTATTCTATAGATATTTTTCTTGTGGTCATCATGGACTTTCTAAGTTTGGCTCACCCAATGCTCATTTAATATTTACCTTAAGCATTGGTACTTGAGCATCTTTATCTATCTCTACTTTTTTCCACAGCCTTGAGTCATTCTAACATTCTATTTAGCACATGATTAACACTCAGTAAATATTTTTGGAATGACTGAACACTTAGAACAGAATAAGGGTCATTCAATGATATCATGACAAGGCAATCCAATATGTCTGAGTAGAAATAGGTTAAACTTTGCCAATGGGATCAGAAATACTTATAATCTTCTGAACAAGACTTTTTCTACCTTGGACTATTCTTGTATGGGCATTTCCAAAGCTTCCTGTAGGCCTAACCAACCAGCCTCCTTCTGGCTGTCATATTCTCGCTGTAACTACAGTAATACATTTAGCCTGGTCTTGATCTTGGCCTGAGATTAGAATCAGAATCACTCATTTTTATATTGTGAATTAATCATATACTAATTGTACCTAAACTTTATGTGAACTGTTAAATATTTACACAGGAAACAGCTGAATAAAGCATAAACAGCTACATAAATGCCCACTGTGAATGGCTATAGTTTCCAAAGATGGCAGTAATGATATTTTCTACTTCTCATGCTCTTGTAAAAGTTGTCACCTCTCTGCCTGAAGAGATGAAGTCTAATTCTTCTACTTGAATCTGGAATGACTTGTGACTTACCTGTAATTAATAGAGTATTACAGATGTGATGTGACATGAATTTTGAGTCTTGGCCATACAAAGTAATGCTGCATCTACCTCATTTATGGAAACACTCTTCTTTGGATCCTGAGTTACAAAATATGAAGCCTAACTACTGTGAAGCCTGTCATGCTGTGGGGGAGCCATTTACACTGAGATGTAATATGTAAGTACTAAGTTTGGGGTAGTTTGTTTTACAGCAAGAGTAACAGAAACACATGATACATTTCCCCAGTCAAGTCAAAAAGCCATCCCTCCTCCATAGACTTAAGCCTAATCAGATCCTTGGTTAAATTATTTCCTGCATTTCTTTAGAGTTTTTCTATCAAAAATACTCCTAAAGAATATAGTATAGTATTGCCTGTTTTCAAAAATCTTTTTATACATGCAATCACCCTGTGAATATGTCTTATTTCTTAGAGAAAAATAGAATATCTTTGCTCTGATTTTTGTATGTCACATGTAGAGAAAAATCTTATTTCCTTTCCATTTTTCTGAGAGTACCTTATTGTTGCCTTCTATATGATCTTTATGGAAGCAGTTGGCTCCTGCTGATTTCTATCTGGGTTTATTACCATGTTAATTACTTTCCCTTGATATCATTGTGCCTTCTAATCTATACATTAACCCAGCATGAGATGGTGTAACTATGATGGCTAAATCTCAGCTATCATGGAGATGCTTCTTTGTTATGAGGTGACTTGGTAAGAGGAGGTTTTGATATATCAGTGGGGGAAAAAGTATTCATTAATAACTTAGTAAGTACAAATATGCAGACGACACCACCCTTATGGCAGAAAGTGAAGAGGAACTAAAAAGCTTCTTGATGAAAGTGAAAGAGGAGAGTGAAAAAGTTGGCTTAAAGCTCAACATTCAGAAAACGAAGATCATGGCATCTGGTTTCATCACTTCATGGCGAATAGATGGGGAAACAGTGGAAACAGTGTCAGACTTTATTTTTTGGGGCTCCAAAATCACTGCAGATGGTGATTGCAGCCATGAAATTGGGAGCTTGTATACACCCGTGGTGGATTCATGTCAATGTATGGCAAAACCAATACAGTATTGTAAAGTAAAATAAAGTAAAAATAAAATTAAAAAAATAAAAAAATAAAATAAAATACAAAAAAAAAAGATCCTTACTCCTTGGAAGGAAAGTTATGACCAACCTGGATAGCATATTCAAAAGCAGAGACATTACTTTGCCAACAAAGGTCCGTCTAGTCAAGGCTATGGTTTTTCCAGTGGTCATATATGGATGTGAGAGTTGGACTGTGAAGAAAGCTGAGCACCAAAGAATTGATGCTTTCAAACTGTGGTATTGGAGAAGACTCTTGAGAGTCCTTTGGACTGCAAGGAGATCCAACCAGTCCATTCTAAAGGAGATCAGCCCTGGGTGTTCTTTGGAAGGAATGATGCTAAAGCTGAAATTCCAGTACTTTGGCCACCTCATGTGAAGAGTTGACTCATTGGAAAAGACTCTGAAGCTGGGAGGGATTGGGGGCAGGAGGCAAATGGGATGACAGAGGATGAGATGGCTGGATGGCATCACGGACTCGATGGACGTGAATTTGAGTGAACTCCAGGAGTTGGTGATGGACAGAGAGGCCTGGCATGCTGCGATTCATGGGGTTGCCAAGAGTCAGACATGACTGAGTGACTGAACTGAACTGAACTGAAGTACAAAGTACTATGCTACCCTGAAGACAAAATTGTTAGTTGTTAACATTATTTAAAGAAGAAAAAGATGAGGAATACAGAGTTTAAGCAACTTGACATAAGTTATTTAACTAGTAGGGAGGGCACCTGAATTCAAACACAGGTAGTCTGCCCCAAAATCTGAATCTGTAAACATTCTGTTGTTAATATTTCTCCTTGTCAAAAATTTAGAAAATATGGACACCACCATCTTCTCATAATCTGAGACCAAATACATTCAACAACCAACCCTTCCCATAGACAAGCCCTGTTGTATTTAAATCAAAATACCTAATCTCATTTTTCAGGTGTTTACTAATTTCTGAATACCTAACACATATATAAGATAGGGATTTCAGAACATCAAACAGAGCACACAGTGCACAGACATCTCTCACACTCTTTTGTCTCCCTGTCCCTGAATCCAGAAGCAGATTCAAAGACAAAATCAAGCAAAATGACAACATCATTTGAAAAAAAAAAAGCACAATGAGGTATGTGATACCAATGAATCTTAAGCTTAGTATATAAAAATACATTAAATAAACCAGTGTAGCTGAAAATAACACCTATGTCTAAGTAGTGAAAATATGAGTGCCTCCATAAAACACACATTCACACACACACACACACACGGATTATCAGAAGACATGCTAATAGATGTTTAGGAACCTGTTTAGATGTAGCTGTCCTACATACAGATACAACTGCTATAGACAATCCTTTTCACAATAGCACCATAACCATACAGGACATATGAATAATCTGCAAGTGATTTGTGAAAACTCAGTGAGGTAAAAGACAACTTGAAAAAGTAGAGCCACTACTTGCTGACTGGATTGGACAAATGTCATTATTCTTGTATCCAGACAAATGTGTGCCCAGCTTTTTGTTTTTATAATATTATGAACAAATCCATTGAAAAACACTGGCAGAGAAGGGGTAGAAGCTTGGAGGAACATCATGGGTTTACCAGTCCAGAGACTTCTTCTACACAGTAAGTCTTTGATAAGCACTAAAGTGTTTAAGGTGTGTTTCAGGTCCAGTGCCTACCCCTCCTCAGGAAGAGAGGCAGGGACTCTTTGGTGGACCCACTCTGAATGGCTTTCTGCTCCTTGGTAGCCTCCTTCCCCCAGTCGCCACCTTAGACCTCCTCAACAATTATGCTGCACATGGTGCTCACATCCGGGCACTTCAGGGCAATATGGTAAACTCAGGGGTCAGAGACAGATCCCTGGAAACTATACCTGCACCTGATACAGAAGCTGTGCAGTGCCAGGTGCGTGAGGGAGTCATTCAAGTTGATGCTTTCTGCACCCAGAAGGAGAGTGAAGAATGAGACTGGGAGGAGGAAGTGTGAGTGCTGCTTCCTCCTGCACAGAAATATTACTCAACCATAGAAAAGAATGAAATATTACCATCTGCAACAATTTGAATGGACCTAGAGATTATCATGTCGGGAGTCGCGTTAGGCATTACTGACAAAATGGAGGCACGGTCCCAACTCCCCATCTTTGTCTCACAGGCACGGACCCAGGATGAAGGAGTTAGGCTTTGTGATTCTGAATTGTTTTTTCTTTTCCTCAGCTGAGTTGACTGAAAAGAATATTAAGGTGCTTATTGTTCTTGAGAGGAGCATGAGAAGGCACAAAGTCTTCTGCAGCTGTGCTCAGAAAATAATTCATAAAGTTAGTCATTGACATTTGTTCAAGGACTTTTACAAAAGAGTGTTCCAGGGTGAGCACATAGGCCACAGCTTGAGGCCATGGGAGGGATTGCTAGCTGAAGCCTGTTTGTGAGGAAATTGTTTATAGCAAAGGAGTTTGCTGAATTTAGGGCTTAGGAGTAATTAAAATAGAAGCTAAAGATTTAAGGAATGTTGTCATGTTAGCATATTCTACTATAGCTTATAGAGATTAAGAACTTTAGAGATATTATTAGCTAGAAGCCCTTTTTAAGAAAGAGTGAGCTTATGATACTAGGGGCAAACAGGACTTAGAAAGATAAAAAATAAACTGAGAAATGTGGTATGCAGCCCAGACATTAGCATGAGTTACAGTGTATTCACAAGGACATATGAGAATAAGTAGATAAGAGAATTGCTGAGGCAGGAACTCCTTTGAGGGGCAACAATGATTTATGGAGACAACAAATCTGGGTCAGTGGGAACTGAAAATATCAAACCTCTGACCTAATGCTTTTGTAAAAGTGTAAAAGAGAATCTTAAGCTTGAAATAAATAGGCAGTCCAAGAAAACTGAGAGGCTGCCTCAGTTTCTCGCTGACACCACTCACCCCTTCAGGTTGAATCCCTAGCTGCTGGAGCTGGACTCTGGCATTATCATAATGAGTGAAGTAAGAGAGAGAAAGACAAATATTATGTTATATCACATGTGGGGTCAAAAATAATACAAATGAGTTTATTTACAAAGGAGAAACAGACACACAGACATAGGAAACAAACTTATGGTTACCAAAGGGGAAAGGGAGGGAGGAATACATCAGGAGTACAGAATTTACAGATACTTACCATTATACATAAAATAGATAAACAACAAGGATTTAGTGTATAGCAAAGGGAACTGTAATCAATATCTAATAGCTTATAATGGAAAAAATCTGAAAAAATATGTATATATGTATGTATATATATATATATATATATATATATATATATATAACTGAATAACTTTACATCTGAAACTAACAAAATATTGTAAATCAACTAACTTTGACTAAAAAAGAGAAAAACTCTTTACTGGCCTGAATTTCAGTTGTCATGATTCCAGAAGTGAAATGGCTAGAAGAAGGACCTCAGTCATTGTCTTTTTTGAAGAAAAAAATTGGCAAAGAGACCAAGATTAGTAAATAGAGACAGTGCTTATTAGAAGCAAAGTACTTATGGAAGCGCACACAAGCAAACTTGGAATGAGGTGCCTGTAATAGGGGTGGCTTAGTTTGCTCATGTGGAGGTAGTTTTCCAGGTTGTCTCTGGCCAATCTCATTTGTGCCCATTTTGGGTCTGACTCAGGGCAGCAGGAAATCAGCTGCAGTTGCTCAGCCTGGGGCATATCTATCTCCTAGCTCATTAAAGCAATAACTTACTGATCACCTACTAGGCACCAGGTAATATGCTGGACTCTAAAGACATGGAGATGGATCAGGTTTTCAAAGTGCTTACAAGTCTATTTTGTGTGTGCTCAAGTCATGTACAACTCTTTGGAACTCCCATGGACTGTAGCTTGCCAGGCTCCATGGAATTCTCCAGGTAAGAATACTGGAGCAGGTTACCGTTTCCTACTCCAGGGGATCTTCCTGACCAAGAGATTGAACCCTTGCCTCTTGCATCTCCTGCAGTGGCAGGCAGATTCTTTACCAACTGTGCCACCTGGAAAGCCCCTACAATCTATTAGGGTTAGTTATTAAAAATATATATAATTACCAAAAATAGTGTGATCTTTGCTCTGACAGTGGTAAGGACAGATGGGTCTGGAACACAGAGGAGGACCCATACATACTAATAAGAGGAGTGGATAGAAAGGATTAGGAAAGACTACTTTTGGAAGATTGATTCTTTTATTATTATGTAATGTTTTGTTTTGATGTCTACTAATTCTTGTGTGATGAGGTCTACACCATGTAGTTAGTATAGATATTCCTGATTTTTTTTGCTTTGATTATACAGCCTAAGTAGAAATTTGAGCAACTGAACAAACTAGTGTTGGATTATAGTAACTCAAGGTATAAAAATTCCATGAATCCATACTGTTAGAAATAATGACTAAATAAATTAATAAATGAAGAGAGACAAATCTCTTGTGCATAAGAATTACGAATAGTTTAAGTATATACTCTGAACTCAAGGTGGTGGAGCATAACTTTTCACTCCTTAAGTGTGAACAGTAATTCTTCACACTATAGTCATTCTTCCCACAGGGTACAGTATAGAAAGGGGGAAGGTAAAGTTACAGTGGAGAAACCTTACAAACACACCTGCTATATAATTAATTGTTTCCATAACATTTTCTATTCTTTTTAATTTAATTTACCTATATTATTGAAATTGAAATGATTTGCATATAAACATTGTATTATTAGGTTGTATGTCTTACTGATACCACTAATATCTGCCTTTTAATTGATCATTTCAGTTCAGTCACTCAGTCGTGTCTGACTCTTTGTGACCCCATGGGCTGCAGCATGCCAGGCTTCCCTATCCATCACTAACTCCCAGAGCTTGCTCAAACTCATGTCCATCGAGTTGGTGATGCCATCCAACCATCTCATCCTCTGTCATCCCCTTCTCCTCCCGCCTTCAATCTTTCACAGCATGAGGGTCTTTTCTACTGAGTCAGTTCTTCGTATCAGGTGGCTAAAGTATTGGAGTTTCATCTTCAGCATCAGTCCTTCCAGTGAATATTCAGGACTTATTTCCTTTAGGATTGATTGGTTGGATCGCCTTTCAGTCCAAGAGACTCTCTCAAGGAGTCTAAATTGATACATTTAGTCAATTTACCTTGTTGTAACTATTGGTAGGCTAGGGTTTATATCTGGCAATTTATTTATTTTTTTGTTTCCCTTGTATATCATTCAATTGTTTTACCTTTCTTACCTTTCTGTGCTCTACTTTGAACACTATTTCATCTTGATTTTTACATAGTGTTTTGCTTTGTAAAATTTTCTCATTGATTGCTCTGGGATTTATAGTATAGATATGTGACTTATCAGAGTTCACTGGTATCAAATTTCATCACTCCGAGTGATGAAACTTCACTCCCTTTTAGATCTCTTTTCCTTTCCCACTTTTAAACAAAATCAGCTAGATTGTCAATTTTTAATGGTTTTTGTTTTAATCCACTTTCACTTTATTGCTTTATCATTCTCTCCAAGTCCTTCTTTTATCTTTTATCAAATTCATGAAGTATGTTATTGCAGGATACAAAATTAATAGTTGACAGTGCTTTTGCTGAACACGTAAAAAATGGCCCCTATTAGTCAGATGAGAAATTTGGTGTCATTAAAATTGATGTTTCCCTCATAAATAATGTGTCATTTGTTTTTTAAACAATGTGCTTTTTATTTTATGTTATTTAGTTAGTTAGTTTTGATTGTTCTGGTCTTTGATGCTGCACAGACTTTTCTCTAGTTGTGACAAGAGGGGTCTACTCTCTAGTTGCAGTGTGCAGGCTTCTCTGCAGTGGCTTCTCTTGTTGTGGAGCACAGGATTTAGATTGGACAGGCTTCAATAGCTGCAGCACGTGGGTGCACTAGTTGTGGTTCCCAGGCTCTAGAGCACAGGTTCAATATTTGTGGTATCAAGACTTAATTGTTCCATGGCATGCGGGATCTTCCCGGACCAGGGATCGAACCCATGTCTCCTACATTGGCAGGAGGATTCTTTACCAGTTGGCCACAAGGAGGAGCCCCTTAATGTGTCATTTGGGTATCATGGCTTTCATCATTTTAGTCTTTAGTTGTAAAAGATTGACTATGTTGTAGATTTGGTCTAGATTGGTATAGATTTATTTATGTCATATACATAGTTCACTCATTTTCTAGACTCTCTTGCTTTATATTTTTTCACTATATTTTTGACATTTTGAGCAGTCATTTCTTAATTTTCAGCCCCACTCTTTTTTTCTAGGACTCTGAACATATGGAATTTTGGAACTTTTGTTATTGTCCTAAAATTCCCTAAGGAAGGATTTGTTAATTTTTCCCCCAGTTTATTACCTCCCTTTTGCTCAGACTGAGTAAATTCTCCTGATCAATCCTCAAGTATAATAATGCTAACTTCTATAATCTGCATTCTCTTTATGAGCTCAGCCAGGAATGTATCAAAATACTGCTGTTCCTCTATAACATGAATCACAGTAAGGTCCTCTGTGACCCACCTCCTAGAGTATTGGAAATAAAAACAAAAATAAACAAATGGGACCTAATTAAACTTAAAAAAGCTTTAGCACAGCCAAGGAAACTATCAGTTCAGTTCAGTCACTCAGTCGCATCTAACTCTTTGCAAACCCATGAACTGCAGCACGCCATCCTTCCCTGTCCATTATCACCTCCCAGAGCATGCTCAGACTCAGGTACATCGAGGTGGTGATGCCATCCAACCATTTAATCCTCTGTCATCCCCTTCTCCTGCCTTCAGTCTTTCCCAGCATAGGAGTCTTTTATAATGAATGAGTCACTTCTTCATATCAGGTGGCCAAAGTATTGGAGTTTCAGCTTCAGTGTCAGTCCTCCCAATGAATATTCAGGACTGATTTCCTTTAAGACTGACTGGTTTGATCTCCTTGCAGTCCAAGGTACTCTCAAGAGTCTTCTCCAACACCACAGCTCAAAAGCATCAACTCTTCGACGCTCAGCTTTCTTTATAGTCCAGCTCTCACATCCACATATGACTACTGGAAAAACCATAGCTTTGACTAGAAGCTATGAGGGCTTCCCTGGTGGCTCGGATGGTAAATTGTCTGCCTGCAGTGCAGGAGGCCCGGGTTTGATCCCTGGGTTGGGAAGATCCCCTGGAGAAGGAAATGGCAACCCACTCCAGTACTCTTGCCTGGAAAATTTCATGGACTAAGGAGCCTGATAGGCTATAGTCCATGGGGTCACAAAGAGTTGGACATGACTGAGCCACTTTTCTTTCTTGACTAGAAGGACCTTTGTTGGTAAAGTGATGTCTCTGCTTTTTAATATGCTGTCTAGGTTGGTCATAGCTTTTCTTCCAAAGAGCAAGAGTCTTTTAACTTTGTGGCTGAGGTCACCATCTGCAGTGATTTTGGAGCCCCCTAAAATAAATTCTCCATTTCCATTGTTTCCCCATCTATTTGCCCTGAAGTGATGGGACCGGATGCCATGATCTAAGGTTTTTGAATGTCTTGTTTTAAGCCAACTTTTACACTCTCATCTTTCACTTTCATCAAGAGGCTCTTTAGTTCTTCTTTGCTTTCTGCCATAAGGGTGATGTCATCTGCATATCTAAAGTTATTGATATTTCTCCCAGTAGTCTTGATTCCAGCTTGTGCTTTATCCAGCCCAGCATTTTGCATGATGTACTCTGCATATAAGTTAAATAAGCAGAGTGACAGTATTCAGCCTTGATGTATTCCTTTCCCAATTTGGAACCAGTCTGTTGTTCCATGTCTGGTTCTAACTGTTGCTTCTTGACCTGCATACATATTTCTCAGGAGGCAGGTACGGTGGTCTGGTATTCCCATCTCTTTCAGAATTTTCCACATTTCGTTGTGATCCACAGAGTCAAAGGCTTTGGCATAGTCCGTAAAGCAGAAATAGATGTTTTTCTGGAACTCTCTTGCTTTTTCAGTGATCCAGTGAATGTTGGCAATTTGATTTCTGGTTCCTCTGTCTTTTCTAAATCCAGCTTCAACATCTAAAAACTATAACTAAATAAGGAAACTATAAACAAGATGAAAAGACAACCCTCTGAATAGGAGAAAATAATAGCAAATGAAACAACTGACAGAGAATTAATTTCCAAAATATACAAGCAGCTGATACAAGTCAATACCAGAAAAACAAATAATCCAATCAAAAAGTGGAAAAATGACCTAAGCAGACATTTCTCCAAAGAAGACATACAAATCGCTAACAAATATATGAAAACATGCTCAACATCGCTCATTATTAGAGAAATGCAAATCAAAACTACAATGAGATATCACCTCACCACCAGTCACAATGGCCATCATCAAAAATTCCACAAACAGTAAATACTGGAGAGGATGTGAAGAAAAGGGAACCCTCTTGCATTGTTGGTGGGAAAGTGACTTTTATTACCCCTTTTCACATTTTACTGTCTGAAGGAAGTCATAAGAACAAATGGCACTTAACTGATGTAGAGTTAATTATATAGATATATATATAATCTATCAGGGAAGAGCATATATATATATATATATATATATATAATTTGGAATTATTCTGCATGAAATACTTACCTATACTTCCGTATTAATTAATTCAGTGAATTTTTAAAAATAGACCTAAATGAAGATATTTTTCATTTCTTATTCTTCTGTTTAGTTTTTGTTTGTTCCTTAAATCATTCCATTTTTGGTCATTGGAAACACTTCCAGTTGGCTCCTAAGTCCCTTTGGAGCCATATATTCCCATTATATAGGGTTTCTTTTTGGACAGTTCTTTGCTTTCTGACTCATCTTGCACACTTTCAACTTGTTTGTGTTCTAGTCTCATCATCCAAATTTCCAGGCTCCTAGAATCAGTCAGTTCTCCAAGGAACACTATTTCCTTTCATTAGGAAATATTAGATATCAATACCTATGCAACAGGTGTCATCATTGCTGGCAGGATGAAGTGGCTTGTAGTCCTTCTCAGCTGATAAAACTAATAAATATACGTGTGTCTATTAACTCATGTATATGCACATGCCCATGAATATGTCTTTATGTAAGCATTAATCTCTACATTAACTTGAATTCATATTAATGTCTCCAAATCTAATCTATTATTGTATGGATCATTCTTGCCTCTGCCCCTTTATTATCTGTAATCTCCTACTCCAGCAGTAAGATGCCTGCCTCTCACCATCCACAATCCTTTTACTGAATTGTCCAGTTTCACGACAAACACATAACAGTATTATTTTTAACCTATACAACCATAGGCATAAAACTTGTCCACTAGAGTATACTGCATACATAAATTTTCTTTTCTCTTTAGATTTTCAAACTTCTTTCATTTACTCTAGTACTTATATCAGCACCATTTCCCTCTCCCCCTTAAATGTAGTTCTTCTATATATTTGAATTATGATTAAATTACGTTTTTACACTCTGCGTTCCATGCTGATATCCCTTGATATCCTTAAAAACATGTTTAAATTTTGCACAATTAAGTTTCAATTTTTGTGCTAGAAATTACTATGGAATTTTACAAATGCATAGTGTCATATAAGCATCATTATATTATCACATGTAATACTATCACGTTGGGCTTCCCTGATGGCTCAGGCATAAAGAATCTGCCTCCAATGCACTAGACCTGGGTTCAATCCCTGGGTTGGAAAGATCCCCTAGAGGAGGGCATGGCAACCCACTCTAGTATTCTTGCCTGGAGAATTCCATGGACAGAGGAGACTGGCAGGCTACATTCCATGGGGTTGCAAAGAGTTGGACATGACTGCATGACTAGCACAATAGTATCACAGCTCTAAAATATAAAATTAGAAATAAAGAAAAGTAGAAAATACTTTGAGGGGGACATAATCAAAATGGTGGGAGAGAAGGCTCCTATATTTCCCTCTTTTCATGGGCATACTGAATATACCTACACATAGATCAAGTCCCTCTATGAGAAGTCCAGAAACTAGTTAGGTGACTCCTACACAGTGAGTGACTGAAAAAACTCATATAGAAATAAGTATGAAAGACTGAGACATACTCTCACCATATACTCCACCACAGCACAGTTCAGTTCACTTCAGTCGCTCAGTCGTGTCCAATTCTTTGCAACCCCATCAATTGCAGCATACCAGGCCTCCCTGTCCATCACCAACTCCCGGAGTTGTCCCAAACTCATGTCCATCGAGTCAGTGATGCCATCCAGCCATCTCATCCTCTGTCGTCCCCTTCTCCTCCTGCCCCCAATCCTTCCCAGCATCAGAGTCTGGGAAGGAGAGTGGCCAAAATATTGGAGCTTCAGCTTTAGCATCAGTCCTTCCAATGAACACCAGGGCTGATCTCATTTAGAATGGACTGGTTGGATCTCCTTGCAGTCCAAGGGACTCTCAAGAGTCTTCTCCAACACCACAGTTCAAAAGCATCAATTCTTCGGTGCTCAGCTTTCTTCAAAGTCCAACTCTCACATCCAGACCTGACCACTGGAAAAACCATAGCATTGACTAGATGGACCTTTGTTGGCAAAGTAATGTCTCTGCTTTTGAATATGCTGTCTAGGTTGGTCATAAATTTCCTTCCAAGGAGTAAGGATCTTTTAATTTCATGGCTGCAATCACCATCTGCAGTGACTTTGGAGCCCCAAAAAATAAAGTCTGACACTGTTTCCACTGTTTCCCAATCTAATTCCCATGAAGTGATGGAACCAGATGCCATGATCTTCATTTTCTGAATGTTGAGCTTTAAGCCAACTTTTTCACTCTTCTCTTTCACTTTCATCAAGAGGCTTTTAAGTTCCTCTTCACTTTCTGCCATAAGGGTGGTGTCATCTGCATATCTGAGGGTATTGCTATTTCTCCCAGCAATCTTGATTCCAGCTTGTGCTTCTTCCAGTCCAGCGTTTCTCATGATGTACTCTGCATATAAGTTAACTAAACAGGGTGACAATATAAAGCCTTGACATACTCCTTTTCCTATTTGGAACCAGTCTGTTTTTCCATGTCCAGTTCTAACTGTTGCTTCCAGACCTGCATATAGGTTTCTCAAGAGGCAGGTCAGGTGGTCTGGTATGCCCATCTCTTTCAGAATTTTCCACAGTTTATTGTGATCCACACAGTCAAAGGCTTTGGCATAGTCAATAAAGCAGAAAGAGATATTTTTTCTGGAACTCTCTTGCTTTTTTGATGATACACCGGATGTTGGCAATTTGACCTCTGGTTCCTCTGCCTTTTCTAAAACCAGCTTGAACATCTGGAAGTTCACGGTTCACGTATTGCTGAAGTCTGGCTTGGAGAATTTTGAGCATTACTTTACTAGCGTGTGAGATGAGTGCAATTGTGTGGTAGTCTGATCATTCTTTCGCATTTCCTTTCTTTGGGATTGGAATGAAAACTGACCTTTTGCAGTCCTGTGGCCACTGCTGAGTTTTCCAAATTTGCTGGCATCTTGAGTGCAGCACTTTCACAGCATCATCTTCCAGGATTTGATATAGCTAAACTGGAATTCCATCACCTCCACTAGCTTTGTTCGTAGTGATGCTTTCTAAGGCTCACTTGACTTCACATTCCAGGATGTCTGGCTCTAGGTGAGTGATCACACCATCGTGATTATCTTGGTCGTGAATATCTTTTTTGTATAGTTCTTCTATGTATTCTTGCCACCTCTTGTTAATATCTGCTTCTGTTAGGTCCATACCATTTCTGTCCTTTATCGAGCCCATCTTTGCATGAAATGTTCCCTTGGTATCTCTAATTTTCTTGAAGAGTTCTCTAGTCTTTCCCATTCTGTTTTTTCCCTCTATTTATTTGCATTTCTCGCTGAAGAAGGCTTTCTTATCTCTCCTTGCTATTCTTTTGGAACTCTGCATTCAGATGCTTATATCTTTCCTTTTCTCCTTTGCTTTTCACTTCTCTTCTTTTCACAGCTATTTGTAAGGCCTCCCTAGACAGCCACTTTTGCTTCTTTGCATTTCTTTTCCATGGGGATGGTCTTGATCCCTGTCTCCTGTACAGTGTCACGAACCTCATTCCATAGTTCATCAAGCACTCTATCTATCAGATCTAGTCCCTTAAATTTATTTCTCACTTCCACTGTATAATCATAAGGGATTTGATTTAGGTCATACCTGAATGGTCTAGTGGTTTTCCCTACTTTCTTCAATTTAAGTCTGATTTTGGCAATAAGGAGTTCATGATCTGAGCCACAGTCAGCTCCTAGTTTTGTTTTTGCTGACTGTATAGAGCTTCTCCATCTTTGGATGCGAAGAATATAATCAATCTGATTTCAGTGTTGACCATCTGGAGATGTCCATGTGTAGAGTCTTCTCTTGTGTTATTGGAAGAGGGTGTTCGTTAGGACCAGTGCGTTCTCTTGGCAAAACTCTATTAGCCTTTGCCCTGCTTCATTCCATATTCCAAGGCCAAATTTGCCTGTTACCTCAAGTGTTTCTTGATGTCCTACTTTTGCATTCCAGTCCCCTATAATAAAAAGGACATCTTTTTGGGTGTTAGTTCTAACAGGTCTTATAGGTCTTCATAGAACTGTTCAAGTTCAGCTTCTTCAGCTTTACTGGTTAGGGCATAGAGTTGGATTACTGTGATATTGAATAGTTTGCCTTGGAAATGAACAGAGATCATTCTGTCATTTTTGAGATTGCATCCAAGTACTGCATTTCGGACTCTTTTGTTGACCATGATGGCTACTCCGTTTCTTCTAAGGGATTCCTGCCCACAGTAATAGATATAATGGTCATCTGAGTTAAATTCACCCATTCCAGTCCATTTTAGTTCGCTGATTCCTAGAATGTTGACGTGTACTCTTTCCATCTGTTTGACTACTTCCAATTTGCCTTGATTCATGAACCTAACATTCCAGGTTCCTATCCAATATTGCTCTTTACAGCATTGGACCTTGCTTCTATCACCAGTCACATCCTCAACTGGGTATTATTTTTGCTTTGGCTCCATCCCTTCATTCTTTCTGGAGTTATTTCTCCACTGATCTCCAGTAGCATATTGGGCATCTACTGACCTTGGGCATCTACCAAATCAGCACAGCATCTTACAACTGAAAGAGAATCCCCAATTTCCAGCTTCTCCCTGAGGATCAGAGGAGTTGAACCACACAGCACCCCAACAAATATTGTGATCTGAGGGATGGGCATGGAAATCACCTTGTTTTGAGACACAGCAGAGCTTGGCATTCATGAGTCCCAAAGGACCATAGTAACAAAGAGACAGTTTTTAGTAGGGACTTGAGCATTTCCCAGCATATCCCTGCAGCCCCAACCGCATCAAGGTTCAGTGCAGAGGGAGCAGACAAAAACATCCATCTCTCACTTTCTCCCTGGAAGAGATTTGATTGCATCCTTTCCCAGCTAGTACCTGAGGACCTGGCTTCTAATCAGCCTGCAAGTGAGAGCTGACTAGGATCCTCCTAAAAGAGCTGGTGGGAAGCTCCCCCACCTCCTCCCTCTGGCTCATTCACAGTAAAACCAAGCCTCTTGTCACTCCCAGGAAGGAACCTGTCTGCACATGTAGCACCCAACCTGTTATAGACACCACCTGAGGGACTGGCTCTCAAATCACCTAGCTGGGGGAGCCAACAAGGATTTGCATTCAGGGGTTTACCAGGACCACACAAAACAAAGAGACAGTGATAGATGGGCACACAGCCACCACCCCTACCCACTGCAGCAACTCTTCCCTCTGGCCTAGCAGAAAAGGCACAAATACTCAGCTCTGTTTTTCCCTGATACAGGCTAGACTCCATGTCTAATGTCCTGGCCTTCCCAGCTGTACCCTGATGGTCAGCTTTTTAATTAGCTTGCACTAAGCATCTGAAAGGGCAAAACTGTTAAAACTAGTAGACAAATTCAGCAAAGTTGTAGGATACAAACTCAGCATACAAAAATCAGTTGTATTTCTATATACTAGCAATGAACTATCAGAGAAATTAACAATCCCATTCAATATATCATCAAAAACAAAAAATATTTAGGAATAAATGTATACAGGAGTTAAAAAATTTGTGTACTAAAATGTATAAAACATTTATTTATTTATTATTTTTAATGGACGTATACTTGATTTATAATATTTCAGGTGTACAGCAAAGTGATTCAGTTACACACACACACACACACACATATTCTTTTTCAGATTCTTTCCTATTGTAGGTTGTTACCTACATTGTAGGTTATTACAATAGTTTCCTGTGCTATTATATAGTAAGTCCCTGTTGTTTATCTATCTTATATATTGTTTGTGCATGCTAAGTCACTCCAGTCATGTTCAACTCTTTGCAACCCTATCGACTGTAGACTGCCAAGCTCCTCTATCCATGGGATTCTCCAGGCAAGAATACGGGAGTGGGTTGTCATGCCCTCCTCCAGGGGTTCTTCCTGACCCAGGGATTGAACCTGCATCTCTTATGTCTCCTGCATTGGCAGGCATGTTCTTTACCACTAGCACCATCTGGGAAGACCCATTTTATATACAGTGCTGTGTATCTATTAATCCCAAACTCCTAATTTATCCCTCCCCCCTTTCTCTTTGGTAACCATACTTTTTTTATTTATTTTTACTTTTGTTTTCAGTACTCTAGGAGATGGATCCAAAAAGAATATTGGTGCAGTTTATGTCAAAGAGTATTCTGCCTATGCTTTCCTCTAGGACTTTTGTCACATTTGGTCTGACATTTAGGTCGCTAATCCATTTTTAATTTCTTTTTGGATATAGTGATAAGGATTGTTCTAATTTAATCATTTAATCTAGAGTAATCATTTGTCAGTTGTTTCATTTGCTATTATTTTCTCCCATTCTGAGGGTTGTCTTTTCACCTTGTTTATAGTTCACTGTGAAAAAGCTTTTAAGTTTAATTAAGTCCCACTTGTTTATTTTTGTTTTTATTTCCATTGTACTAGGAGATGGGTCATAGAGAATCTTGCTGTGATTTATGTCATGGAATGTGCTTTCTGTGTTTTTCTCTAAGGTCTTTATGGTTTCTGACCTTACTATTTAAGTATTTAATCCGTTCTGAATTTATTTTGGGGTATAGTGTTAGGAGGTGTTCTAGTTTCATCCTTTTACATGTAGCTGTCCAGTGTTCCCAGCACCACTGAAGAGACTTTCTTTTCTCCATTGCATATTCTTGCCTCCTTTGTCAGAGAGTAATAGACCATAAGTGCATAGGTTTATTTCCAGGCATTCCATCCTGTTTCATTGCTCTATGTGCCTGTTTTTATCCCAGGACCATACTGTTTTAATGATTGTGGCTTTGTAGGAGAGTCTGAAGTCAGGAAGCCCAATTCTTTCAGTGAGAAGTATAAAACATTGATGAAAGAAACTGAGGAAAACACAAATAAATGGAAAAATATCCCATGTTTGTGGATCAGAGGAATTAAAATTGTTAAAATGTCCATACTGCTCAAAATGATCGAGAGTCATTGAATCCCTATCAAAATTTCAATGGCATTTTTAACAGAAATACAAAAGCATCTCCTGAAATTAAAAACACACACACACACACAATAAGCCTCGCATTCAGTTCAGTTCAGTCGGTCAGTCGTGTCTGACTCTTTGTGACCCCATGAATCGCAGCACACCAGGCCTCCCTGTCCATCACCAGCTCCTGGAGTTCACTCAGACTCATGTCCATCGAGTCCGTGATGCCATCCAGCCATCTCATCCTCTGTCGTCCCCTTCTTCTCCTGCCCCCAATCCCTCCCAGCATCTTCTTTTCCAATGAGTCAACTCTTCACGTGAGGTGGCCAAAGTACTGGAGTTTCAGCTTTAGCATCATTCCTTCCAAAGAAATCCCAGGGCTGATCTCCTTCAGAATGGACTGGTTTGATCTCCTTGCAGTCCAAGGGACTCTCAAGAGTCTTCTCCAACACCACAGTTCAAAAGCATCAATTCTTCGGCACTCAGCCTTCTTCACAGTCCAACTCTCACATCCATACATGACCACAGGAAAAACCATAGCCTTGACTACACGGACCTTAGTCGGCAAAGTAATGTCTCTGCTTTTGAATATACTATCTAGGTTGGTCATAACTTTTCTTCCAAGGAGTAAGCGTCTTTTAATTTCATGGCTGCAATCACCATCTGCAGTGATTTTGGAGCCCCCAAAAATAAAGTCTGGCACTGTTTCCACTGTTTCCCCATCTATTTCCCATGAAGTGATGGGACCAGATGCCATGATCTTCATTTTCTGAATGTTGAGTTTTAAGCCAACTTTTCGCTCTCCTCTTTCTCTTTCAGAATTTTCCACAGTTTATTGTGATCCACACAGTCAAAGGCTTTGGCATAGTCAATAAAGCCTCGCATAGCTAAAGCAATTTTGATCAAAAAAGAGGAAAACTGGGGGTATAACACCTCCTTGTTTTAAAGTATATTACAAAGGTATAGTAATTAAAACAGTATGGTATTGGAATTAAAAATAGATACATAGATCAAGAAAGCTGAACAGAGAGCCCCCAGATAAACCCAGGGGTATATGGTCAATAAATTTTTGACAAAGGCATCAAGAATACACAACAGGTAAAGGATAGGCTCTTCAATAAACGGTGTTTGGAAAACTGGACACCTACATGAAAAAGAATGAAAATACAACCTTATCTCATACCATGCACAAAACCCAGCACATTGTGTTCATTAAAGAACTTGAGCACAAAACCTAAAACCATAAAACTTCTAGAAGAAAACATAAAGGATAACCTGCTTGACATTGGAGTGACAATGGTTTTTTGTATTTGACACCAAATCCAAAGGCAACACAAGCAAAAATAAACAGGATGGAATATATGTATTGAAATGCTTCTGTACTGAGAAGGAAACTATCAACAAACAAAAGTCAAGCTGTGGAATGGGACAAAATATTTGTATATCAAATATGTTATCAGTTTAATATCTAAAGTATGTGATGAAACCATACAGCTCAACAGCAAAACATACAAGCATACAAACAAAAACAAAGCAAAAAAAGGAAGTAACCCAATTAAAATTGGACAAAGGCATTATTTCAAAATAGGTATACAAAGTGGTCAAAAAAATACATTAAAAGATGTGAAACATCACTAATCTTCAGGGAAATGCAACTAAGTCAAACCACAATGAGATCATCTTGCAGATGCTGGGATATCTGTCATCAAAAGAAGAGAGATAAAAAATGCTGGTGAAGATGTGAAGTCAAAAGAACTGCATTGTTGCTGTAAAGTGGTACAGACATTATGGAATACAGTATAGAAGATCCTCAAGAAATTAAAAATAGAACTACCCTATGATCCAGTAATCCTACTGCTGGTTATACATCCAAAACAAACAGAATCACCATTTTGAAGTGATATCTGTACTATCACATTCATTGCAGTATTATTCACAATAGCCAAGATATGGAACCAGTGTTAGTATCTGACTTATCAGGCGTGAATGGATAAAGAAAACGTGATAGATAGAGAAGTATGATAGATACAGATAAAATTTAGCCTTAAAAGGAAAGAAATCCTACCATTAGCACATTCTACCTTTTGTCATATTCTTTTCTCTCCTTCATCCTATGTGCAAGCATCTGCTCATATTTCAATAAACAATTGGAGAGTCTTCTTCGCTCTGAAGCCTTTTTACAACCAGTGTTTCCCTCCCCTCTGTTGCCCATGGATCACCTGCCTCATGACTACCACTGGATCTCAAATTGGTTGTGCCCCATATTTACCAGGAAACACATAAAAATAAAGATTCCCCATCCCCACTCTTGACTGTGAAATAGAAATTCTACTGATGGGCACAGAAAACTGTATTTAGAAGATCCACGTGATTGCTAAAAGCAGGCAATCCAAAAGCCAGTGCTTGAGACTCACTGGACTTTATTCTACTTTTTGCCATTCTGTATCTAGCTTCTGACCCATATTGTAGCACTTAAAACCCTTGGTTATACTTATTTGTTTACTGCTTTGTAGTTCTACTATTATAATAAGCTCCTTGCCAGGTAATAACAGTAGGAACCTAAACATTCTCACGTAGTATCTTTCTCATTCCTTTGGTCTTTCTCTTTGAATTATTCCTCTTCTTCCCAGGTTATGTCTGCTCACCCACTTGCCAGGACTGATCTCTGGAAGTGCTTTGTTCCGAGCCTATTTTCCTTCACCTTGAGCCAGATTTCCCATTTCTAAACCTAAGCTGATCTGCTTGTAAGAATAAGGAGAGATGACATGGATTTAAGTGAAATTCAGGATGAAGAAGACCAAAGCACTTGGTCAAGTGAGTGAAGAAGTTATAAATTAGTACATTCTTTAGGGTATCTATTAGTGTGGATCCTTTTTATGAACACTGGCACCCACCTGGTGGGCTCCTTATATATAAAACCTGAAATATTCCTTCAGTTCTAGGAATACCGCTTTTATCATCACTGTCTCATCTCCAGCTTTCCCTCTCCTGTTCTTCTGAACCACCTTAAAACTTTTTGCTTTCTGTATTTATCTTTTTCACTTCTTTCTCAATTGTAAGTGGTGAGAATGTTAAATCCAACATCCAAGTCTTCAGCTATCTCCTGACTGCTATCCATTTCATCTCTTGAGGTTACTGTATCCTCCTGGGAAAAAAAAGCAAGATGGATGATTGAATGGGGTGGGGGGTGAGGGGGGGAGAGGGATGAACACACAGGAACACTAACTGATGTGTCAAATGCTATCACCAAGGCTTGGAATGTCAAGGAAGGGCAGAAGAAAGTGGCAGGTGCCGTGTCAATAAAACACTTGAGGATTTGGGAAATATGGTGTTTTAAGTGGGCCTTAGGAGAGTAGATTTCAGCAAATGGAGGCAGGAGAGGAAGGGCATTCTACATTACAGCAACAATATGAGCTGTGGCCCTGTGACAAGACAGTGAGGCAAGGGGTCATGAGGTGTCTGGCCCAAGGGTCATCTGCAAAGTTAACTAGATCTATGACTGGGAAAATTGATCCAGGCCAAGTCATTGGTGGGACTAAGGAGGAATTTGGGGGCTGATGCTTCAAAGATACTGCCAAATTGGAGGAATTTCTGGGAACCTATTAGTTGCAATTTTCCAATCATCTTCCATATTCTGTATTATTCAAAGCCTTTCTGTGTTTGGATTTACTTCCCTCTGGGCCGTGAGATGTAAGCATGTACTCTGGGGTGTAAGTGAGTGTCACATAACTGTGACACAAAACTCTGTACTTTTAAAAAAATGAACATAGTATTTTTAACATGTTATGAAGATGTTATTTATTTTATTTTATTTATTTTTTTATAATTTTTATTTTTACTTTATTTTACTTTACAATACTGTATTGGTTTTGCCATACATTGACATGAATCCACCACGGGTGTACATGTGATCCCAAACATGAACCCCCCTCCCACCTCCCTCCCCACAACATCCCTCTGGGTCATCCCCGTGCACCAGCCCCAAGCATGCTGTATCCTGCATTGGACATAGACTGTTGATTCGATTCTTACATGATAGTATACATGTTTCAATGCCATTCTCCCAAATCATCCCACCCTCTCCCTCTCCCTCTGAGTCCAAAAGTCCACTCTACACATCTGTGTCTTTTTTGCTGTCTTGCATACAGGGTCCTCATTGCCATTTTTCTAAATTCCATATATATGTGTTAGTATACTGTATTGGTGTTTTTCTTTCTGGCTTACTTCACTCTGTATAATCGGCTCCATGTTATTTTTTAGAATGCTTTGAGATTGACAGAAATATTGAGCAGATAGCATAGAGAGTTAAAGAACCCCCCTGCCAATACAGAAGATATAAGAGACACGAGTTTGATCCCTGGATCGGGAAGATCCACTGGAGGAGAGCATGGTAACCCACTCCAGTATTCTTGCCTGGAGAACCCCATGGACAGAGGATCCTGACAGGCTACAGTACACAGGGTCACAAAGAGTAAGACACAACTGAAGTGATTTAGCACACACACACATACCTATGCACAGATGAAACAGTTGCCGTGACTGGACTTCACTACTTGGGTCAAAGAGGTTGTTTCTGAATATGAGTCTATGCACTAAGTCATCCATAGAGAAATGCTGGCTAGTCACTTGAACTTAACAATATTTTGCAGGATGTGATTAAAATGATCAACCACATCAACAATTCATGTCTGTTCGAGCATCTCTGGGAGGAGATGGATGCAGAGCACACATGTCTTCTCCTATACACAGAAATGAGATGGCTTTCTAAAGGTAGACCACTGGCCAGGGTTTCTGAGTTATGAGAGCTGATCCAGGTATTTATTTTTTAAAAAAACAGTCACTGCTGGCAGCACATTTCAGTGACACAGAATGGGTCACAAAACTTGCTTACTTGTGTGATATATTCAACTTGCTCAATGAATACAATCTGTCACTTCAGAGGAAAATGACAGCTGTGTTCAAGTTGGCAGATAAAGTGGCCATACTCAAAGTCAAACTGGAATCACAGGGGTGATGAGTGAATGTGGGATTTTTGACATGTTTCAAACATTAGCAGAGATTTTGAAAGAGACTGAGCCAGGGTTTTCTCTCTACCAGCTGGCGCATGATCACCTATTTCAGCTTTCAAAAGAGTTGGAGCATTCCTTCCTAACCACTAAGGACCTTTGAACTGGGAACGAATGGATCTGTGACCCACTTGTGAATCAGCCAGGTGAATCAACTTTGTCTGTGCTAGAAGAAGATCAGCTGCTTGAGATTGCGAATGAGAGTGGCCTTAAAAATATGTTTGTTGTTCAGTTGCTTTGTGACCCCATGGACTGCAGCACACCAGGCTTCCCTGTCCGTCACTATCTCCCAAAGTTTGCTCAAACTCATGTCCATTGAATCAATGATGCCATCCAACCATCTCATCCTCTGTTGCCCTCTTCACGCCCTCAATCTTTCCCACCATCAGGGTCTTTTCCAATGAGTTGACTCTTTGCATTAAGTGACCAAAACCATGTTTGAGACAACTTCAAATCTCCATACTTTCTGGATTAAAGTCAAGGTGGAATATCCTGAGGTTGCCACAAAAGCACTGAAAAGCCTGCTTCCATTTCCAACATCCTATCTTTGTGAAGCAGGGTTTTCTGCAGTAACAGCAACCCAAACAATATTATGAAGTAGACTGGACATAAGCAACACACTTTGGGTGTCACTGTCTCCCATCACCCCCAGATGGGACCATCTAGTTAAAGGAAGACAAGCTCAGAGCTCCTACTGAGTCTGCATTATGGTGAGTTGTATGATCATTTCATTATATATCACAAAATAATAATAATATTAATAAAGTGCCCAATAAATATAATGCATTTGAATAATCCAGAAACCACCCACCCCATCTATGGAAAAATTATCTTCCACGAAATTGGTCCTTGGTGCCAAAAGTGTTGGAGACCACTGTCCTAAAAATCTTATATGAGGTCTTGCATGCTTAAGGGGTTTGGGCCATTTTGACAGCAATGGGAATCATGGACTATTATGGGGCAAAGGAGTGTTTTTCTAGTTCATTTTTATCACATATCTAATGTTTATTTATTCCATTTTAAATTGTTCCCATAATGTGAATTGTGGTGGTTGTGGGATGAGAGAATTTGGGACATCACACTTTTTCCTACTTGAACATCTACGCTGTGCTACACATTCTATCAAGAGTTTTTCATATATAGGTTTTTATGTAATCTCCCCAACACTGATAGAGGTAGTTATTACAGTTTTGCAGATCAGGAAACTGATACACAGAGATTTCGCAGGTGTTTCCATGGTTTCAGAGGTGTTTAATGAAGATATGTGGAGGCCAAGCTGCCTCCAGTGCTGCTGCTGCTGCTGCTCCTAAGTTGCTTCAGTCATGTCTGACTCTGTGCAACCCCATAGACGGCAGCCCACCAGGCTCCCCCATCCCTGGGGTTCTCCAGGCAAGAACACTGGAGTGGGCTGCTATTTCCTTCTCCAATGCATGAAGGTGAAAAGAGAAAGTGAAGTCGCTCAGTCATGTCTGACTCTTAGCAACCCCGTGGACTACAGCCCACCAGGCTCCTGTGTCCATGGGATTTTCCAGGCAAGAGTACTGGAGTGGGGTGCCATTGCATTCTCTGGCCCCCAGTGCAGGGACCATCAAAATGGCTTGGATTCAGGAACAAATATAAATCAGCATATTAGAATTTTATAGTCTATTATCAGCCTGGCTCAATTTTGGGTTATCTGGAGCTTCACAAATGTGGAAATCAGACCTAAGTTTTTTCTCTACTTTCCTATACACGAACACTAAATAATAATGACTATTTATATGCTTTTCTTCATCATGATTAATGTTAGTCAAGTACTGCTTTTTATCTGCATTTTTCTAAGTCCACCCACACCAAGAATATTTCTAGAAACTAATAATTGCTCTACCCACAAAACCTGAGTCCTGATTGGAACTTACTCCATGTTATAGTCAAAGAATTTTTTCCATTATGGATTTTCTGGCATCAAACAAGATGAGATTTCCAGCTAAAGGCCTTTTCACACTCTGCATTTGCAGCTGTTTTCTCTGCTGTGAATTTGATGATAAAGAAGAGTGGATTTCCTCACAAAGGTGTTACCATATGTATTGCACTCATAGGGTCTTTTCCTCTTATGCATATGCTAATGGTCGTTAAGAGCAGAACTCCACCTGACATTTTTTCACATGGGTTACACAAATATATTTTCTTACCACTACAAACTCTCTGATGTGCAAAAAAAAAAAAAGGATAAACTCCAGCCAAAAGCTTTTCCACATTCATTACAACCAGGTGTTATTTCTCCACAGTGACTTTTCTGAAGCTGAATAAGACGCGAGCTTCTAATAAATGCGTTTTCACCTTCATTACACTTATAAAGCTTTCCTCCACCTTAGATCTTCTGATACCAAATAAGACATGCATTCTGACTGAAAGCTTTCCCACAGTCATTACATTTATGTTTTTTTTTCCCCTAGTATGAATGCTGTGATGCCTAATAAGATGGGAACCTCTGCTGAAAGTTTGACCACATTGATTGCAGTCATAAGGTTTCTATATATTCAGATCTCTTATGCATCTTAGAACTCTGAACTGGGCTCAAACCTGGATGATGTGAATCATAATCTGGGACTTCATCACACATAGGATCTTCCTTTGATGATACCAGTTTGCCCTCACACAAGAGCTCCTTTGTGGGGCTCAGTCCTTTAGCCAGTATTCTGAAAATGCACTCTCTACAAGGGATGTGTCCTGGTCTTTCCCATGTGAGTTTCCCAAGGATATCTCTGAGCTGCCTTCTTCAAAGGCTGGGTCCTGAAGAAGGGCCCATGGGGTTCCTTTCAGCAAAACCCACTTTGCTTTAATCTGTTTAACTACTTTTTTGGTTAAAAAGAGATTCTATTATGTGTGTTCGTTTGTCAACTAAATGATAAAAATAAAATTGAAAATATCAACTGGTTTCTATATTGAGAACAGATCAACAGCTGGTCTGGAATCATGGGAAAGGGTTTGCCTAATTTAAAGGAATGCCCATTTGTCATCATATTAAAGGACCGAATGATTAAGCTGAAAAATAGGATATTGCCCCTGCCACCACCCTACACACAAACACACACAAAGTGTATGTTACTTTAAATTTCCAATATACTATCATATGCTGTAAAGCGGGCAGAGAAGAAAGACTCAATTTCATAAATCAAGAAATGGAGACTAAAAAAGAATACTCAGAGTGACTGGCAGTGGCAATTCTTGGAGTAGATTTCATGTCTGAGAACAGTCACATTTTTCACAACAGATCAAAATAATATGCAAATTTGAAAAATATTTCTCTTATACCTATAAACTTGGAGAAGGCAATGGCAATGCACTCCGGTACTCTTGCCAGGAAAATCCCATGGACGGAGGAGCCTGGTAGGCTGCAGTCCATGGGGTCGCTAAGAGTCAGACACGACTGAGCGACTTCACTTTCACTTTTCACTTTCATGCATTGGAGAAGGAAATAGCAGCCCACTCCAGTGTTCTTGCCTGGAGAATCCCAGGGACGGGGGAGCCTGGTGGGCTGCCGTCTATGGGGTCGCACAGAGTCAGACATGACTGAAGCAACTTAGGAGAAGCAGCATACCTATAAACTTGGGAAATTACAATAGAAATTTGAAACTTGTGAGGAACTTTTGAAGAGAAAGAAAAGAGGGAAATAACGCAACAGTAATTTGAGGAGAGTTTGTCGAGGAACTCATGACACAGGGAAAGATTAAAGGGAAAACAAAAAGGGAAATCACATCCCCTGGCTAGTAACTGAAGGATCATTTAGTGATTCTGTGCTTAAAGGCATGCGACAAAAGAGCTTTACTGTATCTTCCAAGATCAACAGGATTGTGTGTAGAGGGCCACTATACAGAAGCTGAGACCTTCATGTGAGGGATGTAGCCAGTCAGGGATGGGTCTGCAGAGGTGGAGGCAGAGAGGGGTAAATATCACACCACTCCCCTACCCTTTGATCTCCTGCCAGGATTACCCACCAAAAGAGCTCAATCAGAAGCCAAAACACAAAGTCCTCTCCTGGAGCACAGAGCAGAGTGTAGAAGCATGGGGGAATGGAGCTGGGGCAGCAAATGAAAGACATACAGCACAGGATGTTAGGTTGTTGGGATAAATTTACCTAGTTTTGTCCAGGTAGGGATTGATCTATATGACCCAGTGATTCTACTTTACCACCTCCAAAAGCGATCAATAATCTGCTGTGAAACTTTGACACCATTTAAAACAAGAGTCTCAGAGCAAGGCTTAATTAGAAACAGTTAATTAAAGGAGAAGGGAAGTTAGAAGGGGGGAAATATTCTATTTGTTATAGTGAAGCAATATAAACTATTCAGATATCAGTTTAACAAGAAAACCAGAATGAGATGAAGAAAACGATAAAATCTGATTGAAAGTCAGAAAACACAATCCCAGGAACTAAAAATATAAACCATGTTCTTTGATGAGAAGATTTAATTAATATCACAAAGAATCAAATCTCCCAAAACTAAATAGAGCATTCAATAGTAACTAGAATACACAGGATTTATTATGTGGGAATTTTATAGAATAATAAAGAGTTTATTTGTAAAAGTAAATGACCAAGAATACACAGGGATATTACAAACAAGAAGAATAGTGAGGGACTTGCCTTAGTGGATATCATTATATTATAATGCTAATGTAATCATATACATATAAATTAATATATAATTTAATATAATGGTGGTACTTGAATTCATTTACCACTATCAGTAAAATTGAATTGTCATCTTTATACATACAGTTGTTGTTGTTTATAAGTAAATGTGACCGATGTTTATAAGTAAGATGTGACCGACTGTTTGCAACCCCATGGACTGTAGCCCACCAGGCTCCTCTGTCCATGGACTTCTCCAGGCAAGAATACTGGAGTGGGTTGCCATTTCCTCCTCCAGGGGATCTTCCCAACCCATGGGATGGAACCAATGTCTCCTGCATTGCATGCGGATTCTAGCCACTAGGGAAGCCCCATGATACAGTATATCACATAATCCAGATTAGCTAAAGTTTTAAATATAGAAAATAAGCAAAATAAATGTCGCTAGAAGATCTAGGAAGCAATTTGTACAATATGGGTGCCACAGAAATCTACACGGGAAACGCTGAAGATAAATAAATAAAACTGACACACTTGACTATGTGCAATTTGAAACTTTTGAATGCAAACCTAAATCACTAGCATACAAACAAAAAGCAAGTCAGGAAGCATAATTTCATAAATATGACAAAGATTGAATATCTAAACTATACAGAAAGCACTCTTACAGTTTGACTAGAAAAAGAACAAGAAACTTAACTATTTTTTAAAATGAGAAAAGAATAAGAATCAGGAATTCACAGGGTCAAAACTCGAAATGACCAATAATTCATTAAATATTAGGAGGGGAAGCTAAAATTTTACAGTAGTCAAATAAATGTAAACTAAAGAAGTAATGAGATTACTGCCTTACGTGAGATTGGCAAACATGAAGAGCTATAAATTCAATTATTGGCAAGGAAGTGAGGAAAACTTTATTCACATACATTAGTGGTAGAAAACATGAAGAATTAGCACTTTTAAAACTGAAGAAGGCAAAGTGATGTCGCTCAGTCGTGTCCAACTCTCTGCAACCCCATGGACTGTAGCCTACCAGGCTCCTCTCTCCATGGGATTCTCCAGGCAAGAATACTGGAGTAGGTTGCCATTTCCTTCTCCAGGGGATCTTCCCAATCCAGGGATCGAACCTGAGTCTCTGGCATTGCAGGCAGACGCTTTAACCTCTGAGCCACCAGGGAAGAAGGCAAAGTGTGTGAAATTATGCATTAAAACTACACACACAGACCTCAAATCAGTAATCTAACTCCTGGTTACTTATTCCATAGAAATAGAGGCATAAGTATATAAAGTCATAAGTGCAAAGACATTACTTAGTACTGGGAAAAAATTAAAACTAATCAAAATGAGAGAGGCTGAATAAAGTATAATATGTCCATATCACAACTATTATATAACCATTAAGAAATGAGTTAGAGCTATGCAAGTTGACTTGGAGACACTCACACAAGGTTATCATTACACGTAGCATACAAGATCCAGAAAAGTGTGATTAATATGATACCATTTTCTTAGCAATGACAGAAAACCACATACAAGTATATATACACATGCCTGTGTATATCCATCTGTAAAGGGCTATAGGAATTGAGAAAAACAACATGGTAGATAACTGGGTTATTGAGTTTTTAGAAAGGAAGGAGATGAGAACTTCAAACCAAAAGATGATGCAAAAACAGGCTGCACTAAGAATGTGAGGTGTATATATAATGAAATTTCTGTATATGTTATAATGAAATTATATATATTGTTATGTGGGTTTCCCTGGTGGCTCAGTGGTAAAGAATCCTGCAGTGCAGGAGACGTGCACAGGAGACATTGGTTTGATCCCTGGGTCGGGGAGTTTCCATAATGGCTGCACCAATTTACATCCCCACCAACAGTGCACAGGGATTCCCTTTTCTCTCCATCCTCACCAGCCTTTGCTATTTCTTCTATTTTTAATAATATCCATTCTAACAGGTGTGAGATAGTATCTCACTGTGGTTTTGATTTCCATTTCCCTGATGGTTAATGATGTTGAGCATCTTTTCATGTGCATCTGTATATCTGTATATCGTGGGCATCTGTATATCTTTTCTGGAAAAATGTGTATTGAGGTGCTTTGCCCATTTTTTTATGATGGTTATTGTTTTATTTATTTTTAAAATTTAATTGGAGGCTAATTACTTTACAATATTGTGGTGGTTCTTGCCATACATTCACATGAATCAGCCATGGGTGTACATGTGTTCCCCATCCAGACCCTCCCTCCCACCTCCCTTCCCATCCCATCTTTCAGGGTCATCCCAGTGCACCAGCCCTGAGCACTCTGCCTCATGCATTGAACCTGGACTGGTGATCTGTTTCACATATGATAATATATATATTTCAATGCTATTCTCTCAAATCATTACTTAGTACTGGAAAAAAAATTAAACCTAATCGAAACAAGAGGGGCTGAATAAAGTATAATATGTCCAAATCACAACTACTATATAACCATTAAGAAATGAGTTAGAGCTACGCAAGTTGACTTGGAGATGCTCACAACAAGCTTATCATTACATGCTGCCTTCTCCCACAGAGTCCAGAAGTCTGTTCTTTACATCTGTGTCTCTTTTACTGTCTCACATATAGGATCATCATTACCATCTTTCTAAGTTCTATATGTGTGTTAGCCGCTCAGTCGTGCCTGACTCTTTGTGACCCCACGGACTGCAGTACACCAGGCTCCTCTGTCCATGAGATTTTCCAGGCAAGGATATTGGAGTGGGTTGCCATTTTCTTCTCCAGGGGATCTTCCCAACCCAGGGATCGAACTCAGGTCTCCTGCACTGCAGGCAAATTCTTTACTGACTGAGCTACAAGGGAAGCCCAAATTCTATATATATATGCATTAATACACTGTATTGTTTTTCTTTCTTACTTACTTCACTCTGTATGATAGGTTCCAGTTTCATCCACCTGATTAGAACTGATTCAAACGCATTCTTTTTAATAGCTGAATAATATTCCATTGTGTATATGTACCACAGCTTTCTTATCCATTCATCTGCTGATGGACATCTAGGTTGCTTCCATGTCCTGGCTATTGTAAACAGTGCTGTGATGAACATTGGGGTACATGCGTCTCTTTCAATTCTGGTTTCCTCAGTGTGTATGCCCAGCAGTGGGATTGCTGGGTCATATGGCAGTTCTATTTCCAGTTTTTAAGGAATCTCCACATTGCTCTCCATAGTGGCTGTACTAGTTTGCATTCCCATCAACAGTGTAAGAGGGCTCCTTTTTCTCTGCACCCTCTCCAGCATTGTTTGTAGACTTTTTGATAGCAGCCATTCTGACCTGCATGAGATGGTACCTCATTGTGGTTTTGATTTGCATTTCTCTGATAATGAGTGATGTTGAGCATCTTTTCATGTGTCTGTTAGCCACCTGTATGTCTTCTTTGGAGAAATGTCTGTTTAGTTCTTTGGCCCATTTGTTTATTAGATCGCTTATTTTTCTGGAATTGAGCTGTAGGATCTGCTTGTATATTTTTGAGATTAATTCTTTGTCAGTTGCTTCGTTTGCTATTATTTTCTCCCATTCTGAAGGCTATCTTTTCACCTTGCTTAGAGTTTTCTTCGTTGTGCAAATGCTTCTAAGTTTAATTAGGTTCCATTTGTTTATTTTTGGTTTATTTCCATTACTCTGGGAGGTGGGTCATAGAGGATCCTGCTGTGACTTATGTCAGAGAGTGTTTTGCCTATGTTTTCCTCTAGGAGTTTTATAGTTTCTGATCTTATGTTTAGACCTTTAATCCATTTTGAGTTTATTTTTGTGAAGGAGATCAGCCCTGGGATTTCTTTGGAAGGAATGATGCTAAAGCTGAAACTCCAGTACTTTGGCCACCTCATGCAAAGAGTTGACTCATTGGAAACGACTTTGATGCTGGGAGGGATTGGCAGCAGGAGAAGGGGACGACAGAGGATGAGATGGCTGGATGGCATCACTGACTCGATGGACGTGAATCTGAGTGAACTCCGGGAGTTGGTGATGGGCAGGGAGGCCTGGCATGCTGCGATTCATGGGGTCACAAAGAGTTGGACACGACTGAGCAACTGAACTGAACTGATGGTGTTAGAAAGTGTTCTAGTTTCATTCTTTTACAAGTGGTTGACCAGTTTTCCCAGCACCACTTGTTAAAGAGATTGTCGTTTCTCCATTGTACATTCTTGCCTTCTCTGTCAAAGGTAAGGTGTCCATACGTGCGTGGATTTATCTCTGGGCTTTCTATTTTGTTCCATCGTTCTATATTTCTGTCTTTGTGCCAGTACGATACTGTCTTGATGACTGTAGCTTTGTAGTAGAGCCTGAAGTCAGGCAGGTTGATTCTCCAGTTCCATTCTTCTTTCTCAAGATTGCTTTGGCTATTCGAGGTTTTTGTATTTCCATACAAATTGTGAAATTATTTGTTTTAGCTCTGTGAAAAATACAGCTGGTAGCTTGATAGGGATTGCATTGAATCTGTAGATTGCTATGGGTAGTATAACTCATTTTCACATATGTTTTTAAACATGACTGCTTATAAGAAACATACCTGGAGCTTTGGAGAAAAAAGCATTATCTGGGCATTTGTAGTTTTCAAAAAATTCCAAGATAAATTTGATATTTACCTGGATTTTCAAAACTGATTGCAGGTTTTTCTATTAAATGGTAATTTGTGTGATATAGAATTCTATTATTTTACTTTTGAGCAATCGTGATATAATGATATTGAGTAATAGTTACATAATCACAATAGTGAAAGATATTTTTCAGTTTTCACAATCAATACTAGACAAAACATAGAAGACAATTACAATCACATGCCATGATAGAAACATGATTAACAAAAATATAAAATAATTGCATACAATTGGGTGGTCAAGCAGAATGATGTGGTAAGTGGAAGTGCATACATGCACAGGTTTTCATCTGCCCAGCTTTCTATGTCTTTTGGTTGGTGCATTTAATCAACTTACATTTAAGGTAATTACCTATATGCATGATCCTATTACCATTTTCTTAGTTGTGTTGGGTTTATTTTCTGTAGCTCTTTTCCTGCTCTTGTGTTTCCTGCCTATCTAATGTTCCTTTAGCATTTGTTGTAAAGCTGGTTTGGTGGTGCTGAAATCTCTTAACTTTTGCTTATCTGGAAAGCTTTTGATTTCTACATCAAATCTGAATGAGAGTCTTGCTGGGTAGAATGTTCTTGGTTGTAGATTCTTCCCTTTCATCACTTTAAGTATATCGTGCCATTCCCTTCTGGCTTGTAGAGTTTCTGTTGACAAATCAGCTGATAGCCTGATGGGTGTTCACTTGTATGTTATTTGTCATTTTCCCTTGTTGCCTTTAATATTTTATCTTTGTCTTTAATTTTTGTCAGATTGATTACTATGTGTCTTGGTGTGTTCCTCCTTGGATTTATCCTGCCTGGGACTCTCTGTGCTTCCTGAACTTGGTTGACTATTTCATTTCCCATGTTAGGGAAGTTTTCAGCTATTAATCTCTTCAAATATTTTCTCAGGTCCTTTCTCTCTCTCTTCTCCTTCTGGGACCCCTATAATGTGAGTGTTGATATGTGTAATATTGTCCCAGAGGTCTCTTAGGCTGTCTTCATTTCTTTTCATTCTTTTTTCTATATTCTGTTCTTTGACAGTGATTTCCACCATTGTGTCCTCCAGGTCATTTATCTGTTCTTCTACCTCAGTTATTCTGCTATTGTATTATTCATCTTCTAGTTTATTATTCATACTGTTTGTTCTTTAATTCTTGTAGGTCTTTGTCAAACATTTCTTGCATCTTCTCCATTGTTTTCCCAAGATCCTGGATCATCTTCACTATCATTATTTTGAATTCATTTTCTGGAAGGTTGCCTATCTACTTCATTTAGTTGTTTTTCTGGGGTTTTATCTTGTCCCTTCATGTGGGACATTCTGATTTTTCCGCATGATTAACTTTCTGTAATATGGTTTTTGTTTAAGCTGCTATGGGACTGTACTTCTTGCTTCTTCCATCTGCCCTCTGATGGATGAGGCTAAGGGGTTTGTGAAAGCTTCTTGATGGGTAGGACTGGTGATGGGAAGAAGTGGGTCTTGTTCTAGTGGACAGGGCCTTGCTCAGTAAAGCTTTAATCCAATTATCTGCTGATGGGTGGGGTTGCCACACCCTCCCTGTTAGTTTTTTGGCCTGAGGAGACCCAGCCCTGGTAGGGTTAATGGTGACTCCAAGAGGGTTTACACCAAGGGGACTTTCCTGGCCTGATGCTGCCAGTGCCCCTGTCCCTGCTGACCCACCCCTCCACAGGAGACCCTAAAACACTGGCAGGTAGTTTTGGTTCAGTCTCCTGTGGGGTCACTGCTCCTTTCCCCTAGATCTAGGAGCACACAAGATTTTGTTTTTACCCTCCAAGACTGGAGTCCCTGTTTTCCCCCCATCCTGTGGAAGTCGTATAATCAAATCCCACTGGCCTTAAGGCCAGTTTTCCTGGGGATTCCCAGTCCCTTTGTCAGATCCCTGGAGTTCAGAACCTTCACAACAGTGAGAGAACTTCTTTGGTATTATTGTTCTTCAGTTTGTGGGAATTTGATTTTATCATGATTGTGCCCCTCTTACCATCTTGCTGTGGCTTCTTCTTTGTCTTTGGCTGTCTTTTTTTTTAATTTTTGGTGGGTTCCAGCATTCTCCTGTTGATAATTTTTCAACAACTAGTTGCAATTTTGGTGCTCTTGCAGGAGGAGATGAGCACATGTCCTTCACTTCTGCCATCTTGAACTGGAAGTCCCTGAATTCCCATCTCTTTAAGCATTTTCCAGTTTGTTGTGATCCACATAGTCAAAGGTGTTCGTGTAGTCAATGAAGTAGAGTAGACTTTTTTTCTGGAATTCTTTTGCTTTCTCTATGATCTAATAAATGTTGGCAATTTGGTCTCTGGTTCCTCTGCCTTTTCTAAACCCAGCTTATACATCTGGAAGTTCTCAGTTCAGATGTACAAGCTTATCTTGAAGGATTTTGAGTATAACCTTATTAGCATGTGAAATGAGTGCAACTGTACACCCTGGTGGCTCAGACAGTAAAGAATCTGCCTGAAGTGTGGGAGACCCTGGTTCAATCCCTTGGGTCAGGAAGATCCCCTGGAGAAGGAAATGGCTATCCACTCCAGTATTCTTTCCTGGAAAATTCCATGGACAGAGGAGCCTGGCAGGCTATAGCTCATGGGGTTGCAAATAGTCAGACATGACTGAGAGACTAAACTTTCACATTTTAATGATATTGAGGAGCAAAGAGCTTCTTTAAAAAATACAAAATGTTATCCACCTACCAGAATTCTGGAAATAAAAGCAAAAATAAACAAATGGGATCTAATTAAAATTAAAAGCTTCTGCACAACAAAGGAAAATATAAGCAAGGTGAAAAGACAGCCTTCTGAATGGGAGAAAATAATAGCAAATGAAGCAACTGACAAACAACTAATCTCAAGAATATACAAGCAACTTATGCAGCTCAATTCCAGAAAAATAAACGACCCAATCAAAAAATGGGCCAAAGAACTAAATAGACATTTCTCCAAAGAAGACATACGGATGGCTAACAAACACATGAAAGATGCTCAACATCACTCATTATTAGAGAAATGCAAATCAAAACCACAATGAGGTACCACTTCACACCAGTCAGAATGGCTGTGATCCAAAAATCTGCAAGCAATAAATGCTGGAGAGGGTGTGGAGAAAAGGGAACCCTCCTATGCTGTTGGTGGGAATGCAAACTAGTACAGCCACTATGGAGAATAGTGTGGAGATTCCTTAAAAAATTGCAAATAGAACTACCTTATGACCCAGCAATCCCACTGCTGGGCATACACACCGAGGAAACCAGAATTGAAAGAGACACATGTACCCCAATGTTCATCGCAGCACTGTTTATAATAGCCAGGACATGGAAACAACCTAGATGTCCATCAGCAGATGAATGGATAAGAAAGCTGTGGTACATATACACAATGGAGTATTACTCAGCCGTTAAAAAGAATTCATTTGAATCAGTTCTGATGAGATGGATGAAACTGGAGCCAATTATACAGAGTGAAGTAAGCCAGAAAGAAAAACACCAATACAGTATACTAACACATATATATGGAATTTAGGAAGATGGCAATGACGACCCTGTATGCAAGACAGGGAAAGAGACACAGATGTGCATAACGGACTTTTGGACTCAGAGGGAGAGGGAGAGGGTGGGATGATTTGGGAGAATGCCATTCTAACATGTATACTATCATGTGAATTGAATCGCCAGTCTATGTCTGACGCAGGATGCAGCATGCTTGGGGCTGGTGCATGGGGATGACCCAGAGAGATGCTTTGGGGAGGGGGGTGGGAGGGGGGTTCATGTTTGGGAATGCATGTAGAATTAAAGATTTTAAAATTAAAATAATAATAATAATAATAATAATAAAAATAAATAATTAAAAAAAAAAAAGAATTCATTTGAATCAGTTCTGCTGAGATGGATGAAACTGGAGCCGATTATACAGAGTGAAGTAAGCCAGAAAGAAAAACACCAATACAGTATACTAACACATATATATGGAATTTAGGAAGATGGCAATGACGACCCTGTATGCAAGACAGGAAAAAAGACACAGATGTGTATAATGGACTTTTGGACTCAGAGGGAGAGGGAGAGGGTGGGATGATTTGGGAGAATGGCATTGAAACATGTATACTATCATGTAAGAATCGAATCGCCAGTCTATGTCTGACGCAGGATACAGCATGCTTGGGGCTGGTGCATGGGGATGACCCAGAGAGATGTTATGGGGAGGGAGGTGGGAGGAGGGTTCATGTTTGGGAATGCATGTACACCCGTGGTGGATTCAAGTCAATGTATGGCAAAACCAATACAGTATTGTAAAAGTAAAATAAAGTAAAAATTAAAAAAAAATACAAAATGTGGGAGTGGTTTATTATAGGATATTGAATCTAGTTCCTTGTGATACAGAGTAGGACCTTATTTTTTATTTTATATACTACTGTATATAAAGTAGTCATATACTGTATAAACAGTAGTATCGAAAATAAACCATAAAGATGGCTGAGTGCAGAATAATTGATGGTTTCGAATTATGGTGCTGGAGAAGACTTTTGAAAGTCCCTCAGACAGCAGGGAGATCAAAACCAGTCAATCCTAAAGGAAATCAACTTTAATATTCATTGGAAGGACTGATGCTGATGCTGAAATTCCAATACTTTTGCCACCTGGTGTGAAGAGCTGACTCACTGGAAAAGATCCTGATGCTGAGAAAGATTGAGGGCAGGAGGAGAAGGGAGTGACAGAGGATGAGGTGGCTGGATGACATCACTGACTCACTGGACATGAGTTAAAGCAAACTCCAGGAGATAGCAAAGGACAGAGAAGCCTGGCATGCTGCAGTTCATGGGGTCATAAAGAGTCAAACACAACTTAGCAACTGAACAACACATACAGTAGTTTATATATGCTAATCCCAAACTCCTTATTTATCCCTCTCCCATTCGTTTCCCCCTTTGGGTAATCATAAGTTTCTTTTCTATGTCTGTGAATTTGTTTCTGTTTCTTAATAAGTTCATTTGTGTTGTATTTTAGATTCAGAATGATGTCTTTTAAAACAAACCATAATGGCTATACTGTGGACATTTCAGTTGCCAACCACACCAATATTATTTTTGATAATCAATGGATTATCAAAACAGGAGGGACATTTTTAGAGATTTTAAAATAATTTTTTAAAAGAATACAGAATGTGGAACATACAAAAATAATCAGGCTATACTATCTGTATGATGAGAGAAGCCATGATCAAATGTGAAAGATAACAGTTACACCTCTGCAATGACAGCTTAACACTCTCCACAGATAAACTCCCCAGAGAAACAAGCAAACTAGTGAAAAATATTTTTAAACTATTAAATATCTCTGGAAATTGTCCTAAGGGCAGCTAACAAATGAAGAAACATTATTCAAATAAATATAACCAGTAAGAACAGTGAATCTGTGGCATTTGAAATATGATCTACTCCTCCCTCTTACCTGTCCAGTTCAGCTTGATACTAACTCAACTTCAGGTAAGTGTGACTAAGAAGATCAGATTCCCTCTCCCCTCAGCTCCTAATTATTGGTTACCTTTATAATGGCCACCAATAATGGCATGCTACTAGTATTTCTCATCCTCCAATTCTACTGAGTGAGGCCCAGAAGTCAGGGGCTCTTCTCCTCCAACCAGTCCCCACTCATAGAATTGAGGGCTTAACCCTAGCCACAGCATGCTGAGAACACTCCAGTCTTGATTGCTTTGTTCCAGCTTGATTACTGGGCAGAGATTCTAAATAGAAACAATAAGCCTAGAAGACCAGAGACTATTGCCCACCCAGTGGCCAGAACAGTAGCTCAGAAATTTTTTCCAAAGTAGGTGAGGCATTCCATAAGAGTTCCTAAGCTCTCCATAAAATGAACAGACTATTTAAAACAGAATATGGGAAAGTTCATGCCTAACAGAACTCTTGAAAATAATAGTTCTTCTAAATTAAGAGTAACAAGCAAAACTATAGGCCAGCTATTTCACCAGAGAGAACCAGAGATAGACTCAAAGAAAAGGCCTCCTGGGGTTTGATTAAACCTCAAAGATGCATCTAAAAAGCATTCCCACCTGAATTCAATTAGATCAGATTGTGGCACAATTAATGCACCGGGGTATTATTGAAAACAATTGAAAAATGAATTGACAATTAATAAAGCCTAATTGGTGAGTGAAATAACAAGGTAGACAGCTTAGCAGAGACATCAGGAGAGACAAAGAGAACCGTGTTAAAACTCTTGTCATCCCAGAGTTGTAATGTGTATACACAAGTCTCCACTGACTTGAGAAGTAACAACTTAGACTTCATACTTTGAGGGAAATGTACTTGACTTAAATAATTGAGGTGGGCTTCCCTGGTGGCTCAGAGGTTAAAGCGTCTGCCTGCAATGCAGGAGACCTGGGTTTGATCCCTGGGTTGGGAAGATCCCTTGGAGAAGGAAATGGCAACCCACTCCAGTATTCTTGCCTGGAGAATCCCATGGGCGGAGGAGCCTGGTGGGCTACAGACCAAGGGGTCGCAAAGAGTCAGACACGACTGAGCAACTTCACTTTCACTTTCAAAATAATTGAGGGAAATATATTTGACTAAAATAATGAAGTCACCAAACAAATAAACAATAAAATAACACCAAAAACAGTTTCAAGGGTTTGGAAAGTGGGACCTGAATCCACAATGCTATATTACCTAAATACCCTAATTTAAAAAAAAAAAATAGGGAATATGCAAAGAAGCAGGAAAGTGTGACCCATTCACAGAAACAAAACAGGCAATAGAAACTGCCTCTGAAAGAGCCCATATGTTGAATTTAACAGAAAAAATAAATCAAATAATCCAATATGAATATGCTCAAAGAATTAAAGGAAATCATGCCTGAAAAAGTAAAGAAAGCTATGATGACAATTTCTCATGAAACAGACTATCCATAAGGAGATACAAATTATAAAAAGTACCAAATGGAGGTGTGTGTATGTGCTTAGTCATGTCTGACTCTTTGCAACCCCATAGACTGCAGCCGACCAGGCTTCTCTGTCCATGGACATGGAATTCTTCAGGCAAGGATGCTGGAGTGGGTTGCCGTTTCCTACTCCATCCAAATGGATAATTTGGAGTTAAAAAAATTACAATAACAGGGACTTCCCTGGTGGGTCAGTGGTTAAGAATCTGCCTGCCAATGCAGGGGACATGGGTTCCATCTCTGGTTTGGGAAGATCCCACATGCTGTGGAGAACTAAGCCCGCATGGCACAACTACTGAGCCCACGTGCCCCATGGTCTGCAACAAAAGAAGCTACTCCAATGAGAAGCCCAGGCACCACAATTACTCTCTAGAGTAGTCCCTGCTAGCCACAGCTGGGAAAAGTGTGAGTGAAGCAATGTAGACCCAGCACAGCCAAAAATAAATAAATTACAATAACCAGAATGAAAAGTTCACTAAAGTGGCTCCATGATAGATTGGAGCTGGCAGAAAAAAAAGAATACGCATTTGAAAATACAGATTATGCAATCATAAGAACAGGAAGGAAAGAGAATGAAGTATAATGAACCCAATGTCAGAAAACATGACACACTTTTAAAAGCACGAATCTACATGTTATGGTATTACCAGAAAGGGCAGAAAAGTAGTAGAAAAAATATTCAAAGACATAATGAGCAAAATTTCTGGGAAAATGTTAATCTACACATCCAGGAAGGTTACAAAAAAAAAAAAAAAAACCTCCAAGAAATTTAAATAAAAAGTGATTCCTATTCATACACCTCATAGTAAAAATGCTGAAAGCCAAGGAGAAAAAGGAAACAAGAGAAATGTAAGTCACCACTTATAGGCAAACTGATTAAGATTAACAGGGGATGTTTTATTAATCCAGTTCAGTTCAGTTGCTCAGTCGTGTCCAACTCTTTGTGACCCCATGGACTGCAGCATGCCGGGCTTCCCTGTCCATCACCAATTCCCATAGCTTGCTCAAACCCATGTCCATCCAAGAATTTTTCACAGTTTGTTGTGATCCACATAGTCAAAGGATTTACCATATTCAATTAAGCATAAATAGATATTTTTCTGGAATTCTCTTGTTTTTTCTATAATCCAACAGGCATTGGCAATTTGATCTCTGGTTCCTCTGCCCTTTTTAAATCCATCTTGAACATCTGGAAATTCTTGGGTCACATACCGTTGAAGCCTAGCTTGGAGAATTTTGAGCATTACTTTGCTAGCGTGTGAGATGAGTGCAGTTGTGCCATAGTTTGAACATTCTTTGGTATTTCCTTTCTTTGGGATTGGAATGAAAACTGACCTTTTCCAGTCCTGTGCCCACTGCTGAGTTTTCCAAACTTGCTGGCATATTGAGTGCAGCACTTTCACAGCATCATCTTCCAGGATTTGAAACAGCTCCACTGGAATTCCATCACCTCCACTAGCTTTGTTTTTACTGATGCTTCCTAAGGCCTACTTGACTTCACACTCCAGGATGTGAGTGATCATACCATTGTAGTGATTTGGGTCATTAAGAACTTGTTTGTATAGTTCTTCTGTGCATTCCTGCCGCCTCTTCTTAATATCTTCTACTTCTGTTAGGTCCATAGCATTTCTGTCCTTTATTGTGCCCATCTTTGCATGAAATGTTCCCTTGGTATCTCTAATTTTTTTTGAAGAGATCTCTGGTCTTTCCCATTCTATTGTTTTCCTTTATTTCTTTTCATTGATCACTGAGGAAGGCTTTCTTAGAACTCTCCTTGCTATTCTTTGGAACTCTGCAATCAGATGGATATATCTTTCTTTTTTTCCTTTGCCTTCCACTTCTCTTCTTTTCTCAGCTATTTGTAAGGCCTCCTCAGACAACCATTTTGCCTTTTTCCATTTCTTCTTCTTGGGGATGCTTTTGATCACCACCTGCTGTAGTGTTATGAACCTCTGTCCATAGTTCTTCAGGCACTCTGTCTATCAGATCTAATCCCTTGAATCTATTTGTCACTCCCACTGTATAATTGTAAAGGATTTGATTTAGGTCATACCTGAATGGTCTAGTGGTTTTCCCTACTTTCTTCAATTTAAGCTTGAATTTTACAACAAGGAGTTCATGATCTGAGCCAGTCAGCTCCCAGTCTTATTTGTGCTGACTGTATAGAGCTTCTCCATTTTTGGCTGCAAGAATATAATCAATCTGATTTCAGTATTGACCATCTGGTGATGTCATGTGTAGAGTCTTCTCTTGTGTTGTTGGAAGAGGGTGTTTGCTATGACCAGTGCATTCTCTTGGCAAAGCTCGGTTGGCCTTTGCCCTGCTTCGTTTTGTACTCCAAGGCCATATTTGCCTGTTACTCCAGGTAGCTCTTGATTTCTTACTTTTGCATTCCAGTCCCCTATGATGAAAAGAACATCTTTTTGTGTGTTAGTTCTAGAAGGTCTTGTAGGTCTTCATAGAACCATTCAATTTCAGCTGCTTCAGCATTACTGGTCAGGGCATAGACTTGGATTACTGTGATATTGAATGGCTTGCCTTGGAAACGAACAGAGGTCATTCTGTCGGTTTTGAGATTGCACCCAAGTACTCCATTTTGGACTCTTTTGTGACTATGAAGGCTGCTCCATTTCTTCTAAGGAATTCTTGCCCACCATAGTAGATAATCATGATCTGAATTAGATTCGCCCATTTTTGTCCATTTTAGTTCACTGATTCCTAAAATGTTGATGTTCACTCTTGCCAGCTCCTGTTTGACCACTTCCTATTTACCTTGATTCATGGACCTAACATTCCAGGTTCCTATGCAATACTGTTCTTTACAGCATTGGACTTTACTTCCATCACCAGTCACATCCACAACTGGGCCTTGTTTTCACTTTGGCTCAGCCTCTTCATTCTTTCTGGAGCTATTTCTCCACTCTTCTCCATATTGGGTCCCTACCGACTGGGGAGTTCATCTTTCAGTGTCCTATCTTTTGCCTTTTCATACTGTTCATGGGGTTCTCAAGGCAAGAATACTGAAGTGGTTTGCTATTCCCTTCTCCAGTGGACCACATTTTGTCACATTAATTAAAAAAAAGAAAAATGGAGGCAAAAAACAATGGGACAATATATTCAAAGTGCTAGAAGGGAAAAAGCTGTCAATTAAAACCTATCCTACAAACTCACTTTCAAAACTGAAATCAAAATAAAAACTCCAAGGCAAACAAAAGCTAAGTATTATCAATTGTTGACAGACCTGTCTTGTAAGAAATTGTAAAGGAATTTATTTAGTTTCAAAGCAAGGAAAACTAGATGTACATTCAAATAAATATGAAAAATGAAAACACTGGTAAATGTGATTATATAATTATAAGTGAAAGTGAAGTCACTCAGTCGTATCCAACTCTTTGCGACCCTGTGGACTGTAGCCTATCAGGCTCCTCCATCCATGGGATTCTCCAGGCAAGAATACTGGAGTGGGTTGCCATTTCCTTCTCCAGGAGATCATCCCAACCCAGGGATTGAACCCAGGTCTCCCACATTGTAGGCAGATGCTTTACCATCTAAGCCACCAGGGAAGTCCTAATTATGAGTCCATGATTATAATTATATGAGTATAGTATAAATGCATAGTTTTTGTTCTCTAGTCTTATCTGTTTTAAAAGGCAATTATATAAATCAGTACCTACATAATTGTTTTGTTTATCCTGTAAGATTAGAAATGTAATATATTTGACAATAATAGCAGGAAGGAAGTGGGTAGGAGCACAGTTGTAGTTAAGTAAGGAAATGACACAAGATGGTAGTAACTCAAACCCATAGGAACAAATGCATAGAACTATACATGTTTTTTTCTTAATAAACGTCATAAATAATAAATATCTTCTTGCTCTCTTTTCTCAACTTCTTTAGTAGACACAAATTCAGACATTACATATAGAGATTAATATTAAAAAGTATATGGTTATTCCATGGACAGAGTAACCTGGTGGACTACAGTCCATGGGGTTGCAAAGAGCTGGACACGACTCAGTGACTAGCACACACATAACATATGGTTACATTTGTAACAGATAAGTATTTAATAGGTATGATAATAATATCAAAAAAGGTAAAAAGGGAAAGAGCTCCATACAAGTAACATTCCAATATCTCACCAGAATTAATGTAAATCTGGAGTAGATTCTGATAAGGTAAGATGCTATGGTAAGATCTAAAGAAGGCAGAAGAAATAACTTTTAAAAATAAATAAAATAACACTAGAAAACATTCATTTAGCTTAAAACTTATTTACGAAACAGAAATAGAATTATAGATGTAGAAAACAAACTTATAGTTTGCAGAGGGCAAGAGAGGGAGGGACAGATTGGGAGACTGGGATTGACACATATGCACTATTATATAAAACAGGTAACTAATAAAACCTATTGTATAGCACAGGGAACTCTATTCAGTATTCTGTAATGGCCTATGTGGGAAAGGAATCTTAAAAAGTAGATACCTGTACGTGTATAACTGGCTCACTTTGCTGTACATACAACATTGTAAATCAACTATACTTTAATAAAAATTTGAAATAAATAAAATGGAAGCATTCATTTAACTTAAAAGAAAGCATTAAAGCAAGAATAAAGAAACAAAAAGGATCTGTGACATACATAAAGCAAAAGGTAGAATACAGACATTAATCTAACTATAGCAATAATAATGTAAAATATAAGTGGATTAAACAACCCAACAGCCAAATCTCTGACAATTCTTGAGTTAGAGATTGTCAGACTGGATTAAACAAAGAGACCCAATCATAAAATACAGGAGACACATTTAAAATTCAAAGATACAAAGAGGCTGAATGAAAAAGGATGGAAAAAACATGTATCATGCAAACAGAAATCATAAAAAGCTATGATGGCTATCCTAATATCAGAAAAATAGGCTTTAAAGGAAAAAATATTACTACAAATGAAGAGGAATGTTTTATAATATAAAAGTTAGCCACAAGTAAGTTATAACAATTGAAAACACATATGTACCAAAAGACTGAGCCCCAGAATACATGAAGTAGAGGCTGACAGGATTGAGGGAAGAAATACAAAATTCAAAAACAAACATTACACTTGAAATAATAAATCCAACAACCAGGTATTGAACCAGGGTTTCCTGCATTGCAGGCGGATTCTTTACCAACTGAGCTAAGAGGGAAGCCCAATCCAAAAACAATGCTGATAGATTAGGAAATAAAAGATTTGCACAAATCTATACACAAATCAGGGCTTACCTGGTGGCTCAGAAGGTGAAGAATCCACCTGCAGTGCAGAAGACCTGGGTTCAATCCCAGGGTTGGGAAAATCCCCTGGAGGAGGGCATGGCAACCCACTCCAGTATTCTTGCCTGGAGAATCCCCATGGACAAAGGAGCCTGGCAGGCTACAGTCCATGGAGTCGCAGAGTCGGAAACAACTGAGTGACTAAGCACAGCACATACACAAATTGATGGTTCACTGGATTTCAGGATTCTCGGGTTTAATCCCTGTGTCCAGAAGATCCCCTGGAGGAGGAAATGGCAACCCACTCCAGTTATTCTCACCTGGAAAATCCCATGGACAGAGGAGCCAGCCATGCTAGTCTATGGGGCTGCAAAGAGTTGAACCCGACTGAGCATGCACACACACACATACACAAATCAGACCTAACAGATACCTATCAAATGCTACATCCAAAAGGAAATAAAGGAAATTCCCTGGCAGTCAGTGGTTAGGACTCAGTGCTTTCACTACTGTGGCCTGCGTTCAATTCCTAGTCAGGGAACTAAGATCCCACAAGCCACAAAATGTAGAAAAACACACACACAAATTCTTTTCAAGCACACATGGAACATTTCCAGGATAGGTCCTAAGTTAAGATATAGAAAGAGCTTAGTAAATGTTTAAAAGACTGAAATCATACAAAGTATGTTATCTGATCATGATGGAGATAAAATGGAAATTAACAACAAAGGGAAATTTTCAGACATGTGGAGATTAAATAACACACTAAAAATAGCTTGGTAGTCAATGAAAAAAATCCCTCTAAATTAAGATGGCAGAGAAGAAGGACATGCACTCAACTTCTCCTGCAAGAACACCAAAATCATAACTAGCTGCTGAACAACCATCAACAGGAGGATGTTGGGACCCACCAGAAAAAGATACCCCACATCTAAGGGCAAAGGAGAATCAGCAACGAAATGGATCACAGCTTTGTGTAACTCAATGAACCTATGAGCCATGCCATGCAGGGCCACCCAAGATGGATGGGTCAGCATAGAGAGCTCTGACAAAACATGGTCCACTGGAGAAGGGAATGGAAAATCCACTGGAGAAGGGAATGGAAAACCATTTCAGTATTCTTGCCTTGAGAACCCCATGAACAGCATGAAAAGGCAAAAAGATATGAACTGGAAAATGAACCCCCCAGGTCAGTAGGTGTCTAATATGCTATTGGGGAAGAGCAGAAAAATAGCTCCGGAAAGAATGAAGTGGCTGAGCCAAAGTGGAAACAATGCTCAGTTGTGGATGTGTCTGGTGATGAAAGTAAAGTTTGATATTGTAAAAAACAATATTGCATAGGAACTTGGATTGAGTCATGGTAAATTGGACATGGTCAAGCAGGAGAAGGCAAGAGTTAATATTGACATTTTAGGAATCAGTGAGCTAAAATGGATGGGCATGGGTGAATTTAATTCAGATGACCATTAGATCTACTACTGTGGGCAAAATCCCTTAGAAGAAATGGAGTAGCCCTCATAGTTAAAAGAAGAGTCCAAAATGCAATACTAGAATGCAATCTTAAAAACGACAGAATGGTATCAGTTCATTTCCAAGGCAAACCATTCAACATCACAGTAATCCAAGTCTATGACCCAATTACTGATGCTGAAGAAGCTGAGGTTGAGTTCTAGGAAGACCTACAAGACCTTCTAGAACTAACACCAAAAAGGTATACTTTTTAACATAGGGAACTGGAATGCAAAAGTAGGAAGTCAAGAGATACCTGGAGTAACAGGCAACTTTGGCCTTGGAGTACAAAATGAACCAGAGCAAAAGCTAACAGAATTTTGTCAAGAGAACACACTGTTTATAGCAAATATCCCCTTCCAACAATCCAAGTGATGACTCTACACATGGACATCATCAGATGGTCAATATTGAAATCAGATTGATTATATTCTTTGGAGCTGAAGTTGGAGAAGCTCTATACAGTCAGCAAAAACAAGACTTGGAGCTGACTGTGGCTCAGATAATTAGCTCCTTATTGAAAAGTTCAGGTTTACATTGAAGCAAGTAGGTAAAACCACTAGATCATTCAGGTATGGCCTAAATCAAATCCCTTAGGATTATACAGTTGAGGTAATCAATAAATTCAAAGGATTAAATCTGGTAGACAGAGTGCCTCAAAAACTACAGACTAACATTGTACAGGAGGCCCTGACCAAAACCATCCCAAAGAAATGCAAGATGGCATAATGGTTATCTGAGGAGGGTTTACAAATAGCTCAGGAAAGAAGAGAAGTGAAAGGCAAGGGAGAAAGGGAAAAATAGACCCAACTGAATGCACAGAAAAACTATACAAGAAAGATCTCAATGACTCAGGTAACCATGCTGGTGTGGTCACTCACCTATAGCTGGATATTGAGCATCCTGGAGTGTGACGTCAAATGGGTCTTATGAAGCATTACTATGACCAAAGCTAGTGGAGGTGATGGAATTCCAGATGAGCTATTTCAAATTCTTAAAGATGATGCAGTTAAAGTGCTGCACTCAATATGTCAGCAAATTTGGAAAACTTAGCAGTGGTCACAGGAATGGAAAAGGTCAGCTTTCATTCCAATCTCAAAGAAGGGCAATACCAAAGAATGTTCAAAGCACTGCAAGATTGTGCTCATTTCATACGCTAGCAAGGTTATGCTCAAAAGCCTTCAAGCTAGGCTTTAGCAGTATGTGAACCAAGAACTTCGAGATGTACAAACTGGTTTTAAAAAGGTAGAGGAACCAGAGATCAAATTGCCAACATCTGCTGGATCATAGAGAAAGCAATGGAATTCCAGAAAAATATGTACTTCTGCTTCATTGGCTACAGTAAAGCCTTTGACTGTGTGGATCACAACAAACAGTGGAAAATTCTTAAGAATATGAAAGTAGCAGACCTCCTTACCTGTCTTCTGAGAAACCTCTATGCAGGTCAAGAAGCAGCAGTTAGAACTTTACATAGAACAACTGACTGGTTCAAAATTGGGAAAGGAGCATGACAAGGCTGTATATTGTCACTCTGCTTATCTAACTTATATGCAGAGTACATCATGCGAATTGCCAGGATGGATATCAAGCTTGCCAGGAGAAATATCAACAATATCAGATATGCAGATGATAGCACTCTAATGGCAGAAAGTAAAGAGGAGCTAAAGAGTTCTTGATGAGTGTGAAGGAGAGTGAAAAATCTGACTTAAAATCCAACATTCAAAAAACTAAGATCATGGCATCCAGTCCAATCACTTCATGGCAAATAGAAGTTGGAAAAGTGGAAACAGTGACAGATTTTATATTCTTGCCTCCAAAGTCACTGTGGACAGTGACTGCAGCCATGAAGTTAAGATGCTTGCTCCTTGGAGGGAAAGCTATGGCAAACCTAGACAGAATGTTAAAAAGCAGAGTCATCACTTTACCAAGTCTGTATAGATAAAGCTATGGTTTTTCCAGTAGTCATGTACAAATGTGAGAGTTGGATCATAAAGAAGGCTGAGTGTCGAAGAACTGATGCTTTTGAAATGTGGTGCTGGAGAAGACTCTTGAGAGTCCTTTGGGCAGAAGGAGATCAAATCAGTAAGTCCTAAGGAAATCAACCCTGAATATTCATTGGAAGAACTGATGCTGAGGCTAAAGTGCCAATACTTCGGCCACCTGATGCAAAGAATCAATTCATTGGAAATGACCCTGATTCTGGGAAAGATTGAAGGCAAAAGGAGAAGGGAGCAGCAGAGGATAAGATGGTTGGATAGCATCACCAATTCAATGGATGTGAATATGAGCAAACTCAGGGAGATAGTGGAGAACAGGGGAGCCTAGCCTGCTGCAGACTATGGTATCACAAAGAGTTGGATACGACTTAGCAACTGAACAACAAATTACCCCTATGTTACCATGATGTTGTGAAAATTAAATTAAATGCCTAATATGAAACATCCAGCTGAATGTCTGTTATTAATTGACATTCCAGAAAAGGTGAACCTTATATTGCTTGCCAGAATGGTGGGAGTTTTCTTTAAAAAGTAAATTTTTAGGAGATGCATTGAGGCTATGCCATTAACTTTTTTGTCAAGAGAGAAAAACGTTCAAGGTTTTTTTACTTGATATTGTGGTAAGTGCAATCATTTTGGAGTTGTAACTGGGTTCAGGTGCTGACTCCCATTTCCTAGCCACTAGCTGTGTCATCACAAAAAAGTGACTGAAATTACTCAGTTGCCTCCCCTTTGCAAAACAGGGATAATACTACCTTCTTTGGAGGACTGTTCTAAGAATACTGGATTAGAAGAATAAAAATTGTCTGATTCTCTCTCTCTTGCATTTTCACTTTCTCCCTTTCCAATGCCTCCTTCTCTTCATTCTAAACAATGTATTCAAGTATTTCCCATCCTAAATAAACTTGTCTTGCATCGCCTCTTTAATTACCAAACTCCCCTCCTCATTTCCTTTCAAATGAAGTACCATCGAACAAAAAGACTTCCCTTCCTCGATCTTCAATTTAATTCAGCCTGGCTTCTTAGAACCTCCAGCTGCCCCAACTGTCACAGCTCTCAATGAGGTAACAAGGATGTTCTAGTTAATGAATCCCAAAGGACTCCTATCTCAATTCTCATCTGACCTTTTAGGGGGGTGTAGCATCAACACCCCCTCCTTTGAGTCTGTGTCTCTACTTCTTCTCCTGGTTACTTTCCTATGCCAGTGAAACTTCTGTTTGTGGTCTCCTACTATTCCCTAAGTTCCTTTCTTGGTCATCAGCTCTCTATATTCTGTATTTCCTACATCCTATGTCCATGGATGTATTAATAAATTGCTTCATTTGACATTGATAGTTGAGATGACACCCAAATGTGTATTTTTGGTCTGGAGCTAGACCACCAGACTAAAATATCATCATGGATGTTTTCACAAGGACCTCAAGCTCAGACCTAATCTCAATGTGTTCCCTTCACCTGCAAATGTGTGCATGCTTCTTGTTCAATTTTTCATTAAAGGACTCTTGCATTACTCAGTTACCCAACTCAAAATCTTTCCCAAATCAAAGTCTGGATGAACCCAGGCCTACAGTCAAGAAGCAGTAGACTGCTGGTAAAAAATCAAATGAGCAGAGAGACCAGTACCATCTACAATTATAGATATCAACCTCAACCAAACTCTAGGGAGTGTCCAGTAAATTTAATGTATTTTTGTAATCATCTCTCTCTCTACTTATAATGGCCATTTCAAACTTAAAAAACTCCTCAAATACCTGATCTCTTTTCCTCTCACTTACAGAAGCTAACCATATCTTCCATTTTACCAAGAAAATAAAAGTCCTTGGGTGGGACTATCTCAATTTTCTACTACCAAATATAAAGATATACCTTCATTTACATCCATAATTGTTGCCTTTCCTCTAGGTATGATAGATCACTGACATATTTCAGCTTATTTGACATTGCTCTTTGGTTGATTCTGTGCATGTGCTAAGTTGCTTCAGTCGTGTCCGACTCTTTGTGACCCCATGGACTATAGCCCACCAGGCTCCTCTCTCCATGGGGATTCTCCAGGCAAGAATACTGGAGTGGGTGCCATTTCCTTTACCAGGGGACCTTCCCCTTGGTTGACTCTAAGGCATCTCAAAGTCTGCATGATATGATTTTCAGTGTCCTATGCCCAACCTCGACCAACTTGGGAGACCTTGACCAATTTGGGAGATTGAAAGAAGGCTTGTAGGGTTCAGTCATGTAGTGCTTATAGGTCACATTATGGAGTCTGGTATTTTTGTCTAAGAGAAGGAAAAGAATGGATATATGTGTAACTAAATCACTTTGTTATATACCTGAAACTGACACAACATTGTAAATCAGCTATGTGCTTAGTGCTCAGTATTAGCAGATGATAAGTAGATGGTATCACCATCTATCCAGTCGTACAAGCCTGGAAGTCATCTCTGACATCCTCTCCAACATTAAGTTCTGCTGACTTTAGCTTCTAAATATCTTAAACCTCTCTACTTTTTCTTCATCTCTATTATCACTGCTCTGATACATATGACCATCATGCCATACCTAAAGAACCACAATATTCTCCTTATTGACCTAGTCACGTCAGCCCTGCCCTTCCATCTGTTATTTATAGTGCTGACAGAATTTCCTGCAAACTGATATTTAACTCTTTTTAAAAAATATAAATTTATTTATTTTAATTAGAGGCTAATTACTTTACAGTATTGTATTGGTTTTGCCATACATCAACATGAATCCACCACGGGTGTACACGTGTTCCCCATGCTGAACCCCCCTCCCACCTCACCCCGCCATACCATCCCTCTGGGCATGGAAGCAACCTAGATGATATTTAACTCTTAATTTAATTTTTTTTTCTTTAAAATTTTATTTTATATTGGAGTATAGTTGATTTACTAGAGAAGGCAATGGCACCCCACTCCAGTACTCTTGCCTGGAAAACCCCATGGATGGAGGAGCCTGGTAGGCTGCAGTCCATGGGGTCACTGAGAGTTGGACACAACTCAGTGACTCCACTTTCATGCATTGGAAAAGGAAATGGCAACCCACTTCAGTGCTCTTGCCTGGAGAATCCCAGGGACGGGGGAGCCTGGTGGGCTGCCGTCTATGGGGTCGCACAGAGTCGGACACGACTGAAGCAACTTAGCAGCAGCAGAGCACTAAGCACACAGCTGATTTACAATGTTGTGTCAGTTTCAGGTATATAGCAAAGTGATTTAGTTACACATATATCCATTCTTTTTCTTGATGCTCTTAGACAAAAATACCAGACTCCATAATGTGACCTATAAGCACTACATGACCAAACCACACAAGCCTTCTTTCAACCTCCCAAGTTGGTTGAGGTCTCCCCCCTTCACTAGGACATTAATAAATGCTGTTATTTCTGTCATGTTGTGTCTAGAAGGATTTCCATCTCCACTCCCTTTTTCAACTATTCAGAGCCTACTTTTCTTTCAAATCACAGCATGAGAAAACTTTCCTTTGGGAGATCTTCACTGACCCCTCAAACTAGGTCAGGTCATCCTGTTAAAGTACTAGGTACCTTTCCCTCATATCACATACCATAATGAATGAATACACGTAAAGCAGTGCTTGACACATAACAAGCACTCAATAAATTGTGTTATTACACTTTAAACATATGTGTGTCACTATTTCAACTATTATTTCATTTATTTAATGAAATTATAGCTGTTCAAGGTGTTAGAGATAAAGGAGTGACTAAAAGAGACACAAATATTATTCTCAACTAATTTGAATGTTCTCTCCTGGCTCTAAGATAATATGAAGTCAGAGACAGATGAGCCGGCAGAACTTACTAGAGTTGAGGCTAAGTGTATGATGAAAGGACACTGAAAGATCCATTTTAGAAACCTCCTTTTAAAAACAGGAACCCCGTCTAAACAAGTGTCCACACTTCCATCCTCAGTTCAAAAAAGCCAGGCTCAGTGTGAACCCCTTCTCCCCCTGTTGTTACTCCCCTTCGATGTGAGTGATACATGAGAAGGTATTACCTTGGTTTATAGAAGTGCAAAGAAGCAAAATGGCTGTCTGAGGAGGCCTTACAAATAGCTGTGAAAAGAAGAGAATCCAAAAGCAAAGGAGAAAAGGAAAGATATACCCATTTGAATGCAGAGTTCCAAAGAATAGCAAGGAGAGATAAGAAAGCCTTCCTCAGTGATCTGTGCAAATAAATAGACGAAAACAATAGAATGGGAAAGACTAGAGATCTTTTCAAGAAAATTAGAGATACCAAGGGAACATTTCATGCAAAGATGGGCACAATAAAGCACAGAAATGGTAGGGACCTAAGAGAAGCAGAAGGTATTAAGAAGAGGTGGCAAGAATACACAGAAGAACTGTACAAAAAAGATCTTCACAACCCAGATAATCATGATGCTGTGATCACTCACCTAGAGCCAGACATCCTGGAATGTGAAGTCATGTGGGCCTTAGAAAGCATCATTACCAACAAAGCTAGAGGAGGTGATGGAATTCCAGTTGAGCTATTTCAAATCCTAAAAGATGATGCTCTGAAAGTGCTGCACTCAATAGGCCAACAAATTTGGAAAACTCAACAGTGGCCACAGGACTGGAAAAGGTCTCTTTTCATTCCAATCCCAAAGAAAGGCAATGCCAAAGAATGCTCAAACTACCACACAATTGCACTCATCTCACATGCTAGTAAAGTAATGCTCAAAATTCTCCAAGTCAGCCTTCAACAATATGTGAACCGGGAACTTCCAGATGTTCAAGCTGGTTTTAGAAAAGGCAGAAGAACCAGAGATCAAATTACCAACATCTGCTGGATCATTGAAAAAGCAAGAGAGTTCCAGGAAAACATCTATTTCTGCTTTTTTGACTATGCCAAAGCCTTTGACTGTGTGGATCACAATAAACTGTGGAAAATCCTGAAAGAGATGGGAATACCAGACCACCTGACCTGCCTCTTGAGAAATCTGCATGCAGGTCAGGAAGCAACAGTTAGAACTGGACATGGAACAACAGACTGGTTCCAAATAGGAAAAGGAGTACATCAAGGCTGTATATTGTCACCCTGCTTATTTAACTTAAATGCAGAGTACATCATGAGAAACGCTGGGCTGGATGAAGCACAAGCTTATGGCATAAAGTGAAGAAGAACTAAAGATCCTCTTGATAAAAGTGAAAAAGGAGAGTGAAAAAGTTGGCTTAAAGCTCAACATTCAGAAAACAAGATCATGCCATCCAGTCCCATCACTTCATGGCAGATAGATGGGGAAACAGTGGAAACCGTGGCTGGCTTTATTTTTCTGGGCTCCAAAATCATGGTGATTACAGCCATGAAATTAAAAGACACTTACCCCTTGGGAGAAAATTTATGACCAACCTAGACAGCATATTCAAAAGCAGAGACATTATTTTGCCAACAAAGGTCCATCTAGTCAAAGCTATGGTTTTTCCAGTAGTCATGTATGGATGTGAGAATTGGACTATAAAGAAAGCTGAGCGCCAAAGAATTGATGCCTTTGAACTGTGGTGTTGGAGAGGACTTTTGAGGGTCCCTTGGACTGCAAGGAGATCCAACCAGTCCATCCTAAAGGAGATCAGTCCTGGGTGTTCATTGGAAGAACTGATGTTGAAGCTGAAACTCCAATACTTTGGACACCTGATGTGAAGAGCTGATTCATTTGAAAAGACTGTGATGCTGGGAAAGATTGAGGGCAGGAGGAGAAGGGGACAACAGAGGGTAAGATGGTTGGATAGCATCACCGACTCAATGGACATGAGTTTGAATAAGCTCCAGGTGTTGGTGATGGATAGGGAGGCCTGGCATGCTGCAGTCCGTGGGGTCATGAAGAGTCAGACATGACTGAATGACTGAACTGATAGAAGTGTATTTGATTATGTCCCTGAGCTTGGCAACCACACCTCAGGAGTTAGGTAGAGCAGCCAGAAAAAAATCTCCAAGCATCTGTCCTCTCTGCTCCCCTCCCCACAAGATACACTATCTCTGGCCAAATAGTCATCCTCCACTCCTGGTGTTTAAAAAAAAAAAATCTGCTGCCGAGTGTGGCAGGTCACCATCCCAAGCCTGAAAGGGCAGAGACACCATCGGAAATGTTGCCCTTCCTTCCCACTACCCTCAGTTCAAAGAAGTTTCAGTTTCCCTCTAGGAAGTTGGTAGGTCTAGCTTTCTCTGTATTCCTTTGGTTACCTCAAACTTCTTATACAGCTTAAGTAGAGGAAGGATAGGCAGACTTGAAGGAATCAAGGAGGCACAGATGAAATTCAGTGGAAAAGCTATGGATTACTACAGTGGTTAAGTGCATAGAACTTGGTGTCACACTGGCTTTAGCATCTTGCCTTGCCACTGAGATACAGTGTGGCTTTAGTCACTTTGCTTTTTCATTTGCAGAATGGAGATAGTAAGATTAAATTACCATTGCGTGCGTACTAAGTTACTTCAGTCGTGTCTGACTCTTTGCGACCCTATGGACTGTGGCCTGCCAGGTGCCTCTGTCCATGGGATTCTCCAGGCAAGAATACTGGAGTGGGTTGCCATGCCCTCTTCCAGATAACCATTCAGTTCAGTTCAGTCGCTCAGTCGTGTCCGACTCTTTGCGACCCCATGAATTGCAGCACGCCAGGCTTCCCTGTCCATCACCAACTCCCGGAGTTCACTCAGACTCACGTCCATCGAGTCCGTGATGCCATCCAGCCACCTCATCCTCTGTCGTCCCCTTCTTCTCCTGCCCCCAATCCCTCCCAGCATCAGAGTCTTTTCCAATGAGTCAACTCTTCTCATGAGGTGGCCAAAGTACTGGAGTTTCAGCTTTAGCATCACTCCTTCCAAAGAAATCCCAGGGCTGATCTCCTTCAGAATGGACTGGTTGGATCTCCTTGCAGTCCAAGGGATTCTCAAGTCTTCTCCAACACCGCAGTTCAAAAGCATCAATTCTTCGGCGCTCAGCCTTCTTCACAGACAAACTCTCACATCCATACATGACTACTGGAAAAACCATAGCCTTGACTAGACGGACCTTAGTCGGCAAAGTAATGTCTCTGCTTTTGAATATGCTATCTAGGTTGGTCATAACTTTTCTTCCAAGGAGTAGCGTCTTTTAATTTCATGGCTGCAGTCACCATCTGCAGTGATTTTGGAGCCCCCCAAAATAAAGTCTGACACTGTTTCCACTGTTTCCCCATCTATTTCCCGTGAAGTGATGGGACCAGATGCCGTGATCTTCGTTTTCTGAATGTTGAGCTTTAAGCCAATTTTTTCACTCTCCTCTTTCACTTTCATCAAGAGGCTTTTTAGTTCCTCTTCACTTTCTGCCATAAGGGTGGTGTCATCTGCATATCTGAGGTTATTGATATTTCTCCTGGCAATCTTGATTCCAGCTTGGGTTTCTTCCAGTCCAGCGTTTCTCATGATGTACTCTGCATATAAGTTGAATAAGCAGGGTGACAATATACAGCCTTGATGCACTCTTTTTCCTATTTGGAACCAGTTTGTTGTTCCATGTCCAGTTCTAACTGTTGCTTCCTGACCTGCATGCAGATTTCTCAAGAGGCAGGTCAGGTGGTCTGTATTCCCATCTCTCTCAGAATTTTCCACAGTTTATTGTGTGTGTATTAGATTGTTGTAAATATTAAATAGCATAAGGTATACGTAAAGCATTTATCGCAATGCCTGGCACCAGAGTAAACACTTAATAAAATGTTGACATTTTAAGTTTGGCAAATTCTTTATTTCTAATCACCCTTCACTAAACTTATGAAATCCCTAAAAGGTGCCTGTTCTCCCTCCCTCCACAACCAGATGTCTTGAAAGAAATGGGTCTGTTGTCATTATCACACCTACTTCTTATCTCTTAGCTCGCATCTTTCACTCCATCATTCCCTACAATAACGCTCACTACTTAATATAATCAATCACCTCTGAGTTGTTAAGACAGTGAAAATTTTCCAATCTTCATTCAGTTCTTTGTCCTTCCTCCCTCCTCTGATACCATGGACCATTCTTTCCTCCTTAAAAACAGTCTTTTATTTTGATTTTAGTGTCTCTGATTTCCTGATGTCCTTCTTACCTTTTTGGCCATTTATCTATCTGCTTTATAAGGTCACCCTCCTTCACTTAGCCATTAAATGTTTGAGTTTTGGGGAGCTTGGCTCTAAGGACTTTCATTGTCATTCCAAGCTCTCCCTAAGGTAATCATGCTCTCATTTTTAATCACCATCTATAGGCTACAAAGGCCATTTACTTCTCATCCCACACTGCCAACAGATCACCAGACTAGAATAACCAACTTTCTATTTAATATACTGAGTGTCTCAAAGGCACCTCAAACTCTACAAGACCACATGTGCTCTTCCTCCTAAGTTTGGTTTCCTTACAGGTGGTTTCCTCACCTCTTTCAACGTTATCATCTCACAGTCTATGATTTACATACATTGGAAACCTAGGCGATACTTTGTCACCCTTTTTGCCCTTGCCTTTCACATGTATGCTATGCATTGCTAAGTCTTATAGAGTTTATGCCTAAATATTTATCAAAGTTGTCCATGTTTCTCTACCTCCACTATACTGTTCTTGTCCAAGTTCTCATCATGTCATTCTTTCACTATTTAAACTGCTTCCTAACTGCCACTATTCACATTGACACTGGATTCCTTCCAATCCATATTTTTGGATCGGATATCCAAAATATCCAAATGATATTTTCCAAACAAACATTAGAGCATGTCACATACAGACCCTATTCACTCTACTTGGTTAAAACTCTGTAAAATCTTCCTAGCTCTTGGGAGAAAAACCAAAATACTTGACGTGGTCTGAATGAAAATGGTCTGATCTATCTCTAAAGGCCAGGAATAAGTGGGATAAAACAGGCACCTAGAACACAAAATATAAAAGAATTCTCAACTCAGAGTACTCCAAGTATAGGTTAGGGTGCCTCTTTTAACTTTGCACTGCTATTATCTTACCATAGTCCTAGCCCTGTCATTCTTGCCTAATCACCATAGTCAAAATAATAACACTTAACATTCACTGAATGTCATCTATAATTGGTTTTCATGGTCCTACATGCCTTACAGGCATTAGGTCACTGAATTCTTATAAAAATCCTATGAGTGAGTGAAGTCGCTCAGTCATGTCCAAGTCTTTGCGACCCATGGACTGTAGCCTATCAGGCTCCTCCATGCATGGGATTTTCCAGGCAAGAGTGCTGGAGTGGATTGCCACTTCCTTCTCCAGGGGATCTTCCTGACCCAGGAATCGAACCTGGGTATCCCGCATTGCAAGCAGATGCTTTACTGTCTGAGCCACCAGGGAAGCAGTTTTTAATCATGTGTCCAATACAGGTAAGGCACAGAGGGGTTCAGTAACTTACCACCTGTTACACACTTAATGAGAGAGCTGAGGGCCAAATGCAAGGAGTCCTATTATACAAACCACTATACTCAGCTATTACACTGCTTTTGCATCCTGATCTCACAACACTCTCCTACTTGTTCTCTGTACTCCAATTATATAAACCCTCTCCAGCTCCTTAAACCTGTTGCAATTAATGTGACCATAAGGTTTTCTACATGCTATACCTGTAGTCGGGATTGTTAAGTCATTAACATACTCTTTATCTTTCAAATTTCAGCTTTACTGCAACAAGTCATCCTCACCCACAAGTCTAGATTAAGTTACTATTATCTGAACCCACAAGAAGTGTGCTTATCATCAAAGCAATTAAGTCATTTGAATTATACATTCATTACTATGATATTGAAATAAATTTTATCTTATCTGCTTAGTTGTAAGCAAAAGGAGATATAGGATATCTGGCTTTGCTCAGCATTATATTCCTTGTAACCGACATATTGCTTGACACATGGCAAATGTTTGACACCTAGTTCTAAAATATACTAAAATTGCATAGGCATTACCAAGGATAAAGAGTCAGGAGAATAGTGTCCTAGGCAGATAGAACGGTATGTGCAAAGCCTCCATGGCAGGAAAGAAATTGGTGTGTTTGATAAGCTGAAAGAATTACTGACATTGAAGTAGTCAATGCCATCTAACCAAAGACACCACGAATACCTAGGGGGTTAAAGAAGTGGCATTCATCACCAATTGCACTAAAGAAGTGAATGACTTGTGGAACCATGAATGTGTGTCAGGAAGATCATGTTAGAAAAGATATATTATGTGATTTGAGTTTGAGTTGGGTGGTTTGGTTGTTTATGTCCAACGGGAGAATAACAGGGTTTAACCATCAGTAGCAGGACCTGTTATCAGCGGCACTGAGGCCTCTGTCTAACCATCAGATGAGTGGCGCACGTCAGTATCTGCTTTTTTCCTTCATGTGACTAAAGAGCAGAGAGTTGTGGGGGAAAGTGGCACAAGAACCTGGAGAGGTAGGCAGGGCCAGGCCAGGCGGGGCCTAGAAGACCATGTTGGCAAAGTTGGCCTTTATCTTAAAGCAAAGAGAAATGGAAGAGTGATGTATTTCAATCTGTGTGTCCAGGACTGTGGAGGGTCTGAGATTTTATGCTACTTGCAAATTCATGAGTTAATTTGCTACAGATTGACAGATCCTGACAGAAGACTCCTGGGTGAGACAAAGAGCTTTCCACTGGCAGCAAAGGCAGAGCATGAGGTTTGCACCAGTGCTGCATATGCCAAAAGTCCCCTGGGGGCAAGGAAGGTAGATGTGGATGCTTACACGTGCAGAGGGTTGTGATACACAAATGGACCCCTGAGTTTGGGAGATTTCCTGCTTTTGTAGTGAGCAGAAGTATTCCTGCTCCCTGAGGGAGGTGTTATCTCATCCCTCTTATCCTCAGGACAAATAAAACCCAGAGAAATCTGGTTAAGAGCAGTTAGATCTTTATACTCTTGGCACACCCAGCAAAACCATGAAGGAACACTCAGGACCCATCGGAGACTTCCATTCCCAGCACTGTGTTGTTGAAAAGGCCAACATTTGGAGAACCTGCTCATTACATGGAGAAAACTAACATGAATCATGGACTTAGACCATGTCTGATCATTCCCATCAGGCTACAAACCTGCTATAATTCCTCCTGTGTTGACCCCCCACACTCCCCTGCAGCTATTGCCCCACCTGGCCACCCTATTAATGGGGCCGGGCAATGTAACACACCCCAGGATAACTCCAGTGAGAGAGTATGTATGAGACAGTGGCACCTTACTGAGCGAAAAGGAGAAGCACCCAACCCCATGAAGAAGGAAGGACAGGTGGAGACAAGGAAGATGGTGTCCTGGGCTGGGGATACGGAAGATGCCTGAACCCCTGGGCACTGGTGCTCCATGAGGCATGCAAGTGTACCTCAAGAGGTGTTTTTGAGGGCCTGGTGTAAAGTGGACAGGACCCAGAAGAGAGGCACCAAACCCTCCCAGCAACTTCCAGGCCTACCTCTTAGAAAAACTTCACCTTGCATTTTCCATGGGAGATGGAGTTCCTTGAGATCCTTGGTTGCCATGGGAACTCAGTTACTTGATCCAGCTTCTGTGAACCACATGTCTCATCACGACCAATTTTCCCCAAATGGATTCATGATGGTTGGATGCCTTGTTCTGAGCTTGCTGATATTGTCTGCAGATGAGTGAATAGCTGACAGCTTTAGGGGGTGGAATGGGACACATTACTCCAACCAAAACTGTAGGAGGAAACTCTGGTTTAATCTGCAGTGGTCAATGGTGCTATCTGGTGTGATGTTTGCATGTGCTTATTATATCATGTACATATACCTTCTAATATTTTAATAAAGTATTTAACAATTAGAATTCTGATACCATATCTATTCATTGTTTATAACATAATACAAATTATAGTCTCATTAATACCCCATGGACAGAGGAGTCTGGCAGGCTACAGTCCATGGGGTTGCAAGAGTCAGACACGACTTGGTGACTAAACCAACCAACTAATAATGAAATAATTATATTCAACATGTAATGATTTGTGGCATGGTATCAGGTAATATGCTAAGCACTCTACACATAAAATCTCACTGAAGCTTCAGAGAAAGGTAAGCAGTTTCGTGTTTTTATTTTTAAACCTCCATTTTGCTGATGAAGAGATTGATGCCCCAGAGAAGTTTTCTAATGACGCACATGGTGGGTGTGGGTACAGGAAGGGCCAGGGTGGAGACTGCCAGGTCCAGGGGTTGGAGAGACACAAGACACCTGTGAGGACCTTAACTGCATAACACAGCAAATGCAAAACAATGGCAAGTCAAAAGAAAGACTTGGGAGAATGTGGGGGAAAGCTTTGCACAGGTTTTTCAGTGTGAAGCCGTGAGTTTTCATTTTGCACCAAGCCCCTCCTTAAATAGCTGGATCGGTGTGGTAGAGAAGGTCACAAATTCAGATTGCATAGCTCCAAAGCTCGTGTTACTGATTTTTTCTTTTCTTCCTTCCTTCTCGAAAAAAACGATGACTAGGTGATACACACACATGATATAAAATTCAAAAGTTACAAACATTCAGTCAAAAATATGTCTCTTGCCCCAGTTGTTGGATCATACAGGTATCCTCCACAAAGGCAACACTTTCCCAACAGGTTCTTACATATCCTTCCTTTTACGTTACGCATGTGCAAGCGTATATGTGTATTTCAACCACTCCTCTTAATATAAAAATGGTTAAATACCAAATAGTGAGTGTTCTGGGCCTACATTTTTCCATTTCCAACATATCTTGGAGGTCTTTCTGCGTGACTATAATGAAGCAAAAGTTAGAAATGCCTATCATGCCCTTGTGTTAAGTGCTTTAAACCTGTTGCTTTAACTCTCACTATGCCCAATGAAGTATTAAAGATTATCCTCTTTTATTGATGAAGAAATTAAAGCATATAGAATGTGAACAACTTGTCAAGGGTAAATATGGCTAAAAGTGGGGAGAATCAAGATTGGACCCATCAAGTGTAGTTCCAGATTGTCCACTTAAGTAACATTCTATTTTTCTTAAATAGCTGCATGATATCCTTTTACATCACTGTACTTACCTTTATTTACAGTTCTGCTACTGATGGACACTTCTGGTTTTTCCAACCTCATGTCATCACAAAGCTACATTGAATAAGCTTACATATGTTATCACTCCACAGTTGTGCAAGTGGCTAAATTCGTAGGAGTAGGATTTCTGGACCAAAGGGTAAATGCACACATGATTTTGACAGATCTTGCCCTCTCCGGGTGTTGTATCAATTCACACCAGCACTAACAATGCAGGAGTATTTCTGTTTCCCCACATCCTCACCAAAACAGTGTGTTCCAAATACTTGCATATTGGGCAACATGATAAGTAATGAGTGATAGCTTATAGTAGTTAAAATACTCATTAGCCTTATTATGAACTAGGCTGGGGGCTTTTAAAACACATTGAGAGGCATTATGTATTTTCCCTTCCATGAATATTTGTCACACCAGTAGCAGAACTGACTGCTGCTGCTGCTGCTAAGTCGCTTCAGTTGTGTCCAACTCTGTGTGACCCCATAGACGGCAGCCCACCAGGCTCCCTTGTCCCTGGGATTCTCCAGGCAAGAACACTGGAGTGGGTTGCCATTTCCTTCTCTAGTGCATGAAAGTGAAAAGCGAAAGTGAAGTCGCTCAGTCCTGTCCAACTCTTCACAACCCCATGGACTGCAGCCCACCAGGCTCCTCCATCCATGGGATTTTCCAGGCAAGAGTACTGGAGTGGGGTGCCATCACCTTCTCCAAGCAGAACTGACTAGCTGTTCCCTAAACTTGTTCCTTTTCCTGCTGGAGTTTCCCAGCCCTATAGCACCTAACTCAGGCCCATGGACTGCATCCTGGCCAAGGGAAAGTGGATTTAAGTGGTGTACGTTGACCAGATGACTCCTAAAAGCCTCCTTTGAATCCTCCTATTCTCCTTCTTTCCCCATGTGCTGGCAGAAGATTCAAAGCCGAGTGACCAACGCAGCCACATGCTGATGCTGGCAGAGATTCTTCTGCAGGTTGATCCCTGAGAGTTCAGAAGCAAAGCCGAGGCTCCCAAGCCTGCTTCCAGTTGAATTTTACATGGGAAAGAAACATTTCTAGAGTGCAAGGCCATGAGTTTTGGGAGTTTCTCTGTTACATTAGCTGCTGTTATCACAAACAATAGACTGGTCTTTGTTCCTTTTTTTTTTTTAATGGTTGAATGAAAGATTGTCTTATTTGGGAAATTAGTCCATCCACTGTCTGCGATACAGATAGCAAATATTTTTTAAACTTGGCCTTTGAGTTTTAACTTGACATATAAATTTGTAAGCTCTTTTCAGTCGTCTTGTACCAAAATTTATTGAGACAATCTTTTTCTTTTGTGAATTCTACTTTGTAACATGCCTAGAAAGACCCTGTTCACTGGAAAATTATATCAAAAAAATCTTTGGAGAGTCTTTTGTACACCTCTTTTTCTAACAGTTGTTTCAGCGTGAATGAATGATGAGTTTTAAGAAGATATGTTTCTGCATCTATTGAGGAGATCCTGTTTAGATTTCCCTTCTCCATCATCTGTTAACGTGATGGACTACCCTGACTTATTTTCAAATGTTAAATCAATCTTGCTTTCCTGGGATAAAAGCAGCTTTGTCATGATATCCTCTCTTTTCTATATATTGCTGGGCTTTTAATTTTTTTGTTTGTTTGTTGCTTAGGATATTGTCATCTACATTTATGAAAAAAAGGTTTGTAATTTAAACTTCTGAAAGTACCCCGTCTAGTTTTTGTACCAGTGTAATTATGCAGAAAGTGAACAAGAACTAAAGAGCCTCTTGATGAAAGTGAAAGAGGAGAGTGAAAAAGTTGGCTTAAAGCTCAACATTCAGAAAACGAAGATCACAGCATCTGGTCCCATCACTTCATGACAAATAGATGGGGAAACAGTGGAAACTGTGGCTGACTTTATTTTGGGGGGCTCCAAAATCACTGCAGATGGTGATTGCAGCCATGAAATTAAAAGACACGTACTCCTTGGGAGAAAAGTTATGACCAACCTAGACAGCATATTCAAAAGCAGAGACATTTTGCCAACAAAGTTCCATCTAGTCAAAGCTATGGTTTTTCCAGTAGTCATGTATGGATATGAGAGTTGGACTATAAAGAAAGCTGAGTGCTAAAGAATTGATGCTTTTGAACTGTGGTGTTGGAGAAGACTTCTGAGGGTCCCTTGGATCGCAAGGAGATCCAACCAGTCCATCCTAAAGGAGATCAGTCCTGGGTGTTCATTGGAAGGACTGATGTTGAAGCTGAAGCTCCAATACTTTGGCCACCTGATGTGAAGAGCTGACTCATTTGAAAAGACCCTGATGCTAGGAAAGATTGAGGGCAGGAGGAGAAGGGGATGACAGAGGATGAGATGGTTGGATGGCATCACCGACTCGATGGACATGGGTTTGGGTGAACTCCGGGAGTTGGTGATGGATAGGGAGGCCTGGCTCCAGTGTTCTTGCCTGGAGAATCCCAGGGATGGGGGAGCCTGGTGGGCTGCCGTCTATGGGGTTGCACAGAGTCGGACATGGCTGAAGTGACGCAGCAGCAGCAGCAGCAGCAGCAGCAGCAGCAGCAGCAGCAGCCGGGAGGCCTGGTGTGCTGCAGTTCATGAGGTCACAAAGAGTCGGACATGACTGAGTGACTGAACTGAACTGAACTGAATGCTATGGAAAATGTAAGAGGGTAGTGTAACCTCTATCTCTATTTTCTAAAAAGTTTATGTAATATTGGAATTATCCCTTATTTAAATATTGACAACTCATTTATGAGGCTATTTGGGCTTAGAGGTCATCTGTGGAAATATTCTATTCTATCTATTTCATATTTTTATTTCAAATCATGTTTTTTCATATCTCCTCTAAGTTCTATTGCGTTATATTTTTGTTTTTGTTGCTGTTGTTTAGTCACTAAGCTGAGTTCAACCCTTTTGTGACTCCCCCCCCTCCCCACCGCCACCCCATCACCCGCCATGGACTGTAGCCTGCCAGGCCTCTCTGTCTGTAGGATTTTCAAGACAAGAATACTGGATTGGGTTGTCATTTCCTCCTCCAGGGGATCTTTCAGACCCAGGAATCAAACCCTTATCTCCTGCATTGACAGGTGGATTTTTTACCGCTGAGTCACCAGGGAAGCCCCCAAGTTGTATTTTACTGTGTGTAAAATACAGCTGTATTTTATTAAGTTGTATTTCCCACTTCTGCTTCATTTTCATATTTGGCATGAAGGTCTCTAGAAATGTTATCTTATTTGAATCCTGGTGTTAATAAATTTTGCCTTTATTCATTTTTTCCCTTGAAGTCTGACCAGAGGCATGTCCATTTTAGTGGCTATACAATGTTGTGTTAAAATGCTCTCTTGTATGTATGTTTTCACTTTCATTATTTTGGTTTTAATGATTCTTTGATCTTCTTTGCATTTATCCCCTTATTTTTTAACTTCTCAAGATGGATGATAATTCATTATCTGCTATTCTTATTTTCTTTTCAAAAATTTATTATTGAGATATAGTTAATATACAACATTCCTAGGTTTAGGCATATAATGTAATGGGTTTTTTTTTTCTCAGATTTTATTTTATTTATTTATTTATTTTTACTTTACAATATTGTATTGGTTTTGCCATATATCAACTATTTCTAATATTTAAGAATGATCACCATGGTAACTCTGTTTAACATCTGACAGCATTCATAGTTCCAAAATATGTTTTCTTTTGATGAGAACTTTTAAGACTGACTCTTAATGTTCAGCTGCACCCTGCAGGCCTACAAGGCCTGTGCTTGCCCAGCTTAAAAGCCAAAGAAAGACCCCAGAGTCCAAGACAGAGACATCAGTGGTTTAATGGATATGGGGGGATCTTACATGTCTGAAGCAAGGTCGTGAAATGACACCTCACTGTTTGTTGTGGATGGTGGACTGGATATGGTTGCAGCCTTCGCTCTGGGGAAGGGAAGATGGCCAGTTATAGGCAATTGACGTCAGATTGGCTCATTGGCTACCAGGGAAACTAGCAGAGGAGCATGACCCTCACTGCCCCACTGATAAGAACACTCATTAGTAGCTGGGGCCTGGGGCAAATATGTGGGAAGGTCAGTCATGTGAGTAGGGTATAGGTGAACCAGGCACTGGTCAAGCAAGGGATGGACAGAGAGCAAGACAACAGCCATCTTGAGAGGCCTGATCATACATTTATCAACTTTCAAGCCCAGTGGAAGCCTGAAACTGCAAACAGTACTGAACCCTATATATATGCTATGTTTTTTCCTGTACATAAATACATATGCCAAAGTTTAATTTATAAATTAGGCACAATAAGAGAATATTGAATTTGCCAGCATCACTGCTCAGGTACTTTGGGCCCAGTATTAAGTAAAATAACAGTTACTTGAACACAAGCACTGTGATACTGCCACACATCATCCAGATGGCTATGAAGGGGATATGTTCATTTTCTGGTGGGATGCAGCAGGACAGTAGGAAATTGCATCACACTACCCAAAATGGTGTTACATCTCTGTTTCCACCTAGTTGAATGTGCTTTATCATTTGCACCCAGATAGATATGAAAGTGAAAGACTCTTTGTGCCCCCGTGGACTGTGGCCTACCAGGCTTCTCTGTCCATGGATTTCTCCAGGCAAGAATACTGGAGTGGGTACCCATTCCCTTCTCCAGGGGATCATCCCAGCTCAGGGATTACACCTGGGTCTCCTGAATTGCAGGCAGATTGTTTACTATCTCAGCCATCAGGCAAGCCCTCTCAGATAAATGATGGAAAGTAAAATGGGAGCTGATTTATTTATGGTTCAGTCACCTGACTCAGAGGGTGTAAGTTGTTGGGGTCTCAGCTAAAATGAGGGATGGCTTTTGGTTAGCTCTGAGACTTAAAGCACAGCTCACTTTTATAGCTGTTTATTTTTATGTAAACAACTCTGGATAGAAGCTGTTTTCAGTTGTAGGCTTGCTCTGCCGGTCCTGTCTTCTCCTAAGAGATTCAGTAATTGCACAGAGTAATTCCTCAGCATCCTCTTTGAACCAAGCTGATTTAATTTTTTTCCTTTATGTATCCCCTGAGCTTTCAGTTACTCTCAGCAGGCACACTGTCCCTTGCAACTGACTTCATATTTATCAGAATATAAAGTCTGTTATCTTCGTGGAGGTGCTGAGTGTAATATGCATCACTTAGATCTATCTTAATTGTTATTTATTTTGTTCCTCTATGTTGTTATTAATTGTGTGTGCTTGATCTATCATGCCCTGAGAGAGGCCATGGCAAGTCTCATACTGCTAATTTGTGTCTGTCAGAATCACAAGTATTATACCATCCTAGGAAATTGTATTCTTCTGCAATAAAATATACCCTTCTTTGTCTGCTGTATTGTATCTCTTCTTCATTCATTCTTTCCCAGTTTTAAATTGTTATTTAAATGTAATTATATTCTTTCCTTTTTCCTTCCTTCCTTCCTTCCTTCCTTTCTTTCACATTATTTGCATTTGTCTGGAAAATCAACTTGCTGAGGCTCAACTTTCCCCTTCGTGGACCACAGCCTTGTCATGAAGAAGGGGCATGTGTAACTCAGTGAAGTTATGAGCCATGCTATTCAGGGTCCCCCTAGACAGATGAGTCATAGTGAAGAGTTCTGAAAAAACGTGGTCCACTGGAGGAGGAAATGGTAATCCACTCCAGGATTCCTGCTGAGAGAACCCCATGAACAGTAAGGAAAGGTAAAAATATATGACCCTAGAAGATGAGGCCCCAGGTCAGAAGGTGTCCATTATGCTACCGGGGAAGAATGGAGGGCAATTACTAATAGCTACAGAAAGCATGAAGTGGCTGGGTCAAAGCGGAAATGACACTTAGTTGTGGATGTGTCTGGTGGTGAAATTAGTCCTATGTTGTAATGAACAATTTTGCATAGAAACCTGGAATGTTAGATCCAGGAATCAAGGTAAACTGGACATAGTAAAGCAGGAGATACACTATGGCTGATTCATGTTGATGTTTTATAGAAACCAATGCAATACTGTAAAGCATTTTTTAAAAAAGAATGTAAAATTTAGGGTTATAGATTCTTTCTTAAAGAACTCAAAAAATATTGGTCAAGGACACAATCTCTTAGTTACAAGATGAATAATTTCTGGTAATCTAATGTACAGCATTGTGATTGGATGTAATAGTACTTGGCATTGCAAGGAAGAATTTGTATGTGCTGTCACCACAAAAAAAGGCAATTATATGAGGTGATGGTTATGTTAATTAATTGATTGTGTTTATCATTTCTTTATGTATATGTCAATCAACCATCACATTGTACAACCACCAAAATAAACAGGATTTGAAAAAATGACATACCACTTACTTATGTCTTCTATGGTTTGAGACAAAAAAATCTACTATTGCTAGAATCTGTTTTCCTCTCTAAATAACATGTCACTCTGAGTGTTTTATTTCTTGATTATTTTCTTGGTCTTGAGCTTTCAGTAATTCGTTCTTATGTGTTGGAAAAGAATATTTTGAGTTTATCCTACTTGGAATTCTCAAACTTCCCTGCGTCTGTAGTTTTTTGGTTGTTCATTTTTTTCCCTTAAATTTGTGAGGCTTTCAGACACTATTGTTAAAATAGATCTTTTAAAGAAAATTACATTTTATATCTTAAATAATATCATCTGGAAACCCCCAGCATAACTAAAAGTACAACAACATGGTAGCAATATGCTTATTAAAAATAAACTTTATATTTTACAACTGTGTTTAGATTTTTAGAATTACTATAAACAGTGACAGTTCTCATATTATTAATGTTATCATTCTATGCCCGTATGGTACATTTATCATATTAATATACTGATATTGATAATAATCATTAAACAAAGTCTATGCTTTATTCGTACTTTCTCAGCTATCCTCTAATGTCCTATTGGTATTCCAAGATCCCATCCAGGATGCTGACTCACATTTAGTAGTAATGACTCCTTAGGCTTCTCATGGTTATGACAGTTATGTTGATATGTTTTTTCAATGATCCTGACAATCTAAAAATAATATAGCTATTTCCAATTCTTTTGCTTATTGTTAGAATGATATGTTTCTTTCCCATCACTTTACCTTATCATAAACAGTTAATACAAAATGGATTAATATAAACTGGGGACACACATATATTTGGGCTGATCCATGTGAATGTATATCAGAAACCAACACAATATTGTAATAAGGCTTCCGCTGAAACTAGGAAAAATTTTAAAATGTGTTCTTCTTGACAATACTTACTTGTAAATTTATAAAATCCACTATGACATTTATTTGGAATATACAGACCTTTCAGTTCAGTCTCACAGTCGTGTCCAACTCTGCGACCACATGGACTGCAGCACGCCAGGCCTCCCTGTCCATCACCAACTCCCAGAGTTTACTCAAACTCATGTCCATTGAGTCAGTGATGCCAGCTGATCCTCGGTCACCCCCCTTATCATTCTGCCTTCACTTTTCCCAGCATCAGGGTCTTTACAAATGAGTCAGCTCTTCACATCAGGTGGCCAAAGTATTGGAGCTTCAGCTTCAACATCAGTCCTTCCAGTGAATATTCAGGACTGATTTACTTCAGGATGGACTGGTTGGATCTCCTTGCAATCCAAGGGACTCTCAAGAGTATTCTCCAACATCACAGTTCAAAAGCATCAATTCTTTGGCACTCAGCTTTCTTTATAATCCAACTCTCACATCCATACATGACCACTGGAAAAAGTATAGCCTTGACTAGATGGACCGTTGTTGGCAAAGTAATGTCTCTGCTTTTTAATCTGCTGTCTAGATTCATCATAACGTTCCTTCCAAGGAATAAGCATCTTTTAATTTCATGGCTGCAATCACCATCTGCAGTGATTTTGGAGCCCAGAAAAATAAAGTCTGCCACTGTTTCCACTGTTTCCCCATCTATTTGCCATGAAGTGATGGGACTGGATGCCATGATCTTAGTATTCTGAATGTTGAGCTTTAAGCCGGCTTTTTCACTCTCCTCTTTCAATTTCATCAAGAAACTCTTTAGTTCTACTTCACTTTCTGCCATAAGGGTGGAGTCATCTGCATATCTGAGGTTATTGATATTTCTCACAGCAGTCTTGATTCCAGCTTGTGATTCATGCAGCCCAGCATTTCTCATGATGCACTCTGCATATAAGTTAAATAAGCAGGGTGACAATATACAGCCTTGACGTACTCCTTTCCTATTTGGAAGTAGTCTGTTGTTCCATACTGTGTTCTGACTGTTGCTTCTTGACCAGATACAGATTTCTCAAGAGGCAGGTGAGGTGGTCTGGTATTCCCATCTCTTTCAGAATTTTCCACAGTTTGTGGTGATCCACACAGTCAATAAAGCAGCAATAGATATTTTCTGGAAGTCTTGCTTTTCGATGATCCAGCATATGTTGGCAATTTGAAATCTGGTTCCCTGCCTTTTCTAAAAACAGTTTGAACATCTCAAAGATCATGGTTCACATATTGTTGAAGCCTGGCTTGGAGAATTTTGAGCATTACTTTACTAGTAGGAAGTCAAGAAACACCTGGAGTAACAGGCAAATTTGGCCTTGGAATATGGAATGAAGCAGGGCAAAGACTAATAGAGCTTTGCCAAGAAAATGCACTGGTCATAGCAAATACCCTCTTCCAACAACACAAGAGAAGACTCTATACATGGACATGACCAGATGGTCAACACTGAAATCAGATTGATTATATGCTTTGCAGCCAAAGATGGAGAAGCTCTATACAATCAATGAAAACAAGACCAGGAGCTGACTGTGGCTCAGATCATGAACTCCTTATTGCCCAATTCAGACTTAAATTGAAGAAAGTAGGGAAAACCACTAGATCATTCAGGTACGACCTAAATCAAATCCCTTACAATTATACAGTGGAAGTGAGAAATATATTTAAGGGACTAGATCTGATAGATAGAGTGCCTGATGAACTATGGACGGAGGTTTGTGATATTGTACAGGAGACAGGGATCAAGACCATCCCCATGGAAAAGAAATGCAAAGAAGCAAAATGCTGCCTGAGGAGGCCTTACAAATAGCTGTGAAAAGAAGAGAAGCCAAAAGCAAAGGAGAAAAAGAAAGATATAAGCATCTGAATGCAGAGTTCCAAAGAATAGCAAGAGGAGATAAGAAAGCCTTCCTCAGCAAGAAATGCAAAGAAATAGAGGAAAAGAACAGAATGGGAAAGACTAGAGATCTCTTCAAGAAAATTAGAGATACCAAGGGAACATTTCAAGCAAAGATGGGCTTGATAAAGGACAAAAATGGTATGGACCTAACAGAAGCAGAAGATATTAAGAAGAGGTGGCAAGAATACACAGAAGAACTACACAAGAAATATCTTCATGACCAAGATAATCACGATGGTGTGATCACTCACCTAGAGCCAGACATCCTGGAATGTGAAGTCAAGTGGGCCTTAGAAAGCATCACTACGAAAAAAACTAGTGGAGGTGATGGAATTCCAATGGAGCTATTTCAGTCCTGAAAGATGATTCTGTGAAAGTGCTACACTCAGTATGCCAGCAAATTTGGAAAACTCAGCAGTGGCCACAGGACTGGAAAAGGTCAGTTTTCTTTCCAATCCCAAAGAAAGGCAATGCCAAAGAATGCTCAAACTACTGCACAATTGCACTCATCTCACACGCTAGTAAAGTAATGCTCAAAATTCTCCAAGCCAGGCTTCAGCAGTTCGTGAACTGTGAACTTCCTGATGTTCAAGCTGGTTTTAGAAAAGGGAGAGGAACCAGAGGTCAAATTGCCAACATCCGCTGGGTCATCGAAGAAGCAAGAGAGTTCCAGAAAAACATCTATTTCTGCTTTATTGACTGTGCCAAAGCCTTTGACTGTGTAGATTACAATAACCTGCAGAAAATTCTGAAAGAGATGGGCATACAGACCACCTGACCTGCCTCTTGAGAAACCTATATGCAGGTCAGGAAGCAACAGTTAGAACTGGACATGGAACAACAGACTGGTTCCAAATAGGAAAAGGAGTACGTTCGGGCTGTATATTGTCACCCTGTTTATTTAACTTATATGCAGAGCACATCATGAGAAACGCTGGACTGGAAGAAGCACAAGCTGGAATCAAGATTGCTGGGAGAAATATCAATAACCTCAGATATGCAGATGACACCACCCTTATGGCGGAAAGTGAAGAGGAACTAAAGTGCCTCTTAATGAAAGTGAAAGAGGAGAGTGAAAATGTTGGCTTAAAGCTCAACATTCAGAAAATGAAGATCATGGCATCTGGTCCCATCCCTTCATGGGAAATAGATGGGGAAACAGTGGAAACAGTGTCAGACTTTATTTTGGGGGGCTCCAAAATCACTGCAGATGGTGACTGCAGCCATGAAATTAAAAGATGCTTACTCCTTGGAAGAAAAGTTATGACCAAGGTAGATAGCATATTCAAAAGCAGAGACATTACTTTGCCAACAAAGGTCTGTCTAGTCAAGGCTATGGTTTTTCCAGTGGTCATGTCTGGATGTGAGAGTTGGACTCTGAAGAAAGCTGAGCACCGAAGAATTGATGCTTTTGAACTGTGGTGTTGGAGAAGACTCTTGAGAGTCTCTTGGACTGCAAGGAGATCCAACAAGTCCATTCTGAAAGAGATCAGTCCTCGGATTTCTTTGGAGGGAGTGATGCTGAAGCTGAAACTCCAGTATTTTGACCACCTCATGTGAAGAGTTGACTCATTTGAAAAGACTGGGAGGGATTGGGGGCAGGAGGAAAAGGGACAACAGAGAATGAAATGGCTGGATGGCACCACTGACTCGATGGACGTAAGTCTGAGTGAACTCCGGGAGTTGGTGATGGACAGGGAGGCCTGGTGTGCTGCTGTTCATTGGGTCATGAAGAGTCGGACACAACTGAGCGACTGAACTGAACTGAACTTACTAGGGTGTGAGATGAATGCAATTGTGCAGTAGTTTGAGCATTCTTTTGCATTGCCTTTCTTTGGGATTGGAATGAAACCTGACCTTTTCCAGTCCTGTGGCCACTGCGCTGGCATATTGAGTGCAGCACTTTTACAGCATCATCTTTTAGGGTTTGAAATAGCTCAACTGGAATTCCATCAACTCCATTAGCTTTGTTGGTAGTGATGCTTCCTAAGGCCCACTTGACATCACACTCTAGGATGTCTGGATGTAGGTGAGTAATCACACCATTGTGATTATCTGGGTTGTGAAGATCTTTTTTGTACAGTTCTTCTGTGTGTTCTTGCCACCTCTTCTTAATATCTTCTGCTTCTGTTAGGTCCAGACCATTTCTGTCCTTTATTGAGCCCATCTTTGCTTGAAATGTTCCCTTGGTATCTCTAATTTTCTTGAAGAGATCTCTAGTCTTTCCCATTCTATTGTTTTCCTCTATTTTTTTTTTGCACTAATCACTGAGGAAGGCTTTCTTATCTCTTCTTGCTATTCTTTGGAACTCTCCATTCAGATGCTGATATCTTTCCTTTTCTCCATTGCTTTTTGCTTCTCTTCTTTCCACAGCTATTTGTAAGGCCTCCTCAGACAGCCATTTTGCTTTTTTGCTTTTCTTTTTCCTGGAGATGGTTTTGATCCCTGACTCCTCTACAATGTCAGGAACCTCTGTCCATAGCTCATCAGGCACTCTGTCTATTAAGTTTTAGTCCCTTTAATCTATTTCTAACTTCCACTGTATAATTGTAAGGGATTTGATTTAGGTCACACCTGAATGGTCTAGTGGTTTTCCTACTTTCTTCAATTTAAGTCTGAATTGGGCAATAAGGAGTTCATAACATGAGCCACAGTCAGCTCCTGGTCTTGTTTTTGCTGACTGTATAGAGCTTCTCCATCTTTGGCTGCAAAGAATATAATCAATCTGATTTTGGTATTGACCATCTGGTGATGTCCATGTGTAGAGTCTTCTCTTGTGCTATTGGAAAAGGGTGTTTGCTATAACCAGTGCATTCTCTTGGCACAAGTCTATTTGCCTTTGCCCTGCTTCATTCTGTACTCCACGGCCAAATTTACCTGTTACTCCAGGTGTTTCTTGACTTCCTATGTTTGCATTCCAGTCCCCTATAATGAAAAAGACATCTTTTGATGGTGTTAGTTTTAAAAGGTCTTGTAGGTCTTCATATTCAGCTTCTTCAGTTTCAGTTTCTTCAGCATCACTGGTCAGGGCATAGACTTGGATTACCATGATATTGAATGGTTTGCCTTGGAAACGAACATATCACCAGTCACATCCACAACTGGGTGTTGTTTTTGCTTTGGCTCCATCCCTTCATTCTTTTTGGAGTTATTTCTCCACCTATCTCCAGTAGCATATTGGGCACCTACCGACCTGGGGGATTCATCTTTCAGTGTCCTATCTTTTTGCCTTTTCATTCTATTCATGGGGTTCTCAAGGCAAGAATACTGAAGTGGTTTGCCATTCCCTTCTCCAGTGGACCACATTTGGTCAGAACTCTCCACCATGACCCATCCATCTTGGGTGGCCCTACATGGCATGGCTCATAGTTTCACTGAGTTAGACAAGGCTGTGGTCCATGTGATTAGATTGATTAGTCTTCTGTGATTGTGGTTTTCAGTCTGTCTGCCCTCTGATGGAGTAGGATAAGAGGCTTATGGAAGCTTCCTGATGGGAGAGAGTGACTGAGGGGGAAATTGAGTCTTGTTCTGATGGGCAGGACCATGCTCAGTAAATCTTTAATCCAATTTTCTGTTGATGGGTGTTCCATCCCTGCTATTTACCTGGGGCCAACCTATGGTATATGTAATGAAGATAATGGCAAAAGAAAAGTGAAAGTGAAGTCAATCAGTGAGTGACTGACTCACTAACTCAGTCATGTCCGAACCTTTGTGACCCCATGGACTGTAGCCTATCAGGCTTCTCCATCCATGGGTTTTTCCAGGCAAGAATACTGGAATGGGTTGCCATTTCCTTCTCCAGGAGATCTTCCCGACCCAGGGATTGAACCCGGATCTCCTGCATTGTAGGCAGACACTTTACCATCTGAGCCACCAGAGAAGATAATGGTGACCTCTTTCAAAAAGATCCCATGCATGTACTGCTGCACTCAGTGCCCCCAAACCCTGAAGCAAGCCACCACTGACCCACGCCTCTGCTGAAGACTGCTGGACACTCATAGGCAAGTCTGGGTCAGTCTCTTGTAGGGTCACTGCTCCTTTGCCCTGGGTCCTTTTGCACAAGGTTCTGTTTGGGCCCTCCACGAGTCTATTTCCCAGTCCCGTGTAAGTTCTGGCAGCTCAGTGGTAGTATTAATGGCAACGTCCTCCAAGAGAGCTTATGCCATACTCAAGTCTGCTGCACCCAGACCCCCTGTCCTTGTGGCAGTCCACTGCTGACCTGTACCTCCAAAAGAAACTCTCAAACACAGTTCTGTCTCAGTCTCTGCGGGGTCCCTGGGTCCTGGTGTGCACAAGGTTTGTTTGAGCCCCCTGAATGTCTGGCAGGAATGGGGTTTGATTCTAAACGTGAATTCCCCCCTCCTACCGCCTTGCTGGGGCTTCTCCTTTGCCCTTTGAGGGTATCTCCTCACAGCCGCTCTAGCACCTACCGTCTTACTAGGTTTCCTCTGACCTTGGATGTGGAGTATCTCCTTTCAGCCTCACCACTCCAGCACCACGCAGCTGCTGCTTACCACACAGCTGCCACTCGCTGCTCCAGCGCCACACAGCTGCTTTAAGAAAGTGATTATTAGATGGGGAAACAGTGGAAACAGTGTCAGACTTTATTTTGGGGGGCTCCAAAATCACTGCAGATGGTGACTGCAGCCATGAAATTAAAAGACGCTTACTCCTTGGGAGAAAAGTTATGACCAATCTAGATAGTATATTCAAAAGCAGAGACATTACTTTGCCGACTAAGGTCCGTCTAGTCAAGGCTATGGTTTTTCCAGTAGTCATGTATGGATGTGAGAGTTGGACTGTGAAGAAGGCTGAGTGCCGAAGAATTGATGCTTTTGAACTGTGGTGTTGGAGAAGACTCTTGAGAGTCCCTTGGACTGCAAGGAGATCCAACCAGTCCATTCTGAAGGAGATCAGCCCTGGGATTTCTTTGGAAGGAATGATGCTAAAGCTGAAGCTCCAGTACTTTGGCCACCTCATGTGAAGAGTTGACTCATTGGAAAAGACTCTGATGCTGGGAGAGATTGGGGGCAGGAGGAGAAGGGGACGACCCAGGATGAGATGGCTGGATGGCATCACGGACTTGATGGACGTGAGTCTGAGTGAACTCCGGGAGTTGGTGATGGACAGGGAGGCCTGGCGTGCTGCCATTCATGGGGTCGCAAAGAGTCGGACACGACTGAGCGACTGAACTGAACTGAACTGAACTGAACTGATATAGCTTTGTTAAAATCAAATGTTTGTAGCTGTTCTCTATCCATTATAAGAAGCTTCTTTTCCTGCCTTCTACAATTGTAATGGAATGTTTTATATTAAGCCAATTCATTTCTCAAGCTTCAGTGGTGGATCAATGATAAAGAATCAACCAACCAATGCAGGAGACGTCAATTTGATCCCTAGATTGCAGAGATTCCCTGGAGAAGAAATGCAACCCATTCCAGCATTCTTACCTGGGAAATCCCATGGACAGAGGAGCCTGATGGGCTACAGTCCATGGGGTCACATAGAGTCAAACATGGCTGAGCAACTGAGCATGTAATATCTATGGAGCCCTTGCTGTATACTGGTCACTCTGCCTGGGTTCTGCCAATATTATGCAGAGACAGACTTAAACTCCTTCTCCACATGAATCCATCTGGCCCTCGGGAGACACTTGTGGCTCCTGACAAAAAGTCCTAAAGATTTTTAAATATTTTTATTGTGGTAAATGTATACAGAGCATAACATTTGCTCTTTCAACCATTTCAAGTATACAATTCAATGGGATTAAATAGATTCACAATATTGTGCAACTGTCACCACTCTTTCCAAAATTTTTCATTCCTTTGCAAAAATACTGTCCACACTGAACAATAATCCCCCCAACCCTACTACCCAGTCCATGATATCCTCTAACCTACTTTCAACTGTCTCTATGAATTTCCCTTTCTACACTTTTCATTTCGGTAGAATCATGCATTTGTCCTTTGCATTCTGTTTATTTCACTCAACATATGTTTTCAAGGATAACCATCTTGTAGCATCCCTCCAGAAGACACTCTAAAGCATAGAAATAACAAGGTTTCCATGTTCTTTTGGTTTGATAAGAAAAACTTGGAAGCAGCCTTTGCTAGCCCACTGTAGGCACGTGCATAATTCACTGTATGTCTTTCCAGCCACATCTCCAGTATTTTAGGGGAATGTTGCATTTCCCCTCCTCCTGACAAGCCTGCCAAGTAATGGATGTGATGTTTCAACAAATGAGTGAGTGAGAATGTTCTGAATCCTACCAGACAGAAGAGAATTAAAAAGGCTTTTCATCACAGACCATTTATTTTCTACACAGAATTAAATTAAGTGAAATAAAAAATTATCCACACTGATTTCTTAGACCTCTAATAGTAACTTTCTTTTCTCAGTGGGTGAATTACTTTAAGATTAGAGCAGTGCAATTGTACACTCCCTTCTAAACTTCATCAAAGAAGCTCAGCATCTCATGTGGGAAAGAGAAGAAAAACTGATATTTCTAGTCTCAATCTCTGTAGAAACAAACTGCTCATCATTTCTCTCCCTTTAGGTCACTCTTTTCTGATAAAAACCCTACAAGATGAACACCAATAGCACTAATCTACTACATCTCCTTTCTCACTTCAGTATCTGAAGCCTTTGCTTCTTTTATTGCATAAGGAACAACATGGAACATGCTTGAAACAACAACATGCATGAAACAATATCAATAATATATAATAGAATTGATAAAGAAGGGGTCCCCCTACTGTCTGTTCTATTTTCTTGTTCTTTCTTACCTACAGAATCTACTGTGAGCAAAAATGCTTCCACCATACAGTGCCTTGGTTTCCTAGTGAGGGCTTAGTAAGTCTGTATAGGGTTTCAGAGGAAGGAGAAAATGTCTTGTCAACTGGTAAGTCTGCAGTATTACGATGTCTCAATGGCTTTTCATGACATATGAAAAATTTAATTAAAATGTAATGATATATCATTAAAACATCCAAAGACTAGACTCTGAGCTTTTCCCACAATGATGAGAAGGTCCCTGTCTTCTCATATTCTTCTCAACAGACTTATGGAGTGAGAACTGATCAGTCTACAAATGGTGTTGAGCCACAGGCACGTACTTAACTAGGGGATGGAGAGGGTTCAGTCAGCAGGATCTATATCTCACAAGACCCAAGTTGTAAAGGATGGAGGTTAAGGACAGAGGAGAACTGGGTCACAAGATTCTGGCATTGGGTCAAATATGTCAGGGGAGCAAAGTTGACACAATAACCACTCTGCTTCTGTGAGTGGCAATTTTCTACTGGCATGAAATGGCATTATGAGACACAAGAAATGTATGTAGGAACTATACTTGCTGTTATGGCAGGAGTCTGCTGGACTCAGCAGGTGCTCATGGGATGAATATACATCAAGCTCATTCCTTGTGAACAGGTGACCAGACCTGCTGTCCATGTGATCAGCTTGGCAGCACCTCTACCTATGGTCAGTATATCAAGTTTCACATCTCCTGAGTTAGGCCCTGAAGTCCTCTCTTAGCCCATAACTGAGTTCCCATATTCACAATTTGCACTTGTGACCTTGTGTGCAGAATGACAAATGTGTGACAGGAGCAGTTGTGAGCCACTGGGTGACCCTTAACTCTAGAGGCATCATCTACCATCACAGTAGGGCCAGAACCAAAGTCGGCCCCCTTCCTGAATTGGAATATGCCCAGCACAGTGCTGAGCAAACTGGACTTCATTCCTTTGCCCTGCCAATATTTCCCACAGTGATTTTGATGAGCTAGGGGGTGGCTGTTAGAACCCCTGGCAGAGGTGCAAAGTAATGTGTGGTGGAGCCACTAATAAGAATCCAAACATGCCACCTTGCCCTTCCTCTAAGAGACTTTAGTCCTTCATGAAAACAAGGAGATAGGAGAACAAGATGGCAGAGGAGTAGGTGGATGTGGAGTACATCTCTTCCCATGGATATGTCAGGAATACACCTTCAGACATATAAGTGCATGCAGAACACCAGCTGAGTGTGGGCAGGAGTACCTGACCAACAGAAAAGAATATATAGACTCACAAAAAACTCGATAGGATGAAGGAACTAGGAGGAAAACAGGAGTATTAGTAGGACTGGACCTGCCCTCGCCTGGTAGGGGAACTGAAGCAGAGGTCCAATCCCCACATGGGGCAATTGTCTGAGTCAGAGGGGAAACAATTAAGGCTGAGAGTGAAACAGCTGATCTGTTGCAGCCTAAATGGAATGAGAATCAGACAGTCCTTGCCACAGAAGTACATACCCTGGACAGAGACATAGATTACCTGGAAGATGCAGAGGCTGGGAGCTGAAGTTTAGGGATTGCACCACAATCCCAGGGCGAGGGCTGCTGTTGACTGCAGAGAGACGGATCAAGGGGATGTGAGGGATTAGATTGTGGTGGGAAATGCCTGTGGAGGAAAGCTGGGCAGCCATGGAAGCAAGGTGAAACTGCTGAGTCATGCCTAGGGGGTGGAGCCATCACCATAGCCTCTTTCTCCCCACATGCCAGCATTGGCAGCTGAGCAATAGAGAGGCTGACCCATCAAACGCCTGATGCTCGGAACTACAGACTAGGACCCCACCCAGAGTGTCCCTTTAAGTGCCTGATGCACCAATCTACAGAGTAGGACCCCAGCAAAGGGGTCCCCTCATGTGCCTGATGTGCCAAACAACAGAGAAGGACCCCAGGCAAGGGATCCCTTTAAGTGCCTGAATGGGTGGAGCTACAGAGAAAGACTGGCTAAGAGATCTTCTGATCCCCAGCTACTAGAGGATCGAAAAAAAGACTCTGATAGGGCCATAACTCCAGCGGCAAAGGCAGTCCATTTCCCTGCACACTTGGCACTGCCAGGGTCCCTGCAAGCCAAGCAGCTGCGCCACCTTCACGCTCAGCTCTCACTGAGGCAGAGATGCAACAGGCAAAAAGAAGTCTTGTGTCTATGCACTCAGGGTCGCTTCAGTAGTGTTTGACTCTTTGCGACCCTGTAGACTGTGGCCTGCCAGGCTTCTCTGTCAGGGAGGGAGATTCTCCAGACAAGAATGCTGGAGCGTATTGGCCAATACTGGTTGCCATACCCTTCTAGAGCACTATATTTCCTGCTGCCCTAGCCGCCAACTCCCCTGAGTACCTGGTGCTGCCAGAACCCCTGCAACCCAAGCAGCTGCACCATCACCATACCTGGCCCTCACAGGGGCAAACCCAAGTCCTCCAGGGCAGCCTCAGGAGCTTGCTTTCGTTTGCTCACTGGGTCAATAAAAATAAAGTACTGTTTTGATTTTGCTTGTGGGTGTATATATATATGTGTATATTCAGTCACAATTTTTATTGTTGTTATAAACCTCTGCCTCTACATTGGCCTTTTGCAGTTCTGTGGAGTTTTCCTTTTTATTTCCCTTTTTCTTTCTTCTTCCTTTTTTTCCTTTTCTTTTCTCTTTTTGTGTAATTTTAACTTTCAATTTTTAAAACCTATTATATTTTTTCTACATTTATTCCTTTGCTTGCCTTTCCTACTGTTCTTTTTCCCCTGCAGTTAATCTTTATTGTATAGAAATCTTCTTCATCTACCTCTACTTAACTTTGCATATCTATTCCATCTTTTCTTTCTTTCTTTCCTCTCAACATATTTGTTAGTTTTGTTTTCATTGCTTTATTCCTCATTTGGCAGCTTGCTTTAGTTTTGTTTTCCACTTTGTGCTTTAGTTAATTTTGTCCTTAACTGGTAAATATAATTTTTCATTTCCTTGGTTTGCTGAGTCATTCTATTGTACTTTATTTCTCTAGCATTATTTTGACTTTGCTCATGGGTGTATATGTATATGTGTATATTCCATTGTTTTAATTATTATTTGTCTGACTTAGTAACTGCCATTTGTCTGGGATTCATCTCTGGTCTCTTGTTTTTTGGGTATTTGATTTAATCTCACTTAACACCATAACAAACCACTTGTGGAATCTTCGTTACTGACCAGAGATCAAGCCCTCAGCCTTTGGAATGGGAGCACTGACTCCAAGACCCTAGACTATGAGAGAATTTACTGTAGGGAGTATCAAGTAGTGAGAACTCACACAAAGAAAACCACTTGAATACAACACCTGGCATCACCCAACCACCAGTAGCACCCTGTTCAGGACGCCTCATCTAAACAACAAACAAAACAAAAATACAAACCAAATCATCAGCAGACAGGATTACCACCTCACTCAGCCTTGCCCATCAGAGGAAAAACAAACAAATGACAAAAACTCAGCACAAATCTCACCCTATACAAACCTTACACAAACCACTGGACCAACCTTAGGAGGGCAAATACCAAAAGGAAGAAAGAATTCACCCTTGAAGTCTGGGAAAAGGAGACCTCAAAAACAATAAGTTAAAAAAAAAATGAAAAGCCAGAGAATACTACACAAACGAAGGAACAAACTAAAAACACAGAAGTACAAATAAATGAAGAGGAAATAGGCAAACTCCCTGAAAAATAATTCAGAATAATGATAGTAAAGATGATCAAAAACCTTGAAAACAAAAATGGAGAAAATGCAAGAATCAATTAACAAAGACCTAAAAGAATTAAAGAATAAACATACAGAGACAAACAACACAATTACTGAGATTAAAAATACTCTAGAAGTAATCAATAGCAGAATAGAATATCTGAAGCAGAAGAACAGTGAGCTGGAAGATAAAATGGTGGAAATAACTTCTGAAGAGTAAAATAAAGTAAAAAGAATGAAAAGAACTGAGGATAGTCTCAGAGACCTCTGGGACCATATCAAACACAACAGCATTTGAAATATAGGGGTCCCAGAAGAAGGAAAGGAAAAGAAAGGGTATGAGAAAAATTTTAAGAGATTATAGTCAAATATTTCCCCAACATGGAAAAGGAAATAGTCAATCAAGTTCAAGAGGCACAAAGAGTGCCATACAAAATAAGCCCAAGGAGAAACACATCTAGACATGTACTAATCAAACTAACAAGGACTAAACACAAAGAAAGAATATTAAAAGCAACAAGTAGCATACAAGGGAAGCCCCATACATTTAACAGTTTAACAGGTGATCTTTCAGCAGAAACTCTTCAGGACAGAAGGGAATGGCAGGATATATTTAAAGTATGGAAAGAGAAAAATGTACAACCAAGATTACTCTACCCAGCAAGGGTCTCATTCAAAATTGATGGAGAAAGAAAAAGCTTTTCAGACAAGCAAAAATTAAGACAATTCAGTACCATCAAACCAGCTTTACAGGAAATGTCAAAGGAATTTATGTAGTCAGGAAATACAAGAGAAAAAAAATCTACAAAAACAAACTGCAAATAATTAAGAAAAATGGCAATAGGAACATATAAATTAGTAGTTACTTTAAATGTAAATGGATTAAATGCTCCAACCAAAAGACACAGACTGGTTGAATGGATACAAAAACATGACCCATATATATGCTGTCTATGAGAAACCCACTTCAGACCTCAAGACACATATAGACTGAAAGTGATAGGATGGAAAAACAGATTCCATGCAAATGGGAAGCAAAAGAAAGCTGGAGTAGCAATCCTCATATCAGACAAAATAGACTTTAAAATAAAGAAGATTGCAAGAGATAAGGAAGGACACTACATAATGATCAAGGGCTCAATCCAAGAGGAAGACATAACACTTGTAAATATCAATGCACCCAACATAAAAGCACCTCAATACACAAGACAAACAATAACAGCATAAAAGGAGAAATTGACAGTAACACAATAATAGTAGGAGACTTTAACACCCCTGGTGGCTCAGATGGTAAAAAGCATCTGCCTACAATGCAGGAGACCCGGGTTCGATCCCTGAGTTGGGAAGATCCCTTGGAGAAGGAATTGGCAACCCACTCCAGCATTCTTGTCTGGAAAATCCCATGGACAGAGGAACCTGGTAGGCTACAGTCCATGGGGTCACAAAGAGTCGGACATGACTGAGCGACCTCACTTTCACTTTTTTTAACACCCCACTCACACCAATGGACAGATCATCAAAACAGAAAATTAATAAGGAAACACAAGTCTTAAAAGATACATTAGATAAGATGGATCTCATTGATATCTTCAGGACATTCCATCCAAATGCAGAATACATCTTCTTCTCTAGTACACATGGAACATTCTTCACATAGACCACATCTTTGGTCACAAATCAAACCCCAGTAAATTTAAGAAAATTGAAACTGTATCAAACATCTCCTCTGACCACAATGCTATGAGACTAGATATCAATTACAAGGAAAAAAAAACTGAAAGATACATAAGCACATGGAGATTATACAACACGTTTCTAAATAACCAACAGGTTACTGAAGAAATCAAAAGGAAAGTCAAAATTTCTAGACACAAATGACAGTAAAAACATGACAACTCAAAACCTATGGGATGCAGCAAAGGCAGTTCTAAGAAGGAAGTTTATAGCACTACAATCCTACCTCAAGAAATAAGAAAAACATCAAATAGACAATCTAACTTTACACCTAAAACAATTGGAAAAAGAAGAAAAAAAAATCCCAAAACTAGTATAAGGAAAGAAATCATAAAGAGCCAAGAAGAAATAAATGAAAAAGAAATGAAAGATAATAATAGTAAAGATTAATAAAACTAAAAACTGGTTCTTTGTGAAGATAAACAAAATTGATAAACTTTTAACCAGACTCAACAAGGAAAAAAAGAGAGAAAAATCAAATCAACAAAATTAGAAACAAAAAAGGAGAGGTTACAACAGACAATGCAGAAATACAAAGGATAAGAGTCTATTATGAACAGCTATATGGCAATAAAATGGATAACCTGGAAGAAATGGACACATTCTTAGACAAGTTCAATCTTCCAAGACTGAACCATGAAGAAATAGAAATTAAGAACAACCCAATTACAAGCACTGAAATTGAGGCTGTGACCAAAAATCTCCCCCCAAACAAAAGCCCAGGACCAGATGGATTCACAGGAGAATTCTGTCAAACATTTAAAGAAGAGCTAATACCTATCCTTCTAAAACTCTTTCAAAAAATTACAGAGGAAGGAACACTTCCAACCTCATTCTATGAGGCCTGACACCAAAACCAGACAAAGACAACACACAAAAAGAAAACTAAGAGCCAATATCACTGATGAATATAAATGCAAAAAACCTCAACAGAATTTTAGCAAACAGAATTCAGCAACACATCTAAAAGCTCATACACCATGATCAAGTTGGGTTTATCCCAGGAAAGCAAGGATTCCTCAATATGTGCAAATCAATCAATGCGATATACCATATTAACAAACTGAAAAGTAAAAGCCATATGATCATCTCAATAGGTGCAGAAAAAGCCTTTGACAAAATTCAGCACCCATTTATGATTAAAGCTCTTCAAAAAATGAGCGTAGAAGGAACGTACCTGAACATAGTAAAGGCCATATATAAGCCTACAGCAAACATTATTCTCAATGATGAAAAACTGAAAGCATTCCCCCTAAGATCAGGAACAAGACTTTCACCACTATTATTCAACATAGTTCTGGAAGTCCTAGCTTCAGCAATCAAAAAAAGAGAAGTAAAAGGTATCCTGACTCAGAAAAGAAGTAGTAACACTCTCACTGTTTGCAGATGACATGATACTGTACATAGAAAACCCTAAGATAGTATCAGAAAATTACTAGAGCTAAGCAGTGAATTCAGCAAAGTGGTAGGATACGAAATCAATACACAGAAATCAATTGCATTTCTATATACTAACAAAGAAAAATCAGAATGAGAAATTAAGGAACCAATCCCATTCACCAGCACAACAAAAATAATTAAATATCTAGGAATAAACTTGCCTAAGGAGACAAAAGAACTGTACACAGAAAATTATAAGACACTAGAGAAATCAAAGATGACATAAACAGATGGAGAGATATTCCATGCTCCTGAGTAGGAAGAATCAATATTGTGAAAATGACTATACTACCAAATGTAATCTACAGATTCATAAGTTGATCCATATCAACTTACCTACAGAACTAGAACAAAAAAATTCACGATTCATATGGAAACACTAAAGACCCCAAATGGCCAAAGCAGTCTTGAGAAAGAAGAATGGAGCAGGATAAATCAAGCTTCCTAACTTCAGATTATACTACAGAGTTACACTCATCAAGACAGCATGGTACTGGCACAAACACAGCAATATAGACCAACGGAACAAGATAGAAAGCTCAGAAATAAACCCATGCACCTATGGGTACCTTATTTTTGAGAAAGGAGGCAAGAATGGGGCAAAGACAGCCTCTTCGATAAATGGTGCTGGGAAAACTGGATGGCTACATGTAAAAGGATGAAACTAGAACACTTCCTAACACCATACACAAAGATAAACTCAAAATGGATTAAAGACCTAAATTAAAGACCAGAAGCTATAAAACTCTTAGAGGAAAACATACGCAGAACACTCATGACATAAATCAAAACAAATCCTTTATGACACACCTCCTAGAGTAATGGAAATAAAAACAGAAGTAAAGAAGTGGGACCTGTTTAAACTTAAGCTTTTGCACAGCAAAGGAAACTATAAGCAAGGTTAAAAGACAACCCTCAGAGTGGGAGAAAATAATAGCAAATGAAACAGCTGACAAAGGATTCCTAAAATATACAAGCAGCTCATACAACTCAATGCCAGAAAAACAAACAACCCAGTCAAAATGGGAAAAAGACCTAAACAGACTTTTCTCCAAAGAAGATGTACAGATGACTAACAAACACTGGAAAAGATGCTCAACATCACTCATTAGAGAAACGCAAACCAAAGCTATAATGAGATATCACCTCACACTCGTCAGAATGGCCATCATCAAAAAGTCTACAAACAATAAATGCTGGAAAGGGTGTGGAGAAAAGGGAAGCCTCTTGCACTGCTGGTGAGAATGTAAATTGATACTGTGACTATGGAAGCCAGTATGGAGATTCCTTAAAAAACTAGGAATAAAACCACTACATGACCCAGCAATTCCACTCCTAGGCATGTACCTTGAGGAAACCAAAATTGAAAGATACGCATATATCCCATTGTTCATTGTAGCACTATTTACAATAGCTAGAACATGGAAGCAACCTAGATGTCCACTGACAGATGAATGAGTATAGAAGTTATGATACATATACACAAGGGAATATTACTCAGCCATAAAAGGAATGCATTTGAGTTGGTACTAATGAGGTGGATGAACCTAGAACCTATTATACAGAGTGAAGTGAGTCAGACAGAGAAAAATAAATATCGTATTCTAACACTCATACATGGAATCTTGAAAAATTGTACTGAATAATTTATTTACAGGGCAGCAATGGAGAAACAGACATAGAGAATAGACTTATGAACATGGGGAGAGGGGAGGAGAGGGTGAGATGTATGGAAAGAGTAACATGGAAACTTATATTACCATATGTAAAATAGATAACCAACGGTAATTTGCTTTATGGCTCAGGAAACTCAAACAGGAGTTCTGTATCAAACTGGAGGGGTGAGATGGGGAGGGAGATGGGAGGGAGTTTCAAAAGGGAGGGGACATATGTATTCATGTTGAGGTTTGATAAAAAACAACAAAATTTTGTAAAGCAATTATCTTTCAATTAAAAAAAATAAATGAAAAAGAAAAAAAACAAGGAGATAATGTCATGCCCCTCCTTTGCACAATTATTGTGAGAACTGAACAATACAGCAGGTGTGAAAGTGCTTGGACAGTGTATGTGACTCAATCCTGTGAGTGTATTCCCTTCAGTGCATATTTATTCCTTACTCTTGACTTGATTTTTGGCTCTAGGAGCTCTGCTTCTCTTTTCTCACTGGATTTGTTCCTTTCTGACCCATGTTTGGTCCCCAGGTAGGACTTGGGGTTTCTCCAATCCAGTCATGGCTACACCAGAAAACAGTGCAGCAAGGGAATGGAAGCCATGGAGACCTGTGGTGTCCTGAAGCAGATGAATCAGAAAATGGGTGCTTCCAGAATTCTTATAGCAAACAAAAACAAAAAGGAACAAACAAGATTCCAATAAACAAACAAACAAAAAAAAATAAGGCCCTATTTATTTTACCTTTAGTTCCAAACTTTCACTTAAATTGATCTGAAGTTAACTTTTTCAAATTCTAATATTGCTCTATATCTAAAAATTTTTATTTCATTATTCTATTTTGTGAATTTGGATACTTTAAACAATTGTCTGTTACAAATATTGTCAAACTTATACATGATGAGTTCACTATTATAATGAACTCCCATGTAAGTCTCACCCAAATTCAATTTTCATGAGCACTTGGTCAATTTTATTCCATGTAAACCTATTAATTTCCCCACCCCTCTAGGTTTTCTTCAGATGAATCTTAAACATTTAGTCAGTTAATCCATGTGTATTACATAATATAGCTCACTAAGATAAAGATTCCTACAAAAGACTACTTTACTGCCACAATACATGCCATTTTTATAACTGAAATGTTAAAGTGTTGGTCGTTCAGTTGTGGTCCATTCTTTGTGACTCCATGGACTGTAGCCCATCAGGCACCTCTGTCCATGGGATTCTTCAAGCAAGAATACTGGAGTGGGTAGTCATTCCCTTCTCCATCAGATCGTCCCAGCCCAGGAAGGAACATAAGTCTCCTTCATTGCAGGTGGATTCTTTACAATCTGAGCCACCAGGGAAGCCCATTATCATGCCTAGACAAGTGTTAATGACTACTTAGTATCTTCAGTATTCATGGTAAAGTTTTCCTTATGTGCTCTACTCAGTCGCTTCAGTCGTGTTGACTCGTTGCGACCCTATGGACTGTAGCTAGCCAGGTTCCTGTCCATGGGATTCTTCATGGAATAACACTGGAGTGAGTTCTTCTCAAGGGGATCTTCCCATTGCAGGAGGATTCCTTACCCACTAAGATACGTGGGAAGCCCAAAGTTTCCCTTGTGAGCCAAAATATAATCAAATTCATGAGGCTAGTTGAATCACTTGTCCCCCAAGTAATGTACTAAGGTCCAATGAAGGAGAGGGAGTCTTCTTTCTTCAGTCTCCAAATGTAGTATGCATCACACGCAAAACAGCCAAGAGATAATGCCAGTTTCAAGCATCTGGTGGAGGGATGAGCACAGTAATATAATATTGTAATAAAAGAGTTAAGTGTGATGTCAATACACTTCACTCAGTTCTTTCCCCACATGACCATTAATCCTCGCTAACACTGTTTTCCCTTGCATGGTGGTGCGTGTGGCTGCTCAGTTGTGTCCAACTCTTTGTGACCCCATGGACTGCATCCTGCCAGGCTTCTTTGTCCATGGGATTCTCCAGGCAAGAATATTGGAGTGGGTTGCCATTTCCTCCTCCAGGGGGATCTTCCTGACACAAGGATTAAACCTGTGTCTTTATTCTCTCATAAATGTTAATGTTTTCACCAATTCTGGATCCCATTTAGTCTCAGGCACTGCAGTTTTTCAATATGCCTACTAATTCTCTGTAAAATTCCCCCTCTCTTGCTCTCTCTGTTTCTCATGAGAAATGAATCCTTTGCTCTACAGAGTCATTCACATGCAGCATTTTGCTGATTTCATCTCATTGGCATCATTTAATACACTCCTCTGTCCCCAGCTTTTCCTGCAAATTGGAGTTTAGACCTTGTCTTCTGGTTCAGTCTTCTAATTTGGCAAGAATGGCTCAGAGGCAGTGTGGCATTCATCCACTGGGAGGGGAATACTGTATGGTTGTCCCTATTTTTGTAGAGCAAGCAGATACTGGTGCTCGTTGCCTACAGTGCTTGTGTCATTTGAGGTTGAAAATGGAGGCATTTTCATTCTATCTATGCTTCTTCATTTATTTGATGAAATTCTTCTCTGATGAGACACTTCCCTCATCCACTGTTTGGTAACCAGTGTTATAGTTCATGTGCCACACACAGGATAACGGTTGCATTATTTGCCTCTGCCTACCCAATTTCCAAATAATAAATCTATTTCTTGGCATTTAATCACAGTGACCATGAAGTATTTGTTCCATTAGAGCCACTATGAACCCCATATTTAATCACAGCTTATGTGTTTAAATCCATTTTTGTTGTTGTTCTTTAGTTCAGTCCAGTCGCTCAGTCGTGTCTGAATCTTTGCAATCCCATGGACTGCAGCATGCAGGCTTCCCTGTCCATCCCCAAATCCCAGAGCCTACTCAAACTCATGTCCATCAAATTGGTTACACCATTGAACCATCTCATCCTCTGTTGTCCCCTCCTCCTGCCTTCAATCTTTCCTAGCATCAGGGTCTTTTACAATGAGTCAGTTCTTTGCATCAGGTGACTAAAGTATTGGAGTTTCAGCTTTGGCATCACTCCTTCCAATGAATATTCAAGGCTGATTTCCTTTAGGATTAACTGGTTGCATCTCCTTGCAGACCAAGGGACTCTCAAGAGTCTTCTTCAACACTACAGTTCAGAAGCATCAATTCTTTGGCGCTCAGCTTTCTTTATGGTCAAACTGTCACATCCATACATGACTACTGGAAAAACCATAGTTTGACTAGACATACCTTTGTCAGCAAAGTAATGTCTCTGCTTTTTCATATGCTGTCTAGGTTGGTCATAGCTTTTCTTCCAAGGAGCAAGCATCTTTTAATTTCATGGCTGCAGTCACCATCTGCAGTGATTTTGGAGCCCAAGGAAATGAAGACTGTCACTGTTTACATTGTTTCCCCATCTACTTGCCATGAAGTGATGGCACCAGATGCCATGATCTTCATTTCATGAATGTTATTTTTTTTTTTTACTTATAACATCGTTCTTTTATTTTTAAAGAAGATTTCTAAATTTTAAGCCAACTTTTTCACTGTCCTCTTTCACTTTCATCAAGAGGCTCTTTAGTTCTTCTTTGCTTTCTGCCATAAGGGTGGTGTCATCTGCATATCTGAAGTTATTTCTGTTTCTCCCAGCAATCTTGATTCCAGCTTGTACTTCATCGAGCCCAGCATTTTCCATGATGTACTCTGCATACAAGTTAAATAAGCAAGGCAGCAATATACAGCCTTGATTTACTCCTTTCCCTATTTGAGACCAGTCTGTTGTTCCATGTCCAGTTCTAACTGTTGCTTCTTGACCTGCATACAGATTTCTCAAGAGTCAGATAAGGTGGTCTGGTATTCCCATTTCTTTAAGAATTTTCCACAGTTTGTGGTGATCCATACAGCCATCTTGTTGTTCTTATTGGCACTCAATTTGTTCCTGTGTGATGCAGACTCATAGTGTGAATCTGCCCACACAGGGGCAAGTGCAACGCCGGTGGTCAGTTAGCATGGGTTGAAGTATATCCAAAGAACTGAATGAGGTGTACTGACATCACACTTGACTGTTTTATTACAACATTATATTACTGTGCTCATCCCTCCACCAGATGTTTGAAACTGGCATTATCCCCTTGGCTCTCTTGGGTGTGATGCATACTACATTTGGAGACTGAAGAATGAAGACACCCTCTCCTTCACTGGAATTTAGTACCTTACTTGGGGGACAAGTGACTCAACTAGGCTCATGAACTTGATTCTCTTTTTGTCTTACAAAAGTCCTTTCCCCACATGACCATTAATTCTCGCTCACAGTGTTTTCTCTGTGCTCATATGTGCCATCATCTGCTGTTGCTCTAGTTTCTGGAACCTTGCATGGCTCACATTTCCCCTTTCGCTGACATACTTCTCTCCTCCATCTCACTGTACCAGCACCCTTGTGAAAGTCGTCTATCAGTCAATCTCCAATGGCTTCTTTACTCAGCTTCCTCCCCTCAATGGTTTTTCAAATCATGGCTGTGTACTTTGAGGACAGAGGATTTGGGCCTTGATCACATCAAAGACCCTTTAGTAGCTAGCCTCCTTTTCTCCAAAGTTTGGTTTTCTGAGTACTAACCTAGAGCAAAAGACCTAGCTCTCCTGTGTCCTTGTGAAATGAGCTTCACAAGAAACCACCAGGACATCATGAAGCATACAGAGTCTAGGATGTGTAAAACATTTGTACCCATGGTTGCTTGAGTACGGGCTGCTACCTGAGAAGTGCTGAATAAAATGTAGGGGATTAGACAACCCCTTGAACTTATCTCATTACCGTGAGGGATCACAGTAATCTTTACATGGGAAGTGCTGGGACATATGCAGGAATTGTTTGGCCATCATGTTAACGCATGAGCTTTCCTGCTGACTCAGACAATAAAGAAGCTGTTTGCAATGTGGGAGACCCAGCTCTGATCCCTGGGTCTGGAAGATCCCCAGGAGAAGGGAATGCCACCCACTCCAGTGTACTTGCCTGGAGAATTTCACAGAGGAGCCTAGCGGGCTACAGTCCATGGTGTTGCAAAGAGTTGGACACAACAGAGAGACTAAGCACACACACATGTTAAGTATAGAGATATTTTTCCACTTTTTAACCTCCAAAGACTACTTTTTGGTTATGCTGCTCCAGCACTCAGCTACTGGACAGTTCAGTTCTAGCTGAGGATTTCTCATCAAAATATTCAGTATCAGTTTTGAGTAATGGTATAAAATGAACCAGGATGAGTGAAATGATCCTTGTTTTTGGAGTTCTTCACATTCCCATATTATAATTGTTTGTCAAAATGTCTGTTAGCAGCAGGATTGCAAGTGTCTACTTTCATTTTGTAGCTCTTTATTTACCTAGCATTGGAAACGGTGAATGATCAACTCTCCAGAGTGTGATGTGAACAATGGGGCTGCCTTAGAATAGAGATACGTTTTTTCCTGTTTAACTTTAAAATTAAGCTATTTTTGAGTTGGCTTCTCCCATGTTTGAATATCAAGCATTTCATCCCTGACTGACGTGGCTCTCCTACACTTTCTCTAATAATGGTGGGCAGTCTGCGTGAAAATGTCAAAGCTGTTAACTGACTTATAATTCCAGAGTCTGTGGTTCTTTGTGCCCTCCTTGTATCCTTGCAACTTGCACCCCAGGATGTAGCTGTAGAAGTGGATTCAAACAAGGCCTGACAGCAAGAGAAAGCTTTTACTCAGATCAGACACAAGGCCCCTTCAATGCTGTTTCTATGGGAGATGATGCATCCTGATTTTGTTGTTGCCATGGTAACTCATGCACTTGACCCAATCTTGTTCAGACTTAATACACCAAAGGCAGCTTTTCCTCAGCTGCCAGTATCATCTCCTTTTTCAGTTCAGAATGAGAAAATAGAACCAATAGAATTATTTACCCAAAGATATTCATTGCCCTATAAGTTATTTGGTACAAAAATTGGGAAAGGATTGCTTCTAGAATTTTTATTTTTGTTAGCAGATGTGCACGCACAGATCATTTGATTAATGGGCATTTAGAGGATGGAGCATGCCAACTGCTCCCCAAACTTTTGGAGGTGCATCCAGGTCATATATTATTCATGATTAGAAGGGACTAAAATGAGGATAGCTATTGCTTATTGAGTGCTTTCATTCTACCAAGCTCTATTCATTGTCCTTTATAGGTAGCTTGACTAGCACTAGCCTATCATTGAATGTTTAATAAGCCTAAAATAATAAATGCCTGAGATAATGATGCATGGATCACAACAGATAGGAATAGAGAACAGACAACCTGATAAGGAAGAAATGGTTTTTCAAAGATATTTTAGTTTATATTTCTGTTACTAAGAGTAGATTTAATCATCTTTTTATATATTTAAGGGTCATTTGTATGTCTTTTTCAAAAATATTTGTTCATAGAATGTACTGCCTATGTTTTCCTCTAAGAGCGTTATAGTTTTTGGCATTACATTTAAGTCTGTAAGCCATTTTGAGTTTATTTTTGTGCATGGTGTTAAGAAATGTTCTAGTTTCATTTGTTAACATGTCCAGTTTTCCCAGCACCATTCATTGAAGAGGCAGCTTTTTTCCATTGTTTACTCTTGCCTCCTTTGTCAAAGACAAGGTGCCCATAGGTGCTTGAGTTTATCTCTGGGCTTTCTATCTTGTTCCATTGGCCTATATTTCTGTCTTTGTGCCAGAACCATACTGTCCTGACGACTGCAGCTTTGCAGTATACTCTGTAATCAGGAAGATCAATTTCTCCAGTTCCATTTTTTCCCTCAAGATTGCTTCAGTTATTCTGGGTCTTTGAGTTTCTATATATATCACAACAAGTTCCTCTTTGACACACCTCCTAGAATAATCCAAATAAAAACAAAAATAAACAAATGGGACCTCATTAAACTTAAAAGCTTTTGCACAGCAAAGGAAACAATAAATAAGATTAAAAGACAACCCTCAGAATGGGAGAAAATAATTGTAAATGAAGCAACTGACAAAAGTTTAATCTCCAAAATATACAGGCAGCTCATACAGCTAAAAATCAGAAAAATAAACAGCCTGATCAAAAAATGGGCAGAAGACCTAAAAAGACATTTTTCAAAATAAGACATACAGATAGACAATAAAGACATAAAAAGATGTTCCACATCACTCATTATTAGAGAAATACAAATCAAAACTACAATGAGGTATCATCCCACACCAATCACAATGGCCATCATCAAAGAAACTACAGACAATACACGCTGGAGAGGATGTGGAGAAAAGGGAACCCAACTGCACTGTTGGTGGGAATGTAAATTGGTACAGCTACTATGGAGAATAGTATGGAGATTCTATAACAAACTAGGACTAAAACTGCCATGCACGTGCATGTGTGCTAAATCACTTCAGTCTTGTCCAACTCTTTGTGACACTATGTACTATAGCCCCTCAGGCTCCGCTGTCCATGGGATTCCTGAGGCAAGAATACTGAAGTGGGTTGCCATGCCCTCCTCCAGGGGATTTTCTCAACCCAGAGATCAAACCTCCCTTACATCTCTTGCATTAGCAGGCAGGTTATTTATCACTAGTATCAACTGGGAAGCCCCCGAACTACCATATGACCCAGCAATCCTACTAATGGGAATATACACTGAGGAAACCACAATTCTAAAAGACACATGCACCCAGTGTTCATTGCAGCACTATTTACAATAGCTGGCACATAGAAACAACCTAGATTTCCATCAGCAGATGAACGGATAAGGAAGTTGTGGTACATATACACAATGGAATATTACTCAGATGTAAGAAGGAATGCATCTGTGTCAATTCTAATGAGGTGGACAAAACTGGAACCTATTATACAGAGCAAAGCAAATCAGAAAGAGGCAGACAAATATTGTATATTAACACATATATATGGAATTTAGAAAGACAGTAATGATGATCCACATGCAGGGCCACAAAGGAGACACAGATGTCAAGAACAGATTTTTGGACTCAGTGGGAGAAGGCAAGAGTGGGATGATTTGAGAGAATAGCATTGAAACATGTACATTACCATATGTTAAATAGATGACCAGTGCAAGTTCAATGCATGAAGCAGGGCACTCAAAGCCGGTGCTCTGGGACAATCCAGATGATAGGGTGGGGAGGAAGGTAGGAGGGAGATTCAGGATTTGGGGGGACACATGTATATCTGTGGCCGATTCATGATGATATATGGCAAAAACCATCACAATATTGTAGTGTAATTATCCTCCAATTAAAATAAATAAATTTTTAAAAAAAGAAATGCCAGGCTGAATGAAGCTCAAGCTGGAGCTACTGAGTACACTTTCAAGAGTTCTAGGGGAAATACCAAATATCAATAACTTCAGATATGCAGAGGACACCACTCTAACGGCAGAAAGCAAAGAGGAACTAATCTCTTGATGAAGGTGAAAGAGGAAAGTGAAGAAGCAGGCTTAAAACTCAGCATTCAAAAAGCTAAGATCTTGGCATCAGGTCCCATCTCTTCATGGCAAATAGATGGGGAAACAATGAAAACTAAGACAGACTTTATTTTCTTGGGCTCCAAAATCACTGCATATGGTGACTGCAGTCATGAAATTAAAAGACGCTTGCTCCTTGGAAGAAAAGCTATGACAAACCTAGACAGCATATTAAAAAGCAGAGACATCACTTTGCTGACAAAGGTCCATCTAGTCAAAGCTACGGTTTTTCCAGTAGTCATATATGAATGTGTGTTGGACCATAAAGAAGGCTGAGGTCTGAAGAATTGATGCTTTCAAACTGTGGTGCTGGAGAAGACTCTTGGACTGCAGGGAGATCAAACCTTTCCCTTGGACTGCAAGGAGATCAAACCTGTCAATCCTAAAGGAAATCAACCCTGCATATTAATTGGAAGAACTGGTGCTGAAGCTGAAGTTCCAACACTTTGGGCACCTAATGTGAAGAGCTGACTCATTCGAAAAGACCTTGATGCTGGGAAAGATTGAGGGCAGGAGGAGAAGGGGCAACAGGGGATGAGATGGTTGGATGGCATCATCGACTCAATGGACATGAGTTTGAGCAAACTCCAGGAGATAGTGAAGAACAGGGAAGCCTGGTGTGCTGAAGTCCATGGGGTTGCAAAGAGTCCGACATGACTGACTGAACAGCAATGATGACTGATTCCTCTTGATGTATGGCAGAGATCACCACAGCATTGTAAGGCAATTATCCTCTAATTAAAAAAAAATAGAATTTTGTTCAGTTCTTTTGCCATTTTATGTAATGGAGTTATGGTCTTTTAAATTTGACCTTAAATAGTACATTTATTTAGTATATTATTTCTTAATTTTTAATATATTTTGAAAATATTTTCCCCAAGTTGATCATTGAATTTTGTTTGTATCTTTTTGTTTTTTTTGCTTTGCTATACCAAAATGTTTCTTCTTTACTTGTAGGTAGGTCACCTATTAATTTTCCCCTTGATCATGTTTGAATTTTGATTCTTTGATAGAGGTCTTTTCCACATTTTTAGGTTATTACAGAATCTACTTGTATTATTTTCTAATAGTAAGAGTTTCCTTTATTACATAGATCTTTAATTTTTTAGATTATTCTTTTTATGATATGAATTAAATTATGATATTAATTAATTATGATATATTATATATTATGTTAAATTATGAATTAATTATGATATGAATTAAAGATTTTATATTTAATCAAATGGCTGTCCAGTTGTCCAAAAGGCATTTATTAAATGTTTATCTTTCCCCAGTCATACATGATGTCACTGTTACTATGCAGTAAGTTTCAATATGTACATGGATGTGTTTCAAAACTTTTATTCTATTTCACTAGTTTGTTCATTCAAGTGCCAGAACTATATGGTTTTAATTATTGAGAATTTATAGTATCTTTTATTTCTGATTAGGTTAGAATCCCCTCATTGCTATTTTTCATAGTGTGTTGTATCTGTTCTTTCATGTTTTCTTTTTCTGCAGAGGAAATTTTGAATCAATTTGTCTTTCTCTAGGAAGAACAATAACAGTAACTTTTTGGTATTTTTAAAATTAATAATGCATTACATTTGTGAACTTATAACTAGTTCCCATCTTCCCATCCAAGACCCAAAGTTGTTTTTCCTACTTTTTATGGATTTCCTGAAGTCTTTAATCTTGTCCTTAAATAGCTTTTCCACATTATAAGTTTATTCCTAAGAACACTATTTTATTTTTTGCTATTACAAATAAGAATCTCTTTTCCATTTTATCTTGTTTCTGGTTATTGTTTTTATATACATATAAAGTCATTGATTTTGTATATTAATTTACCAAAACTTTATTGTTTTAGTTTTATCACTAAACTTCTCAACTTGTCCAAGTAAATATTATAATCTACTGAGTTTCCTTTTTTTTTCAGTTATGATATATACAATCATGTTGGCTAATAGCTCCACTACAAATTTGAATAATCAAGAGTGTGGGTAACTTTTCTTGTTCTTGACTTTAGCAGGAATGCCTCTTGTGTTTCCCATTAGGAATTTTAATATTTATTTTATATTGATTTACATATATAGTGGACACTTGCTTTGTGTGTGTGTGTGCATCCTAAATTTCTATATATACTCACAAATACATATACATAAAGTATATACAGAAAGTGGCCCTGAGTTCTTATTTTGTTTTTTGTTTTGTTTTGATATTTTTTTGGGGGGGATGAATGTTGAATTTCACTGAGTTCCTTTTAAGGCTATCTGGAGATTTTTATGTGATATATCCGCTTAGGTCTATCATAAGGTGTATTATATTAATGGATTTCCTAATTATTGAATCATCCCTGGTTGCCTACACTAAATCCTACTTGATCATGGTGTTAGAGTCTGTCCACTGATATTAAATTTAAGAGAATTTAATCAAGATGCATAACTGACATTGTTGTATAGCTTTCTGTTATTATACTGTCTTTATCAGGTTTGGTATCAATATTATTTCATAAAAAATAACTTGAATTTACTTTTATTGTCGCTATTTTGGAATATTTTGTGTAGTACTATGAGTGCTTTTATAGCCTTGCATTTAAGTTGAAAGTTCTGGTAAAATTCTCCTGTGAAAATTTTAAGGCTTAGTGTTTTTCTGTGAGGTATGTGTTTACTAAATCTCCATATTTCTTTTATGGAAATTGATTTCCTTAATGTCTCCATCACAATTGGAGTAATTTTGACAACTTATTGTTTTCCTAATAAATAATATTTATCATTTAGGTTTTTAGCTTATTGTGCAAAGAAGTCATTGCTAATTATGTTTAGTATTTTTCTGTTTTAATACTTATTTTCATCTTTTGATTTATTGTGTATATCTGTGTTTTCTACTTATATATTATCACATTAACTTGTTGTTGATTCCTTATTGTTAATTTATTTTGAAAACAGTATTCTGATCTATTTACTTCTACTAGTTTTCCATTTCTTTTATTTTTACCATTGTTTCCTTGTGTTTTCTTTTGGTTTATTTTGTTGTTTTTTGTTTACATTTAAGAGTTGAAGTTTTAACTCAATTTTATTTTAAAATTTTATTGATGTAAATTTTTGTAGTTAATATAAATATTAAATTTCCTCCTAAAAATTAAATATTAATTTCCCTCTATAAATATATAGAGTTATATTTAAATAACTCTAAAATATATCCCACATATTATGATACGTGTGTTTCTAATATCATTATTGGTTTGTATTTTTGCTTTCTTTCTTCTTTTTTTTTTTTTGGCAGGGGAGGGGGTTGGCTATGCTACGTGGCTCACAGGATCTTTGTTCCCTACCAGGGAATGAACACATGTTCTTGGCAGTGAAAGCACAGAGCCCTAACCACTGGACCACCAGGAAATTCCCTGTATTTCTCTTTTCACTCAAGAGCTTTTAAGAAAGTTTTATGGGCCCAGCATGCTTCCTTTGTGCACCTCTGCCATCCTTAACAGATTTTTTAAATTTTCTGATGTAAAGACTTTTAGAAAAATGTTTACTTTCATTGTACTATGATTAAAAAAAAGAATGCCAGCTGGGTTGTTTTTTTGTTTTTTTTTTAATAATTTTTTTTTTTTTAGTTTTTTATTTTTTAAATTTTAAAATCTTTAATTCTTACATGCATTCCCAAACATGAACCCCCTCCCACCTCCCCTCATAACAATCCCCATATGCTAGAATGTCATTCTCCCAAATCATCCCACCCTCTCCCTCTCCCTCTGAGTCCAAAAGTCCGTTATATTGTGTCTCTTTGTCTTGCATACAGGGTCGTCATTGCCATCTTCCTAAAATGTTTTTCTTTCTGGCTTACTTCCCTCTGTATAATCGGCTCCAGTTTCATCCATCTCATCAGAACTGATTCAGATGAATTCTTTTAATGGCTGAGTAATACTCCATTGTGTATATGTACCACAGCTTTCTTATCCATTCATCTGCTGATGGACATCTAGGTTGTTTCCATGTCCTGGCTATTATAAACAGTGCTGCGATGAACATTGGGGTACATGTGTCTTTCAATTCTGGTTTCCTCGGTGTATGCCCAGCAGTGGGATTGCTGGGTCATAAGGTAGTTCTATTTGCAATTTTTAAGGAATCTCCACACTGTTCTCCATAGTGGCTGTACTAGTTTGCATTCCCACCAACAGTGTAGGAGGGTTCCCTTTCTCCACACCCTCTCCAGCATTTATTGTGGTTTTGATTTGCATTTCTCTAATAATGAGTGATGTTGAGCATCTTTCATGTGTTTGTTAGCCATCCGTATGTCTTCTCTGGAGTTGAGCTGCAGAAGTTGCTTGTATATTTTGAGATTAGTTGTTTGTCAGTTGCTTCATTTGCTATTATTTTCTCCCATTCAGAAGGCTGTCTTTTCACCTTGCTTATATTTTCCTTTGTTGTGCGGAAGCTTTTAATTTTAATTAGATCCCATTTGTTTATTTTTGCTTTATTTCCAGAATTCTGGGAGGTGGATCATAGAGGATCCTGCTGTGATTTATGTCTGAGAGTGTTTTGCCTATGTTCTCCTCTAGGAGTTTTATAGTTTCTGATCTTACATTTAGATCTTTAATCCATTTTGAGTTTATTTTGTGTGCGGTGTTAGAAAGTGATCTAGTTTCATTCTTTTACAAGTGGTTGACCAGTTTTCCCAGCACCACTTGTTAAAGAGATTGTCTTTACTCCATTGTATATTCTTGCCTCCTTTGTCAAAGATAAGGTGTCCATATGTGTGGATTTATCTCTGGGCTTTCTATTTTGTTCCATTGATCTATATGTCTGTCTTTGTGCCAGTACCATACTGTCTTGATGACTGTGGCTTTGTAGTAGAGCCTGAAGTCAGGCAAGTTGATTCCTCCAGTTCCATTCTTCTTCTCAAGATTGCTTTGGCTATTCGAGGTTTTTTGTATTTCCATACAAATCTTGAAATTATTTGTTCTAGTTCTTGATGATACTTTCTTTGTGATCTGGCACAAAATAAAGTTTTATTAATACTCATCATGTGCGAGGGAAGATATTTTTCTATTGTCTAGCTGTAATGTTTGATATATATCTAGAAGATCTAACTTATTGATTATGTAGAATGAGGTCCAGTTTTTTCTAAGCAGGCTTTTTGTGGACCACCTTGGGAGGATGGAAAGAGAATCATTAACACATAGGAATAGGGAAGGGTGCTTTCATCTGGACACTGGTACACAGCCAGAGACATAGATTCTATTAACAATCATAAGCATTCATTTACTCAATAAATACTCAAAATGCTCTCTCTGACAAGCCATTTTTCATTTAATTCAGGTTTCTGGGCACAGGCAGGTCTAAACACAGCTGAAATCCCCGTCAGTCTTTCAGTATCTTCTTAGCACTTAGTACTCTTCTGGTCATGTTCAATTCTTATTTTCTTTAGTGCCGCCGTGCATGCTAAGTCATTTCACTCGTCTCTAACTCTTTGTGACCTTATGGACTGTGGCCCGCTAGGCTCCTCTGTCCATGGGATTCTCCAGGCAAGAATACTGAAGTGGGTTGCCATGCCCTCCTCCAGGGGATCTTCCCAACCCAGGGATCCAACCCATGCCTCTTATGACTCCCGCATTCACAGGTGGGTTCTTTTTACCACTAGTGCCACCTGGGAAGCCCATTTCCTTTAGTTGCTGCTTCTGCTGCTAAATCACTTCAGTTGTGTCCGACTCTGTGCGACCCCATAGACGGCAGCCCACCAGGCTCCCCCATCTCTGGGATTCTCCAGGCAAGAACACTGGAGTGGGTTGCCATTTCCTTCTCCAATGCATGAAAGTGAAAAGTGAAAGTGAATTTGCTCAGTCATGTCCGACTCTTAGCGACCTCATGGACTGCAGCCTACCAGGCTCCTCCATCCATGGGATTTTCCAGGCAAGAGTACTGGAATGGGTTGCCATTGCCTTCTCCGATTTTCTTTAGTATCTCCCCACTAAAATATAAATTCTACAGGGGCACAGATTTTTGCCCATTTTTTTTTCCTATTTTATCTATATTATCCAGAATCCTGCCAGTCACATGGTACATTCTAAATAAACATTTGCTACATACTGTATGAATGATACCAACCCCATGACTTCCGAGAATAAAACATCTGGTGTAGGGCAGGCACAGTAATACATATTGATAAGAAAATAAATAAATATGATGTCACCACACTTCATTACATCATTCAATATTCAACATGTATTTAATAAGCATGTGTTTGTTGGAGCCCCTGTGTTAGCCACCGTGAATGTAGACATGAACATAGTACAGTCCCTGATCGCTACTAGTATGGATGTAGTAGGAATATTTCCATTATGAACTGAGCATTAGATTGTTATGAGTTAGCTTCAGTAACAACAACAACAAATCCAAAACAAATCAACAACAATGAAAAAACAACTTAAACCAATGGTTCTAAACTCTTGAAGAACCATAGAATCACTTGGGAAGTTTTTCAAAAAGACAAACTTCTTCCAAAATGGTAAAATCCTTATAGAGGGGAATTTGGGAATACTCCAGTGTTCTTGCCTGGAGAATCTCAGGGACGGCAGAGCCTGGTGGGCTGCTGTCTATGGGGTCGTGCAGAGTTGGACACAGCTGAAGTGACTTAGCAGCAGCAGCAGCACATATGTAGATACTGAGAGCCAACTCATTGGAAAAGACCCTGAAGCTGGGAAAGGTTGAATGCAAAAGAAGGGGATGGCAGAGGATGAGCTGGTTAGAAAGCATCACTGACTCAATGGACATGAATTTGAGCAAATCCTGGAGACGGTGAAGGACAGGGAAGCCTGGCATGTTGCAGTCCATGGGGTCGCAAAGAGTCAGACATGACTTAGTGACTGAACAGCAACAAAGCTGTTGCTGTTAACCCATAAATCCCAATTCTCTGTTGACTCATAAATCCCAGTTATCCAAATCACGAAGACACTGGGGAAATATGAAAATGTTATTGATTGCAATAATATATGTTACAGTAAAAACTAGAATAATTCAATGTCCATGAATAGAGGACTTGAAAAACAAAGTAATTGAATATTATGAAGGTATAAAAAGGGATGATGGGGGGGACCTTTGAGATGGTGAAGGCATAAAATGTGGAGATCACATTCCACCCCACAAATATATCAAATATATATCTGTATGTGGAACAACTCCTACAGAACACCTACTACACACAGGCAAAAGACCTCAGACTTCAAAAAGGCAGGGTAATCTCCACATAACAGGGTAGGGCAAAAGAAATAAGAAAAAAGAGAAACCAACGAATCAGAATGGGACCTGAGCCTCTGGGAGGGAGCTATGAAGGAGGAAAAGTTTCCACACACTGGGAAACCCCTCACTGGTTGGGACAGAGGGGAGCTTCGGAGCCTCAAAGGAGATCACAGCAACAGGTATGCAGAGGGCAGAATGGATAGAATTTTATACAGAGATTGGTGCCAACCAGCACCCCACAGCCTGAAATGCTTGTCTATGTGCCCAACAGGGTAGGTGGGGGCTGGATGTTGAGGCTCAGCTTCAGAGGTCAGATCCCAGGGAAAGGACTGGGTTTGACTGCTGCAAAGACAGGTTAGTGCAATGTGGCTGAAAGAGTCTAAAGGGAAGCCTGTGCTTGCCAGAGAGGCAAGAGACCAGTATTGCAGGATGTGCAAGGAGAAGGGGTTCTAGCCAAGATGCTTCTGACTCCAATCACTGACAAAGAGCAGGGCACCACCTTTGTGAGCTCCAGGGGCTGTACAAGCAGCAGCTGCTATCTCTGATCCCAGAGGTGATTGCAATGGCTGCTGCCACAGCCAGCAAGCTGTGAGAAGGCCCAGGTTACTGCCCACACCTTCCTGGGAGCCTGTGCAACCTGGCACTGGCAAGGGTCCTGTGATCCAGGGCCAACTTCCCAGGAGAACACATAGCCTAATTCAGGCTGTAGCAACTTTCTGCCAACCTCTGCTGCCACAGGCACTCCCTATACATCCCAATTGTGATTGCCATATCCTTCATTCTCCATGGCCTGAGTAAGTGAGCCTTAATCAGCCGCTACCCCACTCCAGTACTCTCGCCTGGAAAATCCCATGGATAGAGGAGCCTGGTAGGCTGCAGTCCATGGGGTCACTAAGAGTCAGACACGACTGACTGATTTCACTTTCACTTTTCATTTTCACACATTGGAGAAGGAAATGGCAACCCACTCCAGTGTTCTTGCCTGGAGAATCCCAGGGATGGGGAGCCTGGTGGGCTGCCATCTATGGGGTCGCACAGAGTCAGACACAACTGAAGTGGCTTAGCAATCAGCCGCTGCTTTCACCCCTTCTTGTCCTGGCGGGGAACAGAAAGGGGGCAGAGACAGGGCTAGAGGCCAGTCTAAATCAAAGCTGAGCTCCAGGGGCTATGTGACCAAAGAAGAGGAAGGGAATTCTCTTGTGCAGCTGCAGGAGCAGTGGATTGGTAAACCCTGCAATTGGCTTGGTAAACCCTGCATCTGTGGAATATCTGAATAAACAATAAGTGTTCCCCCGTATTTGAGGATGTTGACTTTGGGGGCAATTGTGGACTTTGGAAGCAAGTACAAGCTGGAGTAAAACCAGATCAGAGTTTGAGCTGACCCCACAGTGCCCAAAGCAGGTCCAGAGACCTCCCTAGAAATATTGGAGGGCTTCCTGGGTAGACAGATTGATTGGTGCTCACTGTAAGGGTAAGGACACTGAGAGCTGAGACCACAGGAAAATATTCTTCTTACTACTACTGTCTCTCTATACATAACTTTTTCTTTTAATTTTTTGTTTTCTTATACTGCTGTTCTTTTTATTATTTTTTTAATTTTTATCTTTATTTACATTTTCTTTCTGTGCTTTATTTATGTTTTTTTTCTATTTTCCTATTTCTACTGTACTTTATATTGCATTTTTTCCATGTTTTTGGTTTTTTCCTTCATTTTATTTTGTTTCTACCTTACTTTTAATTATATTTTATATTTTTACTTTACTTCTTTGTGTTTTGTATTTTTCCTTTGGTTTGCACCTCTCTTTTGTTTATACATTTTTTTCCTTTTGCTCATATTTGTGTGTTTGTTTTATACATTCTTTGCTTATTTTTAGTTTGCTTTCTGCATTTGATTTGCTCATGGTTTTGTGTTTTTCCTAGTTTAGTTTTCAATGTTGGTTTTCATTTATAAGTTTGTTTACTGGTTTGATGGCTCTCTTCCTTTGCATTTATTCTTTTTTCTCTTCTTATCTTTTTGTGAGTATATGTGTTTCTGTCTGTTTCGTTCTCCTTTTACCATTTGTATTAGGGTTTTGTCTGTCTACTTTTTTGTTGCTTGTTTTTCTACTTTCTTCTCTTTTCCCTTTCCTCTTTTTTAACTTTTCTTCTGTACTGTGTGGCTTGGGGGTGTCTTGGTGCTCCAGCCAGGGATCGGGTCTGAGCCTAAGAGGTGGGGCATCTGAGTCCAGGACGTTAGAACACCACAGAGCCCTGATCCCAGAGAATATTAATAAGTGAGAGCTCTCCCTGAAACCACCATGTTAACATTAAAACCTAGCTCCACCCAATGGCCAGAAAGTTCCAGTCCTGGATGCCTTATACCAAACAACTAGCAAAAGAGGAACACAATCCCACCCATTAGCACACAGGCTGCCTAAAGTCATACTAAACTCACAGACAACCAGAAACCAACACCAAATGTGGCACTGCCCATCAGAGGGAAAAGATCCAGCTCCACCCACAAAAACACAGGCACTAGTCCCTCCTACCAGGAAGCCTACACAAGGCATTCCTCCATACCACCTACTGAGAGCAGACACCAAATGTAAGAGGAACTATGACCCTGTAGCCTGCAGAAAGGTGAGTGTAAACATAGTAAGTTAAACAAAATGTGAAGACAGAGAAATATGTGGTAGATGGAGTAAGGTAAAAATCCACAAAACCAAACAAATGAAGAGGAAATAGGCTATCTTCCTGAAAAAGAATTGAGAGTAATGATACTAAAGATAATCTTAAATCTGAGAAATAGAATGGAAGCAGGGATCAAAAAGATACAAGCAATGTTTCAAAAGGACCTAGAGTAACTAAAGAACAGATAATCAGCAATGAATAACACAGTAGCTGAATAAAAAAGCCACTCAGTTCAGTTCAGTAGCTCAGTCGTGTCTGACTCTTTTGTGACCCCATGAATCACAGCACACCAGGCCTCCCTGTCCATCACCGACTCCCGGAGTTCACTCAGACTCACGTCCATCGAGTCCGTGATGCCATCCAGCCACCTCATCCTCTGTCGTCCCCTTCTCCTCCTGCCCCCAATCCCTCCCAGCATCAGAGTCTTTTCCAATGAGTCAACTCTTTGCATGAGGTGGCCAAAGTACTGGAGTTTCAGCTTCAGCATCATTCCTTCCAAAGAAATCCCAGGGCTTATCTCCTTCAGAATGGACTGGTTGGATCTCCTTGCAGTCCAAGGGACTCTCAAGAGTCTTCTCCAACACCACAGTTCAAAAGCATCAATTCTAAAAAAGACACTAGAGGGAAACAATAGCAGAGTAACTGAGGCAGAAAAGATAAGTGAGCTGGAAGATAGAATGGTGGAAATAACTGAAGCAGAGCAGAAAAAAGAAAAAACAATAAAAAGAAATCAGGACAGTCTCAGAGACCTCAGGTACAACATTCCACATCAATATTTGAATGATAGTGGTCCCAGAAGAAGAAGAGAAAAAGAAAGAGTATGAAAATATATTTTAGGAGATTGGAGTCAAAAAATTCCCTAACAAGGGAAAGGAAATAGCCCCCAGGTCCAGGAAGCACAGAGTCCCATATTAAAAAAACCCAAGGAACACGCCATGACGTATACTAATCAAACTTAAAAAAAAATTAAACACAAAGAAAAATATCAAAAGCAGCAAGGGAAAGCAGCAAATAACATAGAAGGGAGTCCTCATATGATTAACAGCTGATTTTTCACCAGAAATTCTGCAGGTGAGAAGGGAGTAGGAAGATGTATTTAAAGTGATGAAAGGAAAACACCTACAGCCAAGAAAAATTATCTTACCCAGCAAGTATCTCATTCAGATTCAACAAAGAAATTAACAGCTTTACAGACGAGCAAAAGTTAAGAGAATTCAAGACCAACAAACTAGCATTATAGCAAATGTTAAAGGAATTTCTTTAGGCAAGAAACACAAAGGATGGAAAAGACCTACAAAAAAAAAAAAAAGAAAGAAAGAAAGAAAATGCCCAAGTCAATAAAGTAAATGGTAATATGATTATTTATTGTTGCTGTTGTTCAGTCACTCAGTCGTGTCTGACTTTGTGACCCAATGGGCTGCAGCAAGACAGGCTTCTCTGTCCTTCACCATCTCCCGGACTTTGCTCAAATTAGTGTCCATTGAGTCAGTGATGCCATCCAACTATCTCATCCTCTGTCACCCCCTTCTCCTCCTTCCTCATTCTTATCCAGCTTCAGGGTCTTTTCAAATGAGTCAGCTCTTCGTGTCAGGTGGGCAAAATATTGGCACTTCAACTACACAATCAGTCCTTCCAATGATTATTTGGAGTTGATTTCACTCAGGATTGAACAGTTTGATCTCCTTGAAGTCCAAGGGACTCTCAAGAGTCTTCTCCAACACCACAGTTCAAAAGCATCAATTCTTTGGGCCTCAGCCTTCTTTATGGTACAACTCTCACATCCATATATGACTATTGGAAAAACCATAGTTTTGATTTATGGACCTTTGTCAGCAAATTTATGTCTCTGCTTTTTAATATGCTGTCTAGGTTGGTCATAGCTTTTCTTCCAAGAAGCAAGCATCTTTTAATTTCATGGCTGCAGTCACCATCTGCAGTGATTTTGGAAACCAAGAAAATAAAGTCTGTCTCTGTTTCTATTGTTTTCCCATCTATTTGCCAAGAAGTGATGGGACCAGATGCCATGATCTTCATTTTTTGAATGTTGAGTTTTAAGTCAAATTTTTCACTCTTCTCTTTCACTCCCATCAAGAGGCTCTTTATTTCCTCTTTGTTTTCTGCCATAAGGGTGGTGTCATATTCCTATCTGAGGTGACTGGTATTTCTCCAGGCAATCTTGATTCCAGTTTGTGCTTCATCCAGCCTGGCATTTTGCATGATGTACTCTTCATATAAGTTAAATAAGCAGGGTGACAGTATACAGCCTTGCCGTACTCCTTTCACAATTTGGAACCAGTCTGTTGTTCCATGTCCAGTTCTAACTGTTGCTTCTTGACCTGCATATAGATTTCTCAGGAGGTAGGTAAGGTGGTCTGGTGTTCCCATCTCTTTTAGAATTTTCCAGGGGTGGTCCTAAGATGGCGGAGGAATAGGAAGGGGAGACCACTTTCTCCCCCACAAATTCATCGAAAGATCATTTGAACCCTGAGCAAATTCCACAAAACCACTTCTGAATGCTGGCAGAGGACACCAGGCACCCAAAAAGGCAAAAGGAGGTGGAACAAAATATGAAAGATAAAAAGAGAGACAAAAGAGTGAGGGATGGAGACCCGTCCCAGGGAGGGAGTCGTGAAGGGGGAGAAGTTTCTAAACACCAGGAAACCCTCTCACTGGTTAGTCTGTGGGGAGGTTCAGACTCTCAGAGGGAAACATAACCGGGAGGAAAAAAACCCCACAGATTATGCGCCTAACCACAACTCCCAGCAGAGAAGTAGCCCAGATGCTCGGTCTGCCACCAGCAAGTGGGGACTGAACAGGGTGCATTGCTTAGGATAAGGACCTGGCCTGAATGCCCTGAGGACAATCTGAAAGAGCTAACGTGAGATAGCAACCCAAACTGTGGGATAGCCAGAGAGAGAGAGGAAAAAAAAAGGAGAGAGAGAGGGAGAACTTTCCCACAAAAAGCTCTAAGGCACAACCTGGCCCACTCACAGAACAAAGGACTGAGTGAGTACCAGAAGAGAGCTAGCCAGCTGCGGACTGGCCCATCCCCTGCCGGAGGCAGACTAGAACTGGAGGAATCAACCTGCTTGACTTCAGGTTGTACTTGCTTTGTACTACAAAGCTACAGTCATCAAGATAGTATGGTACTGGCACAAAGACTGAAATATAGATCAATGGAACAAAATAGAAACCCCAGAGAAAAATCCACACAAATATGGATACCTCATCTTTGACAAAGGAGGCAAGAATATACAATGGAGAAAGGACAATCTCTTTAAGAAGTGGTGCTGGGAAAACTGGTCAAGCACTTGTAAAGGAATGAAACTAGAACACTTTCTAACACCATACACAAAAATAAACTCAAAATGGATTAAAGATCTAAATGTAAGACCAGAAACTATAAAACTCATAGAGGAAAATATAGGCAAAACACTCTCTGACATAAATCACAGCAGGATCCTCTATGACCTATCTCCCAGAGTAATGGAATAAAAGCAAAAATAAACAAATAGGACCTAATTAAACTTAAAAGCATTTGCACAATGAGGGAAACGATAAGCAAAGTGAAAAGACAGTCTTCAGAATGGGAGAAAATAATAGCAAACAAAGCAACTGAAAAAGAATTAATCTCAAAAATATACAAGCAACTCCTGCAGCTCAATTCCAGAAAAATAAATGACACAATCAAGAAATGGGCCAAAGAACTAAATAGACATTTCTCCAAAGAAAAAATACAAATGGCTAACAAACACATGAAAAGATGCTCAACCTCACTCATTATCAGAGAAATGCAAATCAAAACCACAATTGGGTACCATCTCACACCAGTCAGAATGGCAGCTGTCAAAAAGTCTACAAACAATAAATGCTTGAGAGGGTGCGGAGAAAAGGGAACACCTTACATTGTTGGTGGGAATGCAAACTAGTACAGCCACTATGGAGAACAATGTGGAGATTCCTTTAAAAACTGGAAATAGAACTGCCATATGACCCAGAAATCCCACTGCTGGGCATACACACCAAGGAAACCAGAATTGAAAGAGACACATGTACCCCAATGTTCATCGCAGCACTGTTTCCAGTAGCCAGGACATGGAAGCAACCTAGATGTCCATCGGCAGATGAATGGATAAGAAAGCTGTGGTACATATACACCATGGAATATTACTCAGCTGTTAAAAAGAATGCATCTGAATCAGTTCTAATAAGGTGGATGAAACTGGAGCCTATTATACAGAGTGAAGTAAGTCAGAACGAAAAACACCAATACAGTATATTAACGCATATATATGTAATTTAGAAAGATGGTAACGATGACCCTGCATGCGAGACAGCAAAAGAGACACAGATGTAAAAACAGACTTTTGGACTCTGTGTGAGAAGGCAAGGGTGGGATGATTTAGAGAATAGCATTGAAACATGTATATTATCATATGTGGACTAGATCGCCAGTCCAGGTTTGATTCATGAGACAGGGTGCTCAGGGCTGGTACACTGGGATGACCCTGAGGGATAGGATGGGGAAGGAGGTAGAAGGGGATTCAGGATGGGGAACACATGTACACCCATGGCCAATTCATGTCAACATATGGCAAAAACCACTATAATATTGTAAAGTAATTAGCTTCCAATTAAAATAAATTAATTTTTCTAAATTCTAAAAAAAAGAGAATTTTCCATAGTTTGTTGTGATCCACACAGCCAAAGGCTTTAGCAGAGTCACTGAAGCAGAACTAGATGTTTTTCTGGAATTCTATTGTTTTTTCTATGATCCAATGGATATTGGCAATTTGATCTGATATGTGTATTACGATGTGTATAATATAACATTATTATACATATCAATAATTACTTTAAATATAAATGGGTTAAATGCTCTGAACAAAGACACAGACTGGCTGAATAGATACAAAAACAGGATCCATATATATGCTGTCTAGAAGAAACCTACTTCAGACCTAGGGACTCTTACAGACTGAAAGTGAGAGGCTGGAAAAGATATTCCATGCAAATTGAAATCAAAAGAAAGCTGAGTAGTATATTAGTAAAGTATACTCATATCAGATAAAATATACTTTAAAATAAAGACTATTATAAGAGACAAAGACACTACATAATGATCAAAGGATTAATCCAATAAGAAGTTCTAACAATTAAAAATATGTATGTACCCAACATAAGAGCACCGCATTTCATAAGGCAAATGCTAACATCTATAAAAGAGGGGACTTTAACACAGAACTCACACCAATGGAGAGATCATCCAGCAGACAATTAATGAGGAAATGCAATTTTTAAATGACACATTATCCCAGATGAACCTAAGTGATATCTACAGAGTATTCTATCCAAAAGCAGAATATACTTTTTTCCTTGAGTGCACATAGAACAGTCTCCAAGATAGATAACATCCTGGATAACAAATCAAGTCTCTATAAGTTTAAGAAAATTGAAATTATATCAAGCATCTTTTCGGACCACAACACTATGAAATTACATGTCAGTTACAGGGAAAAAACTGTAAAAACACAAGCACATAGAGGCTAAGCAATACACTTCTAAGTAACGAAGAGGTCACTGAGCAACTCAAAGTGGAAATTTTAAAAATACCTAGAAACAGGTGACAACAAAAACACCCAAACCCAAAACCTATGGGATGCAGCAAAAGCACTGCTAGGCGGGAAGACTATTGGTGGGGGGGGGGGGGGAAAGCCTACCTAAAGAAACAAGAAAAACCTCAAATAAAAAACTTAACCTTACACCAAAAGCAAGTTTAAAAAGAACAAAAACTTCCCAAAGTTTGTAGAAAAAAGGAAATCATCAAAATCAGAGCAGAAATAAATGAAAAAACAATGCAGAAAACAATAGCAAAGATCAATAAAACTAAAAGCTGGTTCTTTGAGTAGATAAAAAAAATTGACAAACCATTAGCCAGGCTTATCAGGAAAAAGCATGGAGAAAACTCAAAACAATAAAATTGGAAATGAAAAAGGAGACGTTACAACAGACAATGCAGAAATGCAAATGATCATAAGAGACTACTACAAGCAACTATACAGCAAAAAAAAAAAAAAGAACAACCTGGAAGAAATGGATGAATTCTTTTTTAAATTAATTAATTAATTTTAATTGAAGGATAATTACTATACAATATTGTGGTGGCTTTTTACCATACATTGACATGAATCAGCCATGGGTGCATATGTGTCCCCTCATCCTGAAACCCCCTCCCTCCCCAACCCATTGCTCTGGGTTATCCCTGAGCACCAGCTTTGAGTGCCCTGCTTCACGCATGGAACTTGTACTGGTCATCTATTTCACATATGGTAATATACATGTTTCGATGTTATTCTCTCAAATCATCCCACCCTCACCTTCTTGCACATAGTCCAAAAGTCTGTTCTTTACTTCTGTGTCTCTTTTGCTGCCTTGCATATTGGATCGTCATTACGGTCTTTCTAAATTCCATATATATGCATTGATATGCTATATTTGTGTTTCTCTTTCTGACTTACTTCACTCTGTATAATAGGCTCCAGTTTCATCCACCTCATTAGAACTGACTCAAATGCATTCTTTGTTTATAGCTGAGTAATATTTCATTGTGTATACGTACCACGACTTCCTTATCCATTCATCTGCCAATGGACATCAAGGTTGCTTCCATTTCCTAGCTATTGTAAACAGTGGTGTGATGAACATTAGGGTACATGTATCTCTTTCAAGTCTGGTAACATTGATATGCCCAGCAGCGGGACTGCTGGGTTATATAGCAGTTCTATTTCCAGTTTTAAAAGGAATTTCCACACTGCTCTCCATAGTGGCTGTACCAGTGTGCATTCTCACCAACAGTGTAAGAAGGTTCTCTTTTCTCCACATCCTCTTTAGCATTTATTGTCTGTAGCCTTTTTGATGGCAGCCATTTTGACCAGTGGGAGATAATCCCTCATTGTGCTTTTGATTTGCATTTCTCCAATAATGAGTGAAAATTCTGAAAGAGATGGGAATACCAGGCCATGTGACCTGCCTCTTGAGAAACCTGTATGCAGGTCAGGGAGCAACAGTTAGAACTGGACATGGAACAACAGAATGGTTCCAAATAGGAAACAGAGTACATCAAGTCTGTATATTGTCACCCTGTTTATTTAACTTAAATGCAGAGTACATCATGAGAAACTCTGGGCTGGATGAAATACAAGCTGGAATCAAGATTGTCAGGAAAATATCAATAACCTCAGATATGCAGATCACACCACCCTTATGGCAGAAAGTGAAGAAGAACTATAGAGCTTCTTGATGAAAGTGAAAGAGGAGAGTGAAAAAGTTGGCTTAAAGCTGAAGATTCAGAAAACTAATTTCATGGCATCCAGTCGCATCACTTCATGGCAAATAGATGGGAAAACAGTGGAAACAGTGGCTGACTTTATTTTTTGGAGCTCCAAAATCACTGCACATGGTGATTGCAGCCATGAAATTAAAGATGCTTACTCCTTGGGAGGAAAGTTATGACCAAAAAAAGCAGAGACATTCCTTTGCAACAAAGGTCCATCTAGTCAAGGCTGTGGTTTTTCCAGTGGTCATGTATGGATGTGAGAGTTGGACTATAAAGAAAGCTGAGCTCAGAAAAATCGATGCTTTTGAACTGTGTTGTTGGAGAAGACTCTTGAGAGTCCCTTGGACTGCAAGGAGATCCAAACAGTCCATCCTAAAGGAAATCAGTCCTGGGTGTTCACTGGAAGGACTGATGTTGAAGCTGAAACTCCAATATTTTGGCCACCTGATGCAAAGATTTGACTCATTTGAAAAGACCCCGATGTCGGGAAAGACTGAAGACAGGAGGAAAAGGCAACGACAGAGGATGAGATGGTTAGATGGCATCACTGACTCAATGGACATGAGTTTGGGTAAACTCTGGGAGTTGGTGATGGACAGGGAGTCCTGGTGTGCTGCAGTTCATGGGGTCGCAAAGAGTCAGACACGACTGAGCAACTGAACTGACTGACTGAATAATGAGTGATGTTGAACATTTTTTCATGTGTTTATTAGCCATCTGTGTGTCTTCTTTGGATAATGTCTGTTTAGTTCTTTGGTCCACTTTTTGATTTGGTTGTTTGTTTCTCTGGTATTGAGCTTCATGAGCTGTTTGTGTATTTTGGAGATTAATTCTTTGTCATTTGTTTAATTTGCTAATATTTTCTCCCATTGTGAAGGCAGCCTTTTCATCTTGCTTATAATTTCATTTGTTGTACAAAAGCTTTTAAGTTTAATTAGATCCTATTTGTTTATTTTTGTTTTTATTTCTATTATTCTGGGAGGTGGGTCATAGAGGACTTTGCTATGATTTATGTCAGAGAGTGTTTGACCTATGTTTTCCTCTAAGAGTTTTATAGTTTCTGGTCTTACATTTAGATCCTTAATCCATTTTGTGTTTAAGAAATGGACAAATTCATAGAAAAGTATAACCTTCTAAGACTGAAGCAGGAAGAAACAGAAAATATGAACAGATCAATCACAAGCATGGAAATGGAAACTATGATAAAAACTCTTCGAATGAACAAAAGCCCAGGGCCAGATGCTTCACAGGTGAATTCTATCAAATGTTTAGAGAAAAGCTAACACCAATCCTGCTGAAAGTCTCCCCAAAATATTGCAGAGGAAGGAACACTTCTAAACTCATTCTACAAGGCCACTATCACCCTAATACCAATACCAGACAAAGATGTCACAAAAAAGAAACTTACAGGTCAATACCACTGATGAACACAGATGCAAATATCCTTAATAAAATCCTAGCAAACAGAACCAAACACACATTAAAAGGATCATACACCATGATGAAATGGGTTTGATACTAGGGATCCAAGGACTCTTCAATATATGCTAATCAAAAAATGTGATACACCATATTAAGAAATTGAAAGATAAAAAGCATATGGTCATCTCAATAGATGCAGTTAAAGCTTTCAACAAACACCTATCACAATAAAAAGTCCCCAGAAATTGGGCATAGAGTGAACCTACCACAACATAGTAAAGGACATATATGACAAACCCACAGCAAACATTATTCTCAATGGTGAAAAACTGAAAGCATTTATTTTAAGATAAGAAACAAGACAAGTGTACCCACTCTCACCATTATTAGTGAATATAGTTTTGGAAGTTCTAGCCATGACAGTCAGAAAAGAGGAAGAAATTAGAAGGAATCCAGATTGGAAAAGAAGTAAATTCTCATTATTTGCAGGTGACATGATACTATACATAGAAAATCCTAAAGATGCCACCAGAAAATTATTGGAGCTAATCAATGCATTTAGTAAAGTTGTTAGTTACAAAATTAATAAACAGAAATTCCTTACATTCTTATACACTAACAATGAAAAATCAGAAAGATAAATTAAGGAAACAATCACATTTACTATTGCAACAAAAAGAATAAAATACCTAAAAATAAACCTACCTAAGGAGACAAAAGGCCTGTATGCAGAAAACTGTAAGACACTGATGAAAGAAATCACATACAAAACAAACAGATGGAGAGATGGGCAATGATCTTGGATTGGAAGCATCAATATTGTGAAAATGACTATATTACCCAAAGAAACCTATAGGTTCAATGTAATCCCTATCAAATTACCAATGGCATTTTTCACAAAACTAGAACAAAGAATTTTAGAATTTTTATGGAAACTTAAAAGACCCTGTAGCCAAAGAAATCTTGAGAAAGAAAAACAGAGCTGGGAATCAACCTTCCTGACTTCAGACTATACTACAAAGCTATAGTCATCAAGGCAGTATGATACTGGCACAAAAACAGAAATATAGATCAATGGAACAAGATAGAAAGACCAGAGATAAACCCATGCACCTATGGGCATGTTATCTTTGACAAAGAAAGCAAGAACATATAATGGAGAAAAGATAGTCTCTTCAATAAGTAGTGCAGGAAAAATTAGACAGCTAAGTGTAAAAGAATGAAATTAGAATACTTTCTAGCACTATACACAAAAATAAACTCAAAATGGATTAAAGACATAAATGTAAGTCCAGACAGTATAAAACTCTTAGAGGAAAACAGAGGCAGAAAAGTCTTTGACATAAAATGCATCAAGATCTTCATTCCTAGAGTAATGGAACTAAAAACAAAAATAAAGATATGAGCCCTAATTAATCTTAAAAGCTTTTGCACAGCAAAGAAACCACAAACAGAATGAAAAGACAACCCTCAAAATGGGAGAAAATAATTGCAAATGAAGCAACTGACAACGGATTAATCTCCAGAATACACGAGCAATTCATGTAGCTCAGTATCAGAAAAACAAGCCAATCAAAAAATGGGCAGAAGACCTAAACAGACATTTCTCCAATGAAGATATATAGATGACCAACAAACACGTGAAAAGATGCTCAATATCCCTCATTATTGGAGAAATGCAAATCAAAACTACAATGAGGTATCACCTCACAGAGGTCATAAAGGCTATCATAAAAAAAATTATAAACAATGCTGGAGAGGATGTGGAGAAGAGGGAACCCTCTTGCACTGGTGGTGGGAATGCAAATTGATACAACCACTTTGAAGAACAGTATGGAGATTGCTTTCAAAACTCAGAATAAAAATACCAAACGACTCAGTGATCCCACTATTGGACATACCCCTGAGAAAATCACAATTCAAAAGACACACATGTACCCCAATGTTCATAGCAGCACTATTTATAATTGCCAGGACATTGAAGCACCTAGATGTCCATTAATAGATGAATGGATAAAGAATTTGTGGTCCATACATACAATGGAATATTGTGTGCATGCTCAGTTGCTCAGTTGTGTTGCTCTTTGCAACCCTATGGACTGTAGCTTACCAGGCTCCTCTGTCCATGGGATTTTCCAGGCAAGAATACTGGAGTGGGTTGCTGTTTTCTCCTCCAGGGGATCTTCCCACTCCAGGGATCCAACCTGTGTCTCCTGCATCTCTTGCATTGGCAGATGGATTCTTTACCACTAAGCCACTTGGGAAGCCCACAATGGAATGTTACTCGGCCATAAAAAGGAAAAAAAAAATTGAATTAGTCGAAATGAGGTAGATGAACACAGCCCATTACATAGAGTGAAGTAAGTCAGAAAGTGAAAAACAAATACGTTAATACATATATATAGGGCTTCCCATGTCGCTCAGTGGTAAAGGATCCACGTGCCAATGCAAGAGACTCAGATTGGTTCCCCAGCGCAGGGATACCCCTGGAGAAGGAAATGGAAACCCATTCCAGTGTTCTTGTCTGGGAAATCTCATGGATAGAGGAGCCTGGCAGGCTGAAGTCCATGGGGTCGCAAAAGAGTCAGACATAACTTAGTGACTAAAACAACAACAAAGCATATATACGGAATCCAGAAAAATGGTACTCAAGAACTTATTTGTAGTGCAGCAATACAGACTCAGACTTAGAGGATGGTCTTGTGGACACAGTGAGGGAGGGAGAGAATGGGACAAACTGAGAGAGTAGCATTGACATATGTACACCACAATGAGTAAAATAGACAGCCATTTCGAAGCTTCCATACAACACAGGGAGCCCAGCCTAGCACTCTATGACGACTTAGAGTGGTGGGATGAGGGGGTGGGGTGAGTAGGAGGGAGCCTCCAGAGGGAGGATATATACATATATATATACTTATGGCTGGGTTCGTCTCTTTGTATGACAGAAACCGATGCAACATTGTAAAACATCCTCCAATTAAAATAAAAAAATTTTTAATGAATGATGACTATTTCTATATATTGATTTGAAACACTCTCTGGGATATATTGACAATTGAGGAAAAATCAAGATGGGGAAACTGTATAGTACATTATTGCTTACCTCTCATGGTAAGTATGAATACATATCAACTGTAATCACCAAACTAAAAATAACGTACATATGTAAGAATGTTCAGAGTGGTAGGAACAAGAAGCCAAGCTGGATTCTGCTAAAATACATTGTTTTATAGGTTTGACATTGGTATTATATAAATTTTCTGCATATTTATAAAAACTAATTAAGTTAAAATCAAGGAAAAGCAAAATGAACCAACTATACTTCATTGTGCATCCAACTGGTATCATTACCATACAGAAGCAATGTTTAATGATTTTATTTTATTTTTTTTAATTTTATTATTTATTATTATTATATTTTAAACTTTACAATATTGTATTAATAAAGCCATTTGTTCTGCACATTCCTAGAGGGTATAACTTGAGGACCAAAACAATCACATGAAAACTTTAAACTGTTTTCAGAATCAGTATTTTTATTGGTAGTGTTGGCATGATATTTTGGACACTGTTGGTTGTGAATTGTGGGAAAACATTAATGAGTAACTTTTAATTATTTGGTTTCACTGGGAGTCAAGACTTGTGGCTTCATAGAAAGGATATGCTTATGAAAGATCAAGGTCATAAAGCAAATACCCTGGAGCCCTGAATTTGAATGGGTAGTACCAGTACAAACTCATACTATATTTTCCTTTAAAAAGAATAGCTCTGCCTTACAAAGCAAGAAGAATTTTCCACTAAAAAATAAATCTAGATTAACTGATTTCAAGAAAAGTATAAGGTGAGCTTTGAGCAACTTGATGCACCAGAAAAGGGGAAGGCCTACCAAAGTCGTGTAAAAAGGATTCAAGAGCTATTCTGAAGAGCCTAAATGCCTTAAAATGGTACAGTTTGAGCATCTATAAGAATGATAAGTAAACAGGTTTGAACACATTTAGTGTCCTTAGATATTATATTCATGGTGATCGTAAAATTTACTCTGTGGTCACCTTTAAAAGTGCCAAGAAATAAGTTCATAATTTTAAAACTCTTATATAGAAGGAAAGCATCAAATAATTATCCTTCTATCTATATAGCTACTGTTTAATCAAATAACTAGTGAGGAAAATATTCTCTTTAGAGAGGTATTCTAGTTAATAAATGAACAAAGATAAATAGAATATCTTCATACTATAAACTTCAATGAAATACTGGATCTAGGCACTAATCATCAGTGTTTGCTTCCATCATAAAACAAGAGATGACCAGATATTATGTATATCCAGATAGAAGTATATAGCACTACCTGTGAAGTTGTTGTTCAGTCACCCAGTTGTGTCTCTTTGAAACCTCATGAACTGTAGTGTGCCAGGCCTCCCTGTCCATCACAGGGCCCTGTGAAGTATTCTTGCTTTAAAAAAGAGGGAAGAAGAAAAACTTGACTCCAATGAAGCTTCTAACAACCAATTTACAGGGAAGTCAGGAGACAGACTTGTTAAACAATGACAGGATGTCAGCAAAATCCAGATTGTGTGGAACTCTAGAGAAATAAAGGACCCAAAATTTTTAATGTATAAATTGCAAGAAAAACAAGAATTAAAGATTTTAAAATTAAAAAAAAAGAAAAACAAAAGAAGGGACAACCTATAGGTTGAAAGAGACTTAATAATCATGTTGACAAATTATAATGCATGGGCGTAAACTGGATCTTGATTTGGAAATCAAATTTAAAAATAAAGATATATGACACAATTGGAACATTTAAACTAAGAATGAATATTTGAAGATATTTAGGAATTACAACTTTATATGTTATAATGTTACTGTGCTTGTATTTTTTAACTATGTCTCTTAGAAATACATACTGAAATACTCTTATTAAGTGATATGATATTTAGATTAATTTCAAAGTAATCTGCAAATAAAGAGAAGTAGGTGGGAATGTATATTAAATAAAATTAAATAAGATTTCTTAACTGTTGGAGCTATGTGAGATCTACATGGGTTCTTCACAATGGTACATTTTGTTATGTATCTGACAGTATAACAAAGATATTTTTTAAATGTCCACAGCCATAATATAGACTGATTAATCAGAATTCCTGGATATGAAGCAAGGGCATTAGTATTGTTAAAAGTTACTTTCAAATGAGTCTACTATGTTGCTAAAGTTTAGAGACAATGATCTAAAGAATGCCTTACTCTTTTTCCCTCTCCTTATAAAAAATCTAGAAGTACACTTGCATTGGTTCAACTGTTCAAAGATGTCATAAGGATACCACAGCTTCCATCCTCCTGCTCAGCTTTTTTTCAACAGGTTGACTCTATGACCATATGCTTGTCACAGTATAGTTCCAGTCATCTCTATCACATCCCAATTACCATCTTTTTCCTATAAAAGTCCCCAACACATTCCTGTATGCATCATTGGGAAGAACTGGGCCATATGGCCATTGTAGAGGAGGCTGGAAAAACCATCATCTGACAAAGGGGAATGAGAATAGCCATGACGGGACTAGAGAAATTATGAGTCCCCCTTGCCCCACTCCTACCCCCTAGGGCTGGGCTTATTGCTTCTTTTTGAAAAAAAATCAGTGTTTCATACCATAGGGCATTGGTAGGAAAGGCTATTGGGTCACTAATCAACAAATCTAGTGAGAAGGAAAAGCAGAGTTCCTAGGATCAAAATCATAGTCAAGGGTAAGGATTCACTATGCGCTGAAGGGAACTAACTCACAAAAATTGAGCCACATTTTCCTACCTGCTACCTTGTTCAGTCCAGTCCTCACAACAATCCTATAAACAAGGTGTTTGATCAGGCCACACAATACGGCTATTCCCTTACTTTCTGTACATGCCTTGCTCAACCAGTTCCTGCTTTGCTGCTGCTGCTGCTGCTGCTGCTAAGTCGCTTCAGTCATGTCCAACTCTGTGCAACCCCATAGATGGCAGTCTGCCAGGCTCCCCCATCCCTGGGATTCTCCAGGCAAGAACACTGGAGTGGGTTGCCATTTCCTTCTGCATTGCATGAAAGTGAAAAGTGAAAGTAAAGTTGCTCGGTAGTGCCTGACTCTTTGCGATCCCATGGACTGTAGCCTACCAGGCTCCTCCATCCATGGGATTTTCCAGGCAAGAGTACTGGAGTGGGGTGCCATTGCTTTCTCCGAGTTCCTGCTTTACTTACACCATATTCACATGACTGACCTTCCCTTTTAATCATAGAGCCTAATCAGTAAATGCTTATGCACTTGTCTCCAGCCCCAGCTAATGACTATTCTAATCTTAGAACAGAACATTAGATAAGAACATCTCCACTTGTTAGTTTATCAAAAGGGTAGTGAAGGGTGTGCTCCTCTCCTGGTTTCCCTGGTGACTGATGAGCTGACCTCCCCATACCCCTGGGAGCAAAGACAGCTACCATGTCACAAAGACTGCCACCTTTCACCACACATTGTAGGTTGTCGCTCCAAGACCTTGCTTCAGACACATAAGATCACCCCCCCACACACACCCCCATTAAATCACTGATGTCTCTGTCACTGACTCCAGGTTCTTTCTTTGGTCTTGAGGCTGGGCAAGTACAGGCCTTGCAGGTCTTATTCCTTCTATGTCATTCATGAGGCACCAGAGTTTCATAGAAGAGGGGTGAGGTGGCTTATTCAGGATTCTAATTAGTAGCTTCATGGTACACTACCCCTGTGCCATGGGTCAGAGTCCCTTCTCTAGATTACTAAGATCACTGTCTAAAACATAAATGGAAAGAAAAAAGAGGTCCACAATTTCTTCAGCACCATGCTAGGTATATTCTATGTCAGGAAGGGGATATATTTTGATTCTGGCCACTTCTCTGATAATGGGATCTACTGGAAGAGGTGGGGACAACAAGGTGGCCGAGAGCAGAACTTACCCTTCATCGTAGCTGTTCTATCTGCAAACTCAGATCACATGTGTTGTTTTGTTTTGTTTCTATCAATGCCATTTATTTGAAACACCAGTTATATGTAGGATAAAGTCAGTGTTGCATGCTTGTCAGTAACAGTAGAAAAATAGAGCGAGTGAAAACCTTTGTACAACTGTAATGATACTCAAAAGAGAAATGTATCATTTTACAATGCTTCACACAGATGAATTCAAGTTTGTAATTTCCTAAGGCAATCCTGGAGGAAAAAAATACTATATATATATATATATTTCTTTAAAAAACACTATGTACAATTAAAGTTTAAACAAGTTTTATAAAGTGCTTGTTATGCACGTTGTAGAAAATACTTGCACAGGACACGAAATCAGTTTCAGAAAAATTTCTGAGCCTTTAGCATTGCAGGTACTTGACTTTATACCAGTAACAACACAACCACAAAAAATGCAGTGTTGTAGAAAACAGTACCTCTCTGAAGTAAAGATGTGGTACATAAACAGCAAGTAGAATTCAGGAATCTTCATCTTTCAGCCACCCCACCTAAAAGCAGGGTTCCATCCAACCTGCCCATGGAACCCAGATACACAGTCATGTGCAAGTATGTGATGAAGCTTCCAGAGCTCATCTCAGCTCTTAGACAGAACCCATGTAAACACAAACACAAGAGGTTACTTTCAAGATACACACCTGCAAGTAATCTTTCTATAGAAATGGCCACAGTATTAAAATATTCAGAATATGAATATTTATGAATATAATATGAATATGACTGACTCATGATCTGAGAATTTTCGAGAGGGGGAAAAAATCAAAAGACTTGCCAATATAACAATTACATAACAGCTATTGCAATCTGTAGGACAAAAAGACAACATTTCATAAAATATTGTTCATACAACAGCATTACTAGAAAATAGTACAATACCTTTAGTGTGTGATGGTAATTCTTTGAGTAAGGCTATCTGTAATGAGGTTTGAAAGTAAACTCCTTAGTAGACAGAGTAAACCATTGCAGAACAGGGAATAGCACCCATCACTGCTGCTTTAATAGTAACTTTCAACACTAAGTTGAAGTTCAATCGAATAATTATTTTAAAAAGTCAAATAAACATTTCCCTTTGAGTTCAGTCCTAAGATTAAAAAAAAAAAATAAATGTCTTAACATTGCAAAAAAAAGTATCTTACAAGTGCTTCACAAAACAAATTTTCCCCTAAAAGGCAGATTTAAACATGAAAATACATATTCTGCTGAGTAGTTGCTGAGAAGTGTTCATCTTTCACCTCTAGAGACTGACACACAGAGGTCATCTTTGCGCCTTCCTGTTGATATGGTTTCTCCTTCATTATCATCTAAATTCAAATGGACAAGTATTGTCCACTGCTACTAGGGCTTGAACAACAAATCCGAAGAAAACCCAATAAAGAACATTTTTTTAAGGAAGTATAATCTGCCTGCCAATGCAGGAGACACAAGTCCCATCCCTGGGTCGAGATGATTGCCTGGAGAAGGAAATGGAAACCCACTCCAGTATTCTTGCCTAGGAAATCTCATGGACAGAGGAGCCTAGTGGGCTACAGTCCATGGGGTCACAAAGAGTAGGATAAGACTTAGCAGCTAAACAACAGAAACAAGAGTTAGGTAAGTTTTCATAGAGGGTCCAACATAAAACTCAAATAAAAATAATTAATTTAAAATCTACCTGGTTACCAAAATGTCAGGAAAGTTTAGGTCTAGGGATGTGCCTGCTGCTGCTGCTAAGTCGCTTCAGTCGTGTCCAACTCTGTGCAACCCCATAGATGGCAGCCCACGGGGCTCCCCCATCCCTGGGATTCTCCAATCAAGAACACTGGAGTGGGTTGCCATTTCCTTCTCCAATGCATGAAAGTGAAAAATGAAAGTGAAGTCACTCAGTCGTGTCCGACTCTTAGCGACCTCATGGACTGCGGCCCACCAGGCTCTTCCGTCCATGGGATTTTCCAGGCAAGAGTGCTGGAGTGGGGTGCCATTGCCTTCTCCAAGGGATGTGCCTAGGAAAAGCTAAAGGGGCATGTGACAGAAGGTATGCATGGTACATGGAAAATTCAAACTATTTTTTCAGGAATAATTTTTGCCTTTCATGCAGCTGTCTTTTCCTCTTAGGAGTCACAGGTGACTTTGAACTGAACTTATTAATCACAAAACTAAAACAAAAATATAAGAATAAGACCAACAGCATCTTGAAACATGGATCTTCTCCTTCCATTCTAGGATCTAACTGGTATTCGTTAACCTCAACACAGCAGGCACCAAAAGTGGAACTTGTCTAATGGCCTGATTGTCTGTGGCCTCAGGAAGAGATCTGGTATCTTGAGATTTCATTCTCAAGAAATTTCTACACTAAGTAAACTCTATGTTCTCTGGCCTAAATTTTATATTATTTCTGAGAGCAATCTTACTCAGACTTCACATTTATTTTAGTACAGCACTGAAAGATTAAGCATTAAAAAAGATTGAATTCTGATTTTGGTTGAAATTAGAACTGTTTAGATGATAGCTCAAACCTCACAAGGCTATTATTTCAGCATAGTCTCCATTTTTTCGAAATTTATTACAAAGGAGAATATGGACTGGTGAAGAAATCAGACTGAACTTTGAGGACTCCCACAAGAATTATACCAAAAAAAAAAAAAAATACAAATGACATGGTGGACCTGTTTTGCACTGTAGCACCTCTGTAGGGAGTCTCAGTGAAGTTCAGGCTCTCGTTGCAGGGAAGCCAAACAGAAGAAGCCACGGAACTTTACCATATAGCACTGTTCTTGGAATTTAACATTCTTGCACAAGGCTGTGAGGATATCATTGCTGAAATCATCTTATTAGATGCCTTAATTGCCATCCTCAAGTGGAGCTCTCATCCATATGGCTCTAAATGGGTGCACAACAAGCTTTATATTTTCTGTGAGGAATTTTCCCAGGTCATTACTTTGGATGTTTTTTTATGAACTCAGCCAAGACTATCTGCTCACTGCTATCCAATCTGACTACCTACAGGCAAGTAAACAAAATATCCCTAAATACTGGATTAAATGGGGTGAGCATCAGTTAATGAAGAGACTAGCAGACAAAGAGCCAAACCTATTGGGTGGCACTGCTCATACTGTGAACTAGAGAGGTGTAAATAGATGAGATGCTGCTAATTCAGCCAGGCATTGGTAGATAGTGTGAGACCGAACACTGACACTTGGGGATCTGTGAGGCTTGATAATATCACCATCCTCAGAGTTGGCTGCCATGCTACCAGTAGTGCAAGAGGTTTTGACCTCTTTGTCTCACAGAATGAATCTGATGTGTATATGTCCCCTAGCCACCTGGAGGCCCAGCTCAGATTCTGCTGGGAAATCAATATGACCTTTCTCATGCCCTGAAATTCCCTCCAGGCCTTAAGTAGTGTTCCATCCATAGAGGCAAATGTTCTTGAATTATGTTCAATTTGGTCACAGCAACTTTTCATCCACCACCAGGATCTTGTGAAGCCACCACATATCTGTCCTGAATCACCATCCTTTAAGGGTAAAACCTCCTAGATGTATCACCTTCCCTTCGAACCTCAATGTTCCCTTCTCAAATGTGTAAAATGCATGCTTGAGGCTCATTTACCCTTTCAGAGTTATTTTGGTTTCGTGTGCGTTGAAGGACACAGATGGGGATGGAGCATTCTGCCATTAGCATCACTCAAAGAGTTAACCCTTTACATATTTTTAAATGTATTAATATATTTTATTTCACCTGTTCATTTATACCTTACAAAATTGACAAAAGCAGCTAAAGCAGTTTGGAAAGCTAAATAATATATGTCGTGAGCATCAGTTAAAGCAGGGTGCAAAATGAAATACAAAGGTGGAAATCAAACACTAACCTTTAATAAGATAGTGGAGAACAGAAGGAACCTGGTACTGCAGTCCATAGGGTCACAAAGAGCCAGACACCACTTAATCACTGAACAACAACAAACCTTTAATCCAGGAAATGTCAGCTAAACCGGCAGATGTCATTGGGAGTCTTTCTTGCTCATCTGCTACGTAACAATGTGTTCTTCTTCTGTAAATTTATTGCTGTGGCAAAAGGTCACTGAAAGACTGTGGTAGAGCTAGTAAAAGCAGCTTGGGGAGGAGATAATTCATCTAAATCTCAGAGATTAGAGGAAGACTTTTAATCAGAGTTCCAAATGTGAGGAAAGAGCTGTAATTTACTTATTGGATATATATCATATCAAGTGAGAGCTATAAACCTTATTTTATTTTATTTTTGGTCCTCTCATTCTAAAACTGGGGGCAGGTCTCAATATTCTTTGAACTTTTTAAGTTCAACAGTGAAAGATACAAATATCTTCCTTAGGGGGCTGAGAACTATCTGCAAATTATGTGTCCATGTAAATTCGGATTGTTTAACATTAATCTGAGTAGAAAATAAGGGGCTTTGCTGAAACCCCTTTTGATTGATTCTTAGAACTTGACTGAACTTTTCATCCACTGAGTTATAAAGAAACTGTTACGATTTTTAAAGGGTAAGTGAAGGAAAAGAGCATCCCCCTAGAATTTAGACGATTTTCCTCTAAAATGATCTGGCAGTGTTGAGTGCAAGATGGAACTGTAAGGGAAGCCTACAGTCAATATTCTATAGGCTACAGTGTCAAACTGTATACTGTACTCTCTTACATACAAGCAAAACTTTTTTTTTTCCCCTCGTTTTGTTTTCTCATTCGTGGCATGTTCATACAGAAGGGTTTTATCTTCTCTTCCTTTTCCCTTGTTGATTTTGGTGATTGGTCGAACATGAGCACACCCAGGGTGTTTTGAAGAAGCCTCTCCAAATTCTAAGGCAAGCCCACTTTCCCCACCCTGTGGAAGTGGTCGTGTCCCTACTGAGAAATCTGGGATCAAACTTTCCTTCCCCTCAGTGGCCAAACATGAGTAGATATTGTTAAATGAAAACTAGGACAAATGAAAAAATGTCAATACCTTCAACAGAAAATAGAGAATCCCATGTTGATGTTTGACAGAAAACAATGAAATTCTGGAAAGCAATGATCCTTCAATTAATACATAAATTTTAAAAATTTAAAAGAAAGAAAATATAGAATCATACTGAACATAGAAACAGGCATTGGATCAATGTGAACATGTCCAAATATTCAGGTTTTGGCAGAATTTCTGTGGTTGCTGGATAATTTTTTTTGAATGACCATGAAACAGTAATAATTTTCCTGCTGCTAAATAGGCCATTTTAATTAATGTGTGAGTTGAATATTTGCACTGCAAAATGTGCATAAGTAAACTTTAAAAAGAACAGGTTCTTGCATTGTAGTAAATCAGAGTCATGGCACTGTTAAAAGGTCTATTTTGAGAAACGATTTGTCTATTGGGAGACAGGAATGGTAACCATAATGGATATTAATAGCACTGACAATTTGTCCTGGGTACCAGAGAAAGGTACTCGAAGTTGAGTAATGTGGAGACCTGCTAGCTTCTGCCCAGCTCAAACCTTCCACTTTCTTTCTTTCATGGATCTTTGCTGAAGTACCAAATAAATTGGCCCCCTTTCCTAAATTTCCTATCTGTCCTATAATGATCAGAAGAATAAAAGGAAGAGCCTTGGGAGAAAAATTGCCAAGAGTGAAATGGTTAGGCACATATTGAGAAATCCTGAAGTAGGAAGTTCATGATGTATTTACAGGATGCAGCCAGACTTGGTGAGTTTCTACACTGACCTTGCTTGTCAGGAATTTGAGATGCTCTTAGCACAGTTAAGTTAAATAGGTCTAAATTAGAGGCAACAGGGGACCTCTGAAGGGACACTGTTTTGTATACCCTGGGGAAACAGTACTGTGCTTGTGAATGGCCTTAATGGCCAGTATTGGAGAACACTACCAGACATTAAGAACTACAGAGAAAAGTTATTCATGAAGCTAGAAAAAAACTGTTACGAGTGTATATATTTTCCTAAAGAGTCTCCAACCACCTGGATCATCTCTGAAATGAAAAATTATTGGTTTCTAAAATCCACTCCCAAAGATTTATGTCCTGATTTCTGAATGTTGTTTTATATATATATTTCAGAGCTCCTGGTGAAGTTTCTATACAACTGGCTAATGAGAAAGACATTTAGGAGACAGTTAGGGTTGATGGGAAGTTATCCAAATTGGATGGAGAAAGTTCTGTTCTGCCTTGTGGCTTTGGCCTATTAGTGGATGCTATCTACAATGATCCTATAGGTAAATTACTAAAATTGTAAAATCATTGAGATTGATGCAGCATCAGAAACAGATTTTTTAAAAGTGGCTGCCACAGTAAAACTTTTAGCAAACACTCCACTTTGTAAGTTCAGAGCACAGAGGCAAAAGAACGAACTCTAAAATAAGATGAAACTCTTGCCACTGATATTCTAATTATTAAAGGACTGGGTCCAAGACAACATGAGACACATCCCTGTGGGTTAGGTCAGCTGACATATGACAAAATAAAAAACCTCTTTTCCTTTGTGGGTGTCCTGAAGATCTATGGTTGGATGATACAGAGCCATGCTACTGATGCTCTGAAAAGACCTGTGGCTATCTCTAATTCTGAAGGTACATGAGGACACAAACAAAGGGACCGTGGAGAAGGGTCCTGAGCATTGCCCAGGGTGTTCCAGCAGCAATCCCCACCCTTGTTAAACCACCCCATGAGTGTGAGGAAATGGATGTGCTCACCACTGGGCAGTGTTTACACTGGGCCACTATCCACTTACCAAGACAGAAAGTTCTTGCAGTTGTTGAGTTACACAGGTTATAAAGCCTCTCTCCTGGCAATAAAAGTAGTCACCTCAGGATCTACAGTTGGTGTTTTCCTCAATGTACTCTTCATGGACAAGTCCTGTTATCTCTGACCCCAAGAGTGTGTTGTGATATGATTGTAAAAATGACCCCTCACCTTTCCTACTAACCCCAAGCAGTGAAGAATGGGAGAGTGGAATGGTCTCCCCATTTCTAAGCTCAGGACTCTCATTAGCCCTTACTTGTCAGTGAATGACTGATTTACTATTACAAGTATTTATCTTCTCAACAGTAATGCCCCTTATTGTGTTGTGCCCCACACCACAAGGTTCTCAGTGAACAGAACAAAGGGGTGTGTTAAGATGAAGCTGTGCTGTTTAGTCGCTCAGTCATGTCCAACTCTTTGTGAACCCCCTAGGGACTGTAGCCCACCAGGCTCCTCTGTCCTTGGGGATTCTCCAGGCAAGAATACCAGAGAGGGTTGCCATGCCCTCCTCCAGGGGATCTTCCCAATCCAGGGATCGAACCCAGGTCTCCCACATTGAAGGCGGATTCTTTACTGTCTGAGCCACCAGTGAAGCCCAGGGAGTACAGATAACAGTCTAGTCAACATACTATCTGAATTCCCAGGTATATTTGTAATCTGGCCATGTTCAACATTTGAGGACTTGGTAGATGGCATGAGCTTTTTTTTTTTTTTTTTTCCCCAAATACCAAGTAAGGAAGCAGAAGAGCTCCTTTACTGACTGGACTTGAACACAGAAAACAAAGTTCATTGGGAAGAGCTCTAAAATTTTTTTCATCAAAATTAAAACCTTTCCTTTAACACAAACCTGTGCATTATTTGTAAATTCTTCATTTAAAGCAGTGAGTACAAGACCGTTTTTAAAAACCCAGGTAATAAGATGTATTCAGTTATTTGAGAAAGTGAAAAAGCTAACTGAGAAGTATTATAGACAAATTTTTAAAATATTTAAAAGCACTTCAAATACCAGTAAGAGTTTCAAATGGAATATTTTATTCACATGTTAGTTGTCTTTAACATGTACACACACACTGACACACTCTGATTGGTCTGATTGGAACAAGGGTTGTCTAAGTATCCTAAAGGAAAATGAAAAATTAAAAATATATTAATTTTTCATTGTTATAGACAATTACATCCACATCAGTTACAAAGATTTTACTGATTCTGTTCAAGGAAGCAGAATGGAATAGGAGGAGGAAATTGTGGGTAAATTCAACAGTGACATAACTGAGATCTCAACATGAGAGCTGACAAAACATGGATTTTTGCTGTGAAATTTTTCTTTGCAAAATATGGAGAAAAGTTTGTCAATGTGTAGTAAATAAGAGAAGATGGTGAACTTTATCATAGTCAATTCTCACAGTATTGTATAGGGGCATCATGAAAACTGCTTAGTCCTTCTCTGGGACCAGTTTCAGAACTTTGCCAATTGCAATGGTCTTACCCTCATCTCTTAAAGTAAAACGACCCATCTGAGGAAAATCTTTGAATGTCTCAAGGCAGATAGTTCCTGCTGTCCTTAAACGGGCAATGCACACTTGATCTTGCTTCACGAAGCGGGGCCGTGTCTTACTCTTTTCTCCTGATTTTTTATCTACCAAGGAGATTAAGGCTGTTATCTCAACTTCCTCAATACAAGTATGAATATGCAGCACTGCATTATAACCTGGGCAGATGATGGATTTGTGCTCAATAATCACTATCTGAACATCAAATGTGCGTCCAGAATGGCAAAGATTAGTAGGATCACAGAGTATGAATCCTGGAAGGATCTCTTCTTCTTCAATTCCCTTCAGTCTGATTTTAAGGTTTTCACCTGGCGCTACAAAATCAGTTTCAGCATCATCAGAAAGTATTCCAAGAACTTCCACATTGTGCTTGTTTGGCATCATCACAAGCTGCTGGCCTTTAAAAATGGATCCTGATTCCAGCTTTCCCAGGACCACAGTGCCCATATCCTTGTACTTATCCACAATTGGCAGTCTAATTGGTCCATCAATGGATCTGTTGAAGTTTGGCATATTATCCAAATATGGAATGAATGGTAATCCAGTGTACCAAGGGCAGAAATCTGATTGCTCTTTAATATTTGCCCCGGTCAGCCCTGAGCAGGGCATAAAGTGAATGTCCTTTTTGGGACTAAAGCCGACTTTTTTCAAAAAGGGCACTAGCTTTTCTTTACATTCTTCATATCTCTCAATGCTCCAATTTACTGTGGGATCATCCATCTTATTAATAAGCACTATCAAATATTTCACCCCTGCCGTTTTTGCCAACATTGCATGTTCTCTTGTCTGTCCACCTTTTTCAAATCCAGTCTCAAACTCTCCTTTCCTGGCAGAGATTACCAGTACAGCCAAATCAGCTTGAGAAGCACCACCGATCATATTTGGGACAAAACTCTTATGGCCAGGGGCATCTAAAATTGTGAAATGTTTCTTTTCTGTTTCAAAATAGGCACGACCCACTTCTACTGTTTTACCCTTGTCTCGTTCTTCCTGGTTTGTATCTAAGGCCCAGGACAAATACCAAGTTTCTCTGTTTTTTTCTTTAGCTTCTCTTTCATATTTCTCAAGTGTTCTTTTGTCAACCATTCCTGTCAAAAACATGATCTGTCCTCCAATGGTTGACTTCCCGGCATCGACATGCCCAATGAATACCACATTTACGTGTTCTTTTTTAGGAGCACCTGAGGGTACGACCATAGATTTCGATTTTCTGATTTCCTCTTTCTCCATCATTTCCTGGCCACTTTCTTCTGGGGGCCCCGAATCTCCCAAGGAACTACCCCCTGGCTCGGCTTCACTTACTTCTTTATTGTGCTCCCATGACTCTTCTAAAACCATCTCCACCTCTCCATTTTCTACAACAGGTTCTGAAAGTTCCATGGTAACGGCTGAATTGGAACCTTCACGCCACAATAACTGTTCCTCTTTGGAATGTTCCACAGGTGCCCCCCGTCCCAGCCTTTTACCTTGAGGGTTGCCCGCGCCCGTACAGGTTTCATAGAATCCGGGGGCGTCATTCGGGGGGGTCTGCGGCTGGCTCGGGCCCCGCAGGAAGGCCGGCACGAACTCCGCGGCATGGACGTTAGGCACGAAGGGTTTGGCGTTGATGTTGAGCTGACGGCTGAAGGCCGAGCTGAGGGGCTCATGCTGCACCTCGGCGGCGGCCGCCGCCAACGCCGAGGAGGCTCGGTCCCCGCTCGGGGCCAAACCCGGTGCTTCCATGTCCACCTGGTCCCAGCAGTCGGGAGCCGAGTCGCTGCTGCTGCTGCTGCCCAGGTCCATCGTCTTCAGCCCTGATAGATGCGGGGAGGGAACGGGTTTAATGGGAGGAAAGAGACGGCAGTGCCGCCGGGGGTGAGGCGGCAAGAGTGGGAGTCGGGATAGGGAAGCGACACGAACCTTAGCGGCGGCGTGGAGGCAGCCGGGTCCCGACACTGCATTCGCAACTGCAGCGGCAGCAGCAGATATGGCGGCGCAGCCTCTCCTGTTGTGTGTGAGCGGATCTCCTCCCCCAAACCCCGACCACTTCCGACTCTTCCAAGGCCGACCCGGTGCCGGGCGGGGATTGACCCCTAGCTGCCATCCGTATGCTCGGCCTCCCGCATCCTTAGTCCTGGCTGAGGTCCAAAAGCCTCTTTTTTTAAAACAAAAAAAAAACCTGAAAATTTCCATTCATTTTTGTATACGCGCTCCGGGAGAGCGATTTGACCACGATGTAATGATTAAACCTAGACAGGCACACCTGATTTCCAATTCTACTCAGATTCTAGTGAAAATGAACATTCCTGTTGAACAAATGGAGGTGGGATAGGGGTTAAAGGTTTACCCAGCAACTGAAAGAAGAACTTAGTGATTAGGGGGGTGCTCTTGAAATACAGGAAGATGAAGCTGAACCTTGGAAATGCGACCTTAGATCAGACATTAATTTGAAACCCTTTCCAGTGCGCTCCTCCCCCCACCACCCCACCCCAATAAATAAGCCTGTAACTTTGGCTGATGGCTTTCACGGTGTAAAGATGGGCTTATAACCTCTTTTTATGTAAAGCACTTGGGCTGTGTCTGCTTGGAAGAAGTTTCCAATGAGACCCTTGTCCCAGTCTAGCTGCGCAACCTATAGTATTTGTGCAGGTGCCTGGACAATGGCTAGCCTGTGATGTGGTGGTGGGTCAGATAGACAGGTACAGGACTCAGATCTCTTGTATTCTTCTAATCAACTGTATTCTGATGTACCTTCCTCACTAACCTCCCTGGAGTACACTTGAGGTCCACAGAATTAGGCTTCCCTCTAATTCTGGGGGCCTAGAACCTTCTTACTGCTGATACTGGGTTTGATCTTAAGAAAGAATCAGTGTCATATTGGAACTTTACAGGTGTTGTGGGTATCAGCATAATTAAGCCAATTAAGACCTCTGAGATGGACAAAGTCCATAAGATCCTAAGCAATAGAATCTCACTCTTAGAATTTGTAACATTTGTGCCAAAGCCTAAAAGAGCTGGTTTGTAAATTATCTTAATTTAGATCAAACTGAAATAGAAAAAATGATCCTGGGAAAATGTAATTTGCTAGTATGGGATAATGTCATATTAAATAAATCCAACAACAAGCCAGAATATAAAAATTAGTAACTGATTTAAAACAAAAATTTTGTTATGAACATTTCAGGGGTAGAAGAAAATCCTATGTCTAACACACTTGGATGCTTGGTGGTTTCAGCCTGGTTGCCACTATTTTACTAGCTGTGTGCTGTTCCTAAGCTATTAGATGTCAAACCTCTTCATTCTTTTTGCCTTAGATAGAAAGACTTAATTATTGGCTATCACTTAAAGAGAATGTGCACACCTATTCACATGAATAGGAAGAAACGAGAGGGTAAATGTGCAGAAGCCATGTGCTGAAGACTTTCCTGGGCATTCTGTGAACCTCGAATAGACTTACTAAAATGTCTCTGGGAGAACTTGTCAAGGTTTAGGGAATTGTATTCACATAAAGTTAGCAATAGCAAGGAAGTAGGACAGACCAGGGACATTTCCTTTACCTTGGTGATTTGTATTAATCATGTGAATATTAGCATAACTGCTATTTAGTATTATCTCTGTTAGAGACCAAAGGATGAATTACTTTTAGAACCTTTAAGGAGAAATGAAGAATGGTGACTGGAGGTCTTCACAAACCATCATCCTTGGGATTCAGGAGAAGGCAGATATACCTGAGAGAGAAACACTGACCAGAAATATACACAGAGACTAACCTTGAACAAAACACTTTTGATCTTTGTGATGGGGCAATTGTCTCTGGTGGATCTGCCTAGAACTTTGAAAGAGTGCATTAGTCAGAGGGGGAAGTCTCATCAAAGGCTTTTTTGTTTTTTAAAGAAAGTGTAGGAAATATCTGGTCACTACTTGATTAATCATTTTCAACTTAATTTTATTGCAAAATACAACACAAATACAGAAAATTGCATAACACAAAATTATAACTTATTGACTTAGAAGGAAAACACGCTTGTAACCACCACTCAAATCAGCAATTAGAACTTTGCCAGTCAATCCAGAAGGCCTCTCTCTACCCTGTCCAAAGACAACCCACTCCTTCCACGCTTAAATGTAACCACTATTCTAACGTTTATAATAATCACCTTCATGATTTTCCATACAGTTTTATCACACAAATGTATACTCAAACACTGAAGTTCAATTTTGCCTAGGTTTTTGAATATTTTTTTAAGTCTCTCGATCTATAGGTTACCAATCTACCCTCCATTTTTTCACATCATTTATTCATTAGAGAAGGTAGATCATGAGACCTGTAGAGTTTTCTACATTCTTGACTTTAGTGATTGTATCCCTATGGTATAGTTTAGAATATTCTTTTTTTCTGTGTATTTCCTGTATATCAATAATTGAATCTGTGAGCTTGACCAGATATAGCTGTAATTTTTAAGCAAGAATACTTGAAGAGGAATTTTGAGTATTTCCATAAAGAGGCACATAATGTCAAGTTGTGACTCCTTTTTCAGTTAGCAAAAGTTAATGATGACTGGGAGCAACCCCACGTCCAAGGAGTGGCAGCTGTGCGGGCACAGGAGGGCCAAGAGGAGCTACTCCACGTTCAAAGTCAGAAGGGGTGGCTGTAAGGAGATAACCTCCCTCCAAGGTAAGGAGCAGCGGCTGTGCTTTGCTGGAGCAGCTGTGAAGAGAGACCCCACATCCAAGGTAAGAGAAACCCAAGTAAGACAGTAAGTGTTATGAGAGGGCATCAGAGGGCAGACACACTGAAACCATACACAGAAATCCGATGACATGGACCACAGCCTTGTCTAACTCAATGAAACTAAGCTATGCCGTGTAAGGCCACCCAAGACGGATGGGTCATGGTGGAGAGTTCTGACAAAATGTGATCTGCTGGAGAAGGAATGGTAAACCACTTCAGTATTCTTGCCTTGAGAACCCATGAACAGTATGAAAAGGCAAAATGATAGGATATTGAAAGAGGAACTCCCCAGGTCAGTAGGTGAAAACATGCTACTGGAGATCAGTGGAGAAATAACTCCAAAAATAATGAAGGGATGGAGCCAAAGCAAAAACAATACCCAGTGGTGAATATGACTGGTGATAGAAGCAAGGTCTGATGCTGTAAAGAACAATATTGCGTAGGAACCTGGAATGTTAGGTCCATAAATCAAGACAAATTGGAAGTAGTCAAACAGGAGATAGCAAGAGTGAATGTTGACATTCTAGGAATCAGCAAACTAAAATGAACTGGAATGGGTGAATCTAACTCAGATAACCATTATATCTACTACTGTGGGCAGGAATCTCTTAGAAGAAATGGAGTAGCCATCATGGTCAACAAAAGAGTCTGAAATGCAGTACTTGGATGCAATCTCAAAAACGACAGAATGATCTCTGTCGTTTCCAAGGCAAATCATTCAATATCATAGTATCCAAGCCTATGTCCCAACCAGTAACACTGAAGAAGCTGAAGTTGAACGGTTCTATGAAGAACTACAAGACCTTTTAGAACTAACACCCGAAAAAGATGTCCTTTTCATTATAGGGGACTGGAATGCAAAAGTAGGAAGTCAAGAAACACCTGGAGTAACAGGCAAATTTGGCCTTGGAATACGGAATGAAGCAGGGCAAAGGCTAACAGAGTTTTGCCAAGCGAATGCACTGGTCATAGCAAACACCCTCTTCCAACAACAAAAGAGAAGACTCTACACATGGACATCACCAGATGGTCAACACCAAAATCAGATTGATTATATTCTTTGCAGTCAAAGATGGAGAAGCCCTATACAGTCAGCAAAAACAAAACCAGGAGCTGACTGTGGCTCAGATCATGAACTCCTTATTGCCAAACTCAGACGTAAACTGAAGAAACTAGGGAAAACCGCTAGACCATTCAGGTATGACCTAAATCAAATCCCTTATGATTATGCAGTGGGTGAGAAATAGATTTAAGAGACTAGATCCGATAGACAGAATGCCTGATGAACTGTGGATGGAGGTTCCTGACATTGTACGGGAGACAGGGGTCAAGACCATCCCCATGGAAAAGAAATGCACAAAAGCAAAATGGCTGTCTGAGGAGGCCTTACAAATAGCTGTGAAAAGAAGAGAAGTGAAAAGCAAAGGAGAAAAGGAAAGATATAAGCATCTGAATGTGGAGTTCCAAAGAAGAGCAAGGAGAGGTAAGAAAGCCTTCCTCAGTGAGAAATGCAAAGAAATAGAGGAAAACAATAGAATGGGAAAGACTAGAGATCTCTTCAAGAAAATTAGAGATACCAAGGGAACATTTCATGTAAAGATGGGCTCAATACAGGACAGAAATGGTCTGGACCTAACAGAAGCAGAAGATGTTAAGAAGAGGTGGCAAGAATACACAGAAGAACTGTACAAAACAGATCTTCATGACCCAGATAATCACGATGGTGTGATCACTCACCTAGAGCCAGACATCCTGGAATGTGAAGTCAGTGGGCCTTAGAAAGCATCACTATGAACAAAGCTAGTGGAGGTGATGGAATTCCAGTGGAGCTGTTTCAAATCCCGAAAGATGATGCTTTGAAAGTGCTGCACTCAATATGCTAGCAAATTTGGAAAACTCAGCAGTGCCCACAGGACTGGAAAAGGTCAGTTTTCATTCCAATCCCAAAGGAAGACAATGCCAAAGAATGCTTAAACTACCACATGATTGCACTCATCTCACATGCTCGTAAAGTAGTGCTCAAAATTCTCCAAGCCAGGCTTCAGCAATACGTGAACCATGAACTTCCAGATGTTCAAGCTGGTTGTAGAAAAGGCAGAGGAACCAGAGATCAAATTTCCAACATTCGCTGTATCATCGAAAAAGCAAGAGAGTTCCAGAAAACATCTCTTTCTGCTTTATTGACTATGCCAAAGCCTTTGTGGATCACAATAAACTGAAAGATTCTGAAAGAGATGGGAGTACCAGACCACCTGACCTGCTTCTTGAGAAAACTGTATGCAGGTCAGGAAGCAACAGTTAAAACTGGACATGGAACAACAAAGTGGTTCCAAATAGGGAAAGGAGTATGTCAAGGCTGTATATTGTCACCCTGCTTATTCAACTTATATGCAGAGTACATCATGAGAAATGCTGGACTGGAAGAAGCACAAGCTGGAATCAAGATTGCCGGGAGAAATAGCAATAACCTCAGATATGCAGTGACACCACCCTTATGGCAGAAAGTGAAGAGGAACTAAATAGCCTCTTGATGAAAGTGAAAGAGGAGAGTGAAAAAGTTGACTTAAAGCTCAACATTCAGAAAATGAAGATCATGGCATCTGGTCCCATCACTTCATGGGAAATAGATGGGGAAACAGTGTCAGACTTTATTTTGGGGGGCTCCAAAATCACTGCAGATGGTGACTGCAGCCATGAAATTAAAAGACGCTTACTCCTTGGAAGGAAAGTTATGACCAACTTATATAGCATATTAAAAAGCAGAGATATTACTTTGCCAACAAAGGTCTGTCTAGTCAAGGCTATGGTTTTTCCAGTGGTCATGTCTGGATGTGAGAGTTGGACTGTGAAGAAAGCAGAGCACTGAAGAATTGATGCTTTTGAACTGTGGTGTTGGAGACTCTTGAGAGTCCCTTGGACTGCAAAGAGGTCTAAGCAGTCCATCCTAAAGATAAGTCCTGGGTGTTCATTGGAAGGACTGATGCTAAAGCTGAAACTCCAGTACTTTGGCCACTTCATGCAAAGAGTTGACTCATTGTAAAAGACCCTGATGCTGGGAGGGATTGGGGGCAGGAAGAGAAGGGGATGACAGAGGATGAGATGACTGGATGGCATCACCGACTCAATGGACATGAGTTTGGAACAACTCTGGGAGTTGATGATGGACAGGGAGGCCTGGCATGCTGCAATTCTTGAGGTTGCAAAGATTTGGACACGACTGAGCGACTGAACTGAACTGAAGTGAACTGAAACAATTTTTCTTACTACACTCTCTGAATTTAAGATGGCCCTTCAGCAACCAGTGGAAGCCTCTTCAAGTTGAATTCTGAGTGGTTTTGAGACTATGCTAGTGGTCCTTCATGGTTTTTTTTTTAATATCTGGTAAGACAAAATGTACCAGACCAATTTTATATATTTCTGCCAAACCAGAAATACTGGTTCTCAATGATAAAGTTCAGTTCAGTTCAGTCGCACAGTCATGTCCGACTCTGGGACCCCATGAATCGCAGCACGCCAGGCCTCCCTGTCCATCACCAACTCCCGGAGTTCACTCAAACTCACGTCCATTGAATCAGTGATGCCATCCAGCCATCTCATCCTCTGTTGTCCCCTTGTCCTCCTGCCCCCAATCCCTCCCAGCATCAGAGTCTTTTCCAATGAGTCAACTCTTCACATGAGGTGATAAAAGGGGATGATAAAATTAGAAAATAAAATACTTATTTACTTGATTTACCCCACCTACACATGTATTAATAGAGTTCTTAGTATTGCCATCACCAATATGATTAGAGAAAACAGATTTTTTTTTTCATAAGCTCTTCACATTGTCTGCCAGTACATTATGGTTGAACTACATTTATCTGATAATAACTCACTTTTGTTGAGTATTTCCTGGGTGCAGGTTGTATTTCAATTACTTTCTATGAATTTTCTTATTTCATTTTCGCTATCATTCTGTGAATAAGGTAATCTTATCAGTATATTTTACAGAGAAGAAATGGATGTTTAAATAAGCTGAGTGAATTATCCAAGATCATATAACTAGTAAGTAGTGGGCTTTGTGTTCAAGCACAGACAGTACAATTATAAGGCCATACTGGCTTGTAACATCTATTATATACTAAAAAAGGAATCACGAGATTAGGTAGGTTTAAATCACAAAATGAGAAAAGATGGAAACAGATTATCTGGAGAGATTGGAAATATTGGTGAATTTTTGAGAGAAAGGATATTACAGTGAAGCTCTTTTATGAGAACATGTTTTCTTCCTGAAGTAGGAGATAATCCTGTGGAGATTGTTAAGGCAGAATGAAATAAGAAAAATGAGGAATGGGAGAAAATTCAGGATAGACTTTTGAGGGGAGGTGGCTGATTTGAGAATGTAAAATTATTTTCTGAAGAATTCCATTTAAACAAAAGTAGTTTATATTGAAAAACATAACATGCTCAGGCTTTGAGATTCCTCTCTTTCTCCAATGTACATCTAACTTCATTAGGCAGCCTAGAGCACAGAGTTTTAAGTTTCACCCAGGTTTTATGAATAGTAGTGCCAAATGCACTGGAAGGAGAAGAGGAATATATCAAGGGACTAGCGAGCACAGGGTTAAGAACACTGTATTGGATGCCTTATATTGGTTCTCTCAGCATTGGTTCTTCAAGCTCCATTCATAAATATCCCTCTCTATACTGAAGAGTGGAGAAGGCAATGGCACCCCACTCCAGTACTCTTGCCTGGAAAATCCCATGGATAGAGAAGCCTGGTAGGCTGCAGTCCATGGGGTTGCTAAGAGTCGGACACGACTGAAAGACTTCACTTTCAGTTTCACTTTCATGCATTGGAGAAGGAAATGGCAACCCACTCCAGTGTTCTTGCCTGGAGAATCTCAGGGATGGGGAGCCTGGTGGGCTGCCATCTATGGGGTCGCACAGAGTCGGACACGACTGAAGCGACTTAGCAGCAGTAGCAGCAGCATACTGAAGAGACTGGGCAGCAGCTTAATTCTCCATTTCCTAGAGTTTTTAACTTAGTAGGATTCCAGATGCATTTTACCTTCTGTCAATCTGGTGCACACTGATCAGATTTATTTTAGAGGCATTTTAAGTGTAGAGAGATGTAAGACGGGCATGCTGGTGTTGTGAATGTAGCTGGGAAGCTAACAATTCTGGTGGAATTTCATGCTTCCAAGAAAGCAATTAAGAGCTAACAATTCTGGTGGAATTTCCTGCTTCTAGGAAAGCAATTAAGACAGCCTATGCCTAAAGCCAACAGATGTACTGGAAACATCCTGATTCCCCACTCAACTGTGGCAGCTGCCCTTGGGGACCAACTTTGCTGAATGAGTATAATAATCATTCTGAGAGGCCATGAATAAACCTGTATCTCCAGGCCCTAGAAAGACAGCATTTATATGCTCCTAACTCCTGAAATCAGAGAAGGCAATGGCACCCCACTCCAGTACTCTTGCCTGGAAAGTCCCATGGACGGAGGAGCCTGGTAGGCTGTAGTCCATGGGGTCGCTAAGAGTCGGGCACGACTGAGCGGCTTCACTTTCGCTTTTCACTTTCATGCATTGGAGAAGGCAATGGCACCCCACTCAAGTATTCTTGCCTGGAGAATCCCAGAGACAGAGGAGCCTAGTGGGCTGCCGTCTATGGGGTCGCACAGAGTCGGACACGACTGAAGCGATTTAGCAGTAGCAACAACTCCTGAAATTAATCCCTGTGCTAATTAACATAGAATGCTTTCTGCTAACAGCAACCAGACATTGACTAATACAAGTACCAAAAGACTGGGGTTCAAATAAAAGGCCTGCCATTTAAAACTATTTTCTTTGTTTGATATCCTTAACCACTCTGTGCCTCATTTTCCTTATATGATGAGTGGAGATGAACCCACATCCACACATACACTCTGAGGCGCTAGAGGCAAACGTCATGGTGAGTATAAAGATCCACAGGGGCTGGAATTGTAAGACACTTCAGCAACATCATCATTACTAAACACCAATATGGTAAATTGTGGGACATCATGGATGAAATGCCTGATAGCCAAACGTGTGTAAACAGGAAGAAAATAGCCTAATTTTGAAGTTAAATGGGGGGAAATGTATCTCAATACTAAGGTAATCCTTAATGACTGCAATGTCAACACCATACTCTATCCAGTGTTTCCAGTCATAGGTGAGAATGTAATCACAAAAGAGGTTAAACTATCAAGCAGTTGTTTTCATACAAACTCACACAGACTTAACACGGGAAATATGAAGGAGAGGGTGTCTTCATTCTTCAGTCTCCAAATGTAGTATGCATCACACCCAAGACAGCCAAGGGGATAATGCCAGTTTCAAACATCTGGTGGAGGGATGAGCACAGTAATATAATGTTGTAATAAAACAGTCAAGCATGATGTCAATACACTTCACTCAGTTCTTTGATGTACTGCAACCCACACTAACTGAGCGCTGGCTTTGCACTTGCCCCTGTGTGGGCAGATTCACACTATGAATCTGCATCATGTAGGGACAATGTAGGGACAAGTTGAGTGCCAATAAGACTAACAACTAAAATGGATTAAAACACACCGGCTGTGATTAAATATGGGGTTCATAGTGGCTCTAAAGGAACAAAGACCTCATGGTCGCTGTGATTAAATACTAGGAAATAGATTTATTATTTGGAAATTGGGTAAGCAGAGGCAAATAATGCAACCGTTATCCTGTGTGTGGCACATGAACTATAACACTGGTTACCAAACAGTGGATGAGGGAAGTGTCTCATCAGAGAAGAATTTCATCAAATAAATGAAGAAGCATAGATAGAATGAAAACGCCTCCATTTTCAACCTCAAATGACACAAGCACTGTAGGCAACGAGCACCAGTATCTGCTTGCTCTACAAAAATAGGGACAACCATACAGTATTCCCCTCCCAGTGGATGAATGCCACACTGCCTCTGAGCCATTCTTGCCAAATTAGAAGACTGAACCAGAAGACAAGGTCTAAACTCCAATTTGCAGGAAAAGCTGGGGACAGAGGAGTGTATTAAATGATGCTAATGAGATGAAATCAGCAAAATGCTGCATGTGAATGACTCTGTAGAGCAAAGGATTCATTTCTCATGAGAAACAGAGAGAGCAAGAGAGGGGGAATTTTACAGAGAATTAGCAGGCATATTGAAAAACTGCAGTGCCTGAGACTAAATGGGATCCAGAATTGGTGAAAACGTTAACATTTATGAGAGAATAAAGACACAGGTTTAATCCTTGTGTCAGGAAGATCCCCCTGGAGGAGGAAATGGCAACCCACTCTAATAGTCTTGCCTGGAGAATCCCATGGACAAAGAAGCCTGGCAGGATGCAGTCCATAGGGTCGCAGACAGTCGGACATGACTGAACAGGCACACACACCACCACACAAGGGAAACTTTGGGCTTCCCATGTGGCTCAGTGGGGAAGGAATCCACCCGCAATCGGAAGATCTCCTGGAGAAGGGCATGACAACCCACTCCAATATTATTCCATGGAGAATCCCATGGACAGGAACCTGGCAAGCTACAGTCCATAGGGTCGCAACGAGTCAACACAACTGAGTAGAGCACACAAGGGAAACTTTACCGTGAATACTGAAGATACTAAGTGGCCATTAACTCTTGTCTAGGCATGATAATGGGCTTCCCTGGTGGCTCAGACTGTAAAGAATCAACCTGCAATGAAGGAGACTGATGTTCGTTCCCAGGTTGGGAAGATCTGCTGGAGAAAGGAGTGGTTACCTATTCTAGTATTCTCCCCTGGAGAACCCCATGGACAGAGGAGCCTGGTGGGCCACAGTCCATGGGGTCACAAAAAATAGACCATGACTGAGTGACTAACACTTTAACACTTCAGGCATGCATTTTGTCACTAAAGTTGTCTTTATCTTTAAGAGCTATATTATGAAATGTCTGTGGATTGACTGATAAAATGTTTAAGATTTGTCTGAAGAAAACCTAGAGGGATGGGGAAATTAATAGGTTTACATGAAGTAAAATTGACCAAGAATTGCACTTGAAGTTGGGTGGACTTACATGGGAGTACATTATAATAGTTAACCTGTTGTGTATCGGTTTGAAAATATCTATAATAGACAGTTGTTTAAAATATCCAAATCTACAAAATAGACTAATGAAATAAGAATTTCTGGATATAGAGCCAGTATTAGAATTTGTAAAAGTTAACTTCAAGTGAATTTAAGTGAAGGTTCAGAATTAAAGGTAAATAAATATGGCCTTACTTTTTTCTTGTTTGTTTTTTGGACATTTATTTGTTCCTTTTTGTTTTTGTTTGCTATGAGAAGTCAGGAAGCACCCATTTTCTGATTCATCTGCTCCAGGACATCACAGGTCTCCATGGCTTCCATTTCCCTGCTGCACTCTTTTTTTTTTTTCAGGTTAAGGTGACAACCTCATGCAGTCACACAGCTGTCTTTGCAAGAGCTCCAGGCATCTCTATTGCATTCCAAGTACCACTACCTTCCTGTGCCACATCTGGCCTTCTCAATAAAAAAGGCAAAAACCAGAGAAGTCCCCAACACATTCTCCATACATCTCACTGGGCAAGACTTGATCACAGAGCCACCTTTAGCTATAGAGGAGGCTGGAAAAATCATCACTTGACAAAGAGACTTGGTGTAGCCATGACTGGATTGGAGAAACCCCAAGTCCCACCTGGGGACCAAACATGTTACTGCTTTGACCAAAATTAGTTTTTCCTACCACAGAGCATTGGTAGGAAATGCTGAGGGTAAGAAATGAACAAATCTAGTGAGAAAGGAAAAGCAGAGCTCCTAGAGCCGAAAATCAAGTCAAGGGTAAGGAATAAATATGCACTGAAGGGAATACACTCACAGGATTGAGTCACATACACTGTCCAAGCACTTTCACACCTGCTGCATTGTTCAGTCCTCACAACAATTGTGCAAAGGAGGGATGCGGCATTATCTCCTTGTTTTGATGAGGGACCAGAGCTTCCTAGAGGAAGGGAAAGGTGTCTTGTTGGGGTTCTGATTGGTGGCTCCACCACACATTACTCTGCACCTCTGCCAGGGGTTCTAACAGCCACCCCCTGGCTCAGCAAAATCACTGTGGGAAATACTGACAGGGCAAGGGAATGAAGTCCACTGTTTCCTCAGCACTGTGCTGGGCATATTCCAATTCAGGAAGGGGGCCTACTTTGGTTCCGGCCCTACTGTGATGGTAGATGATGCTTGCACAGTTAGGGCTCACCTAGTGGCTCACAACTGCTCCTGTCCCACATTCGTCATTCTGCACACAAGGTCACAAGTGAAAACTGTGAACATAGGAACTCAGTTATGGGCTAAGAAAGGACTTTAGGGCCTAACTCAGGATGTGTGAAGCTTGATGTACTGACCATAGGTAGAGGTGCTTCCAAGCTGATCACATAGACAGCAGGTCTGGTCACCTGTTCACAAGGAATGACCTTGATGTATATTTATCCCATGAGCATCTGCTGAGTCCAGCAGGCTTCTGCCATAACAGCAAGTATAGTTCCTACAAACCTTTCTTGTGCCTCATAATGCCATTTCATGACAGTAGATGATTGCCACTCACAGAGGCAGAGTGGTTCTTTATCGTGTCAGCTTTGTTCCCCTGACATATTTGACCCAATGCCAGAATTAATATCTTGTTGATATTAATTGTTTCATGCATGTTGTTGTTCCAAGCATGTTCCATGTTGTTCCTTATGCAACAAAAGAAGCAAAGTCTTCAGATACCGAAGTGAGAAAGGAGAAGTAGTAGATTGTTGCTATTACTGTCAATCATGTTGGGTTTCTATCAGAAAAGAGTGACCTGAAGGGAGAGAAATGGTGAACAGTTCGTTTCTACATAGATTGAGCCTAGAAATATCTGTTTGTTTGGTTTTCTTTTTTTTTTTTTCTGTCTTTCTCACCTGAGACGGCTGAGCTTCTTTGATGAGGTTTGGAAGGGAGTGTACAATTGCACTGCTCATGAACCATGAACTTCCTGATGTTCAAGCTGGTTTTAGAAAAGGCAGAAGAACCAGAGATCAAATTGCCAATATCCACTGGATCATGGAAAAAGCAAGAGAGTTCCAGAAAAATATCTACTTCTGCTTTATTGACTATGCCAAAGCCTTTGACTGTGTGGATCACCACAAACTGTGGAACATTCTGAAAGAGATGGGAATACAGACCACCTGACCTGCCTCTTGAGAAATCTGTATGCAGGTCAGGAAGCAACAGTTAGAACTGGACATGGAACAACAGACTGGTTCCAAATAGGAAAAGGAGTATGTCAAGGCTGTATATTGTCACTCTGCTTATTCAACTTATATGCAGAGTACATCGTGAGAAATGCTGGACTGGAAGAAACCCAAGCTGGAATCAAGATTGCTGGGAGAAATATCAATAACCTCAGATATGCAGTGACACCACCCTTATGGCAGAAAGTGAAGAGGAACTAAAAAGCCTCTTGATGAAAGTGAAAGAGGAGAGTGAAAAAGTTGGCTTAAAGCTCAACATTCAGAAAACAAAGATCATGGCATCTGGTCCCATCACTTCATGGGAAATAGATGGGGAAAAAGTGGAAACAGTGTCAGACTTTATTTTGGGGGGCTCCAAAATCACTGCAGATGGTGATTGCAGCCATGAAATTAAAAGACGCTTACTCCTTGGAAGAAAAGTTATGACCAACCTAGATAGCATATTCAAAAGCAGAGACATTACTTTGCCAACTAAGGTCTGTCTAGTCAAGGCTATGGTTTTTCCTGTGGTCATGTATGGATGTGAGACTTGGACTCTGAAGAAGGCAGAGCGCCAAAGAATTGATGCTTTTGGACTGTGGTGTTGGAGAAGACTCTTGAGAGTCCCTTGGACTGCAAGGAGATCCAACCAGTCCATTCTGAAGGAGATCAGCCCTGGGATTTCTTTGGAAGGAATGATGCTGAAGCTGAAACTCCAGTACTTTGGCCACCTCATGCAAAGTGTTGACTCATTGGAAAAGACTCTGATGCTGGGAGGGATTGGGGGCAGGAGGAGAATGGGACGACAGAGGATGAGATGGCTGGATGGCATCACTGACTCGATGGACGTGAGTCTGAGTGAACTCCGGGAGTTGGTGATGGACACGAAGGCCTGACGTGCTGCGATTCATGGGGTCGCAAAGAGTCGGACACGACTGAGCGACTGAACTGAACCGAACTGAACTGAATCTTAAAGTAATTCACCCACTGAGAAAAGAAAGCTACTATTAGAGGTCTGAGAAATCAGTGTGGATAATTTCTTATTTCACTTAATTTAATTCTGTGTAGAAAATAAATGGTCTGTAATGAAAAGCCTTTTTAATTCTCTTCTGTCTGGTAGGATTCAGGACATTCTCACTCACTCATTTGTTGAAACATCACATCCATTACTTGGCAGGCTTGTCAGGAGGAGGGGAAATGCAATATTCCCCTAAAATATTGGAGATGTGGCTGGAAAGACATACAGTGAATTATGCACATGCCTACAGTGGGCTAGCAAAGGCTGCTTCTAAATTTTTCTTATCAACCCAAAAGAACATGGAAACCTTGTTATTTCTATGCTTGTGTGTCTTCTAGATGCATGCTACAAGATGGTTAATCTTGAAAGCATATGTTGAATCAAATAAACCAGACACAAAGGACAAATGTATGATTCCACAGATATGAAAAGTGTAGAATAGGCAAATTCATAGAGACAGTTGAAAGTAGGTTAGAGGATACCGTGGTATTGTTTAGTGTGAACAGATGTTTGTAAAGGAGTGAAAAATTTTGAAAAGAGTGGTGACAGTTCTACAATATCGTGAACCTAATTAATCCCATTGAATTGTACACTTGAAATTGTTAAAAGAGGAATGTCATGCTATGTATAAATTTACCACAATAAAAATATTTTAAAATCCTTAGCACTTTTTGATTAGGAGTCAGAAGTGTCTCCCAAGGGCCAGATGGAGTCATTGGAAGTGGAATTTAAGTCTGTCTCTGCATAATATTGACAGAACCCAGGCAGGGTGACCAGTACACAGCAAGGGCTCCATAGATATTAGATGCTTAGTTGCTCAGCTGTGTTTGACTCTATGTGATCCCATGGACTGTAGCCCACCAGGCTCCTCTGCCCAGGGGATTTCCCAAGTAAGAATACTGGAGTGGATTGCAGTTTATTCTCAAGGGGATCTCTCCAAGCTAGGCATCCAACCTGCGTCTGATCCACCAAAGAAGCCTGAGAAATGAATTGGCTTATTATAAAACATTCTGTTACAATTGTAGAGGCAGGAAAAGAAGCTTATCGTAATGGATAGAAAGCATCTACAAACATAACTGATTTTAATGCAACTATTTCAATAATCACTTTCTGAATGGTCTATAAATTCCAAATAAATGTCATAGTGGATTTTATAAATTTACAAGTAAGTATTGTCAACAGGAACATATTTAAAATTTTTTTTATTTTCAATTGAAAGATAATTACAATATTGTGTTGGTTTCTAACATACATCCACATGGATCAGCCCAGATATATGTATGTCCTCATTTTATATTAATCCATTTTATATTAACTGTTTCTGATAGGGTAAAGCGGTGGGAAAAATCATATTATTCTAACAGTAAGCAAGAGAACTTGGGAATAGCTATATTATTTTCAGATTGTCAGGAGCATTAAAAAATCACATCTAAATAACTGTCATAACCACAAGAATCCTAAGAAGTCATGACTACTAGATGTGAGTCAGTATCCTGGATGGGATCCTGGACATTAGAGAAAAGGACATTAGAGAAAAGCTAAGACAGTATGAATAAAGCATAGGCTTTGTTTAATGATTATTATCAATATTAGTATATCAATGTGATAAATGTACCATATTAATATAAAATGATAATAATATGAGATTGTCACTGTTTATAGTAATTCTAAAAATCTAAAAACTATTGCAAAATGTAAAGTTCATTTTTAATAAGCATATTGCTACCATGTTGCAGTACTTTCAGTTATCTTGGGGGTCTCCAAACAGATATTATTTAAGACATAAAATGTCATTTTCTTTAAAAGATTTGTTTTAAAAATAGTGTCTGGAAACTTCCCAAATTTAAGGAAAAGAAATGAAAAACCAAAAAACTACAGGCTCCGGGAAATGAGAGAATTCAAAATTGGATAAACTCAAAATATTCTTTTTCAACACTTTGAATTACTGAAAGCTCAAGACCAAGAAAATAATCAAGAAATGAAACACTCAGAAGTGATATGTTATTTAGAGAGGGAAACAGATTCTAGTAGATTTTTTTTTTTGTCTCAAACGATGGAGGACATAAGGAAGTGGTATGTCATTTTTCCCAGTCCTGTTTGTTTTGGAGGTTGTACAATGTGATGATTGATTGACATATACATAAAGAAATGATAAACACAATCAAATTAATTAACATACCCATCACCTCATATAATTACCTTTTTTTTGTGGTGACAGCACATACAGACTCTTCCTTGCAATGCCAAGTATTATTAAATCCAATCACAATGCTGTACATTAGATTATCAGAAATTATTCATCTTGTACCTAAGAGATTGTGTCCTTGACCAATATTTATTAAGTTCTTTATAAAAGAATCCATAACCTTAAATTTTACATATGGAGATACATTCCTTTAGGAATGAGGGGAAAGAAAAGACATACTCAAAACAAGGAAAGTTACAATAATTAGTCAATTACAAATATATCCCTAGAAAAATGGTTTAAGGAAGCTCTCCAAACACAAAGGAAGGATATAACTAGAGAAAACTTACAGCTTCAGAATGGAAAGAAGAAAGATGGAATGTTAAAGAAGTGTATAAATATATACCAGCCAGAATGGCCTTCATCAAAATGTTTACAAATAATAAATGGTAGAGAAATTGTGGAGAAAAGGGAACCCTCCTACACTGTTGGTAGGAATGTAAATTGGTGCAGTCACTGTGCAGAACATTAAGGATTTTCCTTAAAACACTAAAAATAGAGTCGCCATATGATTCAGCAACCCAAATCTCAGGTATCTATCCAGAAAAGAAGAAAACTATTAATTCAAACAGATACATGCACCTTTATGTTCATAGCACCAAGTATCTACAATAGTCACACATGGAAGCAACCTAAATATCCTTTGACAGATGAATGGGTAAAGATGTGCTGTATATGTAGATATAGATACACACATTTATTGCTCAGTCACTAAGTTGTGTCCGACCCTTTGCAACCCCATGAACACATGCAGCAAGCCGGGCTTCCCTGTCCTTCAGCATCTCCCAGAGTTTGCTCAAACACATGACCATTGAGTCGATGATGCTCTTCAGCCATCTGATCCTCTGCCACTCTTTCTCCTTTTGCCTTCGATCTTTCCCAACATCAGGGTCATTTCCAATGAGTCGGCTCTTCACATCAGGTGGCCAAAGTATTGGAACTTCAGCTTCAGCATCAGTCCCTCCAGTGAATGTTCAGGGTTGATTTCCTTTAGGATTGACTGGTTTGATCTCCTTGCAGTTTAAGAAACTCCCAAGAGTCTTCTCCAGCACCACAATTCAAAAGCATCAATTCTTCAGCTCTCAACCTTCTTTATGGTCCAACTCTCACATCCATACAAAACTACTGGAAAAACAATATCTTTGACTATACGGACCTTTGCTGGCAAAGTGATATCTCTGCTTTTTAATAGGCTGCCTAGATTTGTCATAGCTTTTCTTCCAAGGATCAAGCATCTTTTAATTTCATGGCTCCAGTCACCATTTGCAGTGATTATGGAGCCCAAGAAAAGAAAAACTGTCACTGTCTCCACTTTTTCCTCATATTTGCCATGGAAACATGGAACTGGATACCATGATCTTAGGTTTGTTTTTTTTTTCATGTTGAGTTTCAAGCCAGCTTTTTTACTCTCCTCTTTCACTCTCATCAAGAGGCTCTTTAGTTCCTCTTCACTTTCTACCATTAAAGTGGTATCATCTGCATATCTGAAGTTGTTGATATTTCTCCCAGCCATCTTGACTCCAGCCTGTGTTTCCCATGATGTGCACTGCATACAACTTAAGTAAGCAAGGTGATAATATACAGCCTTGTCATATTCCTTTCCCAATTTTGAATCAGTCAGTTGTTCCATGTAAGGTTCTAACTGCTACTTCTTGATCTGCATACAGGCTTCTCAGGAGACAAGGAGGATGGTACAATTCTCTCAGTTTTGAGAATTTTCCAGTTTGCTGTGATCCACACAGTCAAAGGCTTTAGTATAGTCAATAAAGCAGAAATAGATGTCTTTTTTTTCTGGAATTTCCTTCCTTTCTCTATGATCGAGTGAATATCAGCAATTTGATGTCTGGTTCCTCTACCTTTTCTAAAACCAGCTTGTACATCTGGAAGTTCTAGATTCACATACTATTAAAGCCTACTTTGATGAGCATAACTTGGTAGCATGTGAAGTGAGTGCAATTGTATGATGGTTTGAACATTCTTTGGCATTGCCCTTCTTTGGGATTGGAATGAAAACTGACTTTTTCCAGTCCTTTGGCCACTGCTGAGTTTTCTAAATTTGCTGACATAGTGAGGGCAGCACTTTAACAGCGTCATCTTTCAGGATTTCAGTAGCTCAGCTGGAATTCTCTCACTTCCACTAGCTTTGTTCCTAGTAATGCTTGTTAAGGCCCAGTTGACTTCATACTCCGGGAAGTCCAGCTTTAGGTGAGTGACCATACCATCGTGTTTATCCAGGTCATTAAGACTTTTCGTACATAGTTCTTCTGTGTATTCTTGCCACCTCGTCTTAATTTCTTCTGTTTCTGTTAGATTCTTACCATTTCTGTCCTTTGAGTGCCCATCCTTGCAGGAAATGGTCCCTTGATATCTCCATTTTCCTTGGATAAATCTCTGTCTAGTCTTTCCCATTCTATTTGTTTCCCTCTGTTTCTTTGCATTGTTCATTTAAGAAAGGCTTCTTCTCTCTCCTTGTAGAACTTTGCATTCAATTGAGTATATTTTGCACATTCTCCCTTGCCTTTTGCTTTTCTTCTTTCCTCAGTTATTTGTAAAGTTTCCTCAGAATACCACTTTGCCTTCTTGCATTTCTTTTTCTTTGGTATGGTTTTGGTCACTGCCTCCTGTACAGTGTTATGAACCTCCATCTACAGTTCTTCAACCACTCTATCTATCAGAACTATTTTCTTGAATCTATTTGCCACCTCACTTCCACTGTATAATCATGAGGGATTTGATTTAGGTCGCACCTGAATGGCTCAGTGGTTGTCCCTATTTTCTTCAATTTAAGCCTGAAATTTGCATTAAGGAGCTCATGAACTGAGCCACAGTCAGCTCTAAGTCTTATTTCTTGCTGACTGTATAGAGCTTCTCCATTTTTAACTGCAAAGACATAATCATTCTGGTTTCGTTATTGAGCATCTGGTGATATCCATGTAAAGAGTCATTTCTCGTGTTGTTGGAAAAGTGTTTGCTGTGACCATCATATTCTCTTGACACAACTCTGTTAGGTATTGCCCTGCTTCACTTTGTACTCCAAGTACAAATAACTTGCTTGTTATTCCAATATCTCTCAACTTTTGCATTCTAATCCTTAATGATGAAAAGGACATCTTTTTGGTGTTAGTTCTAGAAGGTGTTGTAGATCTTCATAGAACCAGTCAACTTGAGCTTCTTTGGCATTAGTGGTTGGGACATAGACTTGGATTACTATGTTGGTCTTCCCTGTGGTTCAGATGGTAAAGAATCTGCCCACAATGTGGGAGACCAGGGTTTGATCCCTGGGTAGGGAAGATCCCCTGGAGAAAGGAATGGTAACACACTCCAGTATCCTTGCCTGGAGAATTCCATGGACAGAGGAGCCTGGCAGGCTACAGTCCATAGGGTCACAAAGAGTTGAACCTGACTGAGTGATTAACACTGCTGCTGCTGCTGCTGCTGCTGCTACTACTACTATGATGTTGAAAGGTTTGCCTTGGAAACAAACTGAGATCATTTTATCATTTTTGAAGTTGACCCAAGTACTGTATTTTGGAAACTTTTGTTGACTATGAAGTCTACTGCATTGTTTCTAAGAGATTTTTGCCCATAGTAGTAGATATGATGGTCATCTGAATTAAATTCACCCATTCTCATCCATTTTTGTTCACTGATTCCTAAGATGTCCAAGACCAATTTTGCATCTCCTGCCTTCTTTTTTTTAAAAAAAATTTATTTTTAGTTGAAGGATGATTGCCTTACAGTTTTACATTGCTTTCTATAAAACATCAACATGAATCAGCCATAGTGCATCTCCTGCTTGACCACCTGCAGTTTGCCTTGATTCCTGGACCTAACATTCCAGATTTCTTTGCAACATTGTTTGTTACAGCATAGGACTAATTTCACCACCAGACACATCCACAACTGAGTGTCGTTTCTGCTTTGGCCCAGCTGCTTCATTCTTTCTGGAGCTATTAGTTATTGCCCTTAATTCTTCCCCAGCAGCATAATGGACACCTTCTGACCTGGGGCTGCATCTTCTAGGGTCATATCTTTTTACCTTTCCATACTGTTCATGGGGATCACTCAGCAGGAATACTGAAGTGAATCACCATTTCCTCCTCCAGCAGACCACGTTTTTTTAGAACTCTTCACTATGACCCATCAGTCTAGGATGGCCATGCATAGCATGGCTCATAACTTCATTAAGTTACACATACCCCTTCTCCATGACAATTCTGTGGTCCATGAAGGAGATAGCCTAGCCTTGGCAAGTTGATTTTCCAGACAAATGCAAATAACATGAAAGAAAGGAAGGAAGGAGAAATTAAATTTGAATCACAATTTAAAACAGGGAGAGAATGAATGAAGAAGAGATACAATACACCAGACAAATAAGGGTATATTTTATTGCAGAAGAATACAATTTCCTAAGATGATATAACACTTGTGATTCTTATATACACAAATTAGCAGTATGAGACTTGCCATGGCCTCTCTCAGGGCATGATAGATAAAGTGCACACAATTAATAACAACATAGAAGAACTAAATAAATAACAAATAAGATGGATCTAAGTGATACATATGATACTCACCACCTACATGAAGATAACGGACTTCATATTCTGATAAATGTGAAGTAAGTTGCAAGGACCAGTGGATCTGCTGAGAGTAATTTAAAAGCTCAGGGGATACATAAAGAAAAACATTAAATCAGGTTGGTTCGAAGAAGATGCTGAGGAATTACTTTGTGTAATTACTGGATCTCTTAGGAGAAGACAGGACCAGCAGAGCAAGCCTACAACTGAAAACAGCTTCTATCCAGAGTTGTCTATGTAAAAGTAAACAGCTATAAAACTGAGCTGTGCTTTAAGTCTCAGAGCTAACCAAAAGTGGTGACCATCCCTAATTTTAGCTGAGACCCCAAGAACTTACACCTTCTGAGTCAGGTAACTGAACCATAAGTAAATCAGTTCCCATTTCACTTTGTATCATCTATCTGGGGGAGCTTGCCTGGTGGCTCAGATGGTAAAGAATCTGCCTGCAATTCAGGAGACTAGGTTCGATTCCTGAGTTGGGAAGATCCCCTGGAGAAGGGCATGGGTACCCACTCAAGTATTCTTACCTAGAAAATGCCATGGACAGAGAAGCCTGGTGGGCCACAGTCCATGGGGGCACAAAGAGTAAGATATGACTGAGAGATTAACACTTTCACATCTATCTGGGTGCAAATGATAAAGCACATTCAACTGGGTGGAAATGGAGATGTAACAGACCAAACTTGGGAAGATAGCTCAATTAGGTGAAATGGATATCATTAAATGTATATATTAGAAAAGAGGAAAGAAGACACAGATCTGGCCAATAGGTACATGAAAAGGTGCTCAACATCATTAATCATCAGGGAAATGGAAATCTAAACCACAATAAGATATCAACTCACATCTTTCAGAATTGTTATTATCAAAAAGACAATAATAAGTGTTGGCAAAGATGTATAGAAAAGGGAGTACTTTTGCACTGTTGGTGGGAATGTAAATTGATGCAGCCACTGTGGAGAACAGGATGGTAGGTCTTCAAAAAAAAAAAAAAATAGAACTACCCTCTGATCCAGCAATCCCACTTCTGGATATTTATCTGAAGAAAATGAAAATAGTAACTCAAAAAGCTATTTGCACACCAATTTTTATTGCAGTGTTACTTACAATAGCTAAGATATGAAAGCAGCTTAAGTGTCCATAGACATATGGATGGATAAAGACATGGTGTACAATAAGATATTAATGGATATTAATACAATAGGCTATTATTAAGCCATAAAAGAGGAGATCCAGTATCAGCAACCATATGAATGGACTTGGAGGGTATAATGCTAAGTGAAATAAGTCAGATGTGCTTGCTAAGTTGCTTCAGCCGTGTCCGACTCTTTGCGACCCAATGGACTGTAGTCTGCCAGGCTCTTCTGTCTGTGGGATTCTCAAGGCAAAAATACTGGAGTGGGTTGTCATGCCCTCCTCCAGGGACCTTCCCATCCCAGGAATTGAATCCAGGTATCCTACATCACTTGCATTAACAGGTAGGTTCATTATCACTTGTGCCACCTGGGAAGCCCAATAAGTCAGCCAGAGAAAGACAAATACCACATCATGTCACTTATATGTGGATTTGAAAACAAAGAAAAGCAAAAAGCCAAACTGATAGATACAGAGAAGTGTTCATTGGTTGTCAGAGAGATCAAAGGTACAAACTTTCAATTATAAAACAAATGACATGCGGAAGTAATGCACAGTATGGTGACTGTAGTTAATAACACTGTATTGCATAGAGTAGTCCCCCCTTATCTTTGGTTTCATTCTCTGCAGTTTCAGTTACTTGCTTTGAGCTACCGTTTGTAAAGTTTATTGGGAAAATCTAGAAATGATTGTTAAATTTGAAATTGTGTACTATTTTGGGTAATGGGATGAAATCTCCTGCTGCCCTGTTATGTCCCGCCTGAAAATGAACGTATCCTTTCCATTAATCATTTCATAGCCATCTGGATGATGTGTGGCAGTATCACAGTGCTTGTGTTCAAGTAACTGTTATTTTACTTAGTAATGGCCCCAAAGTACCCAAGCAGTGAGGCTGGCAACTTGGATATTCTCTTATTATGCCTAATTTATAAATTAAGTTTTGACATAGGTATTTATGTACAGGAAAAAACATTATATATATATATAATTCAGTACTGTCTGCAGTTTTAGGCATCTACTGGGCTTGAAAGTTGGTAAGTGTACAATCAGGCCTCTCAGGAGAAGGCAATGGCACCCCACTCCAGTACTCTTGCCTGGAAAATCCCATGGGCGGAGGAGCCTGGTAGGCTGCAGTCCATGGGGTGACGAAGAGTCGGACACGACTGAGTGACTTCACTTTCACTTTTCACTTTCATGCATTGGAGAAGGAAATGGCAACCCACTCCAGTGTTCTTGCCTGGAAAATCCCAGGGATGGGGAGCCTGGTGGGCTGCCATCTATGGGGTCGCACAGAGTCGGACACAACTGAAGCGACTTAGCAGCAGCAGCAGCAGCAGCAGACCTCTCAAGATGTCTGTTGTCTTGCTCTCTGTCCATCCCCTGCTTGACCAGTGCCTGCTTCACCTATACCCTACTCACATGACTGACCTTCCCACATACGTGCCTCCAGCCCCAGCTACACACAAATGTTCTTATCATTGGGGCAGGGAGGGGCGTGCTCCTCCGCTAGTTTCCCTGGTAACCAATGAGCCAACTTGACATTAATTGCCTATAACTGGCCATCTCCCCTTCCCCAGAATGAAGACTGCAGCCATATCCTGCCTGCCATCCACAACACACGGTGAGGTATCACACCAGGACCTCGCTTCAGACATGTAAGATCCCCCATCCATTAAACCACTGATGTCTCTGTCTTGGGCTCTGGGCTCTTTCTTCAGTCTTGAAGCTGAGAAAGCACAGGTCTTATAGGCCTGCAGGGTGCAGCTGAACAGTAAGAGAGTCAGTCTTAAAAGTACTCATCAAAAGAAAACAAATTTTGGAACTATGAATGATAGCAGATATTAAATAGACTTACCGTGTGATCTTTCTTAAATATATAGAAATAACAAAACATTATGTTATACACCTAAAACTAGTAATGTTGTATATAAATTATATCTCAATAAAAATAAAATTTTAAGAAGAAGGAAGAATGGCAGAAAATGAGCTAACCATCCATCTTCAGAAGTTAAAAAAATAACAGGATAAGTTAAAAAATAGCAAGATAAAGTGCAAAGAAAAACAAAGAATCATTAAAGATAAAATGAAAATAATGAAAGTGAAAGCAAACATACAATAGAGCATTTTAACACAGCATTTTGCAATAAGGAGTTCATGATCTAAGCCACAGTCAGCTCCAAGTCTTGTTTTTGCTGACCGGATAGAGCTTCTCCATCTTTGGCTGAAAAGAATATAATCAATCTGATTTCAGTATTGACCATCTGGTGATGTTCATGTGTAGAGTCTTCTCTTGTGTTGTTGGAAGAGGGTGTTTGCTATGACCAGTGCGTTCTCTTGGCAAAACTCTGTTAGCCTTTGCCCTGCTTCATTTTGTACTCCAAGGCAAAATTTGCCTGTTACTCCAGCTATCTCTTGATTTCCTACTTTTGCATTCCAGACCCCTATGATGAAAAGGACACCTTTATTGGGTGTTAGTTCTAGAAGGTCTTGTAGGTCTTCATAGAACCATTCAAATTCAGCTTCTTCAGCGTTACTGGTTGGGGCATAGACTTGGATTACTGTGATATTGAATAGCTTGCCTTGTACGGAAAGTACTAGACCAGTATCAGTAATTTCCCTACTAGGAAGTAGGGAAAACCACTGGACCATTCAGGTATGACCTAAATCAAATCCCTTATGATTATACAGAGGAAGTGACAAATAGGTTCAAGGGATTAGATCTGATACACAGAGTGCCTGAAGAACTATGGATGGAGGTTCATGACATTCTACAGGAGACATTGATCAAGACCGCCCCCAAGAAAAAGAAATGCAAAAAGGCAAAATAGTTTTCTGAGGAGGCCTTATGGATTGCTGAGAAAAGAAGAGAAGAGAAAGGCAAAGGAGAAAAGGAAAGATATACCCATTTGAATGCAGAATTCCAAAGAATAGCAAGAAGAGATGTGGTGTTGGAGAAGACTCTTGAGAGTCCCTTGGACTGCAAGGAGATCCAACAAATCCGTTCTGAAGGAGATCAGCCCTGGGATTTCTTTGGAAGGAATGATGCTAAAGCTGAAAATCCAGAACTTTGGCCACCTCATGCGAAGAGCTGACTCATTGGAAAACACTCTGATGCTGGGAGGGATTGGGGGCAGGAGGAGAAGGGGATGACCAAGGATGAGATGGCTGGATGGCATCACTGACTCGATGGACATGAGTCTGAGTGAACTCCAGGAGTCGGTGATGGACAGGGAGGCCTGGCGTGCTGCGATTCATGGGGTCACAAAGAGTCTGACACGACTGAGCAACTGAACTGAACTGAGTCAGTTCTGGCCTACCAGTGTGACAAATACATTTATAGAAGGGAAAATACACAGTGCCTCTAAATGTGTTTTTAAAATCCCCAGCCTAGTTCATAATAATGCTAATGGGTATTTTAACCACTATAACCTATCACTCATTACTTACCATGTTGCCCAATATACAAGTATTTCAAACACACTGTTTTGATGAGGATGTGGGGAAACAAATACACCTGCATTGTTAGTGCTGGTGTGAATTGATACAACACCTGGAGAGGGCAATATCTGTCAAAATCATGTGTGCAAAAATATTTCTGGAACTTTGGTCCAGAAATCCTACTCCTATGAATTTAGCCATTGGATGTACTTGCACATGTGTGGTATTATTATATATGTAAGCTTATTCAACGTAGCTTCGTCTGTGATGATGTGAGATTGGAAAAACCAGAAGTGTCTATCAGTAGTAGAATTGTAAATAAAAGTAACTACATCAATGTAAAAGGATATCATGCCGGTATTTAAGGAAAAAAGAATGTTACTTAAGTGTACAATCTGGAACTACACTCGATGGGTCAAATCCTGATTCTCCCCACTTTTAGCCATATTGCCTTTGACAAGTTATTCAAATTCTATATACTTTAAATTTTCATCAATTAAAGGGGATAATCTTTAATACTTCATTGGGCATAGTGTGGGTTAAACCAACAGATTTAAAGCACTTAATACAATGGCATGACAGGCACTCTCTAACTTTTGCTTCATTATGATCATGCAGAAAGACCTCCAAGATATGTTGGAAATGGAAAAATGTAGGCCCAGAACACTCGCTATTTGGTATTTAACCATTTGTATATAAAGAGGAGTGGTTGAAATACACCTATATGCTTGCATATCCTTCCTAACGTAAAAGAAGGATATGTAAGAACCTATTGGGAAAGTTGTTGCCTTTGGGGAGGAGAGCAGTATGTTCCAACAACTGGGGCGAGAGATATACTTTTGACTGTCTGCAACTTTTAAAGTTTATATCATGTGTGTGTATCACCTAGTCATCGATTTTCTCATTAAGACAGGAGGAAAAGAAAAGTAATAACACAAGCTTTGGAGCTATGCAATCTGAATTTGTGACCTTCTCTACCACGCTGCTCCAGCTATTTAAGGAAGGGCTTGGTGCAAAATGAAAATTCATGGCTTTTCACTGAAAAACCTCTGCAAAGCTTTCCCCCACATTCTCCCAAGTCTTTCTTTTGACTTGCCATTGTTTTGCATTTGCTGTGTTATGCAGTTAAGGTCCTCACAGGTGTCTTGTGTCTCTCAACCCCTGGACCTGGCAGTCTCCACCCTGGCCCTTCCTGTACCCACACCCACCATGTGCGTCATTAGAAAACTTCTCTGGGGCATCAATCTCTTCATCAGCAAAATGGAGATTTAAAAATAAAAACACGAAACTGCTTACCTTTCTCTGAAGCTTCAGTGAGATTTTATGTGTAGAGTGCTTAGCATATTACCTGATACCATGCCACAAATCATTACATGTTGAACATAATTATTCCATTATTGGTTGGTTGGTTTAGTTGCCAAGTCATGTCCAACTCTTGCAACCCCATGGACTGTAGCCTGCCAAGATCCTGGGTCCATGGGGTATTAATGAGACTATAATTTGTATTATGTTATAAACAATAAATAGATATGGTATCAGAATTCTAATTGTTAAATACTTTATTAAAATATTAGAAGGTATATGTACATGATATAATAAGCACATGCAAACATCACACCAGATAGCACCATCGACCACTGCAAATTAAACCACAGTTTCCTCCTACAATTTTGGTTGGAGTAATGTGTCCCATTCCACCCCCTAAAGCTTTCAGCTGTTCACCCATCTGCAGACAATATCAGCAAGCTCAGAACAAGGCATCCAACTATCATGAACCATTTGGGGAAAATTGGTCGTGATGAGACACATGTGGTTCACAGAAGCTGGATCAAGTAACTGAGTTCCCATGGCAACCAAGGATTTCAAGGAACTCCATCTCCCATGGAAAATGCAAGGTGAGGTTTCTGTAAGGGGTAGGCCTGGAAGTCGCTGGGAGGGTTTGGTGCCTCTCTTCTGGGTCCTGTCCACTTTATACCAGGCCCTCAAAAACCCTCCTGGGGTGCACTTGCATGCCTCATGGAGCACCAGTGCCCAGGGGTTCAGGCATCTTCCGTGTCCCCAGCCCAGGACACCATCTTCCTTGTCTCCACCTGTCCTTCCTTCTTCACGGGGTTGGGTGCTTCTCCTTTTCGCTCAGCAAGGTGCCACTGTCTCTGTACATACTCTCTCACTGGAGTTATCCTGGGGTGTGTTACATTACCTGGCCCCATTAATAGGGTGCCTAGGTGGGGCAATAGCTGCAGGGGAGTGTGGAGGGTCAACACAGGAGGAATTATAGCAGGTTTGTAGCCTGATGGGAATGATCAGACATGGTCTAAGTCCATGATTCATGTTAGTTTTCTCCATGTAATGAGCAGGTTTTCCAAATGTTGGCCTTTTCAACAACACAATGCTGGGAATGGAAGTCTCCGATGGGTCCTGAGTGTTCCTTCGTGGTTTTGCTGGGTGTGCCAAGAGTATAAAGCCCTAACTGCTCTTAACCAGATTTCTCTGGGTTTTATTTGTCCTGGGGATATGAGGGATGAGATAACACCTCCCTCAGGGAGCAAGAGTACTTCTGCTCACTACAAAAGCAGGAAATGTCCCAAACTCAGGGGTCCATTTGTGTATCACAACCCTCTGCACGTGTAAGCATCCACATCTACCTTCCTTGCCCCCAGGGGACTTTTGGCATATGCAGCACTGGTGCAAACCTCATGCTCTGCCTTTGCTGCCAGTGGAAAGCTCTTTGTCTCACCCAGGAGTCTTCTGTCAGGATCTGTCAATCTGTAGCAAATTAACTCATGAATTTGCAAGTAGCATAAAATCTCAGACCCTCCACAGTCCTGGACACACAGATTGAAATACATCACTCTTCCATTTCTCTTTGCTTTAAGATAAAGGCCAACTTTGCCAACATGGTCTTCTAGGCCCCGCCTGGCCTGGCCCTGCCTACCTCTCCAGGTTCTTGTGCCACTTTCCCCCACAACTCTCTGCTCTTTAGTCACGTGAAGGAAAAAAGCAGATGCTGACGTGCGCCACTCATCTGATGGTTAGACAGAGGCCTCAGTGCCGCTGATAACAGGTCCTGCTACTGATGGTTAAACCCTGTTATTCTCCCGTTGGACATAAACAACCAAACCACCCAACCCAAACTCAAATCACATAATATATCTTTTCTAACATGATCTTCCTGACACACATTCATGGTTCCACAAGTCATTCACTTCTTTAGTGCAATTGGTGATGAATGCCACTTCTTTAACCCCCTAGGTATTCCTGGTGTCTTTGGTTAGATGGCATTGACTACTTCAATGTCAGTAATACTTTCAGCTTATCAAACTTGCCAGTTTCTTTCCTGCTATGGGGACTTTGGGCTTCCCTGATAGCTCAGTTGGTAGAGAATCCGCTTGCATAGAGCAGACCCCAGTTTGATTCCTGGGTCAGGAAGATCCACTGGAGAAGGAATAGGCTACACCTTCCAGTATTCTTGGGCTTCCCTTGTGGTTCAGCTTGTAAAAAATCCACCTGCAATGTGGTAGACCTGGGTTCAATCCCTGGGTTGGGAATATCCCCTGGAGAAGGGAAAGGCTACCCACTCCAGTATTCTAGGCTGGAGAATTCCATGAACCATATAGTCCATGGGGTCACAAGGAGTTGGACACAACTTAGTGACTTTCACTTTTCACTGGGGCTTTGCATACACTGTTCTGTCTGCCTAGAATATAGTTTTAACCTCCTTTCCCTTACTAACTCCTCCCTATGCTGAATTTGTTAGCATATATGCTGCTTTCTATACTTCCTAAGCAAAATTTGATTTCATATTCTGATAGCACTATGTATTTTCCTTTGTTTGTATGTGTCGTATTTTATAGTATACGTTTTTATTTTTTATTTCTTTATATCTAAATGTAGTTACCACATCTACCTTGCTTATTACTATTATGCTTTATCTATCAGTAGGCCTGGTACATTGTCACAACCCAAGAGTTGTTATTTACTCATTCTACAAATAATTTTTTATACCTATTATTTGCTAATCCCTATTCTATGATTTGTGAATCCAAAGCTGAAACAGATCAAATTCTGGCCGTGGTGTAGATTACATTTTCACGATAGAACAAAACAATATAAGAATTATAGAAGTCCCTCAATACATATTTAGTCAGAAACTGAGAGAAATAACACACTGTTCTCAAATTTAGCAATGCAGCAGAGAAGAAAATGGATATAATTTGTGTCCTGAAGTCAAGGTTACTTTGATAAGATTTCAGTCAGTTTAGTTGCTCAGTTATGTCCAACTCTTTGCCACCCAATGGACTGCAGCACACAGTCCTGTGTCCATACCATTTCCCTGCCCATCACCAACTCCTGGAGCTTACTCTAATTCATGCCCATCGAGTCAGTGATGCCATCCAACCATCTCATCCTTTGTCATGCCCTTCTCCTCCTGCCTTCAATCTTTCCCAGCATCAGAGTCTTTTCCAATCAGTTCTTCCCATCAGGTGGCCAAAGTATTAGAGTTTCAGCTTCAGCATCAGTTCTTCCAATGAATGTTCAGGACTGATTTCCTTTAGGCTTGACTGGTAGGAACTCCTTGCAGAACAAGAGTCTTCTTCAACACCACAGTTTAAAAGCATCAATTCTTCAGTGCTCAGCTTTCTTTATAGTCCAACTCTCACATTCATACATATTGGAAAAACCATAGCTTTGACTAGATGGACCTTTGTTGGCAAAGTAATATCTCTGCTTTTTAATATGTTGTCTAGGTTGGTCATAACTTTCCTTCCAAGGAGTAAGCGTCTTTTAATTTCATGGCTCCAGTCACCATCTGCAGTGATTTTGGAGTCCCCCCACCCCCTGCAAAAAAAGTCTTTCAAAACTTCCATTGTTTCCCCATCTGTTTGCCATGAAGTGATGCGACTGGATGTTGTGATCTTGACTTTTTGAATGTTGAGTTTTAAGCCAACTTTTTCACTCTCCTCTTTCACTTTCATCAAGAGGCTCTTTAGTTTTTCTTCCCTTTCTGCCATTAAGAGTGGTGTCATCTGCATATCTGAAGTAATTGATATTTCCCCTGGCAATCTTGATTCTAGCTTGTGCTTCATCCAGCCCTGCATTTCACATGAATTATTCGGCATATAAGTTAAATAAGCAGGGTGACAATATACAACCTTGATGTACTCCTTTTCCAATTTGGAACCAGTCTGTTGTTCCATACTCAGTTCTAACTGTTGATTCTTGACCTGCATACAGATTTGTCAGGAGTCAGGTCAGGTGGTCTGGTATTCCCATCTCTTAAAAAATTTTCCACAGTTTATTGTGATCCACACAGTCAAAGGCTTTGGCATAGTCAGTAAACCAGAAGTAGATGATTTCCTGGGATTCTCTTGCTTCTTTGATGATCCAGCGGATTTTGGCAATTTGATCTCTGGTTCCTCTGCCTTTTCTAAATCCAGCTTGAACATCTGGAAGTTCATAGCTCACTGTTGAAGCCTGGCTTGGAGAATTTTGAGCATTACTCTGCTAGCAAAAATTTGGCTTAAAGCTCAACATTCAGAAAACGAAGATCATGGCATCTGGTCCCATCACTTCATGGGAAATAGATGGGAAACAGTAGAAACAGTGTCAGACTTTATTTTTTGGGGCTCCAAAATCACTGCAGATGGCGACTGCAGCCATGAAATTAAAAGACGCTTGCTCCTTGGAAGAAAAGTTGTGACCAACCTAGATAGTATATTCAAAAGCAGAAACATTACTTTGCCGGCTAAGGTCCTTCTAGTCAAGGCTATGGTTTTTCCTGTGGTCATGTATGGATGTGAGAGTTGGACTGTGAAGAAGGCTGAGCACTGAAGAATTGATGCTTTTGAACTGTGGTGTTGGAGAAGACTCTTGAGGGTCCCTTGGACTGCAAGGAGATCCAACCAGTCCATTCTGAAGGAGATCAGCCCTGGGATTTCTTTGGAAGGAATGATGCTAAAGCTGAAGCTCCAGTACTTTGGACACCTCATGTGAAGAGTTGACTCATTGGAAAAGACTGATGCTGGGAGAGATTGGGGGCAGGAGGAGAAGGGGACGACCCAGGATGAGATGGCTGGGATGGCATCACGGACTCGATGGACGTGAGTCTGGGTGAACTCCGGGAGATGGTGATGGACAGGGAGGCCTGGCGTGTTGCAATTCATGGGGTCACAAAGAGTCGGACACGACTGAGCGACTGAACTGAACTGCTAGCATATGTTAGTTAGTTAGTTCAGTCGCTCAGTCGTGTCTGACTCCTTGTGACCCCATGAATCGCAGCACGCCAGGCCTCCCTTTCCATCACCAACTCCCGGAGTTCACTCAGACTCACGTCCATCGAGTCACTGATGCCATCCAGCCATCTCATCCTCTGTTGTCCCCTTCTCCTCCTGCCCCCAATCCCTCCCAGCTAGCATATGAGATGAGCACAATTCTGCAGTAATTTGAACATTCTTTGGCATTGCCTTTATTTGTGATTGGAATGAAAACTGACCTTTTCCAGTCCTGTGGCCACTGCTGACTTTTCCAAATTTGCTGGCATGTTGAGTGCAGCACTTTCAAAGCATCATCTTTCAGGATTTGAAAGAGCTCAACTGGAATTCTATCACCTCCACTAGCTGTGTTGCTAGTTATGCTTTCTACAGCCCACTTGACTTCACATTCCAGGATGTCTGGCTCTAGGTGAGTGATCACACCATTGTGGTTATCTGGGTCATGAAGATCTTTTTGTACAGTTCTTCTGCGTATTTTTGCCACCTCTTCTTAATATCTTCTGCTTCTGTTAGGTCCATACAATTTCTGTCCTTTATTGAGCCCATCTTTGCATGAAATTTTCCCTTGATATCTCTAATTTTCTTGAAGAGATCTCTAGTCTTTCCTATTCTATTGTTTTCCTCTATTTCTTTGTATTCATCACTGAGGAAGGCTTTCTTATCTCTTTTTGCTGTTCTTTGGAACTCTGCATTCAAATGGGTATATCTTTCCTTTTCTCCTTTGCCTTTCTCTTCTCTTCTTTTCTCAGCTATTTGTAAGGCTCCTCAGACAAGTGTTTTCCCTTTTTGCGTTTCTTTTTCTTGGGGATGGTGTTGATCACTGCCTCTTGTACAATGTCATGAACCTCTGTCCATAGTTCTTCAGGTACTCTGTCTATCAGATGTAATCTCTTGAATCCGTTTGTCATTTTCACTTCACAATCGTAAGGGATCATTCATTTGGATCATACTTGAATGGTTGAAATAAATATAATGTGGTCATTGAGAATGGAGAATTACTCTCTCCATCTGATGTGGCCGATAAGAAAGTCTCTCTGAGAAGTTAATTATGTGCTCAGAGTACTATGAAATAAATAATAAATGCAGTGATTGATTATGTAAGCTTTTGTTAGTCTCTGTATTAGTTTTTTTTTTTTCAAAGCAAATGGAAAGCATTAAGAGTTTGTTGAGGTGAATAGGGGATTTAACTTACATTTTACTAGGATTTCTCAGGACTTTGTGAGGAGTACTGACACAGGAGCAAGAGGTGAAGGACAAGATTGATAACTAAGAAAATAGCTAAGAGGTCACTGAAATTATCCAAATGAGAGATGATGGTGACTTAGGCTGTGGCACATATATCTGTGTTGCACCTCTTGTATTCTTCTTCAAAATGAAACTTGCCATCCAATTGAGAAGAATGTGTTTAACTGACAGCTGTTAGCTCCTTGAACCTGCATTTGCTTTCCAAATGAAGTCCTAATCTTCTCTGATGTCCCCTACTTAATAACTGAACAAGATGAAGGTAGCCAACTTTAAGATTTTTACTGATGTTTCCTAGCCACTATCTGAGTAAGGTCGCTATACAAAGACATAACCATTTCCACTAAACACAGGCTCCTCTAACAAACAATATTTGCCCTAGAACTCTTCACTCTTCTGAGAGAAACTTTTCCACCTCTGCATCCTGGTTCACTGGCTCTGTCTGCTGAATCTTTCTTCTTCCTTTTCATTTCACAGTTGTTACTCCCTCTGGTGGTTAATTTTGTGTGTCCAGGGGTTCTCAGACATTTGGCAAAACATTTCTGGGTGTGTATGTGAGAATATTCATCTTTCTTTCATCTCTGAATGATATTAACATTTGAATTGGTGGACTAAGTGAAGGAGATTGCCCTCTCTAATGTTAGATGGCCTCTTCCAATCAGTTGAAGGCCTGGATAGAATAAATGGAGTAAGAAGGAACTCTTCCTGCCTCTCCTCACTGAGCTGGGATATTAGTCTTTTCTAACTTTTGTACTTAACCTGAGAAATCAGCTTATTTCTTTCCACACGTGTGAGAAATGGCAAAACTGAATTTCAGTTCAATTCTGTTTGACTCCAGAGTTTATGCCATTGACCACTATCGTCTTTCAGTTTGGGCTTAGGTGTTTGGATGATGGTGGCCTGTCTTTAACAGGTAAATTGATTCTTTCAATAAATATTGATTATTTGTAGTATTATTGAGTATATTCCTGACATGGTACTGAGTGGGAAGAGGAACATATAAATTAATAAGTAAATTTTTAATCATGCTGAATTTCAGCTGAGTTTGGGACAACTAAGTGAAAAGAATGGTTCAGTAAGAATTAACTAACTAATCCATTCATTCATTCCCATGAATCAGTGCTAAACATTTATAATGTACTGGGAATGCAGTGGTGAACAAATCCCATTTGACCACAATCTATAATTCATCTTTTGCATTTTCAGATTTTGTTTAAAATATTTTGTTGTTCTATTGCAATTACGTTCATATACTTGTTTTTGTACTGTTTTTGTCTGGTTTTGCAATTAGAGTAATTCTCTTTTTTCCCTAGAAAATATATTTCTTTCTTTAATTAATTTATTTATTTTAATTGGAGGCTAATTACTTTACCATATTGTAGTGGTTTTTGCCACACATTGACATGAATCAGCCATGGGTGTGCATGTGTCCCCCATCCTGAGGAGTCCCACCTCCCTCCCCATCCCATCCCTCAGGGTTGTCCCAGTGCACTGGCTTTGAGTGCCCTGTTTCATGCACTGAACTTGGACTGGAGATCTGTTTCACATATGGTAATATACATGTTTCAATGCTATTCTCTCAAATCATCCCACCCTCACCTTCTCCCACTGAGTCCAAAAGTCTGTTCTTTATATCTGTGTCTCTTTTGCTGTCTCACATACAGGGTTGTCATTACCATCTTTCTAAATTCCATATATATGTGTTAATATACCATATTGGTGTTTTTCTTTCTGACTGACTTCACTCTGTATAATAGGCTCCAGTTTCATCTTAAATCATAAAATAATACAAGTAGTATTCTCCCCTATTCTATTTTCTGAAAGATATTGTGTAAAATAGTGTTAATTATTCTTTAAATATTCAGTAGGTTTGTCCAGTGAAACCATCTTGGCATGGAGATTTCTTTTTCTAGAGCTTTTAAATTGCAAATTGAATATCTTTCATGGTTATAGGACTAATCAGATTATCAGATTATGTATATTATCTTGGCTAGATTTCGGCAGGTTATGATTTTTGATGAATATGCCTTTGTCTTCTGTGTTGTCAAATTTATAAATGAAATATTATTTGTATATTCTTTATGTTTTTAATTATGTAGAATCTTTAACAATATCCCCAATTTTATTCATGATAATGGTGATTTGTGAGTCCTTTCATTTAATTTTTACTCATCAAGCAAAATGTTTATCATTGTTATTGGCTTTTTCTCAAGACTTTCTTTTTGTTAACACTTTCATTATATTTTTTTTGTATGTTTTCACTTTACCTATATCACTGAGTTTGAATGACATAGGTAAAGTGAAGCTTTACTGAGTTCCTTGTAAATAGCAGCACTCATTATTTTGTCACAGGATCTTGAGGTTCTGGTTTGTATTTGGTCTATTCTACTTTTGGATTGAATAAATTCACTTGATATAGCCTCAATTCAGTGACTTTATACTCTCTTCTCCGCTATACTATTGAGTTTTCTTATTTCAGTATTACATTATTTCTTTCCAATAGTTCCTAATTTTTCATTTAAGTGAATTTAAAATTCCTTGTGAAATCATTTTTATGATGGCTGCTTTAAAATTCTTGTCAAGGGTGTCTGAGGCTCTGGGGATGAAGAAGCTTCCCTGGTGGAGCTGCTTGTTGTGGCAGAAGCACTCTGGATCCTGCCACCCTGTTGCCTCTTATCTCTTGTAGCAGAGGGTAGCCCACCAGGGAAGAAATGCATTTCCTCTGGCTGTTTATTATCAGCAGGTGTCCTGATAGATCCTTCTGGCCATTACTACCAGGCTCCTTTGAGTGTTGGAGATGGTATTTCTATTCAGCTCAGGCAAGAGATAAGCCTACTTGGGCTTTCTACTGCTAACAGATTGGAGTTTAGGAAATGCCAGGCCTGGTGTGTGTGTGTGTGTGTTTGTGTGTGTGTGTGTGTGTGTGTGTGTGTGTGTGTGTTGTGGTGGGGGTTGTCATAAGATACTCTGCCACCATGTTGTTCCTACAACCCTGGGGCCCTAACTAGACTGTCTTCCCCTTTCTACCTTTCAGAGTTCTCATTTGGTTCCTTCATGCATTATTTCCAGAGCTTATAGTTAGAAGAGAGGAACATGAAAAAAATGAGACCATGGTCTTGCTACTCACTATATTTAGAATTCCATTTTTAGTTATCTATAGTGTTTCTGAATGTATCATTTTGTATAGATTTTTACATTGTTCTAAGTATTATGTTGTATACTATACGTATTATTTCATTATACTTATTATTCTCTATATGTACATAATTTATCACAGTCCAACCATGTCTTCATTTTTTAGTTCAAGATTAGAAAACTTTCCAGCTATTAATTCCCTTTTCTCTTCCCTATTATAATATTATCATCATCTTAATTATTTCTCTACATACTTTGAGAACCACTTAAGACAATATTTTAATTTTTTCTTCAGTTCCTAAACATGGCTTAGAAAACTAAAGAGACAGAAAGTCTATTATATTTATCCCTAATTTTTCTTTTTGTGTTGTCTTTCTTCTTTATTGATGTTCCAAAGACTTCTTCTTTCATCATTTCCTTTCTATTTAGATTTATTTTCTAGCCATTCTTTTAGGGTAGGTCTGCTGGGGACAAATAGTTTTACTTCATCTGAGAATGTCTTGATCTCCTCCTCTTTTCTGACAGATATTTTCTCTGGATATAGATTTCTATGTTAATAGTTCTTTTCTTGCAGCACTTGAAAAATGTTTTACTACTTCCTTTTAACCTCCACATTTCTGATGAGAAATCTATTGCTAATCTAAATTGTTTCTTTCTATAATAGCAAATGAAAGAACTGACAAAGAATCAATTCCCAAAATATACAAGCAGCCCATACAACTCAATACCAGAAAAACAAACAACCCAAATAAAAAGTGGGCAAAAGATCTAAATAGACATTTCTCAAAGGAGACATACAGATGGCTAATAAACATATGAACAGATGCTCAACATCATTCATTATTAGAGATATGCAGATCAAAACTACAATGAGATATCACTTCACCCCAGACAGAATGGCCATAATCAAAAAATCCACAAGCAACAAGTGCTGGAGAGGGTATGGAGAAAAGGGAACCCTCCTACGCTGCTGATGGGAATATAAATTGATACAGCCACTACGGAAGACAGTATGCAGATTCCTTAAAAAAAAAAAAAACTAGGAATAAAACCACCATATGACCCAGCAATACCACTTTTAGGCATATACCCTGAAGAAACAAAAACTGAAAAAGACACATGTATTCCAATGTTTATTGCAGCACTATTTACAATAGCCAAGACATGGAAGCAACCTAGATGTCCATCAACAGATGACTGGATAAAAAAACTGTGGTACATATATGCAATGGAATACTATTCAGCCATTAAAAGGAATGCATTTGAGTCAGTTCTAATGAGGTGGATGAACCTAGAGCCTATTATACAGAGTGAAGTAAGAAAGAGAAAAACAAATATTGTATACTAATGCATATATATGGAATCTAGAAGGATGGTACTGACAAATCTATTTGCAGAGCAGCAATGGAGATGCAGACATAGAGAACAGACTTATGGACAAAAGTGGGGGAAAAGAGGGAGAGGGTGAGATAAATGGAGAGGAGTAGCATGGAAGCATATACACTAACATGTAAATAGATAGCCAATGGGAATTTGCTGTGCAACTCAGGAAACTCAAACTGGGGCTCTGTAATAACCTAGAGGGGTAGGAATGGGCAAGAGGTGGGAGGGAGATTCAAGAGGGAGGGAACATATGTATACCTATGGTTAATTCATGTTGATGTATGACAGAAATCAAACCAATATTGTAAACCAATCATCAATTTAAAATAAATAAATATTAAAAATTAAATTTTTTCTTCCTTATATATCATGCATCACTTCTTTCTTGCTGCTTTCAAGAATTTTTTTCCTCCAAATTTGGAAAATTTTATTCCATTATTTCTTCAAATACACTCACAGTTGCATTATCTTTCTCTCTTCTTGTGAATCTCTGATGACAGGAACATTATATTTTATAAGAGACCCTGGTGCTGGGAAAGATTGAACGCAGGAGGAGAAGGGGACAACAGAGGACGAGATGGTTGAATGGCATCACCGATTCAATGGACATGAGTTTGAGCAAGCTCCAGGAGGTAGTGAAGGACAGGGAAGCCTGGTGTGCTACAGTCCGTGGGGTTGCGAAGAGTTGGACATGACTGAGCGACTGAACAACAAGTACCCGAAGGTCTGTTCTCTTTTTTTCCAGTCTGTGAATATTAGTCAATTTTTATTGTTCTATATTCAATTTCACTTATTCAGTTTCTTGTCTTCTCTATTCCAGTTTTGAGACCATCCAGTGATTTTATTCTGGTATTTCTATTTTCAGTTCTAAAATTTCTATTTGAGCTATTCTATTTCATTTCTATTCTATTTATGTCTTTTATTTCTTTGCTGATACTTTATTTGCTGAGATTTTCTACTTTTTTTGTTTCAAGTGTGTTTGTAATGCACATTGAAACATTTATAAGATGGATGCTTTAAAACATTTGTCGGATAATGCTAATATATATGTCAACTCGACGTTGGCATGTGTTGATTGTCTTTTCTCATTCAAGTTGAGATTTTCCTGGTTCTTGATGTGATGAGTGATTTGTGTTGTATCTTGGACATTTTTATACCATGTTACGAGGCTCTGGATCTTATTTAAATCCTTCATTTCAACAGATCTCCTCGGACACCATACTAGTGGGGTAAGGGGATATGCTGCCATCGCAGGCAGATTCTTTAATATCTGAGCCACCAGACCTGCCCTGGGAGAAGGGGAAATACTGCCTTAGCATTTCCAGGTGTTTGTGGAAGTCTGGGTTCCTCACTCAGCTTTCCTTGATACTCAGAAAAGGAGTGACTCCTCATTACTGTTGGAAGGTGAGCAGGAGTTCAGGCTCCCCACTAGGCCAACACTGAGACAACCCTATCTGGATGTTGTAAAGGGCACCTTGTTACTGTTCCCTATGTGGCCTCTGCTGAAACCACAGGGGAATGCTTCCTTATCACTGAAAAGGGAAAAGTTAAAGTGCTGGTCGCTCAGTCATGTCTGACTCTTTGCAACCCCATGGACTGTAGCCCACCAGGCTCCTCTGTCCATGGGATTCTCCAAGAAAGAATACTTGAGTAGTTAGCCATACCCTTCTCCAGGGGATCTTCCCAACTGAGGGATCAAACCTGTGTCTCTTGCATTGCAGGCAGATTATTTACCGTCTGAACCACCAGGGAGGATAAATTCCAGCTCCCCACTTGGCTTCATCTAAAACCACTCTGATTCAGGAAAAGTTGTGCCTTGTTACAGCCAGGTAAAAATGGAAGTCTATGCTCTCCACTCAGCCATTATTTTGGACCAAGGGGTGAATTAAGGCTGCATTCTTTTCCATGAAGATTGGCTGGAGCAAGGCAATAATTGCCTAAAGTTTCCTATCGTATTACACAGAGGTGTATTATCTTATCCTGGTTCTTTTGCTACAGAAAGAAGGCTTTTCTTGAAAATGTACCCATTGGCATTTCTAGGTTTGCTAGATTCTGTTGCACACAGTCTTGGATATATGAGGGGAAAAAAAAAAAATCCAGGAATTCACTGCTGTGTTGTACTTCATGTCCTGAGGTTCCTAGCTGGTCTGATTTCTTCCCTTCACCTATCATGTGTGGGGATTTTAGTTGTTCTTAGTGGGAAGAATAGGGAGAAGTGTGTCTATTCTATCTTGTCCCATAATGTGACAGTTGATTTTTAATGAGAATTTTGTTTTTCAAGTGCATCAATAATTTACACCCTTGCATAAGTATGTTCTCTTCCTATCTACAATGGAAAAAAGTCCTAATGTGTGAGAAAGATTCCTTGGTGCATAAATAAATAAGATCAAACCTTACAGATTATGATTCTTATGGATTATGTCAATGAACCTAACATACTTATCACTTCTACCAAAGGAATTCAATGTTCACATCTTCTTCTTAATTATTGACACTGCACCCCCTCTTTGTTTACTAGTTTTTCTACAGTCTACGCCTAATATAGTCTATCACATTTCAAGTTTCTTGGATTCTAACATGTGATTTTCATATTGTACTTCTTATCATTTATATGGACCTTAGGTAAGGGTTTCTCGTATAGCTCAGTCAGTAAAGAATCTGCCTGCAATGCAGGAGACAGGGGTTCGATTCTGGGATTGGGAAGATCCCCTGGAGAAGGAAATGGCAACCCACTCCAGTATCCTTGCCTGGAAAATCTCATGAACAAAGCAGCCTGGTGCACTGCAGTCCATGGGGTTGTAAAGAGTCGGGCACGACTGAGCGGCTAACACTTACTTAGGTATTGCTAAATTACTTCAGACAAATTTGTAAACGTGGTTACAAAAAAAGCATACATGGTAGCCCATGATACATTATATAAGAGCATTTTGGTATCTGAATAATATAATACATGATAAAATTTTAAAGTGAAGTTAATACATTTTAGTGGCATGATAACATGACTTTATAAGTTTAGAAAAAGAACTCGATTATCTAAAGTTCTTAGGATCACTAAGTTTAAAATATCATAACATGTTAAAGACATTAAAAAAGGTATATAGAATTGTACAGTTTAGTCCCATGTCCACACCATCCTGCCTAATAAATTAAACTATACTAATGTTAATGTTTTTGTTCTTTGAATCATTATTATGATTCTGAAAATTTTGAGTACGGACTAAGAAACATAATAGTTGATCCAATTTTTACTATTTACTACTACTATATTAAGGGACCTATGCAAGTACTTTAAACTCTTTGAGACTCAGTTTCCTCATCTGTAAAACTGGTGTAGTTCAGTTCAGTTCAGACACTCAGTTGTGTCTGACTCTTTGCAACCCCATGAACCTCAGCATGCCAGGCCTCCCTGTCCATCACGAAAACCCAGAGTCCACCCAAACCCATGTCCATCGAGTTGGTGATGCCATCCAACCATCTCATCCTCTGTCATCCTTCTTCTGCTCTCAATCTTTCCCAGCATCAGGGTCATTTCAAATGAGTCAGCTCTTCATATCAAGTGGCCAAAGTATTGGAGTTTCAGCTTCAGATCTGTCCTTCCAATGAACACCCACTACTGATCTCCCTTAGGATGGACTGGTTGGATCTCCTTGCAGTCCAAGGGATTCTTAAGAGTCTTCTCAAACACCACAGTTCAAAAGCATCAATTCTTCTCACTCAGCCTTCTTTATAGTCCAACTTTCACATCCATACATGACCACTGGAAAAACCACAGCCTTGACTAGACGGACCTTTGTTGACAAAATAATGTCTCTGCTTTTTAATATGCTGTCTAGGTTGGTCATAACTTTCCTTCCAAGGAGTAAGCATCTTTTAATTTTACGACTGCAATCACCATCTGCAGTGATTTTGGAGCCCCCCAAAATAAAGTCAGCCACTATTTCCACTGTTTCCCCATTTATTTGCCACGAAATGCTAGGACCAGCTGCCATGATCTTCGTTTTCTGAATGTTGAGTTTTAAGCCAACTTTTTCACTTTCATCAAGAGGCTCTTTAGTTCTTCTTCAGTTTCTGCCATAAGGGTGGTGACATCTGCATATTTCAGGTTATTGATATTTCTCCTGTCAGTCTTGATTCCAGCTTATGTTTCTTCCAGTCCAGCATTTCTCAGGATGTACTCTGCATATAAGTTGAATAAGCAGGGTGACAATATACAGCCTTGACGTACTCCTTTTCCTATTTGGAACCAGTTTGTTGTTCCATGCCCAGTTCTAACTGTTGCTTCCTGATCTGCATGCAGATTTCTCAAGAGGCAGGTCAGGTGGTCTGGTACTCCCATCTCTTTCAGAATTTTCCACAGTTTATTGTGATCCACACAGTCAAAGGCTTTGGCATAGTCAATAAAGCAGAAATAGATGTTTATCTGGAACTCTCTTGCTTTTTCCATGATCCAGCGGATGTTGGCAATTTGATCTCTGGTTCCTCTGCCTTTTCTAAACCTAGGTTAAACATCTGTAATTTCTCAGTTCACGTATTATTGAAGCCTAGCTTGGAGAATTTTGAGCATTACTTTGCTAGCGTGTGAGATGAGTGCATCGTATGGTACTTTGAACATTCTTTGGCATTGCCTTTCTTTGGGAGTGGAATGAAAACTGACCTTTTCCAGTCTTGTGGCCACTGTTGAGTTTTCCAAATTTGCTGGCATATTGAGTGCAGCACTTTCACAGCATCGTCTTTGAGGATGTGAAACAGCTCCACTGGAATTTCATCACCTCCACTAGCTTTGTTCGTAGTGATAATTCCTAAGGCCCACTTAACTTCACATTCCAAGATGTCTGGCTCTAGATGAGTGATCACACCATTGTGGTTATCTGGGTCATGAAGATCATTTTTGTATTGGAGACAGATGGGTCTTCCATTCCATCCTCCTGAGGAGCCTCCTAGGGCTTTTGCTTTTTCTTCTTTTTGGGTCTTTCACTTGTCTCCTTCCACTCCTTCAGGCCAGGACAACTGCAGCCAGCCTTTTCTTTTCCTTCTTCAAGCGTTTCTTCTGTTTGTCCAGCTTCCTAGTAATCTCAACAGCCACTTCCTCTGCCTGAACTATTGCCTCCTTCGTGACATCCAGATTTTTTTCGTGTAATCTCTCCAGTCTCATAGAAGGACAGCTGCTCCACATCTTGTCCTTGAAGTTTCTCTCCAAATATATGGGTGGGTAACTCAGAGAGCCAATCAGTTCATGAGGCAATACTGGATTTGTTCACCAGGTATTGGGAGATGCAGCCTTTGTTCTTGGCGGCTGCTCAGCCAATGAAGGTAGAATGGGAAATTAGTCTATATTTTGGAGTATTAGCATTTGTCTTCAGGCTGTGGAATTTTGGTCCCTTTGCTAGGTGCAGGGAATCACTCAGACACCAGGACTGATATATTTCATATCTCATATGCATTATATATATTATATACTACACATATTGTAATATATATTATTTGTAATATACAGTATCCATAAGTTCAGTTCAGTTGCTCAGTCGTGTCCGACTCTTTGCGACCCCATGAATCACAGCATGCCAGGCCTCCCTGTCCATCACCATCTCCCAGAGTTCACTCAAACTCATGTCCATCGAGTCAGTGATGCCATCCAGCCACCTCATCCTCTGTCGTCCCCTTCTCCTCCTGCCCACAATCCCTCCCAGCATCAAAGTCTTTTCCAATGAGTCAACTCTTTACATGAGGTGGCCAAAGTACTGGAGTTTCAGCTTTAGCATCATTCCTTCCAAAGAAATCCCAGGGCTGATCTCCTTCAGAATGGACTGGTTGGATCTCCTTGCAGTCCAAGGACTCTCAAGAGTCTTCTCCAACACCACAGTTCAAAAGCATCAATTCTTCGGCGCTCAGCCTTCTTCATAGCCCAACTCTCACATCCAGACATGACCACTGGAAAAACCATAGCCTTGGCTAGACGGACCTTTGTTGGCAAAGTAATGTCTCTGCTTTTGAATATACTATCTGGTTTGGTCATAACTTTTCTTCCAAGGAGTAAGCATCTTTTAATTTCATGGCTGCAGTCACCATCTGCAGTGATTTTGGAGCCCAACAAAATAAAGTCTGACACTGTTTCCACAGTTTCCCCATCTATTTGCCATGAAGTGATGGGACTGGATGCCATGATCTTTGTTTTCTGAATGTTGAGCTTTAGGCCAACTTTTTCAATATCCATAATATATACCATATACAAGCTCTTTATATCTTTATATATTATATATAGAATATATTATGGATATTATATATTATATACAGATATATGTTCATTATGTGTATTAATATATTATATAAATAAAATATATTCATAATATATATCATGCATAAATATAACATGTATCAAATAATCTTTTGTATTCATATATATCTCTTATTGTGTCTTATTATTATATATATTATATAACAACTTACTATATATTGATAGTAATATTAATATATATTTATTATATCAATATACATGTATAGGCATGAAATATAATGTATATGTATGTACATATATAATATACGAAACATATATATGTATTCACATATATCTCTATGCTTTATTATAATATATATTATATTGTATATTACATATTAGCAAATTGCCAACATCTGTTGGATCACAGAAAAGCAAGAGAATTACAGAAAAACATCTACTTCTGCTCTACTCACTACGCTAAAGCTTTTGACTATGTGGATCGCAGCAAACTGTGGAAAATTCTTGGAGACCGGAATACCAGACCACCTTACCTGACTCCTGAGAAAACTGTATGCAGGTCAAGAAGAACTGGACATGGAACAATGAACTGGTTCAAAATTGGGAAAGGAGTACATCAAGATGTGTATATTGTCACCCTGCTTATTTAACTTATATGTAGACCACATCATGCGAAATGCCAGGCTGGATGAAGCACAAGCTGGAATCAAGATTGCTGGCAGAAATATCAAAAACCTCAGATATACAGATGACACAACCCTTATGGCAGAAAGTGAAGAGGAACTCAAGAGCCTCTTGTTGAAGGTGAAAGAGAAGAGTGAAAAAGCTGTCTTAAAACTCAACATTCAAAAAATGAATGTTTATGTCATCGAGTGTTCTGCCTATATTTTCCTCTAAGAGCTTTATATTTTCTGGTCTTATATCTAGGTCTTTAATCCATTTTGAGTTTATCTTTGTGTGTGGTGTTAGGAAGTGTTCTATTTTCTTTCTTTTACATGTAGCTGTCCAGTTTTCCCAGCACCACTTATTGAAGAGGCTGTCTTTGCCCCATTGTGTATATTCTTACTTCCTTTGTCAGAAATAAGTTACCCACAGGTGTGTGGGTTTATTTCTGGGCTTTCTATCTTGTTCGATTGGTCTATATTTCTTTTTCATGTTGAGGTTTGACAGAAAACAGCAAAATTCTGTAAAGCAATTATCCTTCAATTAAAAAATAAATTCATTAAAGAAAACAATGAAGATCATGGCATCTGATCCCATCACTTCATGGCAAATAAATGGGGAAACAATGGAAACTGTGACAGACTTTATTTTCTTGGTCTCAAAAATCACTGCAGATGGTGACTGAAGCCATGAAATTAAAAGACTCTTTGAAGAAAAGCTATGACAAACCTAGACAGCTTAATAAAAATGAAGACATTATTTTGCCAACAAAGGTCCGTCTTGTCAAAGCTATTGTTTTTCCAGTACATGTATGGATGTGAGTGTTGGACCATAAAGAAAGCTGAGTGTCAAAGAACTGATCCTTTTGAACTGTGGTGTTGGAGAAGATTCCACCCCTGAGAGTCCCTTTGCCTGCAAGGAGAACAAACCAATCAATCCTGAAGGAAATCATTCATCATTAGAAGGACTGATGTTGAAGCTGAAGCTCCAATGCTTTGACCACCTGATGCAAAGAGCCAACTCATTGAAAAAAACCCTGATGCTGGGAAAGATTGAAGGCAGGAAGAGAAGGGGAAGGCAGGAGGAGAAGGGGAAGACAGAGGACATGATGGTTAAATGACATCACTGACTCAATAGATATGAGTTTGAGCAAGCTCTGGGAGATGGAGAAGGACAGGGAAGCCTGGTGCCCTGCAGCTCATGGGGTTGTAAAGTCGGACATGATTGAATGACTGAATATCAACAACAACATATTAATATAGCTATTACATATATTCTAATATGTTACATATTATTATAGATATTATATATTGTTTTTATATAATTTATTATTATGTAGGTTGGTGTGCTGAAGTCCATGGGGTCACAATGCCTCAGACATGACTTAGTGACTGAACAACAGCAACAGCAGTATAAAAATCATATAAAATTCTTTTTGTGCCTTATATGTAATTATATATATAATATCATATTATATAATTATGTAATAGATTTATTTTAGTATATTTAATATATTATCCTTTGTCATATGATTTCCAGAGGAAAAACACATAGTGTGTCTCTTCCATTCTCAGTTTTCTAACACTTCTATACTTCTGACATGAGATGTGTTGGGGGGGATCCCCCAGCAAACAATTCTGTACCAGCTGGGTGTTCTACAGCTCTCATATTGTTTACCTGGAGATAGCATCATACGCCAGAGGTTAAGGACTCAGTCCCACAAGACTGTCCCTCTCACTTCAGATGTCAATCGCAAGTCCAAGTTGTTACCTTTACTTCTGACCTGCTGACTGTAAACTGGAGGTTTCCATGACCCCCTTCTCAGATTCAATTAATTTTCTAGAGCAGCTCAAAGACTACAGGAGAAAATGTATTTACTAGATTACTGGTTTATTATAAAAGGATATAACTCAGGAACAGTCCAATGAAAGAGATGCATAAGGCAAAGGATGTGGGAAGGGGCACAGATTTTCCATGCTCTCTCTGGACACACCACTTTTCCTGCATCTTGGGATATTCAGCAACCTGGGAACTCTCTGAATCTGTTCATTTGGGTTTTTGTGGAGGCTTTATTACATAGGCATGGTGAAATAAATCTTTGGCCTTTGGTGACTGAACTCAATCTTCAGCCCCTCTTCTTTCACTGGGGGCTATGTGTGTGAGGCGGGGGTGGTTAAGGCTGAAAATTTCAAATCAAAGTTGTTTCTCCTGGCTACTGGCTCCTATCCTTAGGAGCTTTCCAAAAGTCACCTCATTAACATAATCTTAAATGTGATTGACAGGGATTTGTTATGGATAACAAGACATCCATTTCACCTTTATGCCTTAAACCTATTTCAGGAACTGAGGAAAAAGACTAAATGTTATAGCAAAAAATGCCCTTATGGCTCTTATACAGGAAATTACAAGAATTTTAGGGGCTATGTGGCCAAAGACCAAGTATATATTTTTATTATAAATAATAATATCACACTATTTCTGGCCTTCTTCATTGATTTCTGTAGATAAATATTTCCATCTGGTACCATTTTCCTTCTCCATTAAGCACTTTTACTAGTTATCATAGTACATGTTGCCAGTAATAAATTATTTCAGCTTTTGTGTGTCTGAAAAATGTCTTTACTTTTGAAAGACTTTCGTATCAGATACAGAATTTTGCTTTACCATTTTACTTTCTTTCACAATGTTAAAGATGTTTCTCCACTGTCTTCTTACTTGCATCATTTCCCAGGAGAAAACTGATGTCATCGTTTTCTTTATCCCTCTGTACATAACAAGCCTTATACTCTGGGTGCTTTTAAGATTTTCTGTTTTTCAGTGGTTTTAAGCACTTTGATCATAATGTGCATAGGTGTAGTTTTCTTCTTTTTTCTTGTGCTTGGAATTCATTTATCTTCTTGGTTCTGTGGGTTTATAGTTCTATCAAATTTATAAATTTTTAGCCTTTTTTTCTTCAGTTTTTTTTTTCTGTCTCCTTCCCCTCTCCTTTCTTTCAGAGACTCCATTATCCATTCATTAGTTACTGGTCCCATGGCTCACTGATACTCTGTTCATTTTTTATAATTCATTTATAATTCTTCCTGTTTCATTTTGGATAGGTTATGCCACCAAGTACATTAATCATTTCTTATGCAGTGTGTAATCATCCATTAATTCTATCCATCATTATTTGCATCCTAAAAATTTTAGCTTTCATCTTAACAATGTCTATTTGAGTCTTCTTCATATATTCTGTGTCTCTACTTAACTTTATGAACATATAGAATATGATTATAGTGTCTATTTAAATGACTGTGTCTGCTAAATCTAACATCTCAGCTTTTGATCAGTTCCAACTTTTAGTTTGATTTTTTCCCCTCAATAATTTTTGTTTATATTTTTATGCTTTCTGCCTTCTCTGTCATTTGAAAGTAAATACTACCTGAAAATGAAAAATGAAAGTGTTAGTTGCTCAGTCATGTCTAAATCTTTGCTACCCCATGAATAGTAGTCCACCAGGTTTCTCCGTCCATGAAATTCTTCAGGCAAGAATATTGGAGTGGGTTTCCATGCCCTCCTTTAGGGGATCTTCCCAACCTAGGGATCGAACCCAGGTCTCTTGCATTGCAGGCAGAATCTTTACCATCTGAGCCATCAGGGAAGCCCCAAATACTATCTTGATAGTGTCAATTTTAACTTTTTCAGTGCTAAATATGTTTGTATTCCTATAAATATTCTTGACAAAGTTCTGGGACATAATTAAGGTAGTTTCTCTTCTATAGTACTCTCTGCTGAAAATTCTAGCCACCTAGGCCTCTCTGGATACTCAACTTCATGTTCTCAATGCAAGGAGTCCATCACTTTATCCTCAATTCTCTCTCCTCGCACCATAGCCCAGAAAACCTCTTGAAGTAGTAAACTGAGGCATCCTTTGAGTTCACCACACTTGTTCCCATTGCTGGACCTCTGGATCTCCAGTGTCTTAAAAACTGATGTTTCATATAGTTTGACACATCTTTTGGTTGTCTCAGCTTTGAGTGTAAATTTTGGTTTTTACTTCATATTGTCCATAGTAGAGATATGTGTAATTTCTTATGTCATTTAAATTGAAGTATTTTATGTACAATAATATGCACTGGCAATAAGTGCATTATATTCTGCTTTATCTACTTCTGCTTTATTGACTACACCAAAGCTTTTGACTTTGTGGATCACAACAAACTGGAAAATTCTTTAAGAGATGGGAATACCAGACCACCTGACCTGCCTCCTGAGAAATCTGAAACAGTTAGAACTGGACATGGAAGAACGGACTGGTTTCAGATTGGGAAAGGAGTACGTCAAGGCTGTATATTGTCATCCTGCTTATCTAACTTATATGCAGAGTACATCATGAGACATGCCAGGCTGGATGAAACACAAGCTGGAGTCAAGACTACTGGGAGAACTATCAATAACCTCAGATAGGCAGATGACACCACCCTTAGAAAAACTACCTTGATAGTGTCAATTTTAATTTTTTCAGTGCTAAATATGTTTGTATTCCTATAAATATTCTTGACAAAGTTCTGGGACATAATTAAGGTACCTGAAAATGGTTTGATATTCTTGGGTCATGCTTTGATTTGTGATTATACCACAGGACTGACATAGTAGTCATTCTATGCCCAATGATTCCTCACTAATGAAGCTACCGTTCTGTATACTCTATCTTGTGTACCATGAATTTTGAGGGTATTTTTTTAGTGTGGTTGGTGGGAATAGATATTATTTCTGGCCCTGCATCCTTCTGCCAGATAGTGTTAGTTCTAATCCTTTTGGGTGATTCTCTATCTGGCCTTGGATACTTTCCTCACATGCATGTTCTGATCAGTTTTCAGCTGAATGCTAAGGGGAATCTCAGTAGATATCTATAGTTTGACTTCTGTGTAGTTTCTCTTCTATAGTACTCTCTGCTGAAAATTCTAGCCACCTAGGTCTCTCTGGATACTCAACTTCATGTTCTCAACATTCAAAAAACAATGATCATGGCATCTGGTCCCATAACTTCATGGTAAATAGATGGGAAAGCAATGGAAACAGTGACAGGCTTTATTTTCTTGGGCTCAAAAATCACTGCAGATGGTGACTGAAGCCATGAAATTAAAAGGTGCTTGCTCCTTGGAAGAAAAGCTATGACCAACCCAGACAGCATATTAAAAAGCAGAGGCATTACTTTGCCAGCAAATGTCCATCTAGTCAAAGCTATGGTTTTTCCAGTAGCCATGTATGGATGTGAGAGTTGGACCATAAAGAAGGCTGAGTGCTGAATAATTGATGCTTTTGAACTGCGGTGTTGGGGAAGACTCTTGAGAGTCCCTTGAACTGCAAGGAGATCAAACCAGTCATTCCTAAAGGAAATCAGTCCTGAACATTCACTGGAAGGACTGATGCTGAAGCTGAAGCTCCAATACTTTGGCCACTTGATGCAAAGAGCCAATTCATTGGAAAAGACCCTGATGCTGGGAAAGATTGAAGGCAGGAGGAGAAGGGGATGACAGAGGATGAGATGGTTGGATGGTATCACCAACTCGATGGATATAGTTTGAGCAAGCTCAGGGAGTTGATGATGGACAGGGAGGCCTGGCATGCTGCAGCCCATGGGGTTGCAGAGTCAGACGTGACTGAACTGACTGAATATGCACTACTCAGATGTATACAATTCAATTATCTACCAATCTGCGCAATCATTGTCCAGATCAAGTTATTAAAATTTTAAAGTATTCCTAGATTTCCCATTCCTCCTCCACTACTGCTTCATTGCAAGCCAGTCTCCTTGTTCTTAGGCTACAGCCATGAAAAGTCCATGTGATCTTTTTGCTGCCACACTTCAGCTATCAATTCCTGTCTTTTTTCTTCAAGTATTATCACTTCTGATTTTTCTTACAGATAGCTACCACAGAACAGAGTAGATCTTTTTGTTTTACTTTTTAAAAATTGAGTTATAAAAATTGGACAGTTACATGTAAAAGAATGAAATTTGAACATTCCCTAACGCCATGTGTCTTCCCTGTGGCTCAAGTGGAAAAGAATCTGCCTACAATGCACAAGACATAAAAGACACAGGTTTGATCCTTGGCTTTGGAAGATTCTCTGAAAGAGGTAATGGCAGCTAACTCCAGTGTTCTTTCCTGGAGAATATCATGGACAGAGGAACTTGGCAGGCTATAGTCCATGGAGTCGCAAACAGCTGGACACGACTGAAGTGATTTAGCCCTTAGCCCTAGCCCTAACACCATATACAGAAATAAACTTGAAATGGATACTGATCTAAATCTAAGACCAGATACTCCTAGAGGAAAGCATAGGCAGAGCAATTTTTGACATAAACTGCAGTAGTATTTTTTTTGGATCAGTCTCCTAGAGTAGTTACACAAAAACAAAAATAAACAACCAGTACCTAATTAAACTTAAAATTTTTTGCACAGCAAAGACAACCATAAACAAAACAAAAAACACACAGAATGGGAGAAAATAGTTGCAAATTATGTGGTCAACAAGGGATTAATTTCCAAAATATACAAATAGCACTTACAACTGAATTAAAAAAAAAAAAACAATCAAAAAACTGGGCAGAAGTCCCATTTTTCCAAAGAAATACAAATGGCCAATGGGCACATGAAAAGATGCTCAACATTACATCAGAGAAATGCAAATCAAAACCATAATGAGGTATGGTAACTGATACCTCACATGAGTTACCAAAAAGTCTAAAAATAATAAATGCTGGTGTGGATGTGGAGAAAAGGGAACACTCCTACACTGGTGGTGGGGATATAAATTGGTGTGGCCACTACAGAGAATAGTATGGAGATTCCTTAAAAGACTAAAAATAGTTACCATATAATCCAGCAATCTCACTCCTGGGCATATATCCAAAGAAATTTCTAATTAGAAAAGATACATGCACCCCATTGTTCATAGGAGCACTATTTACAATAGCCAAGACATGGAAGTGACCTAACTGTCCATTGACAGATGAATGGATAAAAGGTTTGGTAGCTATATACAATGAAACATTTTCAGCCCTAAAAAAGAATGAAATAATATCATTTGCAGCAATGTGGATGTACCTAGAGATTATCACACTAAGTGAAATAAATCAGACAGAGAAAGATAAATACCATAAGGTATTATGTATATGTGGAATCTAAAAATACAAATGAGCTTATTTACAAAACAGAAATAGGCTCACAGACTCTGAAAACAAACTGATTTCTCAAAGGAAAAAGGGAGGAGGGTTAAATTTGGAATTAACAGATTCAAACTACTATATATAAAGTATATAAATGACAAGGACCTATGGTATAGCACAGGGAACTATATTCAATATCTTGTAATAAACTATAAAGCAAAAGAATTTGAAAAACAATAGATATGTGTGTGTATAACTGAATCCCTTTGCTATACACCTGAAACATTGCAAATCATCTCTACTTCAATTTTAAAAAATAAACATTTTAAAATGAAGTAAATATGGTAGTGGGAAAGAATAACAAAGAACAGAAAGAAGCCAACATAGGTGCACAGTTGGAATTCACCTAGTTGGACAACTCTGGGAAATAGTAAATGCATCTTAGAGTTATATCAATTAAGGTATAGGAAACTACTGTATTTAGCCACTCATTCCCATCACTTATTAGTTTTTCTAAGGGAAATATCTCTCTAACACTTTTGGCTTGCTCTAACTGAAAATAAGTGTACTTCTAGGAATTCCCTGGCAGTCCAGTGGTTAGGTCTCTATGCTTTCATTGCCAAGGGCCCAGGTTCAATCCCTGGTTGGTGAACTAAGATACCACAAGCCACACAGAGTAGGGGAAAAAAATACATGTACTCCTATCCTATAGCAAGAAACAAAATCAAAAGTTCCCTCAGACAGAAAGTTGAGAAATTCAATAAGGGCAACCTTCATTGTAAATACATGAGTGTGGACAGGATATGGGCAGGGCAACAGTATCTGCCACAGTGTTTATTTGACAGTGATTATGCTTCCCTTGTAGCTCAGTCAGTAAAGAATCTCTCTTCCTGGGTCAGGAAGATCCCCTGGAGAAGGATCTTCCAAGAACCCACTCTATAGTGTTCTTGCTTAGAGAATTCCATGGTCAGTGGAGACTGGCAGGTTGCAGTCCGTGGGGTCTCAAGAGTCACACACAACTTAGCAACTAAACCAGCACAGTGATTATCTGAGGTATTTAATACCTTCAAGTGTCAAACAAGACATGAGTATTAAAGAGTTAACTGACAATATAAAGATTTTTTAAAGAACATATGAATCAATATAAAATAAAAACTACAGATCATTTACATTCAAAGACATGATAATCCTAAGTGGGAAATGAAAGTAATAAAAAAAAAACCACAGGATACTTTTTGATCAACCAACATAGTGGAAAATAAACTTTTGGGAAAAAAAATTAAAGTGTAATTGACATATGCTGCTACTGCTAAGTCGCTTCAGTTGTGTCCGACTCTGTGTGACCCCATAGACGGCAGCCCACCAGGCTCCCCCGTTCCTGGGATTCTCCAGGCAAGAACACTGGAGTGGGTTGCCATTTCCCTCTCCAGTGCATGAAAGTGAAAAGTGAAAGTGAAGTCACTCAGTCATGTCTGACTCTTCGCGACCCCATGGACTGCAGCCTACCAAGCTCCTCCGTCCATGGATTTTCCAGGCAAGAGTACTGGAGTGGGGTGCCACTGCCTTCTCCGAATTGACATATAACACTATATTAGTTTCAGGTGATGTGATATTTGTATATATTACAAAATTATCACCACAATAAGCCTAGTTACCGCATATAGTTACAAAAAATGTTTTTTCTTATGATGAAGACTTTTATGTTTACTCTCTTGGCAACCTTCAAATATACAATTCAATGTTTTTAACTAACTATAGTCACCATCTGTACATTATATCCCCAAGATTCATTTATATTATAAGTGAAAGTTTGTACCTTTTGACCCCCCCTTCACCCATTTTGCCCACCTCTACCCTCTACCTCTGGCAGCCACCAATCCGTGTTCTGAATCTATGAGCTTGGTTTGTTTTTGCTTTATTTTTAATTTCATATATAAATGAGATCATACGACATTTATCTGTCTGACATTTCACTTAGCATAGAACTCCAAATTTCATCCATGCTGCTTCATATGGCAAGATTTCCTTCTTTTTTTGTAACTGACTAATAGTCCATTTATCTATTATCTTCCATTGATAGACATTATCTATCATCTTTATCTAGTCTTCCATTGATAGACATCAGGTTTCTCAAATATCTTGGCTATTGTAAATAATGCTACAATGAACATGGGAATGCTTATATCTTTTCTAATTAGTGTTTTAGTTTTCTTTGGATAAATTCCCAGAAATGGAATTGCTAGATCATATGATAGTTCTATTTTTAGTTTTTGGAAGATCCTCCATACTGTTTTTTATTGTGGCTGCACCAATTTACATTCCCATCAACAGTGCACAAGAGTTCCTTTTCCTTTACATCCTTGCCAGCACATTTTGTCAAACAGTACTGAGCCTGAGTATTCATGTTTTCCCAGCTTGACACCAAAGCCACCTAATCCATTGATATGGTTCAGTAGCTAAGTCCTGTCCAACTCTTTGCAATCCCATGGACTGGAGCGTGCCAGACTTCCCTGTCCTTCACTATCTCCCGGAGCTTGCTCAAACTCATGTCCATTGATTCGGTGATGCCATCCAAACATCTCATCCTCTGTTGCCCCTTTTCCTTCTGCCCTCAATCTTTTCCAGCATCAGGGAATTTTCCAGAGGGTTAGCTCTTCACATCAGGTGGCCAAAGTATTGGAGCTTCAGCTTCAGCATCAGTACTTCCAGTGAACATTCAGGGTTGATTTCCTTTAGGATTGACTGGTTTAATCTTCGTGCTATCCAAGGGGCTCTCAAGAGTCTTCTGCAGCACCACAGTTTGAAAGCTTCAGTCTTTCGGCACTCAGCCTTCTTTATGTTCCAACTCTCATCTCTTACCTCTCATTTAGCATGATGTACCCTGCATATAAGTTAAATAAGTAGGGTGACAATATACAGCCTTGATGTACTCCTTTCCCAGTTTGGAACTAGTCTGCTGTTCCATATCCTGTTCTGTTACTTCTTGGCCTGCATTCAGGTTTCTCAGGAGGCAGGTTAAGTAGTCTGGTATTCACATGTCTTTAAAAATTTTCCACATTCTTTTTGTGATCCACACAAAGACTTTAGCATAGTCAATGAAGCAGAAATAGATGTGTTTTTTTTTTTCCTGGAATTCCCTTGGTTTTTCTATGATCCTTGCTTTTTCTGTGTTGTCAATTTGATCTCTAGTTCCTCTACCTTTTCTAAATCGTGCTTGTACACCCAGTCTGTTACCAGTTATTTATCATTCACATAGTAGAATATCAATAGCTGCTAGCAAAAATGAATGATGCTAATAGAATTATAACCATTACTCCAATCAAGAAAAGTGGCAGGATGCTGTAGAAAAGGTAGTGGTTTACTTCCTATTTTTCATCTTTCTAGAGATGCAAAACTTGCTAGAGATGTCTAGACAGCAAGTCAAAAACTTTAGTTTTAAATCAATGGTTTTCTTTCCTGAGTTTATTTTTTCATCTGCCAATTACCAATTTTTCATGTTTCCCAGGCCACAATGGCCAAAAACTTGAATAACTAATAAAGGAATATTTCTTTTATTCTGCTCCCACTTAGTCTTCAGAAATTTCAGTCTTTGCCAAATTACTTTGAGAAAACCCAGGGAGGTTTCTTTTGCCCCTCAGGTTTTCTTACCTTGTTTAGCATAAGAATTACCTCAGAAGGCTCTCAGGCCTAATCTCATCCTCCCCACTCTTCCTCCTCCCACTCCTCCTCCCCCACCTCCACTTTCTCCTCCTTTTCTTATTTTTCTTCTGTTAATTTTTGTGTTTAGTATGAGGTAGGGGTCCAAATTCATTCTTTTTGATGTGGATATTCAGTTTCTGAGGACAACTGAAAGGACTATTCTATCACTGTAAACTGTCTTGTACTCTTGGTGTATTGATGATGAAAATCAACAGACCAATTGCAAGAGTTTATTTCTGGACTCTCCACTTTATTCCATTTATCTATATGTCTATTTTTATGCCAATACCACAATGTCTTGATTGCTTTAGCTTTGTAGAAAATCTTAAAATCAGGCAGTCTATGTCTTTCAATTTTGACAATAAAGATTGTTTTAGCCGTTATCAGTCCTATGAATTTTATGGCTAACTTGCTAATTTCAAAAAAAAAATGTAGGATTTGACAAGGGACTGCATTGAATTTGTAGATTAATTTGTAGAGCATTTCCATCTAAACAATACTAAGTCTTCTGATTCATTAACATGTGATTTCTTTCCCTTTATATAGGTCTTCTCGAATTACTTTTAATAATGTTTTCTAGCCTAAGAGTAAGCTTTTTAAACTTCTTTTATTAAATTTACTCCTAATTATGTTTATGTTTCCTAATTCTATGGTAACTGGAATCACTTCCTTGATTTCATTTTTGGATTGTTTAATGCTAATGTATAAAAATATAATTGAGTTTTGTATATTGATCTTATACTTTACAAACTTGTTAAACTCATTTATTAATTCGAATAGGGTTTCTTTTGGAGATTCTTAGGATTTTCCCTAAATGAGGTCATGTCTTCTGCAAAAAGAGATAGTTTTACCTATTCTTCTCAATCAAGATTTGCTTTTTTAATCTTGTTGCATAACTGCCCTCTCTAGAACCTCTAGCACAATGCTCTGGTACAGTGTTTAAAAAATGTGGACGTGTCTATCATTGCCTTATTGTTTATCTTAGGAAGAAAGCATGCAATCTTTAATTATTAAGTATGATAATAGCTTTGCATTTCTCACAGAAGACCTTTATAAGATTGAGGGAGTTCTGCCCAATTTCTAGTTTGGCTTTTAAAAAAAAATCTTGAAGGAGGATTGGATTTTGTCAAATGCTGTTTCTGTGTCTATTCAAATAAGTCATGATTTTTGCCTTTTATTCTATTGATATGGTGACTTTTAAAAATAGATTTTATGATTTTGTACCAACTTTACATTTATAGGATATATTCTACTTGGTCATAATATGATCCCTTATATATGCTGGTAGGTTTGTTTTGGTAGTACATTTTTTTTGAGGATTTTTGTGTAAAAAACGTGTAGTTTTCTTTTCTTGTCATTCCTTTGTCTGCTTTTGTTAGTAGGAAAATATTGGCCTTGTAGAATTTGGGAAATATTTCTCTTTTTCTATTTTCTGTAATAGTTTGAAAAGAATTATTATTGATTCTAATTAATCATTTAAAAGTTTGGTAGAATTTATCAGTGAATCTGAACATGTATTTTTTCTTGTAGGAAGTTTTTTAAATTGCAAATTCAATCTCTATAGTTGTTATGGGTTTATTTTGATTCTCCACTTCCTATTATTTACTTTAGATAGTTTAATTCTTTCTAGGAATTTGTCCATTTCATCTAAGTATTATAATTTATTGGCAACAGTTACTCATAGCATTCTCTTATATACTTTCTTGTTTCTTTACTGTCAGAGTAACACCCACTATCTCATTCCTTACTTTAGTAATTTGAGTTTTCTGCCTTTTTTCTCTTGGTCCTTCTAGCTAAAGAGTTACGAATTTTATTGGTCTTTTCAGATAATTGATTTTTTTGTTCTCTTGATTTTCAATTTGTTGTTTTATGGCCTAGTGTAATTGTCTAACCTGGAGAATGTTCTGTGTGTACCAGTCAAGAATATCTATTCTGCCTTTTTAAGTGGAGTGTTCTATAGATGTCTATTAAGTTTATGTTCTTTATAGTGTTGTTCAAGTCTTCTAATTCCTTGTTGATCTTCTGCTTTATTGTTCTGAATATCCTGAAAGTAGAGTGTTAAAGTCTCCAACTATTATTGTTGAATTCTCCATCAGTTCAGTTCAGTTGCTCAGTCACGTATGACTCTTTGTGACCCCATGGACTGCAGCATGCCAGGCTTCCCTGTCTTTCTCCATGAAAGAAAAGAAAGTGAAGTCGCTCACTCGTGTCCGACTCTTTGTGACCCCATGGACAGTAGCCTATCACCTTCCTCCGTCCATGGGATTTTCCAGGCAAAAGTACTATAGTGGGTTGCCATTTCTTTCTCCAGAGGATCTTCCCAACCCAGGGGTTGAACCTGGGTCTCCCGCATCATAGGCAGAGGCTTTACCATTTGAGCCACCAGGGAAGACATCTTTCTCCATAACTCTCTTCAATTCTACAACTTTCTCCTTCTTTCATTTAATGCTCTGCATTGGGGTGTATATATATTTACAAATTTAATACCTTACAAAAATACTCTTTTATCATTTTAAATGTTTTTCTTTATGCATAGTAAACATTTTTGTTTTAAAGTCTATTTTTTTCTAATATTATTGCAGCCACTTCAGCTTTTATACTTAATAGTGAAAAGCTGTGTGCTTTCTCCCTGATTTCTGCAAAGAGGCTATTCTCACCACTTCTATTCAATATTGTATTGTAAGTCCTAAACAGGGCAATTATGCATGAAAAAGAAATAAAATTTACATTGATTGGAAAGAGGAATAAAAATATTCCTTATTTTCAGAAAACATATTTGTCTAGAAAAAATTGCCAGGAATCTACAAAACCAAAACCCCTAGAAGTATCAAGTGAGTTTAACAAAAACTCAGGATATAGGTCAGCACATAATAGTGAAATTAAAAAAAAAATTGTACTAGCTCCAACATTTAAGCAAAATTGAAGAAATGATACAATTTATGATAAAAAGGAAAACTGTTAGGTGTGAATTTAACAACAACAAAATAAACAGAATCTGGATCTGCAGGTTGAAAACTATAAGACACTGATTAAAGGAAGCTAAGAAGATATAAAGAAATGGAGATGATCTAGTGCTTATAGATTGGTAGAGTCCTATTAATAAGATAACAGTTATCCCAACTTATTCTATAGATTCAACATAACTTCAATCAAAATCACAACAGGATTATAGGTAGTTATAGAAAAGCTGATTCCATAATTTATAGGGAAAGTCAAAGCAATTAGAATCATCAAACCAATTTTGAAAAAGAAAAATATATTTGGAGGAACCACACTACTTGAGATTAAGATTTACTTTAAAACTACAGTTATTAGAGGGACTTACCAGGTGGCTTAGTGGTAAAGAATCTGCCCACCAATGCAAAAGATGCAGGAAACTTGGGTTCGCTCCCTTGGTTGGGAAGACCCCCTGCAGGAGGAAATGGCAACCCACTCCAGTATTCTTGCCTGGAAAATCCCATGGACAAAGGAGCCTGGCAGGCTACAGTGAATAGGGTTGAAAAGAGTTGGACACAACTGAGTGACTAAGCACACATATAGAGTTATCAGGACAGTATGATATTGGTGAAGGAGTAACACACAGATCAGTGAAAAATAATAGAGCATTCAGAAATAGACCAATACAAATACAATGAATTGATTTTTAAAGCAAAGATACAGATTCAATGGAGAAACAATTGTCCTTTTAACAAATGATATGCATACTAAAATCACTAAGAGATTCTACTACATATCTGTTAGAATAGCAAACATAAAAGTAGTATGAACAATACCAAGTGCTGGCAAAGATGTAGAGCAATTATAACTCACACATTGCTGGTGGCAACACAAAATATTATAATCACTTTGGAAAACATTTTGGCAGTTTCTTATAAACATCTATACATCATAACCATTTATAAGCAATCCTATTCCTAGGCATTTCTTTTGAGAAATTAAAATTTATGTTCACCGAAAAGACTGATATGAATGTTATAGCTGCTTAATTCATCATCTTCAAAACTGGAAACTACCCAAATATTTTTCAATTGGTGAATAGGTAAACAATTTGCAATACATCCATATGATGAAATGCCCTTCATAAATAAAGACTAATGAATGGTTGATATATGCATCAACTTGAATGACTCTCAAAGGTGTTATCTGAAGTAAAAAAAAAAAAAAGCCTATCTCCAAAGGTTATATATTCTATACTTCCATTTAGATGATATTTTAAAAAATAATAAACTAGATTGAAAGAGAACATTAGGAGTGGGAAGGCTGTGTGACTTAGGGTATCATAGGAAATTTTGGGAGTTATGGGATTATTCTGTATCCTGACTGTGGTTTGGTTACATGATCTATGCTGTACATACCATAAAAAGTAATTTACTGTATGTAATTTAAAAAAAAACCTTTTTATTTTGTTTTGGAGTATAGCTGAATAACAAACAATGGTGTGATGGTTTCAGCAGAACAATGAAGGGACTCAGTCTACTATATGTAATTTTTAAAAATGACAATTGTCTATGTACCAAGGTGAAATTAATGCCCATAAAATGTAGTTAAATGAAAAAATAATGCTGCAAAATAATGTGTATCACATGTGTTGTTTGGTAAAAATGTAAATATATATGTGTGTGTGTGTTTATTTGCATATGTATAACATATCTTTGGAAGAATAATTAAGAAATTCACTAGGTAGCTAAGGGCCAGGTGTAAGATGGAGAGTTGGACTTCCCTGGTGGTTCAGTGGTAAAGAAACAGCCTACTGATACAGGGGACATGAGTTAGATTCCTGGTCCGGGAAGATGCCACATGCCACAGGGCAACAAAGCCCAATTGCCACAACGATGAGTCTGCATGACTAGAACCCACAAGCCACAACTACTGAGCCCATGTCCTCCATCTACTGAAACCCATGCTCCACAACAAGAGGAGCCACCACAATAAGAAGCCCACTGTGTACAACTAGAGAAAGCCCATGCACAGCAATGAAGACCTAGTGCAGTCAAATTTAAATAAATAAATAGATGGAGAGTTTTTATCATATATCATTTTGTCTCTTTTATGGCAATTTAAAATTATTCTTTATATCTTTATTAAAATATATGATATATAGAAAATAATACATCTAATATATTTCCCATTCTAAACAATAGAATGGGGAAGACTAGAGATCTCAAGAAATTTAGAGATAGCAAGGGAACATTTCATGCAAAGATGGGCACAATAAAGGACAGAAACAGTATGGACCTAACAGAAGCAGAAGATATTAAGAAAAGGTGGCAAGAATACACAGAAGAACTATGCAAAAAAGACCTTAATGACCCAGATAACCACGATGGTGTGATCACTCACCTACAGCCAGACATCCTGGAGTGTGAAGTCAAGTGGGCCTTAGGAAACATCACTACGAACAAAGCTAGTGGAGGTGATGGAATTCCGGATGAGCTATTTCAAATCCTCAAAGATGATGCTCTTAAAGTGTTGCATGCAATATGACAGCAAATTTGGAAACCTCAGCAGTGGCCACAGGATTGGAAAAGGTCAGTTTTCATTCCAATCCCAAAGAAAGGTAATGCCAAAAATATTTCAAATTACCACACAGTTGCACTCATTTCACACACTAACAAAGTAATGCTCAAAATTCTCCAAGCTAGGCTTCACCAATACGTGAACTGAGAACTTCCAGATGTTCAAGCTGGATTTAGAAAAGGCAGAGTAACCAGAGATCAAATTGCCAACATCCATGGGATGAAAAACAAGAGAATTCCAGAAAAACATCTACTTCTGTTTCATTGACTAGGCTAAAGCCTTTGACTGTGTGGATCACAACAAACTGTGGAAAATTCTTTAGGAGATGTAAATACCAGACCACCTTAGCTGCCTCCTGAGAAACCTGTATGTAGGTCAAGAAGAAACAGTTAGAACCGGACATGGAACAACAGACTGGTTCCAAATTGGGAAAGGAGTATGTCAAGGCTGTATGTTGTCACTCTGCTTATTTAACTTTTATGCAGAGTACATCACACAAAATGCCAGGCTGGATGAAGCACAAGCTGGAATCAAGACAGCCAGGAGAAATATCAATAACCTCAGATACACAGATGACACCACTCTTATGGCAGAGAGTGAAGAGAAACTAAAGAGCCTCTTGGTGAAGGTGAAAGAGGAGAGTGAAAAAGCTAAGATCATGGCATCTGGTCCCATCACCTCATGGTAAATAGATGGGGAAACAGTGAGAGACTTTATTTTTTGGGGGGCTCCAAAATCACTGCAGATGGTGACTGCAGCCATGAAAGTAAAAGACAGTTGCTCCGTGGAAGAAAAGCTATGATAAATCTAGACAGAGTATTAAAAAGCAAAAACATTACTTTGCCCATAAAGGTCTGGATAGTCAAAGCTATGGCTTTTTCCGGTAGTCATTTATGGATGTGAGAGTTGGACCAAAGAAGCCTGAGCGCCAAGAATTGATGTTTCTAAGCTGTAGTGTTGATGAAGACTTTTGAGAGCCCCTTGGACTGCAAGGAGATCAAACCAGTCTATCAATCCTAAATATTAATTGGAAGGACTGATGCTGAAACTCCAAAACTTCGGCCACCTGATGCAAAGAGCTGACTCATTAGAAAAGACCCCAATGCTGGGAAAGTTTGAAGGCAGGAGGAGAAGGGGACGACAGAGGACAAGATGGCTGGGTGGCACCACCCACTCAATGGACATGTGTTTGAGCAAGCTCTGGGAACGGTGAAGGATAGGGAAGCCTGGTATACTGCAGTCCATGGGGTCGCAAAGACTGAGCAGCTGAACTAATTCCATTTTATTCCTCTACAAATTTAGTGTATGCATTTTTCCTTATTGTACTTTTTACTCTCACTGTGCTTCTGTTATTTTAGTGGTAACTTCTGAATATTTAATTATTTAACTTAACAATGTCTGAACTTCAAAAATATATTAACTTCTCTACCAAACAATTTTATTCTAATCTCTATCTCTTCCTGAGTTGTATGATATTTTTGTTTAGAATCTTTGAATCACCATTTTTTCAACCCACCAGTCAATATAATTATGTTTTTAATACACACCATGGTTTTTAAATTGACATCCATGTTTATCATTTTATTTACTCTTAATTCCTTTTAGCTTTTTAGACTGTCCTGGTATCATTTTCCATATCCTGGAGTGCAGTAGTTTTCTATCTTCTCTGTCCATCAAAAACACTTTAAGGAGCTTTAAAAATATACATAAATGCCTGACCTCACTCCTAAGCTTTAGATTAACATTAGCCGAGATGGGAATCAGGGATTGGCATTTAAAAAAGAAGAAAGATGGAAGCTCTCCTAGTTATTTTAATGGGCATCCTGAGTTGAGAACTACAGCTTTATAAAGTCCATACTTATGTTGTTTATTGCTTGTCTTCCTCATAAAAATGTAAATTACAACAGTGAAAGGACTTTTACCCACTCTTTTATTTATGCTTTTATCTCTACTGCCTGGAACAGTGGCAATCACATGATAGTTGACCATCAAATGTTTGTTGAGTGAATGAAAGTACTAAGAATAGTATACATGGCAAAAGCAGAGAAGGGGAGCAGTTGTCTGGTTTTGTTTAAGGAGTGAAACAAAGCATCAGCAAGGTTTTGAGCTGACTTTTGAAAGATGACTATGAGTTAGCAGAGTGTGAAAGCACAGAAATATGAGATCTTAGTGCACTTTCCAAATTATAAGCAGCTGCATGAGACCTGGATTCAGGGAGAAGCTGTGTGATGACAGACGGAGTGAGAAAGAGAGGGGAGAAACATGGAAGGTCTGAGCTAAGTGATCCTGATAAATGAGAAGTGGATGAAGCCTGTAAATGTCCAGTGAGTTCTCCTATAATGGCAAACTTCTCCCTCTTCACTAAGTAATGTAACCCCGATAGTACATTCCTCTCTCACTTTATTGTTGTTCAGTGTCTGTCTCTTTTGTGACCCCATGAACTGTAGCCTTCCAGGCTCCTCTGTCCATGGGATTTCCCAGGAAAAAATACTGGAGAAGGTTGTCATTTCCTTCTTCAGGGCATCTTCCCAACCCAGGAATCAAACCCTCATCTCCTGCATTGGCAAGCAGGGTTCTTTACTACTGAGCCACCAGGGAAGCCCCGCTATTCCACTTACTTGGTTTATTTCTACACAGTACTTGTCACCTTTTAGCATATATTTCTAAAATATTCTATTATTTATGACACAAGAATGAAAGTTCTGTTAGAGCATAAATTTTAGTCACATTTCTATCCTCAGGGCCTGGTGCATATTAATTAAATTTTTTGAATGAAATAATCAAAATTTTGATTGCAGAGTGCACCAAGGAAAATGCTCAGGTTTCACTGCCTCTGGATTTATAATAATTCACTGTGTTTTTTCTTTCCAGCTCAATTCCAAACACAATTAATTCTTAATATAAACCCCCTCATTTTCTGTATTTGGTCACTGATTACCACAATAGCCTCTAAACCAACCTCTCTGCCTCAAGGTTGCACTTGCTGCTGGTTAGTCGCTCAGTCACGTCCTACTCTTTGCAACCCATGTACTGCAGCATGCCAGGCTTCCTTATCCTTCACTATCTCCCAGAGTTTACTCAAACTCAGGTCCATTGAGTCAGTGATGCCATCCAACCATCTCTTCCTCTGTCATCCCTATCTCCTCATGCCTTCAATTTTTCCCAGCATAAGGGTCTTTTCCAGTGAATCGGCTCTTCGCATCATGTGGCTGAATTATTGGAGCTTCAGCCTCAGCATCAGTCCTTCCAATGAATATTTAGGGTTGTCCCTTAGGATTGACTGGTTTGATCTCTTTGCTGTCCAAGGGACTGTCAAAAGTCTTCTCCAGTACCAAAGCTTGAAAGCATCAATTCTTCAGTGCTCAAACTTCTTTATGGTTCAACTCGCCCATCCATATATGACTACAGACAGATGTTTTTGTCAGCAAAGTGATGTCTTTGCTTTTAACATGCTGTCTAGGTAAGTTATAGCTTTTCTTCCAAGGAGCAACTGTCTTAATTTCGTGGCTGCAGTCACCATCTGCAGTGATTCTGGAGCCCAAGAAAATAAAGTCTGTCAGTGTTTCCATTTTTTCCCCTATCTATTTGCCATGAAGTTATGAGACTAGATGCCATGATTTTAGGTTTTTGAATGTAAAGTTCTAAGCCAGCTTTTTCACGCTCCTCTTTCACCTTCATCAAGAGGCTTTTAGTTCCTCTTCACTTTCTGATATTAGGGTGGTGTCTGTCATCTGCCTATCTGAGGTTATTGATATTTCTTCAGGCAATGTTGATTTGAGCTTGAGCTCAACCAGTCTTGCATTTCCCATGATGTACTCTGCATATAAATTAAATAAACAGGGTGACAATATACAGCCTTGATGTACTCCCTTGCAATTTTCAACAAGTTTGCACTAGTACAACCCATTTTCTATATTTTGATTTGAAACATTACTACATTTTTTCTTATTTAAAATTGTCTTTGATTTTCTGTTTTCCTCATAATTAAGCTCAAACTCCATAACATGGCATGCAAGGTTCTTCCTTGTCTGCTCTCTTACATTCAGCCTCCATCTCTCATCACTGCTTCTTTCACACTATACTTCAAATCCACTATCTTTCTTCCTTTCCATTCATCCATTCCATCATGTATTCAACATTAAACAAGTCTTCACTGAGTACCCTCTAGTATATAAGGAGTATTTTAGATTTTAATTATTCACCAGTCGATGGAGTAGCCATAGTTTCAACACTGTCTTCTCTTCATCTATTATTATTGTCACATTATAGTGCTACTAGTTCTTTATGTGTTCATTTCCCTCACTGATTGGAGGGTCTTGAAATCCAGGATTCTATCTTAATCTTCTTCATATGGACAATATCAGAAACAGAACCTTACACCAAGTGGTTGTTCAAAATCTGTTGGTTGAATGACAAAACATGAGTTAAATGCTGAAATGAACTATACAAATACTAGCAAAAGTAAAGACCTTGTGCTAGCCTTTGTCATTGCCCTGACCACATTTTGGTCACTTATTCATTCCACAAGCATCTATAATCACCTATTTTATGCTAGACTCTTACGTGTTTAAATGTTGCCTTAGCCCCTAGGCTGTGGCTTCTAGTGCCATGTCTCTGGGTCTAACGCAGTATTTGGTACACTTGCAAACTGGCTGAAAATAACCACAAAAGAGAAGAACTGGGGTACAGATTTTGGCCCTAGAGGAGTTTTCTGGAGGTAACAGCAATAGGTAACTCAATATTGAACTTTTAACCAAAGTAAGGCTTATTTTTATTATTGAAACTTTTTGTCAATTATCATTGTCTTCATTTGGGTGGGAGGGGTATAAAAGTACACAAGAATGCTTTCTAAATGAGTTCACTTTCTTTTGCAAATTTTAAGTATGGAATGTTACTCTCTGGATACCATTCCAAGACGGAAATGATTCAGATTTAAGACTTTTTAAAGATCTTGAAATTTTTTTAAATTTAAATTTATTTATTTTAATTGGAGGCTAATTACATCTTGAAATTTTTATACTAGTAATTAAAATGAACTTATTTTTTTAATTCCAGAAAGCAGTTAATCAGTATGATAAATATGTAGCTGTAGACATCCGAGAGTTAAGGAAGTAACAGTACTTGAACGTCTGAATCAGCAAGGCGAGGTGACAAATAGGATACACAGAGTTTGGCAGAGATGCTACAGTTCCTTGGATGACTAGGGCTAGTAGGATTTGTAAAAAGTTACTGATTCCTTCTTCCAGAGATCCTACGTCACTATCCAGGTGCGCATCTGGTGAGAGAGCCATTGAGATACAATATTTCAAAAGCTTGCTAGAAAGGCACAGGAAGTTGTCTGGAGTGAAGGCGGAGGTGGGGTGGGGAGTGATGGGGGCGGGGGTGAGGGTGTGGCGTCCTGGGCAAAAGCTTCCGCCAAACAAAAGAAATTAGCACTTCCGGTCACGCCTTCATCTTGTCGCGGCGTTCTTCACCAAGGTGAGTGTAAAGAAAGGGACTGATAATTTTCACAAGTGAGTCCCCAAACACTTCAGGAACGCTTTCCTCTTTGTTTCGCCACGAGGTGGAAAGAATTCATTTCCAGGGTACATTGAAGGATGTTTCTGACGCTTGTGGTTCTGATCTCTGTCTTCACTCTCTCACTCCTCAGGAGATGGCTGGCCGTCATCCCCTCCTTCTGACTCTTATGGTCCTTTTATCCCTGATTATTCTTCACTTCACCTCTTAATCTCGAATCCTCTTCCCGGTCTTTATGAACTTGGGTCATTCCCTGTACCATCGATTTCTTTCCTACCTCTTACTCCCACCTTCCACCCCGCCCTCTTCTTAGCTTCAGAACTTTTGCTACCCTCTTCCCCGACTCTGGCTTCTCTGATGGCTCAGACGGTAAAGTGTCTACCTGCAATGCGGAAGACCTAGGTTCTATCCCTGGGTCGGGAAGATCCTCTGGAGAAGGAAATGGCAACCCACTCCAGTACTCTTGCCTGGAATATCCCATGGACGGAGGAGCCTGGTAAGCTACAGTCCATGGGGTCGCAAAGAGTCGGAAACGGCCGAGAGACTTCTCTTTCTTTCCCCTAGTCTGAGCCTACATTCTTCCCTTTTTTTCCCCTTTAGACCCCAGTATTTTACTCCCCTGAAGACTTCTGATTCTCTTTGGTCCTGCTTCTGCGGAGGACAGTGAATTATTTATTAATACTTTATAAAATTAGGTGTGACTTCAATTTCAAGGGCAAGGCTGTTTTTGTTGTTTTTAAAAATCAGCAATGGAGCAGAAAATTTTTAGAGCTCTCAGAGACGTAGGAACTTGTTCAGATTATGTACTTGTATTTATTTATTACCCTAAACGAAATCCCATATCAGATATTGCACTGGTTTCAGCCTATGACATAAAAAAATTTTGGTATACAACTGAATCTCCAAATTTTGAGTGACAAATGTAGTGAGTTTTGCTTATAACTTGGTGTCAGCTTTAGAAGAGGGAAGCTTTCCCATCTTTAGAATTTCTCACGGGGCAGAAATGGTTGACAGAGATGACATCCAATCACAAATTTATTAATTCATGTGAGTTGGGTTTATTATGTAAATCTTTTCCTGTTGTTCAGTAGCAACATTGAAGAGCAAGTTGACAGATTTTTCAGACAAAGATTTTTTTTTTTTTTAGGAGCTATGCATGTATTATCTATTTGGTGTAATATGAATTTTGTCTTTTTCATTTGTTGCAATGTGAATTTACGTCTTTGCACCATTTATCATGTCTAAACTGTCTTGCAAGACTGTTCATTAATTATCACAATTTTTTATTTCAATTCCAAGAGAGAGAAAAGTAAATTTATAATGAGGGTGAGGGGTATTTCAGGTTATAAAGCGGAATTTAGCAGTCTCCTTGAACAAGCAACTTATTCCCTCTTCTGTAAGGTGTTAGACTTGCCAAAATAAGGGATGATTAAGTATAGTTGAGAGACAATGAGTGAATATAAAATAAATATATAATAGGTTGTGATAGAGATGGTTGTACTATGTTAGATAGGAAAGGCAGAAAGGCCTCCTTGGTATTGTGACATTTGAGCAGAAATCTAAAGGAAAAGAGGGCACAGACTATACATATATGAGTGGGAAGCCAGGATATATTTATGACAGTGGCTTTGCATTTGTTGGTCATTTTGCTTCCAACATTCGCTCTTCTTCCCTCTGCCTGTGGTCACTAGCCAATGGCAACCCATTCCAGTATCCTTACCTGGAAAATCTCATGGACAGAAGAGCCTGGTGGGCTGCAGTCCATGGGGTTGCAAAGAGTCGGCACGACTGGGTGACTAACACTTACTGCCTACTCGAATGATCTAATCTGTCCATGTAAGTTCCCCATATTGTCTTTCTCCTGGCTAGCTTGTTGCTACCATTTAGGTGAACTGTCAGTTACCAGCCCCTCTGGGAAGACACGTCTGCCTCTATCCTGACCTCTTCCTCAGTGTGTTAATTTGTGGTGCATTGTATGCTGTCCTACAGCGTATTTGCTTTCCTCTCTCACTGCTCTTTTCACTGCGTGTTCATAATGTTGCCCATAAATGTTGGTGTGGTAAATTGAAATGAATTTAGTGCCTGTCTTTATAAACAACCTTTTTAATGTAGTTGGCTCCCTAATTAATGTTCAGAACCACTGTTTAAAGTCAGTATCATCGTTGTCATTTTCCTGATGACAAAACCTAGACTCAGGTGGGTAGTAACTTGCTAAATGGTAGTGGAGTTAATGGAGTTAAAATCTGTCAGATACTCAGTCCTGGCCTGATCGTCTCTTTCTCTCTCTCTGTCTCTGTTTATTAATGAGAAGTAGAAAATACTCAATATTTTATTAGACATAGTCTGGATATAAAAATTTCATTTTGTAAGCTTTCTTTCACAAGTCTAATTATATCAGGTACTTGATTTACTTCCTAGTTATAAATGTTAAGAGCTGAAAAGTGTGATGACTTTTTACTTGAAATTTTTTCCCATTTTCAAACTTTTTATTCTTTTTTTTTCCTTTTAAATTTTTAATTGGGGTATGAATACGTAAGGGTACAGCTGAAAGCATTGTCACCACTGTGTAACCTACCACATGATCCAGCAGTTCCACTCATGGTATATATCTGGAAAAAGTGAAAACACTAATTTGAAAAGGTGTGTGCACTCCAGTGTTCTTAGCAGCACTATTTACAATGGCCAGGATATGGAAACGACCCAAGTGTCCATCAGCAGATGAATGGATAAAGATATGGTGTATATGTAAAATGGAATATTGTTGTTTAGTTGCTAAGTCATGTCCGACTCTTTTGCTATGCCCTGTACTGTAGCTCGCCAGGCTCCTCAGTCTGTGGGTATTCCCAGCAAGAATACTGGAGTAGGTTGCCATTTACTTCTCAAGGGGATCTTCCTGACCCAGGGATCCAACTCGCATCTCCTACATTGGCAGGCAGATTCTTTACCACTGAGCTAGCAGCGAAGCCTCACAATTACTCAGCCTTAAAAAAGAATGAAATTCTGCCATTTGTAGCAGTGTTGTATGGACCTAGAGAATATTATGCTTAGTGAAACAGAGAAATACAGATACTTTATGGTATCACTTATATTTGGAATCTAAAAAATAATACAAATGAATATATATATAGCAAAACACAAACAGATTTGGTGATACAGAAAACAAACTAGTGGTTACCAGCAGGAAGAGGGGCAAATAGCAGGTATGGGATTAAGAGATACAAACTGCTATGTATAAAATAGATAAGCAATAATGATATATTGTATAGCACATGGATTTATAGGTATTATATTGTAATAATTTTTAATGGAGTATAATCTGAGTCACCATGCTATACACCTGAAACTAATATAATATTGTAAATCAGCTATAAATTCATGTTGGGCTTCCCTGGTGGCTCATTGTTAAAGAATCTGCCTGCCAGTGCAGGCAACGCAGGTTCGATGCTTGGTCCTGGAAGATCCCCTGGAGAAGGAAATGGCACCTTGCTTCAGTATTCTTGCCTGGAAAATCCCATGGATAGAGGAGATTGCAAAAGAGTGGGACACAACTTAATGACTAAACAACAGCATACTCCATTAAAAAAAAAAACAAACAATTATCAGTATCTGAAATCCCTTCCCTACCAGTTACAATCTAAACCCCAAATTAACCACATCTTGGCTTCTATCACTGTATAATAATTTTCCTGCTTTAGGACTTTATAAAAATTTGGTATGTTTTTGTGTGTGTTTGACTTTGGCTTAAGATTTTGTTTTTGATACTGATCCAAGTTACCGAGTGTAGTAGTACTTCCTTCATTCTTATAGCTCTGTATTCCATTGTGTGAATATGCCACAACTGATAGGCATTTTGGTTGTTTACATCTTTGGTCTGCAAATAGTACTATAAACATTCTAGAACATGTCTTTTGGTGATATATATACACAGATTTCTGTTGAACATATACCTAAGAGTAGAATTGATGAATTCATAGGTTATGGATAAGATTAGCTTTAGTAAGTATTGCCAACCAGTTTTCCAAAACAGTTGTACTAAAAAAACTGCTAATAGAAAAACTTTTAAGAGTTCCAGTGCTCTAGAATATTGCCAACACTTAATGTGTTGTCTTTTTAAGGAAAAAATATGTAATCATTCAAGTGGTTATTAATGGTATCTTGTGGTTTTAGTTTGCATATCTCTGCTGATCAATGTGCATCTTTTCCTGTTTGTTGGCCTGGATATCTTGTTTTCAAGGTACCTATTCAAGTCTTTTGACCACTTTTTCTCCTGGACCATCCTTTTCTTATTGTTCTGTAGAAGATCTTTCTTTAGTAAGGATATGAATACTTTGTTAGATCTGTTTATTGCAGATTTCAATTGCTTCCACTTTCAGACTCTTAATGGTGTCTTTTGAAGAACTGAATACAACCACATTTTGGAGATATTGCAGGTTTGCTTCTACCATTGCAGTAAAGTGAGTATCACAATAAACAAGTCATACAAATTTTGGGGTTTCAAGTGCGTTTAAAAGTTAATTTTGCACTATGCTGTAGTCAAGTAAGTGTGCAATGCATGCATGCTCATTCGTTAAGTCTTGTCCAACTCTTTGCGACCCCATGCACTGTAACCCGCCAGATTTCAGGGAAGACTACTGGAGTGGGTTGCCGTTTCCTCCTCCAGGGGATCTTCCCAACCCAAACCTGTGTCTCCTGCATTGGTCACCTGGGAAACTCCAAGTGTGCAATAGCACTGTCTAAAAAAGAATATACCTTAATTAAAAAATACTTTATTACTAAAAAGTGTTAACCATCATCACACAGGGTTGCCACAGACCTTTAATTTGTAAAAAATGCAGTCTTTGTGAACCACTGTAAAACAAGATATGCTTGTATCTCAATTTTAATATTGTTGAGTTCATAATTTTTCCTCTATATGGGTAGTGCTTGTTTGTCCTGGTTAAGAAATCTTTGCCTTTCTCAAAGTCATAGAGATATTTTTCTATGTGATATTATTGTTTAATCTCATTTATATTTCCAGTTCATTTGATATTGATTTTATTGTATGTTGCCAGTATGAGATATGGATAAAAGCCCATTGTTTTGTTGTTGTTGTTGTTTTGAAACAGACATCCAGCAATTCAATACAATTTGTTGAAAAAATCATCCTTTCCTTCTAGCATCGTCATCTGTTTCATAAATCAGATGATTAGGTTATATATGTGGGTTTGTTTCTGGATTCATTTCATTTTGGTTTTTTTATTCTTGTATGAGTACCACTGTCATAATTAATGTAACTTTATAATGTATCTTATATGTGGTCAGTAAGTCCTACAATTTTGCTCTTTTTCTTTAATAATGCTTTGGTTATTCTTGGCCTTTTGAATTCCATATACATTTTTAAAAAGTAGTTAATATATTTATTTTAATTGGAGGCTAATTACTCTGCAGTATTGTAGTGGTTTTTGCCATACATTGACATGAATCAGCCACAGGTGTACATGTGTCCCTCATCCCGAACCCCCTTCCACTTCTCTCCCCATCCCAGCCCTCTGGGTTATCCCAGTGTACTGGCTTTGAGTGCCCTGCTTCATGCATCAAACTTGAACTGGTCATCTATTTCACACATGGTAATATACATATTTCAATACTATTCTCTAAAATCATCCTACCCTTGCCTTCTCCCACCGAGTCCAAAAGTCTGTTTTTTATATCTGTGTCCCTTTTGCTGTCTCACATATAGAGTCATTGTTGCCATCTTTCTAAATTCCATATATATGCATTAATATACTATATTAGAGTTTTTCTTTCTGGCTTACGTCACTCTGTATAATAGGCTCCAGTTTCATCCACCTCATTACAACTGATTCAAATGCATTCTTTTTAATAGCTGAGTGATATTCTATTGTGTATATGTACCACAGCTTTCTTATCCATTCATCTGTTGATGGACATCTAGATTGCTTCCATGTCCTAGCTATAGTAAACAGTGTTGTCATGAACATTGGGGTACACGTGTCTCCTTCAATTCTGGTTTCCTTGGTGTGTATGCCGAGCAGTGGGATTGCTAGGTCAAATGACAGTTCTATTTCCAGTTTTTTAAGGAATCTCCACACTGTTCTCCATAGTGGCTGTACTAGTCTGCATGCCCGCCAACAATGTAGGAGGATTCCCTTTTCTCCACACCCTCTCCAGCATTTATTGTTTGTAGACTTTTTCATAGCAGCCATTCTGACCAGCATGAGATAGTACCTCATTGTGGTTTTGATTTGCATTTCTCTGATAATGAGTGATGTTGAGCATCTTTTCATGTGTTTGTTAGCCATCGGTATGTCTTCTTTGGAGAAATGTCTGTTTAGTTCTTTGGCCCATTTTTTGATTGGGTCATTTATTTTTCTGGTATTGAGCTGCATGAGCTGCTTGTATATTTTTGAGATTAATTGTTTGTCAACTGCTTCGTTTGCTATTATTTTCTCCCATTCTGAAGGCTGTCTTTTCACCTTGCTTATAGTTTCCTTCATTGTGTGAAAGCTTTTAAGTTTAGTTAGGTCCCATTTGTTTATTTTTGCTTTTATTTCCGTTACTCTACGAGGTGGGTCATAGAGGATCCTTCTGTGATTTATATTGGAGAGTGTTTTGCCTATGTTTTCCTCTAGGAGTTTTATAGTTTCTGGTCTTACATTTAGATCATTAATCCATTTTGAGTTTATTTTTGTGTATGGTGTTAGAAAGTGTTCTAGTTTCATTCTTTTACAGGTGGTTAACCAGTTTTCCTAGCACCACTTGTTAAAGAGATTGTGTTTTCTCCATTGTGTATTTTTGCCTCCTTTGTCAAAGATAAGGTGTCCATAGGTTTGTGGATTTGTCTCTGGGCTTTCTATTTTGTTCCATTGATCTATATTTCTGTCTTTGTGCCAGTACCATCTTGTCTTGATGACTGTAGCTTTGTAGTATAGTCTGAATTCAGGCAGGTTGATTCCTCCAGTTCCATTCTTCTTTCTCAAGATTGCTTTGGCTTTTCGAGATTTTTTGTATTTCCATACAAATTGTGAAATTATTTGTTCTACTTCTGTGAAAAATACATTGGTAGCTTGATAGGGAATGCATTGAATCTGTAGATTGCTTTGGGTAGTATACTCATTTTCACTCTTATACATTTTTTAGAGGGCTTCCCATGTGGCACTAGTTGTAAAGAACCCACCTGCCAACGCAGAAGTCTTAAGAGATGTAGGTTTGATCCTTCAGGAACATCCAGTGGAGGAGGGCATGGCAACCCACTTCAGTATTCATGCCTGGAGAATCCCATGGACAGAGGAGACTGGAGGGCTGCGGTCTCTAGGGTCACCAAGAGTTAGACACGCCAGAAGTGACTTGGCATGCACACATTTTAGAATTAGCTTGTCAGTTTTCACAAAAATCCTTCTTGGCATTCTGATTCAGATACTACTTTAATAGATGAATTTGATACTTTCCCCATAAATATCTCAGTGTTCATCTCCTAATATTAGGAGCATTTTGTAAATAATTTAATTGCCATTATCTTACTAAGAAAACTCAACAGTAATTCCCTAATATCATATACATACCTACTGCATTTGCAGATTGTTTTCAAACAAGTCTTTTATTTAAAACTGTTATCCAGCCTAATGTGTTTTTATATTTCTTAAGATTTTATTGTTATTTTCTATATTTTATTGAACTTGTTACATATTTAGTACTTTCCAAGTCATTACTTCTTCTGTTGCTCAAACTGTCCGGTCTGGAAGTAACCATATGAAACTCCTTCACATTGCCTTCTGTTTTTTTCTTTTTCTTTTATTCCTGAAATTTTCAAATAGTTTTAAAGAAGAAAGTAGTAAGCACACACACCACACATAACCATGCATAAATCCTTTCCCAAGCTTCAACAATTAATACCATTTAACCAATTTCATTTGATTTTTTTCTCCTCACCCACTTTTTTCACTGGGGCATTTGAGAAAATGGCACTCAGCCATTGTGTCATTGCACAGATAAATAACTCATTATGGATCCCTAAGTCATAAGTGTGTTAAATAAGGAACCACTAGGCCATTATACTTAATAAGATTAACAGTAATTCTTTATATCATTTAACACTCAGTTCATATTCAGATTTCCATGATTGTCTGAAAAATGTCTATTTACGGTAGCTTTGTTAAATCTATATCCAAAGAAAGACCATTTATTGCTACTGGCTGTTTTTCTCTTGAGTTTCTTCTCCTGTAAATCCTCTAAAGCCCCCATGCCCTGCTAGTTTTAAACACTGTTGATTTATTGGAGAAACTGTCTGATTGACAAATGGATTTGGATGATTGCTTCTTTGATGTGGTTTTTATTGTTTTCTCCTTCCCATATTTCCTCTTCACTGGAATTTAGAGCTAGAGGCTTGATTAGCTTCAGTTTAATTACTTTTTAAAGGTAAGAATCATCTCAGGGAGTGTAATGCACTTTTTATTGCATTACCTCATGGGGATTTTATCTTTTTAACTGATGCTGGGGTTGATTTGTGTTTTCAGGTTAACTCAGCCTGATCCCTCCATTGTAGCGTTTCTTCCCAACCTTTCTCCTGTTGATTTTCAGAGCCATTGGAGATAACTGTCTAAATTCAGTATTTCAATAGTGGCTGTAAAGTAGTGGTAGAATTCTACTAGTTATTCTGCATTTATTAGCAGGATTATTTTATAAATGAGAACTTTTCCTTGCCAGATACCTTTTTTTTGTTCTAATTTATGTTTCATAAAAAGAAACTCAGGATTTATGAACAGAAATAGACTCACAGACGTAGAAAACAAACTGACGTTTACCAAATGGGATAGTAGGAGTAGGGAAGCAAGAGATAAGTTAGAAGTTTGAGATTAAAATATACCTTACTATTTATAAAACAGATAAACAGCAAGACCCTATTGTGTAGTACAGGTAACTGTGCTCAATATCTCATAATAACCTATAATGGAAAAGAATGTGAAAAACTATATATACATGCACATATGTGTGTATAACTGAGTCACTTTACCATACACTTGAAAGTAACACAACATTATAAATTAACTATAGTTCAGTTAAAAACTGTTCACATTTAAAACAAAGGATAAATGCTTTTTTTTCATATATCAGTTTCCAGAATTGATTTCCTAGAGACCTTCATTGTTTAATATCATTAAGAATTCATGGATCTTTATGTATTTAACGTGTATCCATTGTGATTAAAATTTTTTACTGAGGTATAGTTGGTTTACAATGCTGTGTTAGTTTCAGGTCTACAGCAAAGTGATTCAGTTACAGACATATATTTATTCTGATTATTTTCCATTAGAGGTTATTATAAGATCTTGAATATAGTACCTATGCTATACGGTACATCCATTTTACTTATCTATTTAATATGTATAGTAGTGTGTATCTGTTAAACCCATCAGTTCAGTTCGGTTCAGTCGCTCATTCATGTCTGACTCTTTGTGATGCCATGAACTGCAGCACACCAGGCTTCCTGGTACATCGTTAGCTCCTGGAGCCTACTCAAACTCATGTCTGTCGAACTGGTGATGCCATCCAACCATCTCATCCTCTGTCGTCCCCTTCTTCTCCTGCCTTCAGTCTTTCCCAGCATCAGGGTCTTTTCCAGTGAGTCAGTTCTTCCCATCAGGTGAATAAAGTATTGGAGCTTCAGCTTCAGCATTGGTCCTTCCAATGAATATTCAGGACTGATTCCCTTTAGGATTGACTGGTTGGATCTTCTTGCAGTCAAGGGACTCTCAAGAGTCTTCTTCATCACTACAGTTTAAAAGCGTCAGTTTTCGGCACTCAGCCTTCTTCATGGTCCAGCTCTCACATCCATACATGACTACTGGAAAAACCATAGCTTTGACTAGATGGACCTTTCTCAGCAAGGAAATGTCTCTGCTTTTTAATATGCAGTGTAGGTTGGTCATAGCTTTTCTTACAAGGAGCAAGCGTCTTTTAATTTCATGGCTTCAGTCATGGTCTGCAGAGATTTTGGAGACCAAGAAAATAAAGTCTGTCATTGTTTCCATTGTTTCCCCATCTATTTGCCATGAAGTGATGGGACTGGATGCCGTGATATTAGTTTTTTGAATGTTGAGTTTTAAGCCAGCTTTTTCACTTTCCTCTTTTCACTTTAATCAAGATGGTCCTCAGTTCTTCTTTGCTTTCTGCCATAAGGGTGGTGTTATTTGCATATCTGAGGTAATTGATATTTCTCCTGGCAATGTTAATTCCAGCTTGTGTATCATCCAGCCTGGCATATTGCATGATCTACTCTGCATATAAACTAAATAAGCAGAGTGACAATACATAGCCTTGATTTACTCCTTTCCAATTTGGAACCAATCTGTTGTTCCATGTCCAGTTCTAATTGTTGCTTCTTGACCTTCATACAGATTTGTCAGGAGGCAGGTCAGGTGGTCTGATATTTCCATCTCTTTGGGAATTTTCCACAGTTTGTTGTGATCCACCCAGTCAAAGGCTTTGGCGTAGTCAATAAAGGAGAAGTAGATGTTTTTCTGGAACTCTCTTGCTTTTTCGATGATCCAACAGAAGTTGGCAATTTGATCTCTGGTTCCTCTGCCTTTTCATACTGTTGAAGCCTAGCTTGGAGAATTTTGAGCTTTACTTTGCTAGCAGGTAAGATGAGTGCAATGCCAAAGAACGCTCAAACTACCACACAATTGACTCATCTCACATGCTAGTAAAGTAATGCTCAAAATTCTCCAAGCCAGGCTTCAGCAGTATGTGAACTGTGAACTTCCAGATGTTCAAGCCAGATTTAGAAAAGGCAGAGGAACCAGAGATCAAATTGCCAACTTATGTTGGATCATCAAAAAAGCAAGAGAGTTCCAGAAAACATCTATTTCTGCTTTATTGACTACGCCAAAGCCTTTGACTGTGTGGATCACAACAAACTGTTGAAAATTCTGAAAGAGATGGGAATACCAGACCACCTGACCTGCCTCTTGAGAAACCTACATGCAGGTCAGGAAGCAACAGTTAGACCTGGACATGGAACAACAGACTGGTTCCAAATAGGAAAAGGAGTACATCAAGGCTGTATATTGTCACCCTGCTTATTCAACTTATATGCAGAGTACATCATGAGAAACGCTGGGCTGGAAGAAGCACAAGCTGGAATCAAGATTGCCGGGAGAAATATCAATAACCTCAGATATGCAGATGACACCACCCTTATGGCAGAAAGTGAAGAGGAACTAAAAAGCCTCTTGATGAAAGTGAAAGAGGAGAGTGAAAAAGTTGGCTTAAAGCTCAACATTCAGAAAACGAAGATCATGGCATCTAGTCCCATCACTTCATGGGAAATAGATGGGAAAACAGTGGAAACAGTGTCAGACTTTATTTTTTAGGGCTCCAAAATCACTGCAGATGGTGACTGTAGCCATGAAATTAAAAGACGCTTACTCCTTGGAAGGAAAGTTAAGACCAACCTAGACAGCATATTAAAAAGCAGAGACATTACTTTGCCGACTAAGGTCCGTCTAGTCGAGGCTATGGTTTTTCCTGTGGTCATGTATGGATGTGAGAGTTGGACTGTGAGGAAAGCTGAGTGCCAAAGAATTGATGCTTTTGAACTGTGGTGTTGGAGAAGACTCTTGAGAGTCCCTTGGACTACAAGAATATCCAACCAGTCCATCCTAAAGGAGATCAGTCTTGGGTGTTCATTGGAAGGACCAATGCTGAAGCTGAAGCTCCAGTACTTTGGCCACCTCATGAGAAGAGTTGACTCATTGGAAAAGACCCTGATACTGGGAGGGATTGTGGGCAGGAGGAGAAGGGGACGACAGAGGATGAGATGGCTGGCATCTCTGACGCGATGGACGTGAGTCTTAGTCAACTCCGGGAGATGGTGATGGACAGGGAGGCCCGGCATGCTCCAATTCATGGGGTCACAAAGAGTCGGACAACTGAGTGACTGAACTGAATTGAACTGAGATGAGTGTAGTTGTGAAGTAGTTTAAACATTCTTTGGCATTGCCTTTCTTTGGGATTGGAATGAAAACTGACCTTTTTCAGTCCTGTGGCCATTGTTGAGTTTTCCAAATTTGTTGCTATTTTGAGTGCAGCACTTCAACAGGATCATCCTTTAGGACTTGAAATAGCTCAACTGGAATTCCATCACCTCCACTAGCTTTGTTCATAGTAATGCTTCCTAAGGCCCACTTGACTTTGCACTCCAGGATGTCTGGCTGTAGGTGAGTGATCACACCATCATGGTTATCAGGGTCATGAAGATCTTTTTGCATAGTTCTTCTGTGTATTCTTACCACCTCTTCTTAATATCTTCTGCTTCTTTTAGCTCCATACCATTTCTGTCCTTTATTGTGCCCGTCTTTGTATGAAATATTCCCTTGGTATCTTTAATTTTCTAGAAGTGATCTCTAGTCTTTCACATTCTATTGCTTTGCTCTATTTTTTGCATTGATCTCTTAGGAAGACTTTCTTATCTCTCCTTGCTATTCTTTGTAACTCTGAATTCAGATGGGTATAACTTTCCTTTTCTCCTTTGCCTTTCTCTTCTCTTCTTTTCTCAGCTATTTGTAAGGCCTCCTCAGACAACCATTTTGTCTTTTTGCATTTCTTTTTCTTGAGGATGGCTTTGATCCCTGTCTCCTGTACAATGTCATGAACCTCTGTCTATGGTTATTCAGGCACTCTGTCTATGAGATCTAATCCCTTGAATCTAATTGTCACTTCCACTGTATAATCGTAATGGATTTGATGTAGGTCATACCTGAATGGTCTAGTGGTTTTCCCTACTTGTTTCAATTTAAGTCTGACTTTTCCAATAAGGAGTTCATGATCTGAGCCACAATCAGCACCAGGTCTTGTTTTTGCTGACTGTATAGATCTTCTTCATCTTCAGCTGCAAATAATATAATCAGTCTGATTTCAGTATTGGGGCTTCCCTGGTGGCTCAGAGGTTAAAGCATCTGCCTGCAATGCAGGAGACCTGGGTTTGATCCCTGGGTCGGGAAGATCCCCTGGAGAAGGAAATGGCAACCCACTCCAGTATTCTTGCCTGGAGAATCCCATGGACGGAGGAGCCTGGTGGGCCACAGTCCACGGGGTAGCAAAGAGTCGGACACAACTGAGCAACTTCACTTTCACTTTCAGTATTGACCATCTGGTGATGTCCGTGTGTAGAGTTGAGTCTTGTGTTGTTGGGTGTGGGTGTTTGCTATGACTACTGGGTCCATTGGCAAAACTCTTGTTAGCCTTTCAGTTCAGTTCAGTCACTCAGTCGTGTCTGACTCTTTGCAACCCCATGGACTGCAGCACACCAGGCCTCCCTGTCCATCACCAACTCCTGGAGCTTACTCAAACTCATGTCCATCAAGTCGGTGATGCCATCCAATCATCTCATCCTCTGTTGTCCCCTTCTCTTGTCCCCTTCAATCTTTCCCAGCATCAGGGTCTTTTCCAGTGAGTCAGTTCTTCACATCAGGTGGCCAGAATATTGTAGTTTTAGCTTCAGCATCAGTCCTTCCAATGAATACTTAGGACTCATTTTCTTTAGGATTGACTGGTTGGATTTCCTTGCAAGTCCAAGGGACTCTCAAGAGTATTCTCCAACACCCCAGCTCAAAAGCATCAATTCTTTGGCGCTCAGCTTTCTTTATAGTCTACCTCTCATATCCATACATGACTACTGGAAAAACCATAGCTTTGACTAGACAGACCTGTCTTGGCAAAGTAATGTCTCTGCTTTTTAATGTGCTGTCTAGGTTGGTCATAGCTTTTCTTCCAGGCAGCAAGTGTCTTTTAATTTCATTGCTGCAGTCTGCAGTGCAGTTTGCATCTGCAGTGATTTTCAAGCCCCCAAAACAAAGTCTCTCACTGTTTCCATTGTTTCCCCATCTATTTGCTATGAAATGTTGAGACCAGATGCCATGAACTTATTTTTCTGAATGTTGAGTTTTAAGCCAACTTTTTCACTCTCCTCTTTCACTTTCATCAAGAGGCTGTTCAGTTCTTTGCTTTCTGCCATCAGGGTGGTTCTATCTGCAAATCTGTTAAGTCTTTGCCCTGCTTCATTTTGTACTCCAAGGCCAAACTTGCCTGTTAATGTAGGTATCTCTTGACTTCCTAGTTTTGCATTCCAGTCCCCTATGACAAAAAGGGCATCTTTCTTTCAGTGTTGGTTCTAGAAGGTCTTGTAGCTCATCATAGAACCTTTCAACTTCAGCTTATTCAGCGTTAGTGGTTGGGGCATAGACTTGCATTACTGTGGTATTGAATGTTTTCCCTTGGAAACCAACAGAGATCACTCTGTCATTTTTGACATTGTACCCAAATACTGCATTTTGGACTCCTTTGTTGAATATGAGGGCTAGTCCATTTCTTCTAAGGGATTCTTGCCCACAGTAGTAGATACAATGGTCTCCTGAATTAAATTCGCCCAAAGGGGGAATATGGGTTTATTGGGGATTATTCAAGATGGTGGAGTTGAAGGACGTGTGTTCATCTCCCACGAGAACTCCAAAACTGCAACTCACTCTGAACAGCCATTGACAGGAGAATGTTGGATCCCACCAGAAAAGATACCCCATGTCCAAGGGCAAAGGAAAAACCCCAACAAGGCAGTAGGGAGGCAAATTCACGTTTAGAATCATACCCCACACTCGCCAGAGATGCTCAGAGGGATCAAACAAATTGTGCCATTTTAGAAATTAGAAGTAGTTTTCATTTGTCTCCTGTATCATTTGACAAGATTTCATTAGATCTTGACTTCATTGCTCTCTAATACATTTTAAGTTCTTCATGTACACTGTCTGCCCCAGTGCTGAAATCAGTCATTTTGCAAGGAATCGTGTATTCTTTCAGTAAGGATTGGTACTTCGAAAACAAGATGTGAATGCTCAGGAGACTTTTTTTTGTCATGCTCCCTGACCTTTTGTTGTGCTCTTTTCCTCTCTATTTTGAATACATTTTAATAGCTTTATTTATGTAGACTTTCATTCATTCAGCAAAAATTCACTTACAATGATATATATGGTGTTATGTTTGGTATAGGAGATGTGAAGGTAAATCTGACTAGTTTCCTGTCCTTGATAAAGGTTCATTATAGTGGTAATATGAATAAACAGTCAGTGACTAAAGAGTATGATCAGTACTCTGGTGGGCATAGGCAAGTGGGATTGACAGTCTGTGGCAGCACAGAATGGGCATTTGAAAATGCCTCAGAAAGAGGAGATAATGCTTGATATTGGATGATTAGAAGAAGTATGAAGGTAGAGGAGCTATGAAGGGTTTCAGTGAGAGGAAACTGAAAGAGGCAGAGGGATCTTGATGTATTCAAGGAAAGGTATGTATAGAGTTGGTCATAACTGAAACATAAGTTTTATGTAGGGGAGGAGAGACAAAATTGGAGACATAGATGGGGTCCAGGATGTTGAGAGCCCCAAAAGTCAGGTCAGAGAACTGAGATTTCACTCTGAAGGCTATGAAGGAAAAGTAATGAAATTGTCTTAAGCAGATGAGATATATAATCACCCCTGTGATGTACTGATGATGCACTGGCTGGGTGGGGAGGAATGGGGCAGTAGGAGAATAGTAAGGAGGAGAAACAGAAGAGAAAGAATGTCATGTTACAGTGAACTTCAGGTATGTGTGTAGCATGTGGGAGAAGTTTGTGTGTGTGTGTGTGTGCATTACAATAGGTTATAACATATATTGTAGATTATATATATATACACACAATAGATTATATATATTACATATAGAACTATACGCAACAGGTATATATAAAGTGTTTAATATATAATATATATACATACACACGACTGTCCCACACACCACACATATATATATATATAGAATAATATATATAAAATAGATCTGTGCATACACACATGGATGTAGTATTATGTGTTTATAATTCTGTATGTGCATGTATATCCAGGGACTGTCTCATTGCCGTGGATCTAGACTTTAGAATATTTCAGTGGAGAAACATTTCCCATGGAAGGCGGAGGAGTGGGAAACCACAATAAAGATTCTCCTTGACCTAACATTAGTCATGCTCCTTTGAGCCCTTTTTTTGACTAAACTTTATCCTTGGGCATTGTCTTGGCCTACTTAGCTCAGTTTTAGAAAGAATCCTGCCAAGTCAATTTAGCAAGAATCCCCCCACCCTTGCTTGGTATTTTAGCACTCTGGTCTGCCTTCAGTGAGAATCCCAAGTCAGTTTAGCAAGGATCAACTTAGTCTTGATGTCTCCTTTTAGTAATTTTCTATAGCTCCATGCTGTAGATCCACAAATGTCTTTAACTGTATTCATAGTTGAATCCAATATCTCCCCTGTATTGCAGTAGTCTTGACACCTATCACAGTAGTCTTTAATAAAGTCTTTCTTACATTTTAACAAGTGTCAGAATGATTTTTTATTTAACAGGCCACACCAAAATTTTGGCTTATTATGCTTTTCCTCTTCAAAGTTCCACCAGTTGACACTGAGGCCCAATTGTCTATCCTTAAGTAATCTTGAGAATTCCTCTTCCTCCTCTCCTTGGGATTTAAGGGTATGGAGAGGGAGGGAGTGAGGTGATTTTTTTTCAGCTTCTCCCAGAGGTTAGTATGTCGCTTTAACAGTTATCTCTGGGAGAGTGAAATGATGATTGAAGATGCTTATCTCCTTTTATACGTTTCTCTGTGCCAGGCATTGTTGTATACTAAACAACGTGTATTGCACTTCTCTGTTAAAACTACTGTCTTAAACTTTGAAAACTATATAATGTGAAATTCATCTACATGGATATATAAGATATATATTTGAGATGCTTCTGTTAGGTTAAGGATTTAGGGGAAGCCAGGGCAGTGAGTGTGTATGGATCTGTGTTGGTGAAGGCACGCACAGAGGCCCAGTAATGTAGTTGGCAAAGATGTTGATGAAGTGAATGTAGACTATTGTCTATGAAAAGTAGAATAGATAACAAGTGGTATATGTATATTTTTAGTATGAGAAATTTGAGCATGTTTATATGTTCTGTAGTGGAGGAGCTAATAAAGTCAAAGAGGTTGTTGAAAATAGAGGAGAGAAATGGGGTAACTGGAGAAACAGATGTGGAAAAGATATGGTATAGTGAATATGTGGAAGAACTGGCCATGAGCAAGAGAAGGGGCATCACTTCTAATATCAGAGTTAGAGGGTCAGAAAGGCTTGTTTGTGAGGTTGTGGAGAGGCAAGAGATTGAGAGTTTTTTTCTTACCCTGGTACATTCTCTGTAATAAGGTAGTAAGGGCTTTCTGGAGTGTGCGAGGGGATGAAAAGGGGCCAGAGGAAGGAGGAGTAAGGTTGCACCCTTCTCTGGGGAATGAGAGAAGATTGATGGGCAGTAACTAATAAATGCATATCTGAGCTGGAAATAAAGTGATTTTAGTCTTGTCCTTTTTTCCAGGTGTATTCAGCTGCCAAGAAGTGGGAGTAAGGAAGGCAAACATTAGATTTGATTTTAGACTTGTGAATGTGTGATGATGATTTTGGGTGGTGGGAGGTTTGAAGGGCTAAGTGGGTTGTTGAGGTTACTGATGAGATTTGTTCAGGTTATAGACCATGGGATCTAGTCTCATAAGGAAAGAGTGTATTCTCAGTAGGATTCTGTAGAGAAGCTGGGAAGATAGGTGGGTGGCTGTCAGTGAAGCTGTATGGCGACTTCAAAGCTCAAAGAGATGTTTAAAAGGTGGAATGGCAAATAAGAAATTGTGGTCATAGTAGGATATTGGAGTTTAAGATTTCAGAGGAAAAGTAGTTCTGAATGATGAGAAGGTTCTGTGGGTGGGTGAATTGGACTGGAGGAGGTCAAGGAACTGTGAAACTGGGGGATGAACAAGCTAGCCATGGGATCATCAAAGATGGGAAAAGATACAGCATGTAAGAGTGGAGAGGAAGGTGAGAAAGATGCTCTATTTTGTAGAAGAAGGGGTGAGTGTGGCTGAGAAGCACATGGTATGACATTGATTGGACTTTGGATATGACATTGATTGGACAAAGGATAGGACATTCCTATCCTTTGATAGGAATGGAGATTTTTACAGAAGGGAGGAGTTAGGGAATGGAAGCAGCTTTGCACCAGATCCCTTGGATGGTCCTGGCCTTGTTTCAACTTTGTCTTTGCTTCACAAACTTTTTTTTTGTTTTTGTTTTTGTTTGTGTTTTTCTTTTTTGTTTTTTTGTGGTTTTTTTTTTGGCCAAAAACCAGGACTAGGAAAAAACTGGTGGTAAAATCTTGAATGTAAGGGAAGCTAATAGAGCATTCTGTTCACTGATTCCTGTGCTTGGAGGGACTTGAACAACTGCCCTTAGCAACTTTCAGGGAAATGGCACTGCTGGTAGGACGCTAGCCTGCCCAGGCTTCCCGTTCCAAGAATCCTATTATAAATGAATGTGGATAACCAGTGCCTGTAGCTTTCAGAAAGGGGTGGATGCTTTTTATATCAACCCTTATCTCAGAAGATTGAGAACACATGCTCTTAGGGTATGCTTTAAAGGAGTTCCATATGAAGGCCCTGGATTTTTTTTTTAAAGTTTTTCAAATTGTGTAATATAATGAAAATATCAAAAGTTGCATAAAGTATAAAAGTACACTGAAATGAATAATTATAAAGTAAACACAAGCCACAGTCATCAAGACAGTATGGTACTGGCACAAAGACAGACACATAGATCAATGGAACAAAATAGAAAGCCCAGAGATAAATCCACCCACATATGGACACCTTATCTTTGACAAAGGAGGCAAGAATATACAATGGAGTAAAGACAATCTCTTTAACAAGTGGTGCTGGGAAAACTGGTCAACCACTTGTAAAAGAATGAAACTAGATCACTTCCTAACACCGTACACAAAAATAAACTCAAAATGGATTAAAAATCTAAATGTAAGATCAGAAACTATAAAACTCCTAGAGGAGAACATAGGCAAAACACTCTCAGACATAAATCACAGCAGGATCCTCTATGATCCACCTCCCAGAATTCTGGAAATAAAAGCAAAAATAAACAAATGGGATCTAATTAAAATTAAAAGCTTCCGCACAACAAAGGAAAATATAAGCAAGGTGAAAAGACAGCCTTCTGAATGGCAGAAAATAATAGCAAATGAAGCAACTGACAAACAACTAATCTCAAAAATATACAAACAACTTCTGCAGCTCAATTCCAGAAAAATAAACGACCCAATCAAAAAATGGGCCAAAGAACTAAATAGACATTTCTCCAAAGAAGACATATGGATGGCTAACAAACACATGAAAAGATGCTCAACATCACTCATTATTAGAGAAATGCAAATCAAAACCACAATGAGGTACCACTTCACACCAGTCAGAATGGCTGCGATCCAAAAATCTGCAAGCAATAAATGCTGGAGAGGGTGTGGAGAAAAGGGAACCCTCCTACACTGTTGGTGGGAATGCAAACTAGTACAGCCACTATGGAGAACAGTGTGGAGATTCCTTAAAAATTGCAAATAGAACTGCCTTATGACCCAGCAATCCCACTGCTGGGCATACACACCGAGGAAACCAGAATTGAAAGAGACACATGTACCCCAATGTTCATCGCAGCACTGTTTATAATAGCCAGGACATGGAAACAACCTAGATGTCCATCAGCAGATGAATGGATAAGAAAGCTGTGGTACATATACACAATGGAGTATTACTCAGCTGTTAAAAAGAATTCATTTGAATCAGTTCTGATGAGATGGATGAAACTGGAGCCGATTATACAGAGTGAAGTAAGCCAGAAAGAAAAACACCAATACAGTATACTAACACATATATATGGAATTTAGGAAGATGGCAATGACGACCCTGTATGCAAGACAGGAAAAAAGACACAGATGTGTATAACGGACTTTTGGACTCAGAGGGAGAGGGAGAGGGTGGGATGATTTGGGAGAATGGGAATTCTAACGTATACTATCATGTAAGAATTGAATCGCCAGTCCATGTCTGACGTAGGGTGCAGCATGTTTGGGGCTGGTGCATGGGGATGACCCAGAGAGATGTTGTGGGGAGGGAGGTGGGAGGGGGGGTCATGTTTGGGAACGCATGTAAGAATTAAAGATTTTAAAATTTAAAAATTAAAAAAAAAAGACTAATTCACTGACAATGGAATTCAGGAGTAAGATATAGAAATGTTATTACCTTACAATAGGACTCCTTAAAAAAAATAAAAATAAAAATAAACACCCATAAAAGAACCTTCCAACACCAAATATAGAACATTGCAAGTTATCTAGAAGCCTCAATTCTCTCCCAGAGGTAATTCTCTCTCAGAGGTAACTGTTTATCCTGACTTGCCTTTTATATTTTTTAATATAAATTTATTTATTTTAATTGGAGGTCAATTACTTTACAATATTGTATTGGTTTTGCCATACATCAACATGAATCCTCCACAGGTATACACATGTTCCCCATCCGGAACCCCCCTCCCTCCTGCTTCCCTGTACCATCCCTCTGGGTTGTCCCAGTGCACCAGCCCCAAGCATCCAGTATCATGCATCGAACCTGGACTGGCGGTTTGTTTCATATGTGATATTATACATGTTTCAGTGCCATTCTCCCATATCATCCCACCCTCTCCTTCTCCCACAGAGTCCAAAAGACTGTTCTATACATCTGTGTCTCTTTTGCTGTCTCGTATACAGGGTTATCGTTACCATCTTTCTAAATTCCATATATATGTGTTGCTGCTAAGCTGCTAAGTCACTTCAGTTGTGTCCGACTCTGTGCGACCTCATAGACAGCAGCCCACCAGGTGCCCCTATCCCTGGGATTCTCCAGGCAAGAACACTGGAGTGGGTTGCCATTTCCTTCTCCAATGCATGAAAGTGAAAAGAGAAAGTGAAGTCACTCAATCGTCTCTGACTCTTAGTGACCCCATGGACTGCAGCCCACCAGGCTCCTCCATCCATGGGATTAGTATACTGTATTGGTGTTTTTCTTCCTGGCTTACTTCACTCTGTATAATAGGCTCCAGTTTCATCCACCTCATTAGAACTGATTCAAATGTATTATTTTTAATGGCTGAGTAATATTCCATTGTGTATATGTACCACAGCTTTCTTATCCATTCATCTGCTGATGGACATCTAGGTTGCTTCCATGTCCTGGCTATTATAAACAGTGCTGCAGTGAACATTGGGGTACGAGTGTCTCTTTCAATTCTGGTTTCCTCGGTGTGAATGCCCAGCAGTGGGATTGCTGGCAGTTCTATTTCCAGTTTTTTAAGGAATCTCCACACTGTTCTCCATAGTGGCTGTACTAGTTTGCATTCCCACCAACAGTGTAAGAGGGTTCCCTTTTCTCTACACCCTCTCCAGCATTTATTGCATGTAGACTTTTGGATTGCAGACATTCTGACTGGCATGAAATGGTACCTCATTGTGGTTTTGATTTGCATTTCTCTGATATGCATCAGAGCATCTTTTCATGTGTTTGTGAGCCATCCGTATGTCTTCTTTGGTGAATTGTGTGTTTAGGTCTTTTTCCCACTTTTTGATTGGGTTGTTTATTTTCCTGGTATTGAGTTGTATGAGCTGCTTATATGTTTTGGGAATTAATCCTTTTTCAGTTGTTTCATTTGCTATTATTTTCTCCCACTCTGAGGGTTGTCTTTTCACCTTGCTTATAGTTTCCTTTGCTGTGCAAACGCTTTTAAGTTTAATCAGGTTCTACTTTACTTTTGTTTTTATTTTCGTTACTCTAGGAGGTGGGTCATAGAGGATGTTGCTTTGATTTATGTCATTGAGTGTTCTGCCTATGTTTTCCTCTCAGAGTTTTATAGTTTCTGGTCTTACATTTAGGTCTTTAATCCATTTTGAGTTTATCTTTGTGTATGGTGTTAGGAAGTATTCTAATTTCATTCCTTTACATGTAGTTTTCCATTTTTCCCAGCACCATTTATTGAAGAGGCTGTCTTTGCCCCATTGTATAGTCTTGCCTCCATTTTCAAGAGTAAGGTGCCCATAGGTGCATGGGTTTATTTCTGGGCTTTCTATCTTGTTCCATTGGTCTATATTTCTGTGTTTGTGCCAGTACCATACTGTCTTGATGACTGTAGCTTTGTAGTATAACCTGAAATCAGGAAGCTTGATTCTTCCAGCTTCATTCTTTCTCAAGACTGCTTTGGCTATTCAGGGTGTTTTGTATTTCCATATGAATTGTGAAATTTTTTTGTTTTAGTTCTGTGAAAAAATGCCACTGGTAATTTGATAGGGATTGCATTACATTTGTAGATTGCATTTGGTAGTATAGTCAGTTTTTCAATATTGACCCTTCTACCCAGGATCATGGAATATCTCTCCATCTGTTTATGTCATCTTTAATTTCTTTCATTAGTGCTTTATAATTTTCTGTGTACAGTTCTTTTGTCTCCTTAGGTAAGTTTATTCCTAGATATTTAATTCTTTTTTGTTGCAATGGTGAATGGGATTGATTCCTTAATTTCTGTTTCTGATTTTTCATTGTTAGTATATAGAAATGCAAATGATGTCATCTGCAGTGAGAGCTTTACTTCTTTTCTGATCTCAATTCCTTTTATTTCTTTTTCTTCTCTGATTGCTAAAATTAGAACTTCCAAAACTATGTTAAATAGTGGACACCCTTGTCTTGTTCCTGATCTTAGGGGGAATGCTTTCAGTTTTTCATCATTGAGAATAATGTTTGCTGTAAGCTTATTATATATGGTCTTTACTATGTTGAGTTAGGTTCCTTCTATGCCCATTTTTTGAAGAGTTTTAATCATAAATGGGTGCTGAATTTTGTCAAAGGCTTTTTCTGCATCTACTGAGATGATTATATGGTTTTTATCTTTCAATTTGTTAATATGGTGTATCACATTGATTGACTTGCATATATTAAAGAATCCTTGGATCCCTGGAATAAACCCAACTTGATCATGGTGTATGCGCTTTTTGATGTGTTGCTGAATTCTGTTTGCTAAAATTTTGTTGAGGATTTTTGCATCTATGTTCATCAGTGATATTGGCCTGTAGTTTTCTTTTTGTGTGTTGTCTTTGTCTGGTTTTGGTATCAGGGTGATGGTAGCCTCATAGAATGCATTGGGAAGTGATCCTTCCTCTGCCATTTTTTGTAAGAGTTTTAGAAGGTTAGGCATTAGCTCTTCTCTATATGTTTGATAGAATTCTCCTGTGAAGCCATCTGGTCCTGGGCTTTTGATTTTGGGGGGATTTTGGATCACAGCTTCAATTTCAATGCTTGTAATTGGGTTGCTCATAATTTCTATTTCTTCCTGGTTCAGTCTTGGAAGATTGAACTTTTCTAAGAATGTGTCCATTTCTTCTAGGTTATACATTTTATTGCCATATAGTTCATAATAGTCTCTTTTAGTCCTTTGTATTTCTGCATTGTCTGTTGTAACCTCTCCTTTTTCATTTCTAATTTTGTTGATTTGATTTTTTCTCTCTTTCTTTCTTGATGAGTCTGGCTAAGGGTTTGTCAATTTTGTTTATCCTCTCAAAGAGCCAGCTTTTAGTTTTATTACTCTTTACTATTTTTTCTTTCATTCCTGTTTCATTTATTTCTGCTCGGATCTTTATGATTTCTTCCTTCTACTAATTTTGGGATTTTTTTCTTCTTTTTCCAGTCACTTTAGGTGTAAAGTTAGGTTGCCTCTTCGATGTTTTTCTTGTTTCTTGAGGTAGGATTGTATTGCTATAAACTTCCTCTTAGAACTACTTTTGCTGCATCCCATAGGTTTTGAGTTGTCCTGTATTCACTGTCATTTGTTTCTAGAAATTTTTTTATTTCCATTTCTATTTCTTCAGTAACCTGTTGGTTATTTAGAAACGTGTTATTTATTCTCCATGTGTTTGGGTTTCTTACAGTTTTTATCTTGTGATTGATATCTAGTTTCATAGCATTGTGGTCAGAGAAAATGTTTGATACAATTTCAGTTTTCTTAAATTTACTGAGCTTTGATTTGCGAGCCAAGATGTAGTCTATCCTGGAGAATGTTCCATGTACCCTTGAGAAGAAGGTGTATTCTTCTGCATTTGGATGGAATATCCTGAAGATATTAATGAGATCCATCTCATCTAATGTATCATTTAAGACTTGTGTTTCCTTATTAATTTTCTGTTTTGATGATCTGTCCATCAGTATGAGTGGGGTGTTAAAGTGTCCTATTATTACTGTGTTCCTGTCAATTTCTCCTTTTGTGTCTGTTAGTGTTTGTCTTATGTATTGAGGTGCTCCTATGTTGGGTGCATAGATATTTACAATTGTTATGTCTTCCTCTTGGATTGATCCCTTGATTATTATGTAGTGTCCTTCCTTATTTCTTGTAATCTTTATTTTAAGGCCTATTTTGTCTGATATGAGGATTGCTGCTCCAGCTTTCTTTTGCTTCCCATTTGCATGGAATCTATTTTTCCATCCTCTCACTCTCAGTCTATATGTGTCTTGAGGTCTGAAGTGGGTTTCTTGTAGACAGCATATATTGTGTCTTGTTTTTGTATCCATTCAGCCAGTCTGTCTTTTGGTTGGAGCATTTAATCCATTTACATTTAAAGTAATTATTGATGTATATGTTCCTGTTGCCATTTTCTAATTGTTTGGGGTTGGTTTTGTAGACCTTTTTTCTTCTGTTGTATTTCTTGACTATATAAGTCCATTTAACATTTGTTGTGAAGCCAGCTTGGTGGTACTGAATTGTCTTAACTTTTGCTTATCTGACAGCTTTTTATTTCTCCATCAATTTTGAATGAGATCCTTGCCAGTACAGTAAGCTTGGTTGTAGATTTTTCCCTTTCAATACTTGAAATATATCCTGCCATTCTCTTCTGGCCTGCAGAGTTTCTGCTAAAAGATCAGCTGTTAAGCATATGGGGTTTCCCTTGTATGTTACTTGTTGCTTCTTCTTTGCTGTTTTTAGTACTCTTTCTTTGTGTTTAGTCTTTATTAGTTTGATTACTATGTGTCTTGGCCTGTTTCTCCTTGGGTTTATCCTGTATGGGACTCTTTGTGCCTCTTGGACTTGATTGACTCTTTCCATGTTGGGGCAATTTTCAAGTATAATCTTCAGAAAGTTTCTCATACCCTTTCTTTTTCTCTTCTTCTTCTGAGACTTGTATAATTCATATGTTGGTGCATTTGATATGGTCCCAGAGGAGAAGGCAATGGCACCCCACTCTAGTACCCTTGCCTGGAAAATCCCATGGACAGAGGAGCCTGGTAGGCTGCAGTCCATGGGGTCGCTAAGAGTAGGGGATGACTGAGTGACTTCACTTTTGCTTTTTACTTTCATGCATTGGAGAAAGGAAATGGCAACCCACTCCAGTATTCTTGCCTGGAGAATCCCAGAGACAGAGGAGTCTAGTGGGCTGCCGTTTATGGGGTCTCACAGAGTCGGACATGACTGAAGCGACTTAGCTGCAGCAGCAGCAGCAGAGGTCTCTGAGACTGTCCTTAGCTCTTTTCATTCTTTTTACTTTATTCTGCTCTTCAGAAGTTATTTCCACCATTTTATCTTCCAGGTCACTGATTCGTTTTTCTGCTTCAGATTTTCTGCTATTGGTTCCTTCTAGAGTATGTTTAGTTTCAGTAGTTGTGTTGTTTGTCTCTGTATGCTTATTCTTTAATTCTTCTAGGTCTCTGTTAATTGATTCTTGCATTTTCTCCATTTTGTTTTCAAGGTTTTTGATCATCTTTGCTGTCATTATTCTGATTATTTTTCAGGTAATTTTCCTATTTCCTCTTCATTTATTTGGACTTCTGTTTTTCTAGTTTGTTCCTTTATTTGTGCAGTATTTCTCTGCCTTTTCATTTTTTTTTAAGTTATTGTGTTTGAGGTCTCTTTTTCCTAGGCTTTCCTTGAAGAAGGTTGAGTTCTTTCTTCCTTTTGGTTTCTGCCCTCCTCAGGTTGGTCCAGTGGTTTGTGTGAGCTTCATATAGGGAGATATTTGTGCTGAGTTTTTGTTTGTTTTTCCTCTGATGGGCAAGACTGTGTGAGGTGGTACTCCTATCTGCTGATGATTGGGTTTGTATTTTTGTTTTGTTTGTTCTTTAGATAAGGTGTCTGCACAGGGTGCTACTGGTGGTTGAATGATGCTGGGTCTTGTATTCAAGTGGTTTCCTTTGTGTGAGTTCTCACGATTTGATACTCCCTAGGGTTAGTTCTCTGGTTGTCTAGGGTCTTGGAGTCAGTGCTCCCACTCCCAACGGCTCAGGGTTTGATCTCTGGTCAGGAACGAAGATTCCACAAGTGGTTTGTTATGGCATTAAGGGAGAGTAAAACAAATATCCAAAAATGAGAAACCAAAGATGAACCCCAGACAAATGGCAGTTACAAAATCAGGCAAGTGATAATTAAAATAAGGGGATATACACATATACACCCATGAACAAAGTGAAAAGAGTCCAACAAAAATACAGTACAGTAGATTGAACTGGTGAAAAAAGGAAATCAAAAATTATATTTACCAGTTAAGAACAAAACTAACTTAAGCACAAACTGGAAAACAAAAGTAAAGCAAGGTGCCAAGTGGGGAATAAAGCAGTGAGAAGAAAACTAACAAATATGTTGAGAGGAAAGGAAAGAAAGAAAGAACAGATATGCTAAGTTAAATAGAGTTAGATGAAGAGGATTTATATACATTAAAGATTAACTGCAAAGGGAAAAGAACAGTAGTAAAAGCAAAGAAAGGAATAAATTTGGAAAAAATAAAAATAGGTTTAAAAAATTAAAATGAAAGACAGGAAAACTCCATACAACTGCAAAAGCCTAATGTAGAGGAAGAAGTTTATGACAACAATAAAAAATGTGACTGATAGAAAAAGCTCAAAAGTTTAATTGGATTTCTTAGTGCCAATAAAATCGACAATTACAACAGACCAGGGCAGGGGTGGTGAGGGGTAAAGGAAAAAAATGAAAAAAAAAATCCAAAAGAATCTACAGAACAAGTAAAAAAATAAGAATAATAAATTTTTTTTTTTAATTCTCTACTGTCAGAGTCCTTTCCTGTGCTGGGAATCACCGTCCACCATACCTCCCTAGGATGCCCTCCAATAGTGTACTGATCTCTGGACCTGCTGTTCAGATTCTAATCTGGTCCTACTCCTGTATGTTTTGCCTCCAACATCCACAGCTATCACAGCTAGCACATTTTCTTTTGTGGGAGCTCTCAATGGCTTTTTATATATTCCATAGACACAGAGTCTGCTTAGTTGATCGTGTGGATTTAATCTGCAGCTTGTAGCGCTGGTGGGAAGGTTTTGGGTCTTCTTCCTTAGCCACACTGCCCCTGGGCTTCAATTGTGGTTTTATTTCCACCTCTACATGTGGGTTGTCCACTGAGGTTTGCTCCTGAGGCTGCCCTGGAGGGCTTGGGTTTGCCCCTTTGAGGGCCAGGTGTGGAAGTGGTGCAACTGCTTGGGTCACGGGTTTTGGCAGCACCAGGTACGCAGGGGCATTGGCAGCTAGGGCAGCAGGAAATCCCATGCTCTAGAAGGGTATGGCACCCAGTGTTTGCCAATACACTCCAGTATTCTTGCCTGGAGAACCCCTTCTCTAACAGAGCAGCCTGGCGGGCCACAGCCTACAGAGTTGCACAGAGTCAGACAGGACCAAAGCGACCCTGAACACATAAACACAAGACTTTTTTTTTTTTTTTTCCCAGTGGCAGCTCTGCTCCAGTGAAAGTTGAGCATGAGCGTGGTACAGCTGCTTGACTTGCAGGGACCCTGGCAGAGCCAAGTGTTAGGGACGGACACAAACTGCCTCCATGGCAGGAGCAATGTCCCTATCAGAGTCTTTTTTTCGAGTGTCTTGTAGCTGGCAATCAGAAGGCCTGTTTGGCTAGTCTTTCTCTATAGCTCTGCCCGTTCAGGCACTTAAAGGGATCCCTTGCCTGGGGTCCTTCTTTGTTGTTCAGCACATCAAGCACATAGAGGGGCCCCCCGCCCCTGACTGGGGTCCTACTCTATAGTTCAGTGCTTCAGTCACTTAAAGGATCACCCTGGGTGGGGTCCTACTCGGTAGCTCAGTGTGTCAGGCGTTTGATCTGCTGGCCTCTCTATTATTCAGCTGCTGATGCTGGCGTATGGAGAGAGAGAGGCTGTGGTGATGGCTCTAGCCCCTACACGTGTCTCAGCAGTATCACCTTGCTTCGATGGCTGCCTGGCTTTCCTCCTCAGGCATTTCCCACCATGATCTCCTCCCTCACATCCCCTTGATCCGTCTCACTGCAGTCAATAGCAGCCCTCGCCCTGGGATTGCTCCACAATCCCTAAACTCCAGCTCCCAGCTGCTGCCACTTCCAGGACACCCGCATTCCTGCTCAGCATATGTATGGCTGCGGCAAGAACTGTCTGATTCTCATTCCATTTAGGCTGCCACAGATCAGCTGTTTCACTCTCAGCCTTAAATGTTTCTCCTCTGACTCAGACAGTTGCCCCGCTGTGGGGATTGGATCCCTGCTTCAAGTCCCCCACCTGTTGAGGGTAGGTCCAGTCCTATTAATACTCCTGTTTTTCCCCCTAGTTCCTTTGTTCTACTGAGTTTTGCATGGTTCTATATATTCTTTTCCACTGGTCAGATCCTCCTGTCCAGAGTCTCATTTTTTATGCTTGTTTGTTTATGGCACACCTTTAATTACCTGAATTTAGTGGAAATACACTTACAGTGGTCAAAAATTGAGTTTATCAACTTTCAGAAAATTGACAAAATGTTTTATATTAAGACGTGAAATATGCATATGTATTATTGATTTTTTATTTTAAAAGTAATAGAATAATAGCTCTAAACCTTAATTAAAATTAGTGTTTAATGTACTTCTTAGATCTGACTATATATAAGTTATTTCACTAATATCATAGCATATTTAAAATTGGGCTTTCCAGCTTCCACTAGTGGTAAAGAACCCACTTGCCAGTGTAGGAGATGTAAGAGACACAGGTTCAGTCCCTGGGTTGGGAAGATCCTGAGAGCACATTTAAAATTAGGAGGTGCTTATTTCATATTTTAGTTAACTGTTTCTTTACTTTTTACTATTATTATTTTTGTTTTCTCTATGCATGTTGAGAATTAGAAATTTCAGGATATTGAAAGCAGTGGCATATTTATTGTGGCTCTCCACTTGATGTCCTTTCATCCTTTGGCTGCTGTTTGTGTCAGTCTGTTTAATGCTCTGGCTGCATTTTCATACATACTCACATGGAAAAGTTATTGTAGAATAACGTTTGTTATTCTATGTTCTAGAAAACATCCTCTTTATTACCAGTTGGACACTACAGTGTAGTCCTACAGTACAGTTAGTGTAGGAGTCTGTTATCTTTTACAACACATTGGGCTTTGCTCTATATCACAGGGCAAACCACCTGAGAATGTCCATCTGACAGATATTGCTTGAATAGTATGTTATGCAGAGGTTTCACATACCAGTGTGTGTAGTTTACCAGTTGGGAATTTTGTGACCAGGAATGTGGGAGATCCAGCAGGCTCAGGCTCCATTTATGGCTTGGAGGTGAAGGGTGTGTACTATACATCACTGAAGGGTGTTTTGAGCTTATTTTTCAAGGAGGAGGGGATCCTGGAGATCACAAAGGAGAAATTCTAGGTGGGAAGGAGAATAGTGAACAGATAACTTCAGGAGGCAATGGGCATGCCTTTCTACTTTTCATTCCCTCTATTTGTTTTCTTGGTTATTAGAAAAAATATTTTCCCAAGTCCCTGGTAGACAAAAAGTGTGAGTGAACAAAGGGGGAAGTCATAGTAGATGAGAGAGGAAAACATACATAGTCTGAGAATGTTAGAAGTGCTAGGATACCAGTGGAGAAGATCAGTTGATTGCAAACCTTAGAAAAGTTAGCTAGAAACCGTTAGTTAATCAATAAAGAAAATAAGTTAAAATGTAGTAATATAGACTCTTTGCTGCAAAATGAGGTGTAGTTGAGTTAGATGTATTTTCTACTGAGTCTGGTGGGTGAGATAGACACAGACATTGCAACAGGGAATATTCTGATGATGAGACCAGCGTGTGCTACTTTCAGTAGCAATATGGAGGAGGCTATCTCTAACCCATCCTGGGGCAAGGTTCAGAGAAGACCTCCTGGAAGGGCCCATGAGAAGAGCTTAATTTTCCATAGAAGTAGCAGTTAACCTGGCAGTGGATGAGAATCCTCTGGATGTTGGGACCAGAGAGCAGGTGGTCATCTAGACCATGTAGGTCATCTAGTCTTGAGCTTGGGAACTACCTGAAGAAATGGACAGTTGGAAGCCACTCTGGTGCAGAAGAGCTAGAAAAGGGGGGCAGATAGAAATAGTTTTATAAATGGTTCAATTTATGCTATAATATTGATCACCTTAAAAAGCAGAGACATTAATTTGTCAACAAAGGTCCGTCTAGTCAAGGCTATGGTTTTTCCAGAAGTCATGTATGGATGTGAGAGTTGGACTGTGAAGAAAGCTGAGCACCAAAGAATTGATGCTTTTGAACTGTGGTGTTGGAGAAGACTGTTAAGAGGCCCTTGGACTGCAAGGAGATCCAACCAGTCCATCCTAAAGGAGATCAGTCCTGGGTGTTCCTTGGAAGGACTGATGTTGAAGCTGAAACTCCAGTTCTTTGGCCCCTTGATGCAAAGAGCTGACTTATTTCAAAAGACCCTGATGCTGGGAAAGATTGAGGGCAGGAGCAGAAGGGGATGACAGAGGATGAGATGGTTGGGTGGCATCACCAACTCAATGGACATGGGTTTGGGTAGACTCTGGCAGTTGGTGATGGACAGGGAGACCTGGCGTGCTGTGGTTCATGGGGTTGCAAAGAGGACATGACTGAGCGACTGAACTGAACTGATTGATCACCTCAGCCTTCATGGAAGAGCAGCCACTTCCATTTCCCTATGAAATGATCAGTTTCTCTATATGCCATGGTTTTTGCATCTTTTTGAAGGAATTCTTTCTCATTGTGATTTTATAAAGGTATTCTAGTATATCTTCCTATAAAATTTTTGTAACCTTCAGAATTAGATTTATGACTCACTTTGAATTCATTTTTATGTATTTTTATGTATTGTATTATGTAGAGATCTTAATTTTTTCTGAATGATTAATTAGTAGTTCAGAACTGTTTACTGTGTTGTCTGTTCTTTCTCCACAGATTTATAATGCTGTCTCTATAATATACCAAGTTGTTATGTACGTATATATTTATGTATCTGTTTTTAGATTTTTTGTTCTGTTCCACTGGTCTGTTTGTCTCTTTTATACTAGTATTACACTGTTACTACTGTAGTTTTATAACGTATCTGATATTTGATAGGGAAAGACCCCTTCCTTATTCCTCGCCCTCAAAAGTACGTTCTTTGCTGCTTACTTTTTCATATGAATTTTGAGATAAGGTTAATATGGTCTCTAAGAAACCGAAATTTTGATTAGAACTACATTTTAGTTATAGATTATAGATACAGAAATGGCATCTTTACAACAAAGACTGCAGTTTATCTCTCCTTTTATCTAGGTATTTTTAATGTCTTTGAAAAAAGTTTTATAATTTTCTCTGCAGGGGTCTCATACCTGTTTTGTTTCTTTGCACTGATAGTTTTTGTTGCTCTAGTTAATATTTTAAAATTATATTTTGTAATTTGTTGTGACTGGAGTATGGGAATGCTTATTTCTGGTGTATGGTTTTTAGATCCATTCACCTTACTAACCTTTCTCCAGGCCCAATTGTTTGTTTGCAAATTTTATTGAGTTTTTACATAACATTTATGTAAAACATACTTAGAAGTGTGTTTTATACATGAATTACACAGTTCAGTGAATCATTGCAAAGTGTTTATGGTTTGTTATTTTAATTTGTGAATAACTGCACTTGTTTTTCCCATTCAGTCCTTATACTTCTGTAAGTTGATGTCATTGCAGATAAAGTAAAGTAGAATTCTTTTGTGAAACAGTTTCACTTGAGCATCTCTGAGGCCTCCTGCTCTAACGAGCTGTGTTTGATGTGTAAATACAGCAAAATTCATCAAAGAAAGGAAATTACCTTTATTTGGAAATTTGACTTAATAAACCTTTAGTCGCTAAGTCATGTCTGACTCTGTGACCCCATGGACTGTAGCCTGCCAGGCTCTTCTGACCATGGGATTTCCCAGGCAAGAATACTGGAGTGAGTTGCCATTTCCTTCTCCAGGGTATCTTCTCAACCCACGATCAAACCACATCTCCCACATGGCAGGTAAATTCTTTACCACTGAGCCACCAGGTGGTAGTATTTCAGTTAAGTGACTACTATCTGGGTGGTGCTAGTGATAAAGAACCCACCTGCCAATGCAGGAGATGTAAGAGACCTGGGTTTGATCCTTGGGTCAGGAAGATCCCCTGGAGGGAGTGCATGGCAACCCACTCTAGTATTCTTGCCTGGAGAATCCCATGAACAGAGGAGCCTGGCAGGCTACAGTCCATGGAGTTGTGGAGTCAGACATGACTGAAGCAACTTAGCATGCATGCACGTCCAGGATTTGGTCTTTAGCATTTGTGAAATGCTAAAATGAAACTTAGTGATAAACAAATACAAATTAATTTACTGAGACTACTGGGAGGGATTGGGGGCAGTAGGAGAAAGGGACGACCGAGGATGAGATGGCTGGATGGCATCACGGACTTGATGGACATGAGTCTGAGTGAACTCCAGGAGATGGTGATGAACAGGGAGGCCTGGCGTGCTGCGATTCATGGGGTTGCAAAGAGTCGGACACGACTGAGCGACTGAACTGAACTGAACTGAAGATAGATACAGAGAGAAAATCACACATGTCTTACACTAATATTTTCTTTCTGATAGCCAGAACACTCAGGTCCTCTCTCTAGGGCATGTCATTTGGGGTACTTGGAAAGTCAAACTAAGAAAACATCATGTTGCTCATTATAAGCATGGAATTAAAGAAAGTAGAGTATCTCACAAACTTGGAGTTTTTTGTGCAGCTGTGGTTTGTCTGAGGAATACATTTAGATGTTCTACCCTCTCTTCATCACATCCCAAGTAGTTTGAGAGGCAGCAAGATGTAGTGAACTTCGTAGCCAGTAGATAGGGATTTGAATCCTGACTCTTTGTGTACTGACCTTAGACGTTTCATTTTCTCACTGGTGAAATAGAAATCATTACAAATATATCCTCTCAAAGTATTTTTTACATAGGGAGTCCAGTGGAATCATGGGTTTATGTTTACTCATGCCTGTGGGTAGAGAAGAAAGTGCCAATGATCCTTACCCAATTTGTCAGAATGATCTTAGAAGTATTAACCTGTTTTTAAATAGAGAGTTGGCAATTTCAACTCTATCACCAGATGTATTAGTTTCCTATCGCTGCTGTAAAAATTGTGGCATAGATAATAAACACAAATTTACTGTCTTGCAGTTCTGGAGGTCAGCAGTCCTAAAATCAATGTATTACCAGAATTGAGCTCCCGCCCAAGGTTCTAAGGGGAAATCTGTTTCCTTGCTTTTTCCAGCTTCTTAGAGGCTTCCAGCATTCCCTTGGTTCATGGTCTTTTTCTCCATCTTCAGATCTACCTGTATATCATCTTCATCTCTCTGATTCTGACCTTCTACTTTCATGTTCATAGCTCCTTCTCCGACTCTGATCCTCCTTTTTCCTTCTTATAAAGACTCTTGTAATTACATTGAGTCCACCAGGATAATTCAGGATAATCTCTTCATCTCAAGATCCTTAATCTCAAATGCGAAGTTCAATTTGCTGTGTAAGGTGACAGATTCACAGGATCAGGATGTGGACATCTTGGGAAGGTCATTATTTTGTCTACCATACCACATTAATGAATTATCAAGTAAGAATTACATATTTCTTTTGTGGGTTATTTTCATAGAACAAAACATCAATTTCTAAAGTTGTAGAAGTCTTATCCCTTTCTTTAAATAATACTTTTAAGGAAAGATTGGTATTAACAGAGAATAGAATTAGTTGGTAAAAGTAGTGAATATTCATAAGTCTCCATATTGTAAAAGAGCACAAGATTGACATCTTATTAAAATTCTCAATTTAACATCTTTCAAATTTAGAATATTTGAAATAATTGTGAAGCAAAATGATTTCCACCCCTCCAAGGCTGTAGGGGAGTGAGTACAGAGCCCACATCTCTTTTTGAGTTTCCTTTTGTTGATTGTGAACATTTGCATTTGTAAAATTAGGTTCTGGACTTTTACTAACTATATTTTTTAAAGAAAAAGCAGGTCTGGAGCCCGATTTTTCTGTTAGAAATGGAAAAAGATATGAAAAGGATTTTATTTATTAATGAAATTCTGTACATTGTGTCTCATAAAGTAGTTGTTAAGATTTATTTTATGTCTCATAAAGTAGTTGTTAAGATTTAGTGTGATCACTTTTACAAAGTTCTTATACCTGCTTGGTGAGTAAGAGCAATTCTCTTATAGTCTTATAAGTAAGAGCAAGTCTCTTACAGTTTTCTGGGGCTTTCCAGGTGGCGCTAGTGGTAAAGAACCCACCTGCCAATGCAGGAGCTGTAAGCGACACAGGTTCAATCCCTGGGTCAGGAAGATTGCCTGGAGGGGGAAATAGCAACCTAGCCCAGTATTGCTGGAAAATTACATGGACAAAGGAGCCTGGCAGGCCACAGTCCATAGGGTTGCACAGAATCGGACATGAGTGAAGTGATTTAGTGTGCACACACCTATACTTACATTCTTCTGTAATTTCCACTTTTTGACTCTTATTAATTTCCTCTGACTTGTCTTAAATTTTCACAAATTATTTTCCTAGTCTCCCTACTGAAGCTATTCCTTGAGCTTGGGGTATTGTATTTTTTTTAAGTTTGATTAGGTTTAATTATGATATACTAGTTATAATTTCCTGTTGCTTGGAAATATCTTTAAGTTTGTTATTTATCTGTGAAAAATACTTATTTTATGGCTTGTGTTCGCTAATCCCAGTGTTTGAAATCTTTTCTGTTACCAGCTGATCCTGCTGATTTTCTTTGTCTAATTCAAGGTTCAAGGATCCCAGGGCAAGTCCTGTAGTTCTACTTGAGTTGCAAAATGACTTCCTTCCCATCTATCCAGCTGGTTGTAGGAAGGGTCTCCTGATAGTTTTCCTACTCTAAGTAGTTTTGGGCTTTAATCTGTTTCCTTTGCCTTTGAAGACAACTGAAATGGAAGTTAAATTTGTGGGGATTGCCCTCAGGGCAGAAATTGCCTCTGCTTCTATTTACTTCTCTAGGTTCCCCTTTTCTCATGGTGTTGCTCTGTTGCCATATTTTTATTGCCATTTTTGTTGTTTTCAGGTAGTTGTTACTTCTTTTTTACCAAGATTTTTTTCAGTTGTTTTATTATGAGAGTTTGTCCAAACAAGCTGGGGGGCAATTACCAGAACTAGAAATTTTTCCTCCAACTCTTTCCTACCTTTTTTTTTGCAATAAGATTTAGGCTCAAGATGCTTCATTACCTTTTGGGTTTTATTTTCTTCATTTTAGAAAGGAAAGATCTGTTGGCTGAATTAAAATGTACAACCTGAAAGTCGGGAGTTAAGTTTGATTTGGGAACCTTACTGAGGGAGGAGACAGGATATATAGGAGGTTTGTTTTTTTTTTTTTCTGGGGAAAAAATGTACTCAAACCTCAAAATACTATTGCTAATCACAAAGATATACATCTCTAGTTAATGATTTTAGTGTTTATATTTGGGAAGATGCAAGAGTCTGGGATCAATTTATTTCTTACATATGCATCTTATGACTATCTAGATCAAGTATCCCCAGCATAGAATGTTTCCTGTTTTTCTCTATAGTGAATTCCCTTCAGAATGAACCACCTGGGGGGTGGGGGGTGGGGTGGGCAGCGGCTCCAGTGGCTGTTGACTTGATGGTGGGTAACATTTGTTGTTTATTGGAATGGCAGGCAACATTGTTTCCACACATCCAGTGCTCAGAAAAGTAAAGATACTTGCCCAAGGTCCAATAGCAAGGAAGAAACAACATTGGGATTTTAACCTTGCTGTGTTTAACCCTGAAGGCTATGTGTTTAACCCTGAAGGCTATGTGTTTAACCCTGAAGGCTATGTGCTTAACCCTGAAGGCTATGTGCTTAACCCTGAAGGCTATGTGCTTAACCAGTTCAGTGTACTCTAACCTTTGGATTCCAATGTTTTTTGTTTGTGGATTATGGAACAAATCCATGAAGAGCAAATGACATGTTTGTTTTGTTTTGTTTTTTTACCGGGTTTTCATCGATCAAGGTCAGTACCCTTTCCCTGGCTCTTGGAAACAGAACGATTTCTATGCGTCTTTCATAAGACCTTTGCCTGTGCCTGGTTCTGAAACCTCCTGAGTAAGAAACCCCCTTCCACCGCCCTCCCTGTACCTTTCAGAACTGAATTTAGGGACATGAAGTACCCCAGTTCTAACCACAAAGTTTTGTTTTCTTTTCAACTATAGGATTTTCCACATCAAAAAACCAAAATAAATTCCCAGCTGAATTTGGAAAGAGCTGAGGACAAAGAAACCCAGAAAGAAATCCTCTTAGGTGAGCACAGAAAGGAAACTGAGGCAGGAAAAGGCTTGTGAATTTATACCTTTATTAGATAGTGTTAGGGTAGTTTTGGAATTTTGGTTGGTGCCCACAGGCCCCTTGGCATGGTGGGAAAACATAGGTTAAGAGCCTGGCATACTTAAATTGGCTGTCAGTTCCCCAACTTAGTAATTCTAAAATACTGAAGTCAGTTCCCCTCTCTGGCCATCAGTTTCATCTATACATTTGAAATAATAATATCTATCTCTCAAGGTTTTCCATGTGAAGTACAGCCTTGCAGTGAAGTGCTTGTGCTTTTGTTATCTGTATTGTTGCAACTGTAGGGGTGGGAAAATTTTTTCTTCTTCCTTTCTAGGTTTTTTGACTGGCCTAATAATTGACATACGACAGATTAACAGGGGAAAAACTAATTTAATTTTTTAAATTATTTTAATTGGAAGATGATTACTTCACATATTGTGATGTTTTTGTCATATATCAACATGAATCAGCCATGGGTACACATGTGTTCCCCCATCCTGAATCCCCCTCCCACCTTCCCCCCAACCCCATCCCTCTGGGTTGTCCCAGAGCACCATCTTTGAGTGCCCTGTTTCACGCACCGAGTTTGCACTGGTCATGTATTTTACATACGGTGATGTACATGTTTCAATGCTATTCTCTCAAATCAGAAAAGCTAGTTTAATTTTGTATGTACAGGAATCCTACAAAAATGTGAAACTCAAGTGATCAGAGCAGAGCTGTTATACCTTTTAGACAAAACAAAACCCAATAAATTTATGAAGTATCAACAAGGCATAGAGGTTTGGGGCTAGAAGTAGTAAATAGTAAAGAATTAGTAAGGTTTTTTGTCTGGCCATCTTGGGCTCTAAATTACCTGTCTCTGGTGATAAGGATGCCTTCTACCTTTCTGGTACAGGGAAGATATCTTTCCCTTGAGAAACTTTTCTCCTACTTTCAGGGAGACAAAGGAGGTCCAGATTATCCTTGTACCAGCTGTTTCTCAAGTACCTTTAATTCAAAATAATCAATATGTGAACATAGCATATTTTGGGGTGACATTCTGAACCCCTATGCCCCTCTCAGGAGAAGGCAATGGCACCCCACTCCAGTACTCTTGCCTGGAAAATCCCATGGACAGAGGAGCCTGGTAGGCTGCAGTCCATGGGGTCGTGAAGAGTCGGACACGACTGAGCGACTTCACTTTGACTTTTCACTTTCATGCATTGGAGAAGGAAATGGCAGCCCACTCCAGTATTCTTGCCTAGAGAATCCCAGGGATGGGGGAGCCTGGTGGGCTGCTGTCTGTGGGGTCGCACAGAGTCGGACACGACTGAAGCAACTTAGCAGCAGCAGCAGCAGCATGCCCCTCTCAAACTCTCCATCAGGTGGGTGCCACAAGACCAGGCAAAGGAAAATCTTTTCTTATTTTCTTTGTGGCTACCTTTTTGTTAGCATGCCCAGTTACTTCTTACTTCTCTATTGCTTCCCCTTTTTCAGTACCGTGAAAATGAATCTCTTGCTATCTCCCTTCTTCCAAATCCTCGTTTTTCACTCTTAGCACCTCCTTTGTTCAGGTTATCTTCTGATTTCTCTACTCAATTGAATCTCCTTTCACTGTCTCTGCCACTGCCTTCCAAACAAACCAGTCATCCTGACATTACTTTGCTTCTCCAAGCCTTCCTGAGTTGAATGGCCACCTAAAAATGAGACAAAGCCAAGAAATTCCTGGGTCTTACTTTTCTGACCAATTTTCTTTCTACCTCATTTTGGCAGCTTCATCAAGTAAAAGATATATGATTTTTTTCTGTCTGTTCTTTTTTAATTGTTTGCTTATGGATATTTTAACCTTTTTTTAACATATTTTGTATTAAAACTTTATAAGGAAGGAAATAAACTTGTTCATTACCCAGCTATAAATCCTATTAACTAATTGATACATTTTCTTTCAGTATATACAGTTTCGCATCCTGCTATATTAGTTTGCCATTGCCAGTGCTGCCGTAACAAACTACAGGGTGTTGATAGGGTTGTTTTCTTCTCAGTCCTCTATCCTTGGCTTGTAGATAGCTATCTTTTCTTCTGTGCCATGTCTTTACATGTTCTTTCTGCTGTGTGTCTCAGTGTTCTAACTTCTTCTTGTAAGGACACCGGTCATACTGGATAAAGGCCTACCCTAATGACCTCATTTTAACTAAATTACCTCTTTAAAGGTCCTATATCCAGATAGTCACATTCTGAGGTATTGGAGGTTAGGACTTCAACATAAGAATTTTGAAGGGATGCAATCAGCTCATACTTTCTCCTCTAAAACCTGCTTTCTTTAAAAATTATCTCATGAGAATCTCCCTTGACAGTAACAATTTTTGGCAACATTTTTGATGTCTGCATAATATCCCATCAGAAGAGTATACTGCAGTTTGTTGCGTATACTGCAGTTTCCGTGTTTTTGGATATTTTGTGTTTCCATTTTTTTTCACTAATGTTAATGCTTCGTTGAGTCATTTTGTACGTGAATTTTTATTTGCAATCTGACCATTCTTTGGATAGATTTTCTAAAGAGTGGCTCAAAAGGTACAACTGTTTTCTGACTCATAATTACACATTGGGAAGTTGTTTTCTAGAAATTGGTACCAGTTTACATTCATACCTGCAAAGACAACAGTCAAACATGCACTCATATAAACTGCTTGGTGAGAATGAAAGAGGAACAGTTAACCTCACATGGTTGTTTCAATTTACAGTTATTGATGACTAATAAGGTGAAATATTTCATGTGTTTATTATCTGTTTGTATTTTCTTTTTGTGAATGGTTTACACATATTTTTTAACCCATTTATGTTTGAGGATCTATCATTTATAACTAAGTACGATCTACTTGAAAGAGGGAAATTTCAGAAAAAGCCAAATTTCAGAGAATATTATGAATCCAGAATCCAAGACCAATTGGTCAGAGTCTCTTTTGTGGAGAAGACTAACATGTGATGACATAGGCTTCAGGAAAGCTTGGCAGGAAAGAATCGAATATGTTCCCTTTTCCAGGGAGGTCTGTTGCAGGCACAACACTGCCTGCCACTTATAAAAATAATCCTACTGAAGAGAAAGGCTGAGAGTGCAATGGCTGAGAATAGGCTGAGCTAGATGTCTGCTATATGAGGAAACCTCTAGAAGAAAGAGCATAGAGTTACAGTTCCTAGGACTATCGCTCTGAAAAATTTTTAGAATGTGTGAGACACTGGGAGATTTTTGATGTACAGAAATCCTACGTGTATGATTAGTGTCTGAAAGCTTTTTGATGTTGTTGTTAGTGTTCATGGTTGATGCCTCAGAATACTCTAGTAGAGATAAATCCTATGAAGGTGATGAATATAAAGTAATTTTTAGTCATTGAGGTTGGTTTTATTTGACATCTGAGGGTTCACTCCTGAGAACTTATTCATTCATGTGACTGTAAAAATGTGGGAAGGCCTTCAGGCAGAGCTCAATTCTCTTTCAACACCAGAAATTTCATAGGGTGGGGAAACATTCCCAATGTGAAAGAAATTGCAGTGAATAATCAAGCTTTTTCCAGCATATGAAGAAGAATAGTGAAGAGAAACCCTGTGAATGTATTAACTGGAAAAGACTTTAGGACAAGCTCAGAGATTTTCTTTTGAAACATGAGAGAGAGAAGAGAAAATCTGATGGGGAGAAAAATCCTCCATGCTTGTAATGCCTGTGTGGAAAGCTTTTCAGATCCAGTTCAGACCTTACTAAGTATGGAAGGATTCATGGTGCAAAGAAACCTTATGCATGTAATGAATGTGGAAAAGAGATTTTGCTGATATCAGCCCTATAGAACATCAGAAAATTCATAGTGGAGATGGAAAGAGATCCTTCTTTATCATCGGCAAATTCATGGTGAAAAGAAACTACTAGAATGAAGAAGCCTTAAATTAGAGGCTATCATTAAATGATTCATAAAGGCAAGACCCTCTGTGTAAATAAAAATTATAAGTATGCTTTCAGCAGGATTTAGCCTTATTTGTTATCAGTGAGTTCATAGTGCAGTAAATGTAGAAAGGCCTCCAGTTTGAAGTGTAATTTTACTCAGCATTAGACAATACAGGAATCGTATTAGTGTAATGCTATGGAAAAGTCTTTGTGAGAAAAATCAAATTTTGGTAGAAATGAAAAGAAGGTTTATAATAAAAGTTAATTAAAATACTTTCCACTTAGCATATAATTATGCACCTACCACGTATGAGAGTTGGACCATGTAAAGAAGACTGAGTACCACAGAATTGATACTTGTGAATTATGGTGCTAGAGAAGACTCTTGAGAATCCCTTGGACTGCAGGGAGATCAAACCAGTCAATCCTAAAGGAAATTAACCCTGAATATTCATTGGAAGGACTGATGCTGCAGCTGAAGCTCCAGTACTTTGGCCACCTTATGCGAAGAGCCAGCTCTTTGGAAAAGACCCTGATGCTGGGAAAGATTGAGGGCAGAAGAGAAGGGGGCAACAGAGGATGAGATGGTTGGATGGTATCACCAACTCAATGCACATGAGTTTGAGAAACTCTGAGAGATGATGAGGTACAGGAAATCCTGGCTTGCTGCCATCCATGAGGTCATAAAGAGTTGGATTTGACTTAGCAATTGAACAACAACAGCCATGTGCTAAGCACTATAAGAACTTTACATAGTTTGTTTAATCATTTAATTCTTGCAACAGTCATAATATTGGAACTCTCATTCATGAAGAAACTGAGAAAAAGAGATGAAAGAATTTCCCCAATGTCACAGAGCTTTCACTGGAAGAGCTAGGATTTGAATCCCAGAGAGTTTAATTCTTCTGAGTTTATAATGGCAATGTGTAAATCTTCAGAGATGTGTTAGCCTTTATTTATCATTAAGGGATTCATTCCAGAAATCACAATTCATTCTTCAGTGCAGTGAGTTTTTGTAGCATTCAGTCAGTTTTGGGATCTGGTAAATACTCCCAGAAACTGCACATCGGGCTCCAAAAAATGGAGTAAAGGTTATAAAGAGTTTATCCTGTAACTCCCTTTGAATAGGGATCACCTCCAATTTTGAAAGATTTCATTAATAGCCTGATTCTCTTCTCAAATGTTCTCCATAACCACTTCTCATGGTGTAGACTCTGAAATAGGCAAAGACAGTTTTGTTGTTGTTTTTCAGCCACTAAGTCATGTCTGACTCTGCGACCCCATGGGCTGCAGGGAGGAAAGAAGATGCTAAGTTGCTGGCTTTGATAATGAATAAAAGAGTCATGAACTAAGAAATGTAGACTCTCTGGAAGCTGGAAAAGGCAAGAAAATGGATTCTCCCCTAGAACTTCCGGAAGGATTGCAACTTTGTGAACCCATTTTAGACTTTGAACTTCTGGAATTATAAAAGAATAAACGTAATGTTGCTTTAAGCCACTAAGTTTGTGGTAATTTGTACTGATGGTAGGAAACTAATACACTGTGCAGGTAGCCCAGTTTGCCTGGAGGTTCCAGGCCAGTTACTTCTGGCCATGAAACGTCTTTTCCAGTATAGCCCCGTGTTTGTACATGCCATCATTTTATATATGTGTTATGGTCTTAAGATTTGGAAACAGTGCTCTAATAAATTGTTCCATTTAAGAAAGGAGCTTTTACCCTTTTCTGTACTTTTCCCAGGGGTCCTGGATGCAGAAGGAATGAAGATATGTCAATCCATTGTTTCTCCAGGTGTGATACGCCTGTTAGCTAAGGTGCAGCACTTTGCTTGTTACCAGATTTCTGATCCTTAGTCAGAGAGGAATATTTTCTGAATCAGTTGAGACAAAATTGAAGTATAAATCAGAATACCAATATATGGGGTTTTGTTTCTTCTGATGACAAGATGTTTCTTCAGTGGGCAGTGCTGGATGCACATGGACAGAATTTACCTCCTGATGCCGATTTTTGCTACAACATACTGTTGAAAGAGTGTTTAGGAGATACTCTGCCATTAGTTACGCTACTTCTCCCATGTTAGTTCTTTTAGATAACTCTTCTTATTACTTAGGCACTCCATTGTGACAGCCTACATTCCAAGATAAATAAGTGTCTTGTGCCTATTCCAACCAATTGAAATGGGTTTTCATACTGTGCTGTCTTGACAGTGATTCTGAGGTGTAAGGGGGCAACTGTTTGGTAGATTACTGATATTTGCCAGAGATCGGAGACTGGCATCATGCTGGCCTCATATACTACATCCTGATGATGATTTTTTTAAGAAATATTTTAAGTTTCTTGTCTATACCAGGTACTCTGATATATAGTTTGATAGAGATAAGGAAAAGATATGTTCCTGGTCATAGAGAAACTGATATTAGTAAAAAGAGACATGTAAACAAATCTACACAGCAACATATCACAGATGCTTGATTAAAAGTCTATATAGAATACATTAGAGACACAAAGGAAGAAATAGTTAATTCTACTGGGTGGGAGAGGGTTCCAGAAAAAAATTAATGCATACATCTTGAAAGGTGTGTTGTCAGTTTTAACTGTTGGATCTGAGAAATAAAGAGTCATTTCAAGCAATGGTGGTATGAGCAAAGACACATTATATAAAATAATTCAATGTTTATGGTATGTTTATGATACCATAAGATCATTAGTGTACTTGGAACATAGTGAGAGGGTATTTAATGAGAAGGACATGGTGGCTGGATCATGGAGAGCCTTGAATGCTACACTAAATACAGTGGGAAGACATTTAGGAATTTCAGTCAAAGAATTAACAGGATAAGATTTGTAATTTAGAAATATCCAGTGGATGAGATTGTGATGGATACACTGAAGAAGACAGAACTGGGTACAGGGAGAACATTTCAGAGGCTATTGCAGAAGAGGAGAGATGTTGATGCCTGAGTTAAGGCAGTGGGAATGAAATTAGAATACGTGTATATAAGGAATTAAGAACTTGGTGCCTGACTGGAGGATATGTGAAGGCTGATGAGAAGAAGGAATCTAGGAAGATCCTCAGTTTTCTTACTGCCTTGGGTGGTTGAGATTTAAAAGCCATTCCCTGAGCTGGGGAACTCAAAATGAGGAACAGGTTTGAGGGGAAAATGATGACTTCAATTTTGAACAGTTGAAATCAGAAGCACCTTTGGAATGTCCAAGAGGAGTTACTTAATAAGCAACCAGCAATTTTATTCTGCTGCTCTGAAAAAAGTAGGGTTAGATAGTTTTGGAGGTCAAATTCAGAGGTGGTGGTTTTAATTAAGGTATGAATGAGACTGCCCCAGGAGAATATGTGGAGTGAGAAGGGGGAGCAGGACAGAATCTCAGAAATACACACATGTGAGGGTGAAGGGTGTGGGCAAAAAAGATGAGAATAAGCAGCAGGAAAGATGGAGGGGAACCAGGGGAAATACTGCATTCTTGTTGTGCCCTCTTGTGGCGATCTGAGTTTCTCTCTCAGAATAAATTTCTCCTCTCCTGTCTTCAGTCTCCTCTGTCCCTGTTTTGGACCAGTAATTTCCAGCTCCACTCTGTCTGTGACTGGGGCTACCAAGTTGTGTGGTGCTTCACCTTGTGATTCATCTAGCCTGGCATTTCGCATGATGTACTCTGCATAGAAGTTAAATAAGCAAGGTGACAGTCTACAGCCTTGATGTATTCTTTTCCCAATTTGGAACCAGTCCATTGTTCCATATCCAGTTTTAACTTTCGCTGCTTGGCCCATGTACAGGTTTCTCAAGAGATAGGAAAGGTTGTCTGGTACTCCTATCTCTTTCAGAATTTTCCACAGTTTGTTGTGACCCACACCGTCAGAGGCTTTCAAGTAGCCAATGAAGCAGAAGTAAATGTTTTTCTGGAACTCCTTTGCTTTCTCCATGATCCAACAAATGTTGGCCGTTGATCTCTGATTCCTCTGACTCTTCAAAACCTAGCTTGTACATCTGGAAGTTCTTGGTTCACGTACTGCTGAAGCCTATCTTGGGAGTATTTTGAGCATAACTTGCTAACATGTGAAATGAGTGCAATTGTACAGTAGTTTAAACATTTTTTGGCATTGTCCTTTTCCGGGATTGGAATGAAAACTGACTTTTTCCAGTCCTGTGGCCACTGCTGAGTTTTCCAAATTTATTGACATATTGAGAGTAGCACTTTAACAGCATCATCTTTTAGGAAATAGCTCAGCTGTCCACTAGCTTTGTTGTGGCTTTGTTGTAGTAATGGTTCCTAAGGCCCACTTCAGACTCCAAGATGTCTGCTGTCCAGCTCTAGGTGAGTGACCACACCATCGTGGTTATCCAGGTCATTAAGACGTTTCTTGTATAGTTCTTCTGTGTATTCTTGCCATCTCTTCTTAATCTCTTCTGCATTTGATTTAGGTCACACTTAAATGGCCTAATGGATTTCCCTAAATTCTTCAATTTAAGCCTGAATAATAAGGAACTCATGAACTGAGCAACAGTCAGCTCCAGGTCTTGTTTTTGCTGACTGTATAGAGCTTCTCCATTTTCAACTGAAAATAACATAATCAATCTGATTTCAGTATTGACCAACTGGCAATGTCCATATATAGAGTCATCTTTTGGAAAAGTTGGAAAAGTGTTGTTGGAAAAGTCTTTGCTGTGACCAGCATATTCTCTTGACAAAACTCTGTTACCCTTTGCTATATTCCCTGTGTTTTACAATATATCCTTGTAGCTTATTCATAGGGTTAGTTTGAACCTCTTAAATCCCTACCTCTATCTTTCCCCTCCCCTTTCCCTCTCCCCACCAATAATCACAGGTTTGTTCTCTATATCTGTGAATTTGTTTCTTTTTTGCTACAGTCACAAGTTGTTTTATATTTTAGATTCCATGTATAAGTGATATCGTAGAATATTTGTCTTTCTAACTTCATTTAGCACAGTACACTCCAGTCCATTAATGTTGCTGCAAATGGCAAGGTTCCATGCTTTTCTTGGACTGAGTGTATACACACATACACACATATATATATATATATATATATATATATATATATTTTCAATGAGTAGTATTCCATTGAATATATATATATATATATTTATGTGTATGTGTATATACATATATATATATAAAACTTTTTTTGTCTGTTGATGGACAGTTAGGTTGCTTCCATATTTTGGTAATTGTAAATAATACTGCTATGGATAAAAACTATTATATATAGAATGAATAAAAAAGTCCTACTGTATAGCACAGGGAACTGTTAATATCTTGTGATAAACCACAATGGAAGAAAATATTTTTAAAAGAATGTTTATATTTGTATAACTGAATCACTTTCTCTACAGCAGAAATTAAGATTGTAAATTAACTATACTTCAATAAAAATAAAATGAAAAAAATAATAAAAATAAATAATGCTGCTATGAGCATTGAGAACTAACACCCAAGAAAGATGTCCTTTTCATTATAGGGGACTGGAATGCAAAAGTAGGAAGTCAAGAAACACATGGAGTAACAGGCAAACTTGGCTTTCGAATACAGAATGAAGCAGGGCAAAGGCTAACAGAGTTTTGCCCAGAGAACGCACTGGTCATAGCAAACACTGTCTTCCAACAACACAAGAGAAGACTCTATACGTGGACATCACCAGATGGTCACGACTGAAATCAGGTTGATTATATTCTTTGCAGCCAAAGATGGAGAAGCTCTATACATCAGCAAAAACAAGACCGGGAGCTGACTGTGGCTCAGATCATGAACACCTTATTGTCAAATTCAGACTTAAATTGAAGAAAGTAGGGAAAACCACTAGACCATTCAGGTATACCCTAAATCAAATCCCTTATGATTATACAGTGGAAGTGAGAAATAGATTTAAGGGACTAGATCTGATAGAGTGACTGATGAACTATAGAATGAGGTTCGTGACATTGTACAGGAGACAGGGATCAAAGAAGTGCAAAAAAGCAAAATGGCTGTCTGGGGAAGCCTTACAAATAGCTGTGAAGAGAAGCGAAAAGCCAAGGAGAAAAGGAAAGATATCAGCATCTGAATGCAGAGTTCCAAAGAATAGCAAAAAGAGATGAAAGCCTTCTTCAGCGATCAATACAAAGAAATAGAGGAAAACAACAGAATGGGAAAGACTAGAGATCTCTTCAAGAAAAGTAGAGATACCAAGGGAACATTTCATGCAAAGATGGGCTCGAGAAACAACAGAAATTGTATGGACCTAACAGAAGCAGAAGATATTAAGAAGAGGTGGCAACAGTACACAGAGGAACTGTACAAAAAAGATCTTCACGACCAAGATAATCACGATGGTGTGATCACTTACCTAAAGCCAGACATCCTGGAATGTGAAGTCAAGTGGGCCTTAGAAAGCATCACTACGAACAAAGCTAGTGGAGGTGATGGAATTCCAGTGGAGCTATTTCAAATCCTGGAAGATGATGCTGTGAAAGTGCTCACTCAATATGCCAGCAAATTTGGAAAACTCAACAGTGGCCACAGGACTGGAAAAGGTCAGTTTTCACTGCAATCCCAAAGAAAGGCAATGCCAAAGAATGCTTAAACTACCACACAATTGCACTCATCTCACATGCTAGTAAAGTAATGCTCAAAATTCTCCAAGCCACGCTTCAGCAATGCATGAACTGTGAACTTCCAGATGTCCAAGCTGGTTTTAGAAAAGGCAGAGGAACAGAGATCAAATTGCCAACATCCACTGGATCATGGAAAAGCAAGAGAGTTCCAGAAAAACATGTATTTCTGCTTTATTGACTATACCAAAGCCTTTGACTGTGTGGATCACAATAAACTGGAAAATTCTGAAAGAGATGGGAATACCAGACCACCTAACCTGCCTCTTGAGAAACCTATCTGCAGGTCAGGAAGCAACAGTTAGAACTGGACATGGAACAGACTGGTTCCAAATAGGAAAAGGAGTATGTCAAGGCTGTATATTGTCACCCTCCTTATTTAACTTATATGCAGAGTACATCATGAGAAACTCTGGGCTGGAAGAAACACAGCTGGAATCAAGATTGCCGGGAGAAATATCAATAACCTCAGAAATGCAGATGTCACCAGCCTTATCGCAGGAAGTAAAGAGGAACTAAAAAGCCTCTTGATGAAAGTGAAAGAGGAGAGCGAAAAAGTTGGCTTAAAGCTCAACATTCAGAAAATGAAGATCATGGCATCCGGTCCCATCACTTCATGGCAAATAGATGGGGAAACAGTGTCAGACTTTATTTTTGGGGCTCCAGAATCACTGCAGATGGTGATTGCAGCCATGAAATTAAAAGACGCTTACTCCTTGGAAGGAAAGTTATGACCAACCTAGATAGCATATTCAAAATCAGAGACATTACTTTGCCAACAAAGGTCTGTCTAGTCATGGCCATGGTTTTTCCAGTAGTCGTGTATGGATGTGAGAGTTGGACTGTGAAGAAAGCTGAGTGCTGAAGAATTGATGCTTTTGAACTGTGGTTTTGGAAAAGACTCTTGAGAGTCCCTTGGACTGCAAGGAGATCCAAACAGTCCATTCTAAAGGAGATCAGTCCTGGGTGTTCTTTGGAAGGAATGATGTTAAAGCTGAAGCTCCAGTACTTTGGCCACCTCATGTGAAGAGTTGACCCATTGGAAAAGACTCTGATGTTGGGAGGGATTGGGGGCAGGAGGAGAAGGGGACGACAGAGGATGAGATGGTTGGATGGCATCACCGACTTGATGGACATCAGTTTGAGTGAACCACGGGAGTTGGTGATGCAGAGGGAGGTCTGGCATGCTGCAGTTCATACGCAAAGAGTCGAACAGGACTGAGTGACTGAACTGACTTGAGTGAACTGATGAACTTTGAGGTCTATGTATCTTTTTGAATGAATGTTTGTTTCCATTTTCTTTGAATATGTACACAGGAGTAGAGTTGCTGAATCACGTGGTAGTTCTTAGGTTTAGTGTTTTTGAGGAGCTTCCATAGTGTTTTCCATAGTGACTGTACCAATATACATTCCCACCAACAGTGTGAGAAGCTTCCCTTTTCTCTGCATCCTCACCAACATTTGTTACTTGTGTTCTTTTTGATGATAGCCGTTCTGACAGGTGTGAGGTGATAGACCTCATTGTGGTATCTCATTATGGTTTTGATTTGCATTTCTCTGGTGATTAGCAGTGCTGAACATATTTTCATGTGCCTGTTGGCCACCTGTATGTCTTCGTTGGAAGAATGTCTGTTCAGGTCTTCAGCCGATTTTTTATTGAGTTGTTTGTTTTTGATACTGAATTGTATGAGCGTTTTATATTTTGGATATTGACCTCTTGTTGGTCGAGTCATTTGCAAATATTTTCTCTGGTTCTGTAGGTTTTCTTTTGGTTTCATTTATGGTTTCCTTTGCTGTGCCGAAGCTTTTAAGTTAATTAGGTCCTATTTGTTTATTATTGCTTTTTCTTTTTTCTTTAGGAGACAGATCCAAGAAAACATTGTTATGATTTATATCAAAGAATGTTCTATGTTCTCTTCCAGGATTTTTTTGGTTTCAGGTCTTACCTTTAGGTTTTTAATCCATTTTGAGTTTACTTTTGTCTAAATGGCAACCCACTCCAGTACTCTTGCCTGGAAAATCCCATGGATAGAGGAGCATGGTAGGCTACAGTCCATGGCATCGCAAAGAGTCGGACACGACTGAGCAACTTCCTTTTTCCTTATGGTGTGAAAAAAATGTTCTATCTCATTATTTTACATGTGGGTGTTTATTCTGGTCTCTTTTGTCATAGATTAATTGATCATAGATGCTTGGGTTTGTTTCTGGGCTTTCTGTCTGTTCCATTGATCTGTGCCAGTACCATAGTGTTTTGATTACTATAGATTTGTAGTATATTCTGAAGGCTTGGAGGATGATCCCTCCAGTACTCTTTTTTCCTAAATATTTGACAGTTTGGGGTCTTTTGTGGTTCCATGTGAAATTTAGGATTGTTTGTTCCAGTAGTATGAAATATGTCATGGGTATTTTGATAGGAATTGCATTAAATCTTTAAATTGCTTTGGATAGAATGGCCATTTCAACAGATTAATTTTTCTGATCCAAAAGCATGGAATATCTTTCCCTTTTTTGGTATTATCTCCAATTTCTTTCATCAGTGTATCATAGTTTTTACTTTTTTACATAATTAATATTTATACAATTTTCACACAACAGTAGAATACAAATTATTTTCAAGTTCCCATATACTATAAGTTAGGAGACACTGGAGCATATCCAGGGACATAAAACAAGGTGCAAAAGTTTCATGGTCTAAATGTTTTGAAGTCCTACAGAGTCTGTGCCCTTATCACTGTGGAATTATTTTAGAAACCAATATCAAAAGATATTTGAAAGTAGTCCACATATTTTCAAGTGCAGTGTGACATTTACCAACAGAGATCTTTGACCTAGCCACTGAAAGCCTCAATAAAATTAGAAGACTGAGAACACACAGAGGGTGATTGCAGAGAGGAAATCATTTAAATGAGAAATTAATATCAGAGATTTTTTGAAAACCTCATGTATTTTGAAATTAAAGGTCCACTTTTAAATGATGGGTGTGAAGAAGCCATAACAAGGAAAATTAGAAAATACTTCTAACAGAATAAAACTGAAGAGAGAATTTACCAGAATTTGTTGCAGGCAGCTGAAGGCGCTCAATGCAACTAAATACAGTGTGGTATCCTGGAATGAGGTATGAATGAAAATCGTGGACACTAGCATAAAATTTTGTGAAGTTTGAACAAAATCTGCACTTTAGTTAATAGTGTGGTATCACATGTTAATTTTCTGTTTTTTTTTTAAACAATATAGTATTTCTTTATATTCTTAGAATTGAGTTAGAAATTTCAAGCCTCATAAACAATTTTTTTAAATCACTAAGGTAATAAACTTTCTAGACTTTGAGCCGTAATACTAGATGCCAAAGTACATGGAACTATATCAAAGGTTTGAGTGAATATATACAGATTTAGCATTCTATTCATATTAATTCAAACTTTTTAGCTAGGCAGAAATTAACGAGTTTTCTAAAATATATATTATGCATGCTATTTATATATATATATGTATACAAAAGCTTTTCTACTATGCTTAAAAAGGGCTTGAGAAGCAACTTCTGTAGCTCAATTCCAGAAAAATAAACGATCCAATCAAAACATGGGCCAAAGAACTATACAGACATTTCTCCAAAGAAGACATACAGATGGCTAACAAACACATGAAAAGATGCTCAACATCACTCATGATCAGAGAAATTCAAATCAAAACCACAATGAGGTACCATCTCACGCCAGTCAGAATGGCTATTATCAAAAAATCTACAAACAATAAATGCTGGAGAGGGTGTGGAGAAAAGGGAACCCTCTTACACTGTTGGTAGGAATGCAAACTAGTACAGCCACTCTGGAGAACAGTGTGGAGATTCCTTAAAAAACTGGAAATAGAACTGCCGTTTGACCCAGCAGTCCCACTGCTCGGCATACACACTGAGGAAACCAGAATTGAAAGAGACACATGTACCCCAATGTTCATCACAGCACTGTTTACAATAGCTAGGACATGGAAGCAACCTAGATGTCTTATCGGCAGATGAATGGATGAGCAAGCGGTGGTACATATATGCAATGGAGTATTACTCAGCCATTAAAAAGAATACATTTGAATCAGTTCTAAGGAGGTGGATGAAACTGGAGCCTATCATACAGAGTGAAGTAAGTCAAAAAGAAAAATACCAATACAGCATATTAACACATATATATGGAATTTAGAAAGATGGTAATTATGACCCTATATGCAAGACAGCAAAAGAGACACAGATGTAAAGAACAGACTTTTGGACTCTGTGGGAGAAGGCGAGGGTGGGATGATTTGGGAGAATAGCATTGAAACATGTATTATCATGTATGAAATAGATTGCCAGTCCAGGTTTGATGCATGAGACAGGGTGCTTAGGGCTGGTGCACTGGGATGACCCTGAGGGATTGGATGGGGAGGGAGGTGGGAGAGGGGTTTAGGATGAGGAACACATGTACACCCATGGCTGATTCATGTAATTGTATGGCAAAAACCACCACAATATTGTAATTATCCTCCAATTTAAATAAATAATTTTTTTAAAAAAAGGGCTTGAGAACAACAAAGAGATGGATCAATGGGTAAACATAAACTAAGTGAAATGGGAGCACTGAATATGAAATTGGAAAAAGTTAAAAAATTAGAAGTAAAAGATCATCATATAGACTAATTGTTTTTAAACATGGCTGCTCATTAAAAACACATTTGGAGCTTTGGAGAAAAAAGCAATACCTGGGCATTTGTATTTTTCAGAAAATTCCAAGATAATTTTGATATACAGCTGGAATTTAAAAAGTGGTTATGGGCTTTTCTATTAAATGGTGGTTTAAGTGATATAGAATTACATTATTTTCTGTTGACCAATCACAATACAATGGTATTTAGCAAATAATAGTTACATAATTACAATAGTAAAAGATATTTACCAATTTTCACATTCAATAGCCAGACAAAAAGTAAAAGATAATTACAATTGCAAGCCATAATGGAAATATGATTAAACTAACGTCCCATGGACAGAGGAGCCTGGCAGGCTACAGTCCATAGGATCACACAAAGTCAGTCACTACTGAAGCAACTTAGCATGCATGAATATAAAATAATTTTATACAATTTGTTGGGTTAAGTAAAATGATGTTATAAGTTAAGTACATACATGCACCTGTTTTCATCTACTAGCCTTTGTCTTTTGGTTCATGCATTTAATCCATGTACATTTAAGGTAATTTTCTATATGCATGATCCTATTACCACTTTATTTTGGGTTTCTTTTGTGTTGGTCTTTTCCTTCTCTTGTGTTTCCTGCCTAGAGAAGTTCCTTTAGCATTTGTTGTAAAGCTGGTTTGATGATGCTGAATTCTCTTAACTTTTGCTTGTCTGGAAAGCTTTTGATTTCTCTGTCAAATCTGAAGGAGAGTCTTGCTGGGTATAGTATTCTTGGTTGTAGGTTCTTCCCTTTCATCACTTTAAATATATCATGCCATTCCTTTCTGTATAGTTTCTGTTGAGAAATCAGCTGATAACCTTATAGAAGTTTCCTTGTAGGTTATTTGTTATTTTTCCCTTGTTGCTTTTAGTGTTTAATTTTTGTCTTTGCTTTTCATTAGTTTGATTACTACATGTTTTGGTGTGTTCTCCTTGGATTTATCCTGTCTGACACTCTGTGCCTCCTGGACTTGGTTGACCATTTCCTTTCCCACGTTAAGGAAATTTTCAGCTATTATCTCTTCAAATATTTTCTCGAGTCCTTTCTCTCTTTCTTTTTCTTCTGGGACCCTTAAAATGTGTTGTTGGTATAATAATGTTGTACCAGAGGTTTCTTAGGCTGTCTTCACTTTCTTTGATTCTTTTTTCTATATTCTGTTCTTCAGCAGTGATTTCTACCATTATGTCTTCCAGGCTGTGATTTCCACCATTCTGTCTTCCAGGTCACTTATCCATTCTTCTGCCTCAGTTACTCTGCTATTGATTCCTTCTGGTGTGTTGCTCATCTTTGTTTGCTTGTGCTTTAGTATTTCTAGATCTTTGGTAAACATTTCTTGGCGTTTTCTGCATTCTTTTTCCAAGATCCTGGATCATCTTCACTATCATTATTCTGAAACATTTTTCTGGAAGGTTGCCTCTCTCCACTTCATTTAGTTGTTTTTCTGGGGCTTTATTTTGTCCCTTGAGCTGGGAGATAACCCTCTGCTTTTTCATGCTGATTAGCTTTCTTTGATGTGGTTTTAATTCTAACAGCTGCAGGAATATAGTTCTTGCTTCTTCTGTCTGCCTTCTGGTGGATGAGGCTAAGATTCTTTTGTAAGCTTCTTAATGGAAGGGACTGGCAGTGGGAAAAACTGGGTCTTGCTCTGATGGCATGCTCAGTAAAACTTTAATCCAATTATTTGATGATGGATTTTGTTAGTTGTTTGGCTTGAGGTGACCTAGCCCTGGGTCTAGGGCTCTATGGTTGGGTTAATGGTGACCTCCAAGAGGGATTACACCAAGGGATACCTTCTAGGACTGCTGCTGCTGGTTTTCCCATCTCCACAGTGAGCCGCTACTGACCTATGCTTCCACAGAAGACCCTCCAACACTAGCAGGTAAGTCTGGTTCAGTCCCCTATGGGGTCATTGCTCCTTTCCCTTGGGTCTTGGTGCACACAAGAATTTGTTTGTGCCCTCCAAGAGTGGAGTCTCTTGTTCTCCCAATCCTGTGGAAGTCCTGTAATCAAATCTCACTGGCCTTCAAAGTCACATTCCCTGGGAATTCCCAGCCCCTTTTCTGGATCTCCAGTCTGGGAAGCCTGACTTGGGGCTCAGAGCTTTCACAACAGTGGGACAACTACTTTGGTATTGTTATTCTCTAGTTTGTGGGTTGCCCACCTGGTGGGTATAGAATTTGATGAAATCATGATTGTGCCCCTCCTACCATCTTGTTGAGGCTTCTCCTTTGTCTTTGGATGTGGGGTATCTTTTTGGTGGGTTCCATTGTCTTCTCATCAATGGTTGTTCAACAGCTAGTTGAGATTTTGGTGCTTTCACAGAAGATAGGGACACATCCTTCTACTCCACCATCTCAAACCCATAATGTTTTATAGTTTATAGTATGGGTCTTGGCTTCCCTGATGGCTCAGATGGTAAAGTGTCTACCTGCAATGCGGAAGACCTAGGTTCGATCCCTGGGTCAGGAAGATCTGCTGGAGAAGGAAATGGCAACCCACTCCAGTACTCTTGCCTGGAATATCCCATGGATGGAGGAGCCTGGTAAGCTACAGTCCATGGGGTTGCAAAGAGTCAGAAATGGAAATGTTTTATAGTTTATAATATAGGTCTTTCACTTTCATAGTTAGGTTTATTCCTAGGTATTTTACTCATTTCAGGGCTCATCAATGACTGTCATTTTATTATATAATTGGAATTTTTTTAAGCTTTGAGCTTCAGAAACGTTTTGGTATATGTGCTGTGCTTGACTTTCCTTAGGTATTCTTTTTACTCTTCAGTTAGGTTTTCACATATCTTGTTCAGCAGTTCTGTTTTATTTTTCTTTGTTTGCTGAGACATATTTTATATGTGTATTTGTTTTTATGATCACTGTTGCCTCCAATGTAGGCTGTAGAGGGTATATTTAGGTCAGTACCACTAGAGCACCCAACGATGTACAAGTATGAAAAGTGTTCCTATGCAAAAGAGATCACATGTAAAGTCCAGTCTGCTTTATTTCCAAAGAACAGTTCTTTACAACACAAATTGTCCTAGGGCAAAAACTGTGAAAATTCCATTATTTGGCCCTACTTACCTTGGATACAAATTGTACTCTGTAATGGTGTTATTTCAGTAATAGTAGACAAACACAGTACTTAAGTTTGTATACAAGGGCTTGAAAGCTAACACAAAGCTAGCTAGCAAAAGGGAAAAAAAATAGCCAAAATGACTGTTAGATCTGAATTTCCAGAGAACTTGTTAACAAGAACATCCTATCAGAGTAAATTCTAGTTGTTTATTAAAAGGTTTTTTTTATGCCTTAAGAAATGATTCACTGATGTACAATCTGTCTTACTTTAAAAAGGCTTCCATGCATTTAGATGAACATGTAACTTCCTTTCTAATATTTCACATAAAGTTTTGTCATCCTATCCCAAGAAAGAGTTATTTTGATTATGCTCTAGTAAGACTTATCAGTGTGGCCAGGAAGATAAATCCGATTGGTGCTTAGTCCCCACCATCCTGATTAATTAAGTAGCACCTACTATACTATAGTATCTCTATCCCTTAAGAGTTTGAACTCCTTAATCCAGGGCAATTGGGAGTCTAGTGGTGGTGGACATAAAGTTTCATGTTTAGATTTAATCTTCAGTTCAGTTCAGTCGCTCAGTCATGTACAACTCTTTGTGACCTCATGGACCGCAGCACGACAGGCCTCCCTGCCCATCACCAACTCCCAGAGTCCACCCAAACCCATGTCCATTGAGTCGGTGATGCTATCCAACCATCTCATCCTCTGTCGTCCCCTTCTGCTGCTGCCCTCAATCCTTCCCAGCATCAGGGTCTTTTCAAATAAGTCAGCTCTTCGCATCAGGTGGCCAAAGTATTGGAGTTTCAGCTTCAACATCAGTCCTTCCAATGAACACCCAGGACTGATCTCCTTTAGGATGGACTGGTTGGATCTCCTTGGATCTTTCTTTATAGTCCAACTCTCACATCCATATATGACCACTGGATAAACCATAGCCTTGACTAGATGGACCTTTAATTGCTGCCAAATAATTTGTCTTAAGTGCTAATCAAAAACAAATTGCACCTAGAAACTTGTTTATGTTAAAATATGGATAAAGCCAGTAAAGAGAATTTACGTGATCTCAGTGGTCTGCATCATGAAGGAACTGTAAGGGATCAGTACATGGCATCCAGTCCCATCACTTCGTGGAAGATAGATGGAGAAACAGTGACAACAGTGTCAGACTTTATTTTGGGGGGCTCCAAAATCACTGAGGATGGTGACTGCAGCCATGAAATTAAAAGATGCTTACTCCTTGGAAGGAAAGTCTTGACCAACCTAGACAGCATATTAAAAAGCAGAGACATCACTTTGCCAACAAAGGCCCATCTAGTCAAAGCTATGATCTCTCCAGTAGTCATGTATGGATGTGAGACTTGGACTATAAAGAAAGCTGAGCGCTGAAGAATTGATGCTTTTGAACTGTGGTGTTAGAGAAGACTCTTGAGAGTCCCTTGGACTGCAAGGAGATCCAGCCAGTCCATCCTAAAGGAAATCAGTCCTGGATATTCACTGGAAGGACTGATGTTGAAGCTGAGACTCCAATACTTTGGCCACCTGATGCGAAGAGCTGATTCATTTGAAAAGACCCTGATGCTGGGAAAGATTGAAGGCAGGAGGAGAGGGGGATGATAGAGGATGAGATGGTTGGATGGTATCACCAACTTGATGGACATGAGTTTGAGTAAACTCTGTGAATTGGTGATGGACAGGGAGGCCTGGCGTGCTGCAGCTGTGGAGTCACAAAGAGTTGGACATGACTGAGTGACTGAACTGAACTGAACTGAAGTAAATAACACTGGTATTCCTTGCCCAGGTTTAGAATCAATTGAAATATAAATGTAAGAATCAGATAGATGGAGATCAAAACATTATCTTCATTACTCATAAAGCTGCTTGGAGAAGATGGTTTTAGTGTGAACTTCCAATTAGTGTGGACCCCAGAGTTAGGCAGACTTAGACAACTGCAAAGCCATAGGACTCCAGGCCAAAAGTAATTCCCTTCTTGCATGGCAAGGAGCCAGTCAGAATGCATGTTCACTGTAGAGACACAGGTTACTGAAAGGGAAGCAGAGAACAAGGGCCGGAGCCAAATCTACTCAGATATTTCTCCTAAACATACTAGGCATATAACTCATTTCTTCTCCCATGGGCAGAAGAGCAGGAGTGTTAGTGTAGTTGAAGTTCTTCCACATGGAAATATGAGAAGTAAAGATTAAGTGTCCCATCTAACATAGCTCAGTGATATATTCAGTATTGCCATTTATCTTCAGTACCAAAAATATCACAATTTTGCTTTTAGGTTCACACAAAAAATCTATTGGGATATTTTGGGAAGACTAAAGTATAGTGCAAATAATTGCATAGTATCATGTTAAAGTCATATCAATGGAACATTTCAAAACTTCATCTAAATGCAGTAACAAAACATGAAGAAATGCTTCTTAAAGACAAATGTACTGAAAGAAATCCATTCACAACTATCAAGTGGGAACTCTAAATATTGTAACTTTTGAGCAAGATATGTTCTTCTAGTTACTAAAGCTCTGAAATGAGGCTTCAAGTAAGAAATTTCCATATTATACTTGCATTCATGTAATATCCTCATATTGGGAGAGTTGTGGTATGGGGGCAGGAGAGAAGAGAAAGGAAGGGGAAAAAAGAAATGAGAAAAATTGCAGTGGATTGGCACCATGTATAAAATTGTGGATGATCTGAGCTATGTATTTGATGCAGAAATGGGAAGAGTATGGACAGTGGGATAGTGTGGTGGTGAAGTGCCAGGGTTTGTGTGATCGTGGTGGCAGTGGGAACAGTGTGAATAATAGTGGAGGATGGTATGAAATCACTGGAAATGAAGTTGGGCAATGTGAATGATAGTGACAGGACAAGATCAGAATGTATGTGATAATGATAGTTAGGGACACAGTGTATGTCATACTGTGGAAGATGAAAACTGTGCATGTGAATGGATGTGTAAAAGAGTAGGGTGGGAGAGACAATAGTGAAAAAGGATATGAAGTTAATGAGACACTGGGATCTTTGTGTGTTTGAAAATTGTGGATGGGGCATTTCAAGCAATAATAAGAGGATGTAGACAGTGGATGGAATGGGGAAAATGTAGTGTGATGGTAGAAGATAGGTACATGGTGGAAGTGATAGGGTTAGGACATTTGTGTGCTTGTATGTGATGCTGTGGGCAATGAGAAGTGTTACCAATTTGTGGGGGCGGATAGGTACAGTGAGCATGCCTGACAGTGGAGAATGATAACATGATCATTTGGAGCATGGAAATCATCAGTGGGGTTGTTGATTAAAGTGTATGTTGGGAAAATGCAGTTTCTGACTGTCAGTGAGGAATGGCACAAATATGTGTGTGAGGATGGAGGTAATGTGGATATTAATTGTGAGTGTGTATCATATGGAGATGACATGAGCATGTGGGAAAGGAGTTTTGGAGGATGATGGAGGTTTTATAGTGGGGATGTGGACTGTATGTGTGATAGTGGCTGTGGATAGGCACTGTGTGATAGTGTAGGGATTGAGTAATGGTAGATGTGACTGTGAGTGATGCAGATGGTGTGTGTGATAATGTAAGTTGATTAGAGATAGTTGTATTTGACAGTGGGTATTGTGATACTGTATGGACTCTTGTGTGTATAATAATACAGGATAGAACAATGTACGTGCAGAAATAGGAGTAATAATGACAGTTGTGTGTTAGTGTGAGAGTTTAGAGAATTGGGATGGTATATGGAGATCATAAATTACAGTCATTATCATATAAGTCATAGAAGAAATCATGTATGAATGAGATAGTATGCTAAAGACTGTGTATATTTGTCAGAGAGAGAGATTTCATGTTTTGTGATAGGTATGTGAAATTGCATTTGGATATGAGCAGCAGTGATCTGAAAAATAAGTTGCTTATAGGGGATAGCTTTATCATACCCAAAACAAATCCAGTGGTATAAAGCCCAAGACTTCCATGATTTTCATCAATATCTTAGCTACCACATATTTTACTGTTTGTTGTTCCATGACCCTTACTTAGCATGTTGTTCCCATGATAATTGCCCAATGGCTGCTGCAAATCTATGTTCCAGGTAGAAAGACGAGGAAGAGGAGAAGGCAAAATATCTTGTCAGTAGAGTTATTCTCCTTTATACAAAGCTTTCCCCCAAATCCTACCCAGTGGTTTCCACCTACATCCAGTGTCCAGTGGACAGATCTGTGACACATGACCACCAGTGTCTGCAAGGTTGTCTGGGAAATATAAGTTTATCATTGGGAACATTATCACCCATAATAAAAAAAAAAAGGTTTATCTAAATAAGAAAAGAAGATGTTGGGTAGGATACAGCCAGTAGGGTATAATGAATAGATTAAAATATCAGATGTGAGAGATACAGGATTCAGGGTTCAGGGACACTATATAATTGGCATAATTTGAGATGCTGGGGATGATGTTGTGGTAGGCAAAAATAAACGTGTTTTCTCTGTCATCATTGAATTTTACTATCTTGTGAAGAAGGCAGACATTAATCACAAACCAAATTTTTGTGAAGTTGATACTGCTGTGGAGGGGAAGTACAGGGTTCTGTGAATAGGTTTAAAGAGAGGTTGATCTACTCAGGGAGGTCAAAGACAGAGGAAGTGATGATGGAGCCGAGATCTGAAGGCAGTGTCAGAGTTAACTGGATGAAGGATGATGGATGGTTGGGATGGGGGAAAAGTGTTCCCAAAAGAGGAAACAGGATAAACAAGGGCATTTGTGCACTGTTTTTTTAAAAAAAATTTTAATTTAGAATATTTGCTATTGTTATATCTTCAAGTTCACTAATCTTTTTCTAGTTAATTCCATCCAGTGTATTTTTAAATTTCAGTTATTACAGTTTTAATCACTAAACCTGTGATTTGCATCTTATTAATTATATATCATTTCTCTACTTAACATGACCATTGTTTTCTCTAGCTTTTTGGTTATATGGAACAAATATATGTTGTCTGCTAAATATAGCATCTATATAAGTTCTGCATCCGTTTGGATTGATTTTTTTTCTCTTCACGATGGGTCATGTTATTTTGTTTCCTCATATGCCTGGGTTTTTTTTTAATTGGATGCCAGACATAATGAACTTCACTTTTTGGTAAAATTTTGGTATAAATGTTTACCTTTGGGGCTATTTTTGTATTATTATACATCTTCTTGAGCTTTATTACAAGAAGCAGTTACTTTGGAGCAATTAAATCTTTTTCAAGCCATGCTTTTCAGATTGATTAGGCAGGACCGCAGCAGTGTTTGCTAAATCATCCCAGTGTACTGAGGCAAAACTCATCTGAATAACTCATGCCTCAGGAATTATGAGTTTTTCTGCTCTGAATGGTGGGAACAGGTATGATCCACAGACATGTTTGAGCTTCTGACACTTGTTCCCTCTAATACTTTCAGGTGGTTCTTTTCCTAGCCTTGTATGATTTCCTTAAATGCATTCACTAATCAGTACTCTCCTGAATATTGCAATCCTTCAAAGGTCTTTGGAGTGCTCCCTAAGTGCAGCTTTCTCCTTTTTAGTATTCTCTGAACTCCAGCCACCTTGGTCTTTCTGGTCTTATCCCTGTCACCTAATAGAATCCTCTGAGGCTTGATTGCATTCTCCCTCATTGTACCACGAACTAGAAACTCCCCCAAATTGTAAAGGTTCACCTCATTTTCCTTTATCTCTTAGGGATCACTGTAAAAATTATTTCACGTTTGATCCTGTCTTTTTAAGTGTTTGTCAGATTGAAGTGTAAAACGAGTCTCTAGCTTGCCTCTCAGGAAGCTATGTGGAGGAGACTTGTTAAAGAATTCTTTCCATTTTCGTTTCCATTTCCTTTTGCTCTTCTTTATTCTTCCTCTCCTCTCCTTTAAGCTGGTTGATTTCCTCACTGCTGCCATGCATTAGATATAAGTGATGGCTGTACTTTAAAATTAGTGTTATCAGATAAAAAGAGCCTGACCAAGAAAAAGAACTTCATTCAAAATCAAGGATTGGAGGAAGATTTTGGATCATAGGGAATGCGACCACATATTTCAAGGGTCGCTCTTCATGACTCTGAATTTAAGGAGCTTCTGAGTGTAAAGACAGGTTAAAGAGGCAGATTAATATCCCGTCAAAGGATAGATGTTTAAGCCTTGGAATAGAAACTCACAGAATTGGCTCCCAACCAGAGAGCTTCCAAGAAAGTGTTAGAGTAACTGTGCTTTAATCTCAGACACTGTCTTATATTAGGATAAATCCATACATAGGACAGTCAGCCCATGATGTAGGTCACATGATTATAGCCTCAGTCCAACTGTGGAGATCATAAGTCACCAAGAAGGTCATGATGGTGAGAAAACATGTACAAAGAGCATTGAAGAGCCTTTAACCAGACTTCAGATATTGCTAACACCAGAAAATTCATCGGCAGAAATAAGCCTTACAAATCTAATGATCATGGCTGATCTTTCAGCCAGAGTTCAGATGTTACTCAGCATCACTAGCCATTAGTTCAGTTCAGTTACTCAGTTGTGTCTGATTCTTTGAGACCCCATGGACTGCAGCATGCCAGGCTTCCCTGTCCATCACCAACTCCCAGAGATTACTCAAACTCATGTCCATCAAGTCAGTGATGCCATCCAACCACCTCATCCTCTATCGTCCCTTTATTCTGCCTTCAGTCTTTCCTAGCAGCAGGGTCTTTTGTAGTGAGTCAGTTCTTCGTATCAGGTGGCCGAAGTAGTTTCAGCTTCAGCATCAGTCCTTCCAATAAATATTCAGAACTGATTTCCTTTAGAATGGACTGGTTGGATCTCCTTGCAGTCCAACGGACTCTCAAGAGTCTTCTCCAACACCACAGTTCAAAAGCATCAATTCTCTTGAGCTCAGCTTTCTTTATGGTCGAACTCTCAAACCCATACATGACTACTGGAAAAACAATAGCTTTGACTAGATGGACTTTTGTTGGCCAAGTAATGTCTCTGCTTTTTAATATGCTGTCTAGGTTGATCATAGCTTTCCATCTAAGGAGCAAGCATCTTTTAATTTCATGGCTGCAGTCACTATCTGCAGTGATTTTTGAAGCCCCCAAAAATAGTTTCTCACTGTGTACATTGTTTCCCCATCCATTTGCCATGAAGTGATTGGACCGGATGCTGTGATCTTAGCTTTCTGAATGTTGAGCTTTAAGCCAACTTTTTCACTCTCTTCTTTCACTTTCATTAAGAGGCTCTTTAGTTCTTCTTCCCTTTCTGTGATAAGGGTGGTGTCATCTGCATATCTGAGGTTACTGATATTTCTCCTGGCAATCTTGATTCCAGCTTGTGCTTCATCTAGCCTGGAATTTCATATGATGTCCTGTCATATAAGTTGAATAAGTAGGGTGACAATATGCAGCCTTGACATATTCCTTTCCCGATTTGTAACCAGTCTGTTGTTCTATGTCCAGTTCTAACTGTTGCTTCTTGACCTGCATACAGATTTCTCAGGAGTCAGGTCAGGTGGTCTGGTATTACCATCTCTTAAAGAATTTTTCAGAGTTTGTTGTGATCCACACAGTCAAAGGCTTTGGTGTAGTCAGTAGAGCAGAAATAGATGTTTTTCTGGAACTCTTGCTTTTCCATGATCCAGCGGATGTTGGCAATTTGATCTCTGGTTCCTCTGCCTTTTCTAAAACCAGCTTGAACATCTGGAAGTTCATGGTTCATGTACTTTTGAAGCCTGGCTTGGAGAATTTTGAAGATTACTTTGCTAGCATGTGAGATGAGTGCAAGTATGTGGTAGTTTGAACATTCTTTGACATTGCCTTTCTTTGGGATTGGAATGAAAACTATCCTTTTCCAGGCCTGTGGTCACTGCTGAGTTTTCCAAATTTGCTGGCATCTTGAGTGCAGCACTTTCACAGCATCATCTTTCAGGATTTGAAATAGCTCGACTGGAATTCCATCACCTCCACTAGCTTTGTTCGTAGTGATGCTTCCTAAGGCCCACTTAATTTTGCACTCCAGGATGTCTGGCTCTAGGTGAGTGATCACACCATCATGGTTATCTGGGTCATGAAGATCTTTTTTGTATAGTTCTTCCATGTATTCTTGCCACCTCTTCTTCATATCTTCTGCTTCTGTTAGGCCCATACCATTTCTTTATTGTACCCTCTTTGCATGAAATATTCCCTTGGTATCTCTGATTTTCTTGAAGAGATCGCTAGTCTTTGCCATTCTATTGTTTTCCTCTATTTGCATTGATCATTGAGGAAGGCTTTTTTAAATCTTTCCTTGCTATTCTTTGGAACTCTGCATTGAAATAGGTATATCTTTCCTTTTCTCCTTTGCCTTTCACTTCTCTTCTTTTTTTTTTTTTTTTTACCAGAACATCACATAAGTTTATTTTCAGATGTAACAGCAATGTTAAAATCAACAAGTTTAAATCTTAACCGCACAAAGTAAACGTAGCTATTTAAGTATTTTTAAAGTTATTCCCTCCAAAAAACTGAGGGAGCTTTTCTTTTCCACCCCACATTCCACGGTTTCCCAATAGTTAGTTCTACTTTTGGAGGAGTCTGAATTGACGAGTAAACTGCTTTGGGGATATTTCAGAACTTCTTTCCTCAAATGAAAACTAATCTGGACAAATTATACATTGCATAGATTTCTCTGCAGATTCTTTTCTTTAGAACCTAAATGTTATTACCATATGATATAATTTAACCTATTTTCCCCAGAGAAAACAACTATCTTCCCTAAAAAATACGATGGTACATTTTGCGATCTTCTAGTTAATAGAATTATTTTACCTCAATGATAATTATCATATTTCAGAATTAAGCAACTCAACATGGGACATTATTTCAGTCTTTACTGACTTCTAGGCACGTGAAAGAGTGCCTAGCTTCTACCTCTTCTACATCCTCCTCCTCCATAAACGGATGGAATTATTTCATGTAAGTCTGATGTAGGACAATTCACGTTTTACAAACACAATTTAGGTTAAAGTCAGTGACTAGTGTGGAGAAAGAAACACTGAAATGATAGGGAGCCTATACACTCAATTCAAAATTTAATATTTTTTCCTCCATAAATAATATGTACTTAGTTGTCATGAGGCAGCTATTCGGTTTTCATTAACCACATTTAGGGATACATTCATAGGACTGATTAGATAGTCCAGGTGAAATGGTTATAGAAATAGAGGCAGTGTCATCTCACAAAACTCATTTATATATCAAAATCTATTTTGACATCTGAAGTTTACAAAAAGACTGAATTCTTCAAACTAATCTTGCCTTCTGTAACTCAAGCATTCTTCTCTTGGCAAGAGCAAGCTGAAGCTTATCCATGAAGGTAAAGGTGCTCAATGCTAAACTTTTCTTCTAAGCTTAGATTTGGACTGCTTAAGAAACTGATACCCAAGAAATCAGCAAGGTCTTTCTACATTTTTACTATCTTAGAACTCTATGAACTCACTCATCAACTATCTTCCTTTCCTATATTATTCTTGGCACTCAACTAAGACGGGTGAAGTCTACTGTACCTTGCATTTTCACATTCTCAAATAAGAACTTAAGATTATAAGATGTGCATAAACATTGTGTAAAATAATTCTGTCATTCAATGTATTTGAAGAGATGAAACTTGTATGCCAGAATTTACACAAGAGGACAAATGTTATCAACCAACCTTCTTTTTAAAGTCAAATGACAGAAAATCCAAGCTCTGTGCATTGTTTTAAGTCTAATGAAAACATTTCTTAGGCCACTGGTATTGGCAATGTAGAAAATTTTGAATATTGGAGATGGGATTATGGAGGAAAGCCTGAAAATTTTAGAGGTCTTCTATCTTACAGAAAGTTACTGACCAGTCAAAGCCACTCCCTAAGTGCCAGAAAATGATCTGGCATAAACCAGTCCTGTTGGTACAGGAGGTCACAGTGACATTGGTGTTATTAACACTTCTAGACTTCTACTTTTCCCAAGAACAGAAGCAATGTGTTTAATAGTTCCCCCTTCCCCAAATCCTTAAAGTCAGTATTACAGGCACAGAATGTAAGCAAATCTGGGATGTTCTCCAACAGATAAGCAATAGCACAGCTATGTTATTCTCAAAAATACTGTCTAGATATTCTTTCCTCTAAAATCAAATGCTCAGTGGCCACACTTCTAACAGTCTGCGTTAGCTGACATTAAATGCATTTATTGTGCCACAAATCCATCTAAGCTTCCGTTTAGGTGTTTTTTTATATGTCCAGGAGACAATACCTACTTCAGGTTTATTTAAGGGCACTGACCTATCAAGGACATCAACTCCGTATTTAAGGTCTGACCAACTACTGTGGGTTTACTGAAGAAAAACAACAGGAGAAAAAAAGCAGATCACAACAAACCTCTTTAGGTCAGTTAAAGGCCATATCTCTAGCTGGGATATTAAAAAAAAAATTAATCTCACCAGCCCATATGCTAAAAGATAATGCCACTAGTAACAATCAACAGCAGGAAAAACAAACCTGCTAACCACCAGCCCACTCATTAGCAAAAAGCAGTTTAACTCACATACTGAGACCAAAGTCTAATACTACCGATTCAAACTGTCCCACCCACCTTCAGCCACCAGCAAGGAAGGAAGAAATAACTGTTTAACAGAACAAAATAAGCTCAGTATTTCTTACAAGGATAACAACGGCCCAACTCCTGAGATAATACTCAGAAGGACAAAAGGTGGAGTGAAGGCAATGTATAGGGATTAGTATCCCACAAAATCTTTAAAAACCCAAAGTACCACAAACACACTAAACTTGTCTAAGAGTTAGAGAACAAGATATTGCTGCTGCTTCTTTTTGTCCTTTGAAATATACAATATTTTGTAGGCTCTGCCCTTCAATGTGAAAGCAGGACATTTGAAAAAAAATGGAAATTTGACACTCAAATTTTTGGGACCCTATATATCTCAACTGTGAAACTAAACTGATCTATACCTTCTCCTTCCTACAATCAAACCACCTCACAAAAAAAAGAAAACTAAAACAATCCAAACATGATTAATAAGTCCTTAAAAGTTTAAAACTTTTAGAGGAAAGGGAAGCAAGTTTTGAAAGGAGGAAAAGAAAGAACAAGGAAGGGTGAAAGTTTTAAAAAGAAAGGAGGGGCGGGGAATCAATGGGCCTCTCTTTTATTTGGCGACAAGCAAGTGCAGGAAAAGTTCATCTGTAGTTTGTTCAGTTGTCTGTCTTTTGCACGTCTGCGTTCTGCCCAGTAGGGACTTTAAGGTTTTTCTGCAGCACATGAGCATCTGCGGGCTCTATCCTCTTATAGTAGTTCTTCTTTGTCTCAATAATCTCAAAGCCAAACTTTCTGTAGAAGTCAATTGCAGACTCATTGCTGATCTGGACATGCAGATAGATGTTGTCAAAAGTGCCATCCTTTTCACAGATGTTTAAGACATGATTTAACATTTTAGTTCCAATTCCTAGCCTTCGGTATGGCGCCAGACAGCCTAGTGTCATGATGTAAAGCCGCTTCTGATTCTGTGAATGATCCACCCTACAGCACACTGCACCCACTGCGATATCATTGAAATAGGCAAGTTTTGCTAGTTCGCCAACCTCCAACACATCCTTGTAGAACTTGTCATTGTAGCTGACTGGAAAGATGACCTGGTTTAATCTCTTCAGCTGCTTAATATTGTGTGGTGTCACATCTCCCAGCTCGATCCGGCTACCTTTCATCTTCCCTGCCTGCTGAGGCCGTTGTTACCGCCGATATCAACGCCGTTGTCGTCGCCGCCCTGAGCTCTCCGCGCCCTCAGCTCAGGCCACTCAACCCCGCAAGCCGGCCTCCTAGCCTAAGGCAAGGAGCTGAGCGGGTGACGGAGGCCGCGAGAGTTTAGCGCGGCCCTGCGTCTCCGGAGGGGGCGGAGGTACCTCCCGCTGCCGCGCTAGTGCAGCAGCTTCTCCACACGTGCACACGGGGAACTCGCCTCCCACCCGCCGCCCCACTTCTCTTCTTTTCTCAGCTATTTGTAAGGCCTCCTCAGACAACCATTTTGCCTTTTTGCATTTATTTTTCTTGGGGATGGTTTTGATCACTGCCTGCTGTACAGGGTCATGAACCCCCATCCATAGTTCTCCAGGCACTCTGTCTATTGGATCTAATACCTTGAATCTATTTGTCACTTCTACTGTATAATCATAATGATATTGATTTCGGTCATACCTGAATGGTCTAGTGGGTTTCCCTACTTTCTTCAATATAAGTCTGAATTTGGCAATAAGGAGTTCATGATCTGAGCCACAGTCAGTCCCAGTCTTGTTTTTGCTGACTGTATAGAACTTCTCCATCTTTGGCTGCAAAGAATATAATCAATCTGATTTTGTGGTGATGTCCATGTGTAGAGTCTTCTCTTGTGTCGTTGGACCAGTAGGTTCTCTTGGCAGAACTTTGCCCTGCTTCATTTTGTACTCCAAAGCCAAACTTAGCTGTCACTCCAGGTATCTCTTGACTTCCTACTTTTGCATTATTTCCCCTATGATGAAAAGGACATCATTTTTCATGTTAGTTCTAAAAGGTCTTGAGGTCTTGATGAAGCATTCAACTTCAGCTTCTTCAGCATTACTGGCTGGGGCATAGTGGATTACTGTGATATTGAATGGCTTGCATTGGAAATGAACAGAGATCATCCTGTTGTTTTTGAGATTACACCCAAGTACTGCATTTTGGACTCTTTTGTTGACTATGAGGGCTACTCCATTTCTTCTAATGGATTCTTGGCCCACAGTAGTAGATGTAATGGTCCACTAAATTAAATTCGCCCATTCCAGTCCAGTTTAGTTCACTGATTCCTAAAATGTTGGTGTTCACTCTTGCCATCTCCTGTTTGACCCCTTCTGATATATCTTTATTCATGGACCTAACATTCCAGGTTCCTATGCAATATTGCTGTTTACAGCATCGGACTTTACTTCCTCACCAGTGACATCAACAACTGGGCATTTAAAAAAAAATTTTTTTTACTTATTATTATTTTTTACTATACAATATTGTATTGGTTTTGCCACACATCAACATGAATCCACTACAGGTGTACACGTGTACCCAATCCCGAACCCCCTCCCACCTCCCCTCCCACACCATCCCTCCAAGTCATCCCAGTGCACCAGCCTCAAGCATCCTGCACCCTGCATCGAACCTAGACTGGCGATTCATTTCTTATATGATATTTGCTTTGGCTCCATCTCTTCATTCTTTCTGGAGTTACTTCTCCACTCTTTCCCAGTAGCATATTGGGCACCTACAGACCTGGAGAGTTCATCTTTCAGTGTCGCATCTTTTTGCCTTTTCATACTGTTCATGGGGTTCTCAAGGCAAGAATACTGAAGTAGTTTGCCATTCCCTTCTCCAGTGGACCACGTTTTGTCAGAAATCTCTACCATGACCCGTCTGTCTTGGGTGTCCCTACAAGGCATGATTCATAGTTTAACTGAGTTAGACAAGGCTGAATGGATAAATGAGTTAGATAAGGATGAATGCATAAAGATGTAGTATACAAATACAAAGAAATATTAACCATAGAAACAAATGAAAATCTGCAATTAGTAACAACATAAATGGTCCTAGACAAATACTGTATGTTATCACTTATATACGGAATCTAAAAAAATAAGACAGATAAATGAATAGAGCAAAACAGAAACAGACTCTGAGATATAGAGAACAAGCTAGTGGATACGAGTGGGCAGAGGGAAGGAGAGAGTGGCAATGTAGGGGTAGGGGATGAACTACCATGTGTAAAATAAATAAACCACAAAGATATATTCTGCAGCACAGGGAAATGCAGGCATTATTTTATAATACCTTTAATAGAATATAATCTATAAATGTATTGAATAGTATTGAATAATCTATAAAAGTATTGAATCCTATAAATGTTGTATACTTTAAGTGAATATAATATTATAAGTTAACTAAATTTCGATATAAAAAAGTTACTAACTGTAGTTCAACGTATGGTGATGAGAAGCCATAGTCTTCAGGAAGAAGTCAAACCTTAGTAATCATCAGAAATTTCAACCTGGAGGGAAACTGTTGACTATCCAAAATGTAATGCAAAACTCCCCTCTCTTGATTTAAGAAAACAATTTTTTGGAGTATAGTTACTTTACAATGTTCTGTTATTTGCTGCTGTACAGCAAAGTGAATCAGCTATATGTATACATATATCCCCTCTTCTTTGGATTTCCTTCCCATTTAGGTCACCAAAGAGCAGTGGGTAGAGTTTCCTGTGCTATACAGTAGGTTCTCATTTCTTATCTATTTCATACATAGTAGTATATATATGTCATTCCCAAGATCTCCCAATTCATCACTTCCACTTTCCCTTTTGGTGTCCATACATTTGTTCTCTACATCTGGGTCTGTACTTCTGCTTGGGAAATAAGTTCATCCATACAGTTTTTCTAGATTCCACATATATGTGTTGATATATATTTGTTTTTCTCTTTTTGACTTATTTCATTCTGTATGATGGTCTCTGAGTCTGTCCACATCTCTGCAAGTGGCACAGTTTTGTTCTTTTTTATGGTTGAATAGTTTCCCAGTGTATGTATGTGCCACATCTTCTTTATCCATTCCTCTGTTGATGGACATTTAGGTTGCTTCCATGTCCTGGCTATAGTAAATAGGGCTACAGTGAACTGTCGTTGGGAATGTGGATAGGTGCAGCCACTATGGAAAACAATGGGGATGTTCCTTAAAAAACTAAAAATAGAGTTATCATATGACCCAGTAATCCCACTCCAAGGCATATATATATATATACCCAGAGAAAACCATAATTCCAAAAAATAACATGCATCCCTTCTCTTACCTCATGCAGATTCCCCCTAATCTCTGTAAGTGGTTCTTTGGATCCCTCGTCACATGGCTTTGGGCTTCTCTGGTGGCTCAGATGGTAAGGAGCCTGCCTGCAATGTGGGAGACTCTGGTTCTATCCCTGGGTTGGGAAGATCCCCTGGAGAAGGAAATGGCAACCCGCTCCAGTATTCTTGCTTGGAGAATTCCATGGACCAAGGAGCCTGGTGGGCTATTGGTCGATGGGGTCACAAAGAGTCGTACACAGCTGAGCAACTAAGACTCACATGGCTTTGGCAAGGGAGTCACATGCCCTTCCCTTCTTCAAGAGAGGGAAAGACACTACCAAGCCAAGGACTCACAGCACTGTAAATTGTTCTCTGATTCTTTCTAGTCTCTAAGTACATTTGATTTGGGCTGAAAAGGAATGGAATAAGTATCAGTAGCATGACTAGTCAGCCACCCCTGCCTAAGCCCTATAAGATTGTGTTTAGGACTCTATGGTGGCTCTTTATAAAATATGGGGATACTTGGCATCCTTTTTTGTTTGCTTGTTTTAGCAATGCAGCTTTAACCAAAATTCTGAGGCAACTGTAGAAGTCCCATTAAATGTCCTGCTGAATTTGTATTGTGTTTTCTTACTTTATACTTCTGTAGAAGCATGCTTCTGTCATGAAAATCATCAAAATAACTCAGAATTTTATCATTTCCACTAAGAACATAATCTTGAAAGGTAAATTACTAAGAAAGCATTTTTAGGCCTGAAATCCACATTTCCAAATTAATTTCCAGAAAAATGAATGTTTATTTGACTTTTGGATTGCCATAAAAAAAATAGAGTAAATAACAATGGAAAAGAAAGTAATGGTTTACCTTTTTTCTTAGCTCAGGAATTCATAAACAAAATTAAAAGGCAAGCTACAGACTAAAAAAATGCAACAAATATGCCAGGTATAAGGTTAATATCTTTAATATTTAAAGAACTCTCAGGCAGAAGTACACATGACTAATAAACACTGAAAGTGTGTTGCGCTTCATTAATCATGAAAGAAATACAACTTAAATCAATTAAGTATCAATTTGTCTATCAAACTGGAAATATTTTTAAAGCAAACATTCAATACTAACACTCTCAGAGTACATGAAACCTCTTGTACATTACTAGTATTGATTAAAAATTCTTCTGGAAAACATTTTGGTCAAAGAGTTCATATATCTTTGCCTAGTAATTCCATTTCTAATAATATACCATAAGGAAATAATTTGAGATATGCATTTAAGTTTGTGGGGGAAAGTCACCACAATGATAATCTAATGAACAAAAATAAATAGAAATAATACTTTTGTTAATTAGTCATAGGTAAATTTATATCCTTGGATAGTGCATAGTTATTATAAAGGAAGTTTGCAAGGCTTTTTAATGTCATGGAAAATGTTTTGTGAAAATAATTGTGATGTAACATCAGGTACTGAAAACTGTCTCAGATGGAGTACATCAGTTACTATTGTGCATGCGAGTGTGGTATACAGTGTTGGCATTGGTATGGTATTCCAGTGCTTTTCAGATGATCCTTGTTTCATAAAATGAAATCAGGAACTGCCATAAAGCTGGAGTATGTGATGACTTGTCTAAGCCCAGATCCTTATCTGTTACAGTTGTTGTTAATGCTTCATGATTCTCAAATTACATATATTGATATTGAACATTAAGACACACATGGAGCTAAATCATATTGCAAGTATCTGAGAACATTCAGATATATGTATGGATTTGCCAGTGCAAATGATAGAGGGTCTGTATGTCACAAGATACCGAGAGCCTCTGTGGCATGATCATCTGATAAAATATCAAACAAACATTCTCAAACTGTGTGGAAAGTTCTACTAGTAGTCTTCTTCCTCTTGTCTCTTCTGGTAACCTTCTGCCTATTAATGGAATGTTAGTTGTTAGGTGATGGGAAGGAGGAATTAACTGGAAGGGAAGTGGGGGTAATGAAAGAAGGTGTGTAACCTATTTAAGTTTATAACAAAATAATTTGATGTAATCACAAAATGTCAGTTTGACGGCTCCCATGATGCAAATTGGCATGAAAAACGCAGTAAGGTTTCTTAAAATTGCGTGTGATTGGGCTCAGTAGTTTATGTTAGACTGAGATCCATTAGTCCTTGAAAGCAGTTAATAGGTGTGTTTTTGCTCATCATTCTATCCCCTACACTTATCACAATACATAGCATCTCATAAGTATACAGTACTTTAAAATTTCTTTCTATGTTCTTTTACATATGTAAATAAAAGAGATGAAATCAAGTTATCTGCATTTCAGAAAACATGGAAGAGGGATTTAAGAACTCCATCATGCTCATTTTGAGGCACCATGGTGTTTTATGTTTGAGCTTTGATGTATAGTATCTTTGTAAGAGTTTCAAGAATCATATTTGTTTATTTTTAATCTTAGTTTGGCCACTCATTGTGGCATGCAGGATCTTAGTTCCCTGATCAAGAATCAAACCCATGCCTCCTGCAGTGGAAGCAGTCTTAACCACTGGACCACCAGAGAAATCCCGCAGAAATCATATTTTGAATGATTAGTTTATCATTTACTTAGAAAGGGATGTTATAATCACATGCTGTGATTCGGGTTTTATTATTCCTTGCACATCTATCAAATTGTTTTTTGTCTATTATTCTGTTTACATTATGCAATAAACTTAATCTAAAATAATGTTTGGCTAGGCTTCCCTGGTGGCTCAGAGGTTAAAGCGTCTGCCTCCAATGCAGGAGACCCCGGTTCGATCCCTGGGTCGGGAAGATCCCCTGGAGAAGGAAATGGCAACCCACTCCAGTATTCTTGCCTGGAGAATCCCATGGACTGAGGAGCCTGGTGGGCTGCAGTCCACGGGGTCACAAAGAGTCGGACAGGACTGAGTGACTTTACTTACTTAAAATACTATGTCTAATATGAATATATCTTCTTTTGTTTATTGATTATGTGCCATAACTTATTTCATCCTTTTATTTTATCCTTGCTGTATGTTTGTGGTTGAGATACTTCTTTTGTGAATTTCATGTAATTGTTTAATAATGAAAAAGGTATTGCATAAATTTCCTTTTATTAAAGCATCCCCAAGATATCTATAATTGTAGTTTGGATTTCCTCTTTCAAGGAAAGCTTCACTTATTCCCTCTCTAATGCTCTTCCTGTCTTTATATAATTCTACATTTCTGCCCTGTATCATTTTCCTTGTGCCTGATAAATCTTTTAACACTTCTTGTAGGGTAGATCTTCTGGTGATGAATTCCTTCAGTTTTTGTTTGTCTGAGAAAGTCTTTATCTCCTTCACTTTTAAAGAATACTTTAGCTAGACACAGAAATCTAGGCCATTGGGTTTTATTCTTTTAACATTTAATTTATTTTTATTTATTTATTTACTTTACAATATTGTATTGGTTCTGCCATACTTCAACATGAAAGATTTCACTTCACCTTCTTCTTGCCTACATAGTTTCTGATGAAGTCTTCTGTAATTCTCATCCTTATTCTGCTATAAGTATACTTAGATTTATTTCTCCCTTGGCTTCTTCCAGTATTTTTTCTTTGCTTCTGGTTTTCTGCAGTTTGAATATCATGTTCCTCAATGTAAATTTCTTAGTGTTTTTCTGCTGGGTGTTCTCTGAGTTTCTTGAATCTGTGATTTGTTGTCTGCATTAATTTTGGAAAAGTCTTAGCCATTATTATTTACAATATAATGTTCCATTCCATTCTTCTATTCCACTCTCTCTTTTTTCTTCTTCTTTTGTTCCAGTTGTGGCATATGTTGAATCCTTTTAAATTGTCTCACAATAATTGAATGTTCTGTTTTTCTTTTTCTTTCTTCTGTTTATATTAGTTTGGGAAGCATCTCTGGCCATATCTTCCAAGTTCACAAATTCTCTCAGCCATGTCTAGTCTGCTAATGACCCCATCAAATGCAATCTTTATTTCTTTTATGAGATTTCTGTATTTCTAGCATTTCTTTTTGGGGGGGCTGCACCCCTTGGCATGTGGGATCTTAGTTCCTGGATCAGCAATCGAACACATGCCCCCTGCAGTGAAAGCATGGATTCTTAACAGTGGGCTGCTAGGGAAGTCCTTCTGGCACTTCCATCAGATTCTTTGTGAGGATTTCCATCTCTTTGCTTACATTACCCATTTGTTCTTGCATATTGTCTGCTTTTTTATTAGAGTCTGTGACATATTAATTATAATGTATTAAATTCTCTAATAATTCCAATAGTTCTATCATATTTGTGTCTGATACTTTTGCTTTGTCTCTTCAGACTTTTTCTTCTTGCCTTTTAGTGTGCTTTGTAATTTTTTTTGAAAGCTGGACAAGTAATAGGAACTGAGAGAGGGGGGCCTCTATTGTGAAGATTTATGTTCCTCTTACTAGGAGTTGGGCTTTGTTTAAATTTTACTTTAGCAATAGGTGGCAGGGGCTTCATATTCCCCTAGTGTCCTTCATTTTGTCTCCTATCTTGACTTTGGGCTCCTTAAAAAAGTCTCTGCTTGGAGCTCATTCAGATATAATCCATTATAATATACTTGAGCCCTGTTGGTATGGTGGTAGGTGCTCTCTCGCTCAGTCATGTCCAACTCTTTACAGCCCCATGAACTGTAGCCTGCCAGGGTCCTCTGCCCATGGAATTTTCCAGACAAGAATACTGGAGTGGGGTGCCATTTCCTACTCCAGGGGATCTTCCCAACCCAGGGATCAAACCCACATCTTTTAAATATCCTGCATTGGCAGGTGGATTCTTTACTACTGAGCCACCTGTGAAGCCCAAGGTATGGTATGGTATGGGGGAAAGGCAGTGTTTTGTAATATTCCAATTATATTTCAGTGTTTTAGTGGGCCTGTAACTCCGGCCTATTTCCTTTACAAGTATTTCTATTTGTTTAGTCCTCCCTTGCCCCCACCCCTCCCACCCCTTCTCTGCCACACACACACCTTAGGTAAGACAAGAAAGGTAGAGAGGGGCTGGAACAAGGCTCTGGTAGTCTTTCCTCTTGAAAAGTAGGACTTTGTTATGGAGAAGGCTCTGGGCATATTTCACAAGTATAATCACAAAGACTGTTCCCCTGCTTCTGCTGGGGCCATAGTGGGGGGTCTTTCTCAGATCGTGACTGTGAGAACCTGGTGAGATTCCTGAAATAAAGCCCATGAAAGTGTGCTTCCCCAACAGGACTACCAGTCCCAAGAGTTTCTCACTCTCATTTTAGTCCACTTCAGCCTCTAGGAGTTTGTCACATTTTCATTTAAGAGTTCCTACAAGTTTATGGCTCTAGTGTCTTCTGCCTTAGGTAAGCAGATCTTATTTGTGACCCTTGATTTGCCTGTCCTTCAATATTATAGGATGGTGATTTGCTCTGAAACCTCATTTTTCTGTTGAGTACAAGAAAAGTCATTGACTGTTAGTTTGTTCAGCTTTTTTGTTGTTAGCACTTCTTTTCAAGACTGTCTCTAGCCTCACATTTATTGTTTTGTGAAGAAATGCAAAAAAAGAAAGAATCAGTTGATATTGTGGGTTCCTGAAAAAAAAAGGAGAAACCTAGACCCTGTATTCTAGTGATGAGAAGAAACCCCAGATAGGTTTGTAAGATTCTCTAACAGTGTGGCCTTGTGTCTCACTTCCTGGGAAAGGTCAGGAAGAGGATGAGAACAAGGCTACAAAATAAAAACGGTTGTGTGGTGTCTGTAGGCATTCTGAGCTTTGGGTCTCTTCACATAGTTTCTCTCAGCTCAGGATATGGAAGTATAAGAAGAGTATGCTCATCAAAGACAGCCTCACAGAGATGAAAAAGCCTCAGCATATGATAGGAGTAGCAGGGTATTTCCCATGTATATGAGTGGAATATGACACCCTCGGAGAGAGTGAGACCCCATCAGGGCTTTGTGGTAGAAATTGAGGCTCAACTCAACATCATATCATGCTGGCATGTATATATGATACCCAACATATATCACCCTTCCTGATGTTTTGACACTGAGATACCACAATTTAGACACAACCCCAATAAATGGGGTGAGGAGAACTTCACACTGCTAGAGTTGAGTTTCAGCCACTTAGTAGATTGGGAACTTGACAGAATTCAAGCTAAGCTGCAGAGAAAAAGAAAACTTGCATTTCTTGTATACCTAAATTTGTCAGATAATATCCATACCTGATGAAGAACCAGTAGCAGAAAGTATGTGATAAATGCTAAGTGTGTGTGTGCTAAGTCACTTCAGTTGTGTCCAATTCTTTGTGACCCTATGGACTATATAGCCTGCCAGGCTCCTCTATCCAAAGCGTTCTCCAGGCAAGAATACTGGATTGGGTTGCCATGCCCTCCTCCAGGGGATCTTCCCAACCCAGGGATCAAACCCATATTTCTCTCTGTCTCCTGCATTGGCAGGCAGATACTTTACTGCTAGCACCAGCTGAGAAGCCCTATAAGTACTGAGTATCACAGACAAATTTGTCTATTCAAAACATGGGCCACGTGGCTCTTATTGATTGAAAACCACAGTGGTCTTACCTCCAGGCAAGAGTGACATCATGTGAAAAATGACCCCTGGCACTTTGGTGAGTACCAAATATAAAGGGAACTAGGTATTTGAGGAGCAAAAAGAACTTCTAACATTAAGCATTCTTTCTGCAGTGAAAGCTGCCATTCCACATCACTCCTCCTCCTCCATGTTTTCCATCTTACTTCAGGCACTTCTCTTTTCTCCCTAGTTATTTTCTCTACATTCCTCTTCTTTTTCTTCTTTCCCCTTGTTTAGTTTCCTTTCTTTTTCATTTACCCCTAACCTGTTTTATCTCCTACCATTCTCTTCCATCCTACATCCCTTCTCCCTTCTGCATTCTACTTCCTTATTCTCTTCCTGCTTTTTCCATTTCAACTTAGTATCCATTGTTTCTCCATTCTCTTATTTGTCATTATCTTAATAAATCCATTTACTTGCAATTGTCATTATTTTTTTCTTTTATTACTGTTTTCCTTTTTCTTTTTTCCTTCCTCCCTTTTCTTCCTCTTATACCCTCTCTTTTCAACTTTTCTCTCTTCATTTCTCCCTACATGCTTCTAACAACATGGTGATAAAAAATAAGAGACTAGAATGGAACCAAGGTATACTTAAAATGGTACAATCAACAGGAATAGGATTTGGGAACAAGGCAGAAAGAAACATGAAAAATTGTAAGTAAAATAAGAGAAATAAACTACTAAATATGATGTTTAAAAACTACTTATAAAAAAGCAACAAACATTCTAAATGGTGAAATGGTAAAGTCATTTCAAGAAAAAGAAAGGGATATTACTTATTGAGATTATTACTTAATATCTTTTTTGATGTTTCACCAAGTCATCAGAATAACTGTAATATATAATGTAAATTCAGTTCAGTTCAGTCGCTCAGTCTTGTCTGACTCTTTGTGACCCCATGGACTGCAGCATGCCAGGCCTCCCTGTCCATCACCAACTCCTGGAGTTTACTCAAACTCATGTCCATTAAGTTGGTGATGCCATCCAGCCATCTCATCCTCTGTCATCTCCTTCTCCTTCTGCCTTCAGTCTTTCCTAGTATCAGGGTCTTTTCAAATGAGTCAGTTTTTTGCATCAGGTGGCCAAAGTATTGGAGTTTCAGCTTCAGCATCAGTCCTTCCAATGAATATTCAGAGCTGATTTCCTTTAAGAAAAATGTAGTGTACTTTTTAATGTAAATTAAGTGATCAAATTATTTTTATAGTATGATTTTACATTAGAAATCTCAATTTTTAAAAAAATACTTGAAACACATATATATGGGATTTAGAAAGATGGTAATGATAACCCTATATGCAAGACAGCAAAACAGACACAGATGTAAAGAACAGACTTTTGGACTCTGTGGGAGAGGGAGAGGGTGGGATGATTTGGGAGAATGGCATTGAAACATGTATACTATCATGTAAGAAACGAATCACTAGTCTAGGTTCGATACAGGATACAGGATGCTTGGGGCTGGTACACTAGGATGACCCAGAGAGATGGTATGGGGAGGGTGGTGGGAGGGGGGTTCAGGGTTGGGAACTCATGTACACCTGTGGTGGATTCATGTCAATGTATGACAAAACCAATACAGTATTGTAAAGTAAAAAAAATAAAATTAAAAAAAAATACTTGAACTAGGGACATAGACTTCCAGCAAGAAGGAATAAATGGTGTAGATGTACTCTTCCATGTTTGTCCTTGGGTGCATTCTATATAATCTAAATGTGAAATCACCCTGAAAGTAGAAGATAAGATGGTGTGCTTTCTAGGGAGCTTAGATCCCAAACAATGACATGGTGTGAGTTCTCTTGCTATGTCATTAGGCACCCAGGTCTCTTCCAGTCAGGGCAGTATTCCTACAAGCTTAATATGGAGCTGGAACTCTCATTTAGCCCTCAGTAACAAGGAGCCCCACTCTCCCAGGTGTCAGTGGAGGCTGAGTGGGAATATGGACTTTGCCTCACATGTGATAAGCCAGAAGATTAAATAAGATTCAGATCCTTATCAGATGCAAAATATCTTGGATACAATTGAAAATCACTTGTTATATCAAGAAATAAGATAATCACACCTTGAATGAGAGAAGACAGTCAGCACACACCAACATCGAGATGATACAGGTATTAGAATCATCTACAGGGGTTTTTAAACAGCCATGATAAAGATGTTTCAATGAGCAACTGTTCATAGAATACAGAAAGTCTCAGCAAAAAAATAGAAAATCTCCAAAAGAAATAGAAGGTATAAGGAGCAATCAAAAAGAAATTTAGGAACTGAAAAATCCAAAATCCAATAAATGAACTTAACTAATAATAGATGAACTCAGAAGTAGAATAAATAGAAAAATAAGTTAGTGAACTTAAGGTGGAATGACAGAAAGTATCATATCTGACAGGGAAAAATAGACTGAAAACCAAAAATAAACAGAGCTTCAAGTATTTGTTGGACTACTGCAAAAGATCTAACATAGGTATCATCTAGTCACAGAAAGAGAGGAGGAGGGGCTGAAAGATGTCTGAAAACTTCCCATGTTTGGAAAAAAGCATACTTGGATAGACCCAACATCATCAACCAACAGGGTCTAATCGATATTTATAGATCACTCCCCCCAACAACGACAGAATACCAAAAACTCTGATTAAGAAGTCAAAGAAAATCAAAATAAGAGAATGCCCGCAGATTGAATGCAGTTGCTATCATAATTACAGTAAGATGCTTTGTGTGTGTGCCCAGTCATGTCCTACACTTTGTGACCCCCATGTACTGTAGCCCACCAGGCTCCTCTGTGCATGGGATTTCCCAAGCAAGAATACTGGAACGAGTTGCCATTTCCTTCTCCAGGGGATCTTTCCAACCTAGGGATTGAACCCAAGATACTTTGTAGATATAAATTATTCCAAAATGTATGGGAAAGCAGAAGAACTAGAATAACAGATAAAATAATTCTGAAAAAGAACAAAATTCTATTCAACTTCAGGACTATTGTTTAGCCACAGTAATGAAGACCATTGCAGTATTGATGGAGGAGTAGACACATAGACCAATGGAACAGAATAGAGAACTTGAGAAATAGCCTTACACAAATATGGCCAACTGAGCTTTTACAAGGGTGCAAAAATAACTCAATGGGAGGATTATCTTTTCAACAATTGTGCTAGAATGATAAGATGGATTTTTGTAGCTCTGCCTCTCCCATCCCCCCAAATAAAACTCAACCTAGACCTCACATCTAATTCAAAATGTAAATCCAAATGGAAGATAGACTTCCATACAAAAGTTAAAACCACAAGACTTCTGGAATATAATACAGGATAAAATCTTCAGATCGTTAGGGCTTGTTGAAGAGTTCTTAGAAATGACACAGATCTTTAGAAGGAGAAAAAAATCAATAAATTGGGCTTTCTAAAAAATGTGCCATGTGACTCTCTTAAAGAGGATGAAGACAAAAGTTACAAACTGGGAGAAACCAGTTTGCAAACCATATATCTGACAGGGGACTTATACATAAAATATGTAAATTCTTAAGGCTCAACACTTTAAAAAAAGCAATTAAATTAGAAAACTGGACAAAAGACATGAAGAAACATTGCACCAAAGAGGATATATTGATGGCATGTTAAAAATGTTCAACATCATTAACCATTAGTGTTAGTCACTCAGTCATGCCTGACTCTTTGTGACCCCATGGACTGCAGCCCACCAGGCTCCTGTGTCCATGAGATTTTCCAGGCAAGGATACTGGAGAGGGTTGCCATTTCCTTCTCCAGGGGATCTTCCCAACCCAGGTCTCCTGCAGTGCAGGTAGATTCTTTACCGACTGAGCTACAAGGGAAGCCCATAAGTTCTTATTTCTCTGGGATAAATGCCCAAGAGGTCAATTGTTGGATTGTGTAATAGGAGCATGTTAGGTTTTATAAGAAACTTGCCAAACTTTCCCAGTGATTGTATCATTTTACATTCCCAGCAACAATGTGTGAGTGGATCTATTTTCTCCAACTCCTTGCCAGCACCCGTTGTATTTTTTTAGGCATTCTGGTAGATGTGAAATAATAACTCATTGTGGTTATAATTTACATTTTCCTCATTAACCTGAGTGACTGAACTGAACTGAACTGATGACTGTTTGTGCAATAGAAGACTTGACTCAGCAAGTCTGAGGTGTTCAGACCTTGAGCATTCCAAAAAAAAAAAAATGTCTGCACATTCCAAAGAAAGGTCCAGCTCTTGACAAACTCCTGGGAGATAACCTCTAAACCTTTGGCATATTATGCCTGATTAGAATCTTTTTGTTCAGCCGGGGCTTTGGGCCAACAGATGGTTTATGTTAAGAGTATGATTTATAGTGGGGCCTTGAGCCTTGTGGCATTAGTTTGACCTCAACACAGGCTGGAGACTGAGTAGCTAAAGTTAGCCACCCAGGTGTTCCATGCCTACATGACTAAAAACTCCAGTAAATCCCAAGGATCAGGTTTGTTACACATCTTGCTGGGAGAATTAAGCACTGGCCATACAATTCCACTGAAAGGGAACAAATAGAAGCTCACCCCTGTTCTCTCCTGGACATGTGAGTTATGTACCTTTTAGCTTTGTGGATTTAAATTGGTATCCTTGCATTGTAATAAACTATAGCCTTGAATGTTACACCTATCCTGAGTTCTGTGAGTGCTTCTAGTGAATCATTGAATGCAAGGGTGGTCTTCAGGACCCTACCACTGGTAAATCCTAGGTCACATTCTTTTAGCTGCTAAGGTGGCTCCTGCAGTTGGAACTGTTACGTAATACAGAGTATACACACTGTATTACCTTACTAAAATGTGAAAAAAATATTTGCAATACATCTAGCCCTACGGGATTTCAATTAGCATCTGTAAGACTGTTCAAAGAAATCTCCAAAATAATTAAGACAAAGACAACACAAGAAAAATAGGCAAAAGACTTGCACAAGCACTTTACAAAAGAAATCCAGTAGGTCCATTGACATATGAATATGTATTCCACTTATCAGAAATGTAAATTAAAACCACAAGGAGATACCAATAAAACACACACCAGGTTGGGAAAAAAATTGGAAAAGGCTTATGATACCAAACACTATAGAGTGTATTGATCTTACTCCTGGGCATCTGATGTCACAGGAATAAATATTAAGCATTAAAAGTAATGATATATGTACAGGTATTTTATTGCAATGTTGTCAGTATGTGCTCCCTCCCCACACCAAAACACCTGAAACCAAAATGAATTACCATCAATGAGAAAATGATTTACTATATTGTGGTCCATCTCTATCATGGAATAGTATGCAGCAATGCAAAAGAATGAGTCAGAGGTAGATTAACATTAACTGAGATAAATCAGATTAAAATATATATAATATGATCTTCATCTTTGTAAAACTAAAAAAGGACTTTTTGAACATGATAGAATATAAAAAATGGTTTTTAAAATGCATATCTCAGATGAGGGTAGAGGTAAAAGAAAGTGGGAGGCAGTAAGTATTAATAAAAGAATGCAATTCAAAGTATGGCATATATAAGGTAATCCTGTTTATGTAAAGTAAAATAAAGTAAAAATTAAAAAAAAATATATGTACATAAAGTGTTGTATGAGAAGTTAGCAACAAAACCTTAACAGTTACCTCAAAGTGGTGAAATTTGGAGTGATGGCTACTTAATTTCTGAAATACTTAGGTAATGTTTGAATTTTTAATGACAGGTATGCATTTGTGTAATGAGGAAAAGTAAGTGAATTCATCACAGGAAAGAAACAAGAATGCCTTTGAGGTTTCTTTTATAAGCAACAGAATGAATGGTGGTATTCATTCATTCATTAAACAAGTATTTTTTGAGCATATAAAATACACTAGGCATCATTTTATGTTCTAAGGATACAGCAATGAATAAAACAAAAGTCCATCTCCCTAAAAGGATTCTAATGGAGAGAGAAGGGCATGACAGGACAAACACAGTGTTGGTGAGGAGGAGGATATATGGGACCTGTTAATTGTGAAAATACAGAGACAATTGCAAGAGTGGGGTAGGTTGTCAGATTACAGATTTAGAATTCATAAGTCAAGACTGGAGATAATAGATATGGGATCAGAAAGCATATAAAATGGTGTTTTAGGCCTCCTTTCTTGAGTCTGATCACGTCCCACTGCAGACACTTTCCAGAGGAAGTGCTGAGAAAAAACAGGCAGCTGACAGAGGAGGTTGCTATGCAACAGATGGGGAAAGTTATCCAGCCAGGCAGAATTGATGTTGGCCCTTGGGGACCAAATGCTGCAGTACTTCCCAGCACTAGCTTCCTTTTGTATGTTGGCTTCTGGCGGAGCTGATGCCAGAATAAATGTGAAACGTACAAAGATGTACCTTGGATTTTGGGAAAGTATCAGTTCAGTTTGAGTTATTTCACATCTATATAACATTTTCTGCCTTTTTGAGCCTCTCCAATCTGGAAGCACAGTTTGTGTCGTTGCATAGGACCCCAGTAAGTGCTACTTGTCTTTCCCATTTTGCATGTTGAGAAGCCAGACTTAGAGAATTCCAGTGGCCTGAGTGGGTTCACACAGCTAGTGACAAACTGGCCCAGCACTCCATCCCAGGAACTGAGGCCCAGCCCTGGAAGGAACCAGGGCAAACATTTACTCTCAGTCAAAGCTTGCCATGATTCAGACACACAAGTACCTGAGTGTCCTGGCTGCTCTGAAGGGCACCAAGAAGGCCTCAGGGACATTTGTGCCACTCAGAGCAAAAGAGGCCTGACAGATCAGGGAGTGGACCCCAAAGAGCAATTCGCACACCTGGGTGGACCCACATAGAGCAGGCAGGGGTGGGGAGGGGGTGCTGGGGCCCCTACCTGTGTTCTCCAGGATGCAGAGCATGAGCTCAAGTTTGGGACAGACGTTGACAGAGCAGGGGAGGTTGAGTGAATCTGCTGCTCAAACTGAAGAAGTGAGCGTGCCTCAGTCCCTCAGCCAGCAATGGTGCAACATGGGTTTTAGGGTCTGGAACACCAGGCCCACATTTTGCATTTTCTGTTTACTGACTGCCCTTGTCTAGTTCATGCAATATGTCTGTACCTCATTATCTTGATCTGTAAAATGGAGATGCTGATATCCACTTTTCAGGGCTTCTGTGAGAGGAAAACAAGCCCTAGCATAGATCCTGCTGTGAAGTACAAGCTGTGCTTATCTCTCCCCACCTCCTCACACAAAATAAATAGCTGGAGCTGCACAAAGGGCAAGAAAGTAGCTAATGTTTGAGTCTGGAAACTGTTGAGTGGGGAGGAGACCTTGTAGGGTCACGTGGCAGGCACAGACTTTTTCTACCTCCATTAATGTATCCCTCTCTGGCCATTTTCCTAGGTCCCTAAATGGATGAGATTATTTTTAGCAGGAGCCTAGCACTTGTTGCAATTAGAGACCCTACACAGAGACCTCTTTAATAGTGACCTAAATGCTGCTAGACAAGCGGGTGGTTGATGTACGCTGACTGACAGGAGGGGCCACGATAGGGGAGGGAAAGAACAGAGACGCATTGCGGAAAAGGTAGGGGGGCCGACGCGTGGGGCAAGGGGTGGGATCTAGAGGCACAGCGCATCTGTTTGGGGGAGGGGCCGATGCATACTGTCAACCTGGTTGGTGATGGGGTGGTGTGTTGGCAAAGGGGCGGGACTGCCTCCTACTGCACATGCTCAGCATAGCCTTAAGGGCGAAGCTTTTGTTGGGGAAGCGGGCGGGACTCTTATTTGGTCGATCAGGTCTTGCGCATGCGTACAACCATCTGAGGTGGTGGGTGGTATATTAGGCGAAGAGGCGGGGTCGTCTTAGCTGCCGCGCTGGCATTTTCTCCTGGACAAGGAGAGGGTGCGGCTGCTGAGAGCCGAAAACTGCAATCCCGATCCTCTGAGTCGTGAAGAAGGGAGGCTACGAGGGGGTTGGGGTTGGGGCCTGAGGCAAGGTGAGACTTAGCCCCCAGATAGGGCATCTTGCCCCCTGGTGCGGGCCCCCTATTTTTCATTCCGATCCCTTTATCCTGGATTCTTATCCCTCTCCCACTCCCCAAGCCCCGATTCACAGCCCTCACCCGATTCTCCCTTATTCAGAATCCCTGTTCGCTCTCTAAACCCCTCCCATCGTTCAAAATCTCTACAGATTTCTCGACTTCGGTCTGTACTGTTATACGATCCTCATTATTCGAAAACTCCATTCAATTTCCCAAATGCGAATCCCAACTCAGTCTGCCTGGATTCAGAATTCTTATCTGAATCCTGATTTGAAGCTTCTCTTCGTAGCTTCTCAGGATTCAGAACCTCCATCCGGACACCCATTCACTTTTCCCACTCCAATCTGGCCCGTTCCTCTCATATTCAGCACCTCATCCGCCCGCACAATCAAACCTGAAACACCACCATCTCCCCAAATTCGGTCCTTCCCCTTTGCCCTCTAGTATAACGCCCAACTCCTCCTCCACACCCCCCAGGCTCTGCTCTTGCCAGAGGGACAAGAATCATGTCTCAGAAAATGGACTGTGGTGCGGGCCTCCTCGGCTTCCAGGTGAGATCTCCACTCCCCACCCCACTGTTTCCCTAGCCGACAGTTCCCCCGGGGCTCCTTTGGCTGTGCAGACGCTTGGATCTGATGTTGCCTTCTTGATGCCTAGATTCCGTCATTTTTCAGATTCCCATGGTTTAAGGTGTGTGTGTGGTGGGGGCGGGGGGGGGTGTTATCCCTTTTCAGCCATCAGTCCCCCTTCAGATAAAGGGGAGACCCTGTTAATAGTAAGAGCAATCTGCCCAGATAATCCCAATTGAGTAAGGAACCTTCCCCCCGCCCCCCATAGTCCTAACGCTTATGGAGCTCTCTGCCGCCCCCTCCCCCAACCTCCTGCCTCCACCTTCCCTTTCTCCTACATTCCCCATCCCCTGCGACCCCCTTATTTTCCTCAACTCCTCAAGGCGGCACTCTTGATCCACTACCTCCTCCTGAGCTCCTACCCCAGGCTGCATTGCTCTGCTCTAACCTCCTAGATCAGCAGCCCCCCTCCACACTTGTCCCCTCTCTTCATTTGGCCCCACTCCTTGTTTAGCCCCTGCCTCACTCAGCCCCTATCAGATGTTTTGTTACCCCTTCACGCCACTCAGGCCTCTAGATGTCTTACTCACCCTTCTCTTTTTGCACCAACCAACCTCACCTCCCCTACACATTCCGTCCCCCACCTCACCCTGCCAACCCCACTTCAGAAGCCCAGAGATTTATTTTTTACCCCTTATTTGCAGGCTGAGGCCTCCGTAGAAGACAGCACCTTGCTTATGCAGACCCTGATGGAGGCCATCCAGATCTCGGAGGCTCCACCTACCAGCCAGGCCACAGCAGCTGCCAGTGCACCGAATGCTAGTCCTCAGAGTTCACAGCCCCCAGCAGTCAGTGAGATGGCTGATACGCAGGCTTTAGCAACTGCCACTAAGCCTAAGACAGCCTTTACGGTCCAGAATGCCACCACAAAAGGTCCAAATGCTGCCTATGATTTCTCCCAGGCGTTTAATGCCAAGGAGACTCCCAACATGCTGCCTACAGCACACTTTAAGTCCCAAAATGCCCCCCCAAAGGGCCCAAATGCTGCCTATGATTTTTCCCAGGCAGCCCCTACTGGTGAGTTAACTGCCAACAAGTCGGACATGGCCTTTAAGGCCCAGAATACCACTACTAAAGTGGTCCCAAATGCGGCCTACAATTTCTCTCAGTCTCTCAATGCCAGTGAGGTGGTCAACACTCAGCCCAAGACAGCCTTCAAGGCTTGGAATGACACCACTACGGTCCCAACTCCTGATACCCAGACCCAGAATGTTAACCCAGCCAAGATGGCCACTTCCTACGCTGACATAGAGGCTGACCCAAGCCCAGGTATCTGTGAATCTGATGGTGCAGCTGCACAGACATCAGCGGATGGTTCCCAGCCTCAGAATCTGGAGTCCAGGACTATAATTCGGGGCAAGAGGACCCGTAAGGTGAGATCCCTACTAGTTCTACTTTGCTTTGGGCTCTCCTTTCTTCTCTGAGGTGGTTCATTTGTTCTAAACAAGACAAAACTAAATATATATAATTGTCTGTATTCAACTACATTGTAGGGCATGATAAGGTAAATATGATGATTCTTGCTAGTCCACAGAATAATGGGGAGATGAGACATGGACCCGTAATATATACAGTCTGTGTGTAATTCATTTTACATTTTAAAAGTAGCCATGTGTTAGATCTTGGCCTAGGCACATTCACACAGGTTATCTCACTCATTAAATCTTCTCGGTACCTCATACCAGCTAGGGATCATAGTTTCAGTTTTACAGAGAAGGAAAATAAGTCCCAGAGAGGTGAAGTGACTTGAGTGATTTGTCCAGGGTGGTACAAGCAGAGCCAGTGATGGACATAGGAAGAAGAGAAGCCTCAGGCCCCACCCTTGGGTTGCTCCTGGCCTGGTTCAGAGATGAAACTCCTGCCTGGAAGACAGTGAAAGACAAGCCCAGGACTCAGGGTGACCATTGGCTAGTAGGTCAGGCTGTCACTACAGGTGAGGGTTTTAGGGGGCCTTCCTGAAATAGATACGGTGAGGACATAGAAACACTTGGTAACCCTGACCTTCCTTTTCTTTGATGATGCAGATTAATAACTTGAATGTGGAAGAGAGTAGCAGTGGGGATCAGAGGCGGGCCCCACTGGCTCCAGGGACCTGGAGGTCTGCACCAGTTCCAGTTACCACTCAGAGCCCACCTGGCGCACCCCCCAATGTGCTCTGGCAGACCCCACTGGCCTGGCAGAATCCATCAGGCTGGCAAAATCAGCCAACCAGGCAGACCCCACCAGCACGTCAGAGCCCCCCAGCAAGGCAGACCCCACCAGCCTGGCAAAACCCAGTTGCTTGGCAGAACCCAGTGATCTGGCCAAACCCTGTGATCTGGCAGAACCCAGTGATCTGGCCGAACCCCATTGTCTGGCCTGGTCCGGTTGTCTGGCCAAACCCACTGGCCTGGCAGAATCCACCTGGGTGGCAGACCCCACCTGGATGGCAGACTCCACCAGGCTGGCAAGGTCCTCCAGATTGGCAAGGCCCTCCCGACTGGCCACTACCCCCTGACTGGCCACTGCCACCCGACTGGCCACTCCCCACTGACTGGCCGCTCCCACCTGACTGGATCCCCACTGATTGGCCAGTTCCACCAGACTGGCAAAACCTGCGCCCCTCACCAAACCTGCGCCCCTCTCCTAATTCGCGTGCCTCACAGAACCTGGGTGCCTCACAGCCCCGAGATGTGGCCCTTCTTCAGGAAAGAGTAAGAACTGTAACTTCAGTTGCTTCTCCCCACCCACCCTCACCTCTTTTCTTTGTTGTACTTCTATCTATAATTCAACCAAGTGTTCTGTCAATATCTTATAACTCTAATGAGTTCCTTTTTCCCTCTCAGGCTAATAAGTTGGTCAAGTACCTGATGCTTAAAGATTACACAAAGGTGCCCATCAAGCGCTCAGGTAGGCATTCAGTACCCTCTCCCAGAGATCTGCCCTTCCCCTCACCCCATTCTCTATGGATATCTCTGTGCTTATATGTCCCCTCCCCTTCAATCCCCTCTTTCCATGGGTGAGTCTTCCTTTTTCGCCTACTGTGTTCCCCTGGGCAGGGCTGGCAAAAATGCCACAGCTCTGTGGCCCCTGCTCAGCTCAGATGCTCCCTCCTCTCACCTGCAGAAATGCTAAGGGATATCATCCGTGAATACACTGATGTGTATCCAGAAATCATTGAACGTGCGTGCTTTGTCCTGGAGAAGGTGAGAAGGCAACCCTGAAGGACAGAATGATGGGGAAGAGTTTGCGAGGAGGGGCTTTGATAGATATTATGAGAAAGTCTTGGTTTAAAGATTCATGGGATTCCTATTGGGAGTTTGATGCAAATCACAGGGAGTGAATGTGGGTATGCTTATGCTAGATTTTGTAATTTCATAGTCTGTTTTCTTGCCCCTGTAGAAATTTGGAATTCAACTGAAAGAAATTGACAAGGAAGAACACCTGTATATTCTCATCAGCACCCCTGAGTCCCTGGCTGGCATACTAGGAACGTAAGATGGGAAAGGAGGGGAAACATTGCCATTCTCAGTGGCGGTTTTTTCCTAGGAGTTTCAAGTAGATCAGGATTCAGGGTCACATAGCAGGTCATGGGCAGAGTTGGGGTAGAGTTGTTTCCTAGCTGAGGAATACTAGGAAAGCTGGATGGGTAAACTGCCTGGGGTGCCTGTGTAAATGCCTGCTGAAAATATATTCCTTTTTTTAAAAAAAAAAAAAAACTTCTTTAGGACCAAAGACACACCAAAACTGGGTCTCCTTCTAGTGATTTTGGGTGTCATCTTCATGAATGGCAACCGTGCCAGTGAAGGTGAGTGGCCGGGCCAGCAGCTGGGGGTTGGCTGCCGCCTGATTTCCATGTTCATTTTCCATCCCTTGTCTCCCCTTGCCTCCCATTGCAGCTGTCCTCTGGGAGGCACTACGCAAGATGGGACTACGTCCTGGGTATGATTGGGCTCTCTCATCTCTTGCCTGTTATATGATTCTTTGGCAACAGAGGATGGTTCCAGGATTGCATCAACCTGGTAGTCTAAGGGAATTGGTTTGGGGAGATACAGAGCCCAAGAATGTGACCTGGGTGGATGGGGAAATAGTCCTGGTCTCTGCTTCTTCTCTTATCTCTGACTTCTGTGCTGGAAAACTGTTTTCTTTCCTTTGGGCAATGTCATAGTCTCTAATTATGAATCCCCCCCCCCTTTTTTTTTTGTTTTTTTTTTGTTTTTTTTTGTTTTTGTTTTTTTTTTTTTGCTCTCAGAGTAAGACATCCCCTCCTTGGAGATCTGAGGAAGCTTCTCACTTATGAATTTGTAAAACAAAAGTAAGCGATGCCTAAGTGGCTTGTCTTGTCCTCATGAATTCTGTGTGCTGGTCAGCCTCAGAAAGCCCTTCCCATGCTGCTCATTTCTTATATTAACTATACCTATGCATATGCATACATATATACTCAGGAATATTTACTGAGTATATTCCTTGTGGCTGAATTTTCCTGCAGTATAGTTATCTTGCAAGTGAAGCTTGTCCACCACACCCACAGTAGATATTCCTAAGGCTGGGTTAGCAGAGGCTTTGCAATGGGCCTATCTGTGGTTCAGTAACAAGATTGTAACAACCCGGAGTCAGAACTGTGGCAGAGGGGGTGAAAAAGTGTTGTCCTTTCTATGACTCTACATAAGTCATCCTCTAGTCCTAGGTGACTAGTGTAGAAACACAGGAATTTGAAGGCCTAATTATTAGAGGGTAAATAATCTGTGTTTAGGAATGAGACTGGAGGGAGTTGCTACCTGAAATCTGAGGTGTCAGAATCTCGGATTATTTTGCATTGATGGACTCTCATTTTGGCTGAGTAGAAACAAAGGCCTTTCTCCTCTTTCTAAGGTACCTAGACTACAGACGAGTACCCAACAGCAACCCTCCTGAATATGAGTTCCTCTGGGGCCTCCGATCCTACCATGAGACTAGCAAGATGAAAGTGCTACGATTCATTGCAGAGGTAATAGAGGAACAGCTCTAGACTTGATAGGTTAAGGGATGAAGTATGACTGGCTGGGAGAAGTCCAGAGCAGGAATGAGATCTTTCTTAGGTATTGCACATGGTAGGTGCCACATTGTTGGTGGTATTTTTTGTTGTTACTGTGTAAACAGTAGCACAAAGTAGGGTGCTAAGTATATAGTGGGTGCTTCATAAATATTAACTAATACTATCATGGGCTTTATTTTCTACTCCTCATCTCAGGTTCAGAAGAGAGACCCTCGTGACTGGACTGCACAGTTCATGGAGGCCGCAGATGAGGCCTTGGATGCTTTGGATGCTGCTGCAGCCGAGGCTGAGGCACGGGCTGAGGCGAGAACCCGCATGGGGATTGGAGATGAGGCCGTATCTGGGCCCTGGAGCTGGGATGACATTGAGTTTGAGCTGCTGACGTGGGATGAGGAAGGAGATTTTGGAGATCCCTGGTCCAGAATCCCATTTACCTTCTGGGCCAGATACCACCAGAATGCTCGCTCCAGATTTCCTCAGACCTTTGCCGGCCCCATTATTGGCCCTGGTGGTACAGCCAGTGCCAACTTTGCTGCCAACTTTGGTGCCATCGGTTTCTTCTGGGTTGAGTGAGATTTTGGGTAGGTATATCACTTTGGATTGGGCACTTAGGGTCACTGGGAGTTACAGAGTCCATGTGAATGTATTTATGTGCTCTAGCTGGGAGTTCTAGGAAACCCATGGTGATGAGATGAAGGAAGTATGGGGAAGCAGTATTTGTTATTTATATTCCTTACTACTTGGTATATGCATTGATTTTTTAATTTTTTTTCTTCTTTATGTTCACAGATATTGCTAATACGTTGCAATTGTCTTTCCCCTGAGTGAGGATGAAGCCTCAGAATCCTTCTAAACGCAGCTATCTAGAGAGCCACATCCTGTTGACTGAAAGTGGCATGCAGGAAAAATTTATTTGCTGTTCCTTGTCTATTGCTTACCCCCTCCCTTGTGTGCTGTCAAGTTTTGGTATCAGAAATAAACATTGAAACTGCAAAGTAAATTAGATGTGTTCTCTGTTTTTTCTGGGTTTAATGAGAAATCACCATGTTTATATGGGAGAGATGGGGCCTCAGTACTAGCCTGAAGGGCAGATCAGCTTTCTAGCTAATGGATATGGAAACAAAAGAGTGATTGATGAACGTGAATGTTAAAAGAGGTCTAAAAATAGATATGGTATTAAATATCACTTAAGTGAATCATGTGATAGATATGCTGCTAGGTGTTTTGGAGTGACATTGAAAGATGAAATGAGAGAGGGTGTAGGTGGTCAGACAGTTGCATTTAAGAAGACAGGAGGTAGAACTCCAGGTAATAATAATAAAGTTGAGAGAGTGGGTGGTTGAAGGGAAGGGAATGTAGCTGTTCCTGGAGATAATGTTCTGGGGACTCAAGGGTGTTGGTTATATTATCCATGTGGAAAGTGAAATAACTTTGATGGGGGCAAGAATAGGAGCAGAGAACATGATGAACCAGGTGCCAGAGTTTCCTGTGTGAGAAGAAAAGTCTCATGCCTAATCACATTGCCTGTAAAGGAGTGGGCCCACTAACCCCCCCCCACCCCCACCCCTGCTGCTATCTCTGGAAATGCTGCCCAGGAATCTGTCTCTAGAAAGCCTTTGCAATTCCCCACCCTGACAGGAACAGGCTCTCATCACAGAGACAACATCTTATGCATAGTGAAGAAGGCCTCACAGTGGCTGCTGCTCCCCTCCTGCAGGGAGAAAAAGGAAATTATGCTTACGCGTGCATGCTAAGACACTTCAGTTGTATCTGACTCTGACCCTACAGACTGTTGTCTGCCAGGCTCCTCTGTCCAAGGAATTCTTCAGTCAAGAATACTGGAGTGGGTTGTCATGCCCTCCTCCAAAGGGTCTTCCTAACCAGGGATTCAACCCTGGTCTCATATCTCCTGCATTGGCTGGTGGGTTCTTTACCACTAGAGCAATCTGGAAAGCCCCTTTTATTGCTTAGGGAACAAGAGAAAGTAAGACAAAGTTCCATGCAGAGCCAGTCAGCCTTTTGGCTGTTGAATGGGAATGGCTTGAACTGCTGAAGTCTTGCTGGAAGCAGAGTTCTCTTGCTGAGGATCAAGTTAGGTTGAGGTCATAACTTCCTCAAAGGCTTAGTGGTACCCAAGCATGTGGGCAAGGGCAGATGCAGGAGCTCTTGGGGCTAAAGAAAGCAAGAGCAAAGAGTTTAGCTTCCTGGGAAGGGCTCAGCAGTGGGCAAGGACAGTGTCTAAGGCTTCTTTCAGGTTCTTGGGTAATGTCCACATTCTGAGAGGAAGAACCCAGTGTTAGTTGGAAGGAGCCAGTAGTCTGGAGCCCCCACCCCTCCCTGCCTTTTGTCCTCACTGCCATGCTTCCCTCCTTCAGCCAGGCCTGGATCCTGACCATTTTCTTAGGCAAGCCTGAGGGAACTGTTGAATCCTGCCCCAGTCCCCTTTTACCAAGGCCACAGAGGCAGAGCCCAGAACCAAGGACACCTCCAAAGCTAATTGAACCCCTTTGTAATGGTGCCAAAAGCCCCTGATCATCATTAACAAGCTTCCTGACTCCAACTTAGCCAAAGATGCCCACTCCAGTAAACACCTATAGCACCCCAACCAATCACGTAATGCCAATTTTCCAGCAGGATTTTTTTCTTTGACTTGAGGCTATAAAAATTGGCTATTAACTCATGAAAACTGTTGACTCTCCCTGGCTTGTCAGGAGTTGTCAGCCTGCTGCACTTGTGGTGCCCACTTTATCTCTGATCTTTGTTCTTGATAAACTTACTCCTATCTGTGGTACTCTGTATTTGGAAATTCTTTTCGAACTCATGGTTGGACTGGCCCAACATTTGGTGGCCTGTACAGGGACAACTCTCAGGGAGCTCTACCCCACTCTCCTTTTCTCTTTTATTTTTTTCTCAAACCCTCTGCGAACAGGCAGGTGGCCGTGGAGGCAATTGAGGAACTCTGGCCAGGGTTACTCTCTGGCATGTTCCAAAGGCCCCACTGCCCACGCCCCAGTATCTGCCACCCAAGTGGATGCTGCTGCTGCTGCTGCTGCTAAGTCACTTCAGTCATGTCTGACTCTGTGCGACCCCATAGACGGCAGCCCACCAGGCTCTGCTGTCCCTGGGATTCTCCAGGCAAGAACATTGGAGTGGGTTGCCATTTCCTTCTTCAATGCATGAAAGTGAAAAGTGAAAGTGAAGTCGCTCAGTCCTGTCCGACTTAGCGACCCCATGGACTGCAGCCTACCAGGCTCCTCTGTCCATGGGATTTTCCAGGCGAGAGTACTGGAGTGAAGCCATTGCCATTGCCTTCTCCGCAAGTGGATGAGGGCTCTCATTTTCTCTTTCTCCTCCTTCTCCCTTAAGCTGAGGACCAGGCCAATTAAAATTGTGTGGGCATGGGTTAGGCACTTTAAAATCATTAGGGCACCTGCTGCTTAAAGACTCCTATGACAGGATAAGGGGAATCACAGAACAGACCAGGCTATCAGAGCATCTGCCCCCAACAAGACTACTTTGTGCACTGTCTCAGGCACGTATTGCTTCAAGCAAAATTGAGCCCACTCCCCAGGTCTCTGCCTTCCCAGCAGGGCTACAGGGCAGATTCCTCAGCCTGTCTTCTCTGCTACTTTCACTTTTCCTCCCTCTGTCCAGGTTAATTTACAGGAGCCTAAAAGCAGCCTCTGAGTCATCCCAAAGAGTGCTGTCCACATTTCATGGAATCGTCAAAAAGCATTCACAGTTGGTTCCAGGAGACTCTTTTCTGTTGTTAACTGGCCTTAGCCACCAGGTGTATTTTCGCAGTTTGTGCCTAGGCTTGGGCCTAACTGCATGGTTTTGTGCCACTCTCTGTCAAACACTCAGGGGTCGCCTCTCACTGTCAGATGTGGTTGTTGGGACAGTTGTCCATTTGTGCCATTAGCCACATGTGGTGCCTTGTCACACATGGAGGATTTACTGGGAAAGTTGGGATGGCTTTTGTGGCTAGTGAGCTTTCAGTACTCCCATTCTAAGAATGGACTCAAGTACATCTTGAGAATCTGCCTTAGACTCACCTCTAGGCTGTATTCTCAGTAACTGGAAAAATTTGACCCTGGAAATCTTGAAAAGGCTCACATTCTTTTGCAGCAAAACTTGGATCTGGTACAAATTGGGGAACCAAGAAGAATGGCCTCTTAATGGCACAGTAGATTATAACACAATCCTCAACTTGATTTCTTTTGCCATTCCTTGTGCTGAAACCTAATGGCACTTAGAATCTGCACTTGAGGGACTCATGCCACATATGTCTTTCTGTTGCCACCTCATCTCAACTCCCTCTGTCTCTCCCTTTCCATCAGATCTCCTAACCCAGGACTTTCTCCTATAATCAAAAGCCTGGGGAAAACTCTTCTAACATTCTACAGAACCCCCTTCTAACTCCTCCTATCTCTTGGGGCAGCAGACGGTGGGGGGAGGAGAAGAAAATAGGAAAAGAACCAAACTTCCCCTATTCCTGCAAGTTCCCTTACTCCTTCAGATTCTTCTTACCAACCTAAGACACCACCTCCCCAGATAAACAATACTTGCTGGGACAACAGTCTGCCTCTGTCATCAGAGTCAATCTGAACACTCTCTGCTTTAAAATTTTTAGCTATGAGACCATGACCACAGAAAAGAAAAAGAGTATAGCCAGGATATTGTTAGACTCTGGAGAAAACTGGTTGAAATGAATTTTTTTTTGAAACTGCAAAACTGGTTCTTTTCACGTGTGCAATTAGAAAAAGCTGGCTTGTTAAAATACTTTTTTGGAGCTCTCATCCTAATATAACAGAAACGCCTGGGTAAAAGCCTGAAGTTAACTCTTACTATGTCCTTGAGATACGCAACCAACTCTGCTTGAAAATTCAGCAGTTGGGCAAATTAGTATAGCTTCAAGCCAATAATAAAAAAGACAAAGAGACTTTAAATTTCAAGCAGAAAACTGTGAGATCTCTATCCATCTTGATATATATGTATGTCTCAGTGTGTGTCTTTGTCTTTGGGTAATATTGCTGAGGTTAATTTGCAGATAAGCTCTAATTTAATTGGCCTAAAGAAAAGTAACTGCTTACAAACCAAACAATCCTAAATTCAAAAGAAATTAAATGAATTTCAGGTTCACATGAACTGGAGAATATTTACTATTAAACTAATACCTAATACCTGGTATTAATGTTTATTTGTTAATCTAATTAACATAGACATTGTAAAGAAACTTCTAAGAATGAAAATTGAAATGAAATAAGCTTTGGTGGGTTATGTTTACCAGTCTACAGAAGCTGATATAAAAGACAGTTCATGGTTGCTGAAGGAAAGTAAAATGTGTGTGTTTTTTTAAAGTTACAGTAAATGGGAATGAAGGGATGGAGCCAAAGCAAAAATACACCCAGGTGTGGATGTGACTGGTGATAGAAGCAAGGTCCGATGCTGTAAAGAGCAATATTGCATGGGAATCTGGAATGTTAGGTCCATGAATCAAGGCAAATGGGAAGCGGTCAAACAGGAGATGGCAAGAGTGAACGTCAACATTTTAGGAATCAGAGAAATAAGATGAACTGGAATGGGTGAATTTAACTCAGATGACCATTATATATACTACTGCGGGCAGGAATCCCTCAGAAGAAATGGAGTAGCCATCACGGTCAGCAAAAGAGTCCAAAATGCAGTACTTGGATGCAATCTCAAAAACGACAGAATGATCTCTGTTTGTTTCCAAGGCAAACCATTCAATATCATGGTAATCCAAGCCTATGCCCCAACCAGTTATGCTGAAGAAGCTGAAGTTGAACGGTTCTATGAAGACCTACAAGACCTTTTAGAACTAACACTCAAAAAAGATGTCCTTTTCATTATAGGGGACTGGAATGCAAAAGTAGGAAGTCCAGAGATACCTGGAGTAACAGGCAAATTTGGCCTTGGAGTACAGAATGAAGCAGGGCAAAGGCTAATAGAGTTTGCCAAGAGAATGCACTGGTCATAGCAAACACCCTCTTCCAACAACACAAGAGAAGACTCTACACATGGGCATCACCAGATAGATGACACCAAAATCAGATTGATTATATTCTTTGCAGCCAAAGATGGAGAAGCTCTATACAGTCAGCAAAAAACAAGACCAAAGGCTGACTGTGGCTCAGATCATGAACTCCTTATTACCAAATTCAGACTTAAATTGAAGAAAGTGGGGAAAACCACTAGACCATTCAGATATGACCTAAGTCAAATCCCTTATGACTATACAGTGGAAGTGAAAAATAGATTTAAGGGACTAGATCTGATAGACAGAGTGCCTGATGAACTATGGACGGAGGTTTGTGACATTGTACAGGAGACAGGGATTAAGACCACAAGAAAAAGAAATGCAAAAAAGCAAAATGGCTATCTAAGGAGGCCTTACAAATAGCTGTGAAAAGAAGAGAGGTGAAAAGCAAAGGAGAAAAGGAAAGATAACCCATTTGAAAGCAAAGTTCCAAAGAATATCTAGGAGAGATTAAAAAAAGAAGACTTCCTCAGTGATCAATACAAAGAAATAGAGGAAAATAAATGGGAAAGACTAGAGATCTCTTCAAGGAAATTAGAGATACCAAGGAAACATTTCATGCAAAGATGGGCTCAATAAAGGACAGAAATGGTACATAGCTAACAGAAGCAGAAGATATTAAGAAGAGGTGGCAAGAATACACAGAAGAACTGTACAAAAAAGATCTTCAGTTGAGTTCAGTTCAGTCGCTCACTTGTGTCTGACTTCTTGTGACCCCATGAATTGCAGCACGGCAGACGACCCTGTCCATCACCAACTCCTGGAGTTCACTCAAACTCATGTATCTTCATGACCCAGATAATCACGATGGTGTGATCACTCACCTAGAGCCAGACATCCTGGAATGTGAAGTCAAGTGGGCCTTAGGAAGCATCGCTATGAACAAAGCAAGCGAAAGTGATGGAATTCAGTTGAGCTATTTCAACTCCTAAAAGATGATGCTGTGAAAGTGCTGCACTCAGTATGCCAGCAAATTTGGAAAACTCAGCAGTGCCCACAGGACTGGAAAAGGTCAGTTTTCATTCCAATTCCAAAGAAAGGCAATGCCAAAGAATGCTCAAACTACCGCACAATTGCACTCATCTCACACGCTAGTAAAGTAGTGCTCAAAATTCTCCAAGCCAGGCTTCAGCAATATGTGAACCCTGAACGTCCAGATGTTCAAGCTGGTTTTAGAAAAGGCAGAGGAACCAGAGATCAAATTGCTAACATCTGCTGGATCATTGAAAAAGCAAGAGAGTTCCAGAAAAACATCTGTTTCTGCTTTATTAACTATGCCAAAGCCTTTGTGTGGATGACAATAAACTGTGGAAAATTCTGAAAGAGATGGGACTACCAGGCCACCTAACCTGCCTCTTGAGAAACCTATATGCAGGTCAGGAAGCAACAGTTAGAACTGGACATGGAACAACAGACTGGTTCCAAATAGGAAAAGGAGTACGTCAAGGCTGTATATTGTCACTCTGCTTATTTAACTTATATGCAGTGTACATCATGAGAAACGCTGAGCTAGAAGAAGCACAAGCTGGAATCAAGATTGCCAGGAGAAATATCAATAACCTCAGATACACAGATGACACGACCCTTATGGCAGAAAGTGAAGAAGAACTAAAGAGCTTCTTTTTTTATTTATTTTTATTTTTTTTATTTTTTTTAATTTTAAAATCTTTAATTCTTACATGCATTCCCAAACATGAACCCCCCTCCCACCTCCCTCCCCATAATGAAAGTGAAAGAGGAGAGTGAAAAAGTTGGCTTAAAGCTCAACATTCAGAAAACGAAGATCATGGCATCTGGTCCCATCACTTCATGGCAACTAGATAGGGAAACAGTGGAAACAGTGGCTCACTTTATTTTGGGGGGCTCTAAAATCACTGCAGATGGTGATTGCAGCCATGAAATTAAAAGACGCTTACTCCTTGAAAGGAAAGTTGTGACCAACCTAGAAAGCATATTCAAAAGCAGAGACATTACTTTGTTAACAAAGGTTCTTCTAGTTGAGGCTATGGTTTTTCCAGTGGTCATGTATGGATGTGAGAGTTGGACTATAAAGAAAGCTGAGCTCAGAAAAATCGATGCTTTTGAACTGTGGTGTTGGAGAAGACTCTTGAGAGTCCCTTGGATGGCAAGGAGATCTAACCAGTCCATCTTAAAGGAGATCAGTCCTGGGTGTTCATTGGAAGGATTGATGTTGAAGCTGAAACTCCAGTACTTTGTCCACCTGATATGAAGAGCTGACTCATTTGAAAAGACCCTGATGCTGGGAAAGATTGAGGGCAGGAGAAGGGGACGACAGAGGATGAGAAGGTTGGATGGCATCACCGACTCAATGGACTCGAGTTTGAGTAAACTCCGGCAGTTGGTGATGGACAGGGAGGCCTGTCGTGCTGCGGTTCATGGGGTCGCAGAGTGAGACACAACTGAATGACTCAACTGAACTGAACAGGGAATGGAATTACACTTTATTAAGTGAAAAGGCAGTAAATGTGATTTTACAGGTGGCTGTTCTCTGAATGGGCAAATAAGTGATGAATACAGAAAGTGAAAAAAGGTTTGTGGGAACTGGACCCTGAGAGAGAGCTTTGTTTGTGGTACAAGTTTCTTCAGACATTGCATTTGAAATCTTTTCCTGTTACTTTGGCTAAGCAAATAACTTTGGTTTCACAGTAAATGTAAGCTGGTACCAAACTGGGAGTTGGTTTCTTCTTCATGTTAAAAGAACAGGGTTATTTTGGAATGTAACTTTTGATAAAAGATTATGTATATTTCTTCACGGTTAAGATCTATATTTGTTTTTAAAACTTACTGTTACTATGATAAAGTAAATATTATTTCACAGTGATCTATGGAAACTGAGGCAAACGGAGACAAAATTCATTCTGCTTCTACAAATATTAACCCCTTCAGTTCAGTTCAGTTCAGTTCAGTCACTCAGTCGTGTCCGACTCTGTGACCCCATGAATTGCAGCACGCCAGGCCACCCTGTCCATCACCAACTCCCGGAGTTCACTCAGACTCACGTCCATCGAGTCAGTGATGCCATCCAGCCATCTCATCCTCTGTCGTCCCCTTCTCCTCCTGCCCCCAATCCCTCCCAGCATCAGAGTCTTTTCCAATGAGTGAACTCTTAGCATGAGGTGGCCAAAGTACTGGAGTTTCAGCTTCAGCATCATTCCTTCCAAAGAAATCCCAGGGCTGATCTCCTTCAGAATGGACTGGTTGGATCTCCTTGCAGTCCAAGGGACTCTCAAGAGTCTTCTCCAACACCACAGTTCAAAAGCATCAATTCTTCAGCACTCAGCCTTCTTCACAGTCCAACTCTCACATCCATACATGACTACTGGAAAAGCCATAGCCTTAACTAGACGGACCTTAGTCGGCAAAGTAATGTCTCTGCTTTTGAATATGCTATCTAGGTTGGTCATAACTTTTCTTCCAAGGAGTAAGCGTCTTTTAATTTCATGGCTGCAGTCACCATCTGCAGTGATTTTGGAGCCTCAAAAATAAAGTCTGACACTATTTCCACTGTTTCCCCATCTATTTCCCATGAAGTGATGGGACCAGATGCCATGATCTTCGTTTTCTGAATGTTGAGCTTTAAGCCAACTTTTTCACTCTCCTCTTTCACTTTCATCAAGAGGCTTTTTAGTTCCTCTTCACTTTCTGCCATAAGGGTGGTGTCATCTGCATATCTGAGGTTATTGATATTTCTCCCGGCAATCTTGATTCCAGCTTGTGTTTCTTCCAGTCCAGAGTTTCTCATGATGTACTCTGCATATAAGTTAAATAAGCAGGGTGACAATATACAGCCTTGACGTACTCCTTTTCCTATTTGGAACCAGTCTGTTGTTCCATGTCCAGTTCTAACTGTTGCTTCCTGACCTGCATACAGATTTCTCAAGAGGCAGGTCAGGTGGTCTGGTATTCCATCTCTTTCAGAATTTTCCACAGTTTATTGTGATCCACACAGTCAAAGGCTTTGGCATAGTCAATAAAGCAGAAGTAGATGTTTTTCTGGAACTCTCTTGCTTTTTCCATGATCCAGCAGATGTTGGCAATTTGATCTCTGGTTCCTCTGCCTTTTCTAAAACCAGCTTGAACATCAGGGAGTTCATGGTTTACGTATTGCTGAAGCCTGGCATGGAGCATTTTGAGCATTATTTTACTAGCATGTGAGATGAGTGCAATTCTGTGGTAGTTTGAGCATTCTTTGGCATTGCCTTTCTTTGGGATTGGAATGAAAACTGACCTTTTCCAGTCCTGTGGCCACTGCTGAGTTTTCGAAATTTGCTGGCACATTGAATGCAGCACTTTCACAGCATCATCTTTCAGGATTGAAATAGCCCAACTGGAATTCCATCACCTCCACTAGCTTTGTTCATAGTGATGCTTTCTAAGGCCCACTTGACTTCATATTCCAGGATGTCTGGCTCTATAGTGACCACAGCATTGTGATTATCTGGGTCGTGAAGATCTTTTTTGTACAGTTCTTCTGTGTATTCTTGCCACCTCTTCTTAATATCTTCTGCTTCTGTTAGGTCCAGACCATTTCTGTCCTTTATCAAGCCCATCTTTGCATGAAATGTTCCCTTGGTATCTCTAATTTTCTTGAAGAGATCTCTAGTCTTTCCCATTCTGTTCTTTTCCTCTATTTCTTTGCATTGATCGCTGAAGAAGGCTTTCTTATATCGACTCCTAAATCAAACAATTTAAAATGGGTAAACAATGGCTATAAATCTGTCAGGGCTATGGAAAATACAAGATGGCCCACTTGGCTTTTCCTGGCTCCCTGACAAACCTCACTTTTATTTTATGGGATAAAACCTTTCCTGGTTGCAGGCCTGATGCTCTCACAATGGAGAAAAATGGTTAAAAGTGTGTCTTCCACTTTGGTGTAGGTTCTACAATCCCCAGTGATCAAGATACCAACCTTACTTTGACAAATCATACATGCCTTAAGAAAAACTTTTCAAACTTCTTAAAACTATCACTGTCACCTTCATCCTCAGTCATCAGGCAAGGACAACAGGACAAAGATTAATTACATGAAATTAAATAAACTGCTAAATATGAATATAATTTTCATGACTTTTTGTCTGACGTATTACTAGCTTCCAGTCTTTTTTTCTAGATATAAAGAAGCTCTTCTCCTCAAGCTATTTATGTTCAAAGGAACTTTGTAATTTACACATGTGGGTAAATTTAAAACTCTTTTCTTTCTCTCTGTCTAGGTCCTCCAGAAATTGGAGACACATGGGTTCTGAACAGCCTTATCAGGTAAATAAAAGACTGTATCCTGACATGTACAGGAATCTCAAATTATTTTGAGGACCTCTAGAAGAAAAAAATACACACCAAGGCAAAATCTGATGGCAGGTCTATGGCATCTGTAGTCAATGAACCCAACTTATTTTAAAAACAAATTAGTCTTTGCTGTGTTTAATAAATAAATGAGGGTAATGTCAGAAAATTGTGCTTCACTAAATGTTAAATTCTAGTTTTGTTAATTAAGGTCTACGTTTATCAAGACTCATTGCCCAGTTAGTTCCTTGCTGTTACGTTATACAGTTACAAGATTTAATTGAGTTAATAAGAGGACATTCAAAGTTTGTTTCTGAAGCCTAACTTTATAATCAGTCTTTGGATAAGGATCAGATACTCCATGAACTACAACAAGGAGAGTCACACCAGGCTACAGTCATTTAACAAACTAAGTCAGATATACTGGGATATACTGGGCTGCACCTTATCAGTTCAGTTCAGTTCAGTTGCTTAGTCGTGTCTGAATATTTGTGACCCCAATGGCCTGCAGCATGCCAGGCTTCCCTGTCTATCACCAACTCCCGGATCTTGTTCAAACTCATGTCCATTGAGTCGGTGATACCATCCAACCATCTTGTCCTCTGTCATCCCCTTCTCCTGCCTTCAGTCTTTCCTAGCATCAGGGTCTTTTCCAATGAGTCAGTTCTTTGCATCAGGTAGTCAAAGTATTGGAGTTTCAGCTTCAGTTTCAGCCTTTCCTATGAATATTCAGGACTGATTTCCTTTAGGATTGACTAGTTTGATCTCCTTGCAATCCAAGGGATTCTCAAGAGTCTTCTCCAACACCACAGTTCAAAAGCATCGATTCTCCAGCACTCAGCTTTCTTTATAGTCCAGCTCTCACATCCATACATGACTACTGGAGAAACCATAGCTTTGACTAGAAGGACTTTTGTCAGCAAAGTGATGTCTCTGCTTTTTAATATGCTGTCTAGGGTGGTCATAGCTTTTCTTCCAAGAAGTAAGAGTTTTGTAACTTCATTGCTGCAGTCACCATCTGCAGTGATTTTGGAGGCCCCCCAAATAAAGTCTCTCACTGTTTCCACTGTTTCCCCATCTGTTTGCCATGAAGTGATGGGACTGGATGCCATGATCTTAGTTTTCTGAATGTTGAGCTTTAAGCCAACTTCTTCACTCTCCTCTTTCACTTCCATCAAGAGGCTCTGTAGTTCTTCGCTTTCTCCCATAAGGGTGGTGTCATCTGCGTATCTGAGGTTATTGATACTTCTCTCAGAAATCTTGATTCTAGCTTGTGCTTCATCCAGCCCAGCATTTCACATGATGTACCCTGCATATAAGTTAAATAAGCAGGGTGACAATATACAGCATTAACATATTCCTTTCCCAATTTGGAACCAGTCTGTTATTCCATGTCCAGTTCTAACTGTTGCTTCCTGACCTGCATACAGATTTCTCAGGAGGAAGGTTAGCTGGTCTGGTATTCCTACCTCTTAAAGAATTTTCCACAGTTTGTTGTGATCCACACAGTCAAAAGCTTTGGCATAGTCAACCAAGCAGAAGTAGATGTTTTTTCTGGAATTCTCTTCTTTTTTCTATGATCCAATAGATGTTGGTAATTTGATCCATGGTCTCTGCACTTTCTAAATCCAGCTTGAACATCTGGAGGTTTAGGGTTAAGATAATGTTGAAGCCTAGCTTGGAAAATTTTGAGCATTGCTTTGCTAGCCTGTGAGATGAGTGCAATTGTGTGGTAGTTTGAACATTCTTTGGCATTGCCTTTCTTTGGGATTGGAATGAAAACTGACCTTTTCCAGTCCTGTGGCCACTGCTGAGTTTTCGAAATTTGCTGGCATATTGAGTGCAGCACTTTCACAGCATCATCTTTTAGGAGTTGAAATAGCTCAACTGAATTCCATCACTTTCGCTAGCTTTGTTCATAGTGATGCTTCCTAAGGCCCACTTGACTTCACATTCCAGGATGTCTGGCTCTAGGTGAGTGATCATAGCATTGTGATTATCTGGGTCATGAAGATCTTTTTTGTATAATTCTTCTGTGTATTCTTACCAACTCTTCTTAATATCTTCTGCTTCTGTTAGCTCCGTACCATTTCTGTCCTTTATTGTGCCTATCTTTACATGATATGTTCCCTTGGTATCTCTAATATTCTTGAAGCGATCTCTAGTCTTTCCCATTCTATTGTTTTCCTCTATTTCTTTGCACTGATCACTGAGGAAGGCTTTTTATCTCTCCTTGCTGTTCTTTGGAACTCTGCATTCAAATGGGTATATGTTTTCTTTTCTCCTTTGGCTTTCGCGTCGCTTTTTTTCTCAGCTGTTTGTAAGACATCCTCAGACAACCATTTTGCCTTTTTACATTTATTTTTCTTGGGGATGGTTTTGATCACTGCCTGCTGTACAATGTCATGAACCTCCATCCATAGTTCTTCAGGCACTCTGTCTATTGGATCTAATACCTTGAATCTAGTTGTCACTTCCACTATATGATTGTAAGGGATTTGATTTAGGTCATACCTGAATGGTCTAGTGCTTTTCCCCACTTTCTTCAATTTAAGTCTAAATTTTGAAATAAGGAGTTCATGATCTGAGCCACAGTCAGCTCCCAGTCTAGATTTTGCTGACGGTATAGAGCTTCTCCATCTTTGGCTGCAAAGAATATAATCAATCTGATTTCAGTATTGACCATCTGGTGATGCCCATGTGTAGAGTCTTCTCTTGTGTTGTTGGAAGAGGGTGTTTGCTATGACCAGTGCATTCTCTTGGAAAAACTCTATTAGCCTTTGCCCTGCTTCATTTTGTACTCCAAAGCCAAACTTGCCTGTTACTCCAGGTGTTTCTTGACTTCCTACTTTTGCATTCCAGTCTCCTATGATGAAAAGGACTTATTTTTTAGTGTTAGTTCTAGAAGGTCTTGTAGGTCCTGATAGAACCATTCAACTTCAGCTTCTTCAGCCTTACTGGTTGGAGCGTAGTCTTGGATTACTCTGTTATTGAATGGTTTGCCCTGGAAATGAACAGAGATCATTCTTCATATTTGAGAATGCACCCAAACACTGCATTTAGGACTCTTTTGTTGACTATGAGGGATACTCTAAAGGATTCTTGCCCACAGTAGAAAATATAATCAAGACGGCAGAGTAGTAAGATGTGTGCTCATCTTCTCCTGTTTGAACTCCAAAATTACAACTCACTGCTGTACAACCCAGAGAAGGAAATGGCAACCCACTCCAGTATTCTTGCCTTGAAACTCCCATGGACGCAGGAGTCTGGTAGGCTGCAGTCCATGGGGTCGCCAAGGGTCGAACAGCAACTTCACTTTCCCTTTTCACTTTCATGCATTGGAGAAGGAAATGGCAACCCACTCCAGTGTTCTTGCCTGGAGAATCCCAGGGACGGGGGAGCCTGGTGGGCTGCCATCTATGAGGTCGCACAGAGTGGGACATGACTGAAGCAACTTTGCAGCAGCAGCAGCAGCTGTACAACCATAAAGGAGAACGTTGTATTCCACCAAAAAACAATACCCCACATCTAAGGGCAAAGGAGAGGCCCCAGCAAGACAGTTGGAGGGGTGAAATCACGTTTAGAATCAAGCCCCATACCCACTAGAGACGCTTGAGGGCTCAAACAAAACCTTGTGTGCACCAGGACCCAGAGACTCCACAGAGACTGAGCCAGACCTGCGTTTGAGTGTTTGAGTGTCTCCTGTGGAGGTATGGGTCATCAATGACCTGCTGCAGGGGCAGGGACTCTGTGTGCAGCAGGCCGGTATCACACAGCTTGTGCCATATGCCCTCTTGGAGGAGGTCACCATTAAACCCACCATAGAGCCTCTGAGCAGATGACTCACAAACTGCAGAACAAGTATACCAAATAAATTCTCACACAGTTAAGAAAGTTCTAGGACCCACTGCAGATTTCCCAACCTGGGGATCTGGCAAAGGGACTGAGAAACAGGTAATTTGACTTTGGAGGCCAGTGGGATTTGATTACAGAACTTACACAGGACTGGGGAAACAGACTCTTGGAGGACACAAACAAAACCTTGTGCACACCGGGACCCAGTAGAACGGAGCAGTGACCCCACAAGAGACTACCCAGACTTGCCAGTGAGTGTCCCAGAGTCTTCAGTGGAGGTGTGGGTTGGCTGTGGCCTGCTTCAGAGTCGGGGGCACTGAGTGTGTCAGTGCGTGCATGGGACTTTTTGAAGGAGGTTGCCATTATCTTCATTACCTCCACCATAGTTTGGCCTCAGGTCAACCAACAGCCCTGCCCATTAACAGAAAATTGGATTAAAGATTTGCTGAGCATGGCCCTGCCCATCAAAACAAGACCCAGTTTCCCCCACAGTCAGTCTCTCACATCAGGAAGCTTCCATTAGCCCCTTATCCTTATTTGTCAGAGGGCAGACAGAATGAAAACCATAATCACAGAAAACTAATCAAACTGATCACATGGACCACAGCCTTGTTTAACTCAATGAAACTATGAGCCATGCCATGTGGAGCCACCCAAGACGGACAGGTCATGGCGGAGAGTTATGACAAAACATTGTCCACTGGAGAAGGCAATGGCAAACCACTTCAGTATTCTTGCCTTGAGAACCCCATGAACAGTATGAAAAGGCAAAAAAATATGACGCTTCAACATAAACTCCCTAGGTCGGTAGGTGCCAAATATACTACAGGAGAAGAGTGGAGAAATAATTCCAGAAAGAATGAAGAGACGGAGCCAAAGCAAAACAACTCCCAGTTTTGGGTGTGACTGGTGATGGGAGTAAAGTCAATGCTGTAAAGAACAGTATTGCACAGGAACATGGAATGCTAGGTCCATGATTCAAGGTAAATTAGAAGTGGTCAAATGAGATGGCAAATGTGAATATCGACATTTTAGGAATCAGTGAACTAAAATGGACTGGAATGGGTGAATTTAACTCAGATGACCATTGTATCTACTACTGTGGGCAAGAATCCCTTGGAAGAAATGGAGTAGCCCTCATAGTCAACAAAAGAAAATGCAGTATTTGGGTGCTGTCTCAAAAACGATAGAATGATCTCTGTTAGCTTCCAAGGCTGCACCTAAGGAAAGTTCTTAAATTCTTTCTTATGGCATTTCTAAAACTGCTAGCTATATTGTTTTCTATCTTGCCTGTTTTACAGAATTGTCTCTCTCACATTACTAAATATGTGATGGAGTTTCTAATGGAATGAAGATGTATAGTTCCATATGAGATCAATGATTGTAATAATGTAACTCTATATATGGGAAATGAAGCAGGGCAAAGAATAATAGAGTTTTGCCAAGAGAATGCACTGGTCATAGCAAACACCTTCTTCCAACAACACAAGAGAAGACTCTACACATGGACATCACCAGATGGTCAACACCGAACTCAGATTGATTATATTCTCTGCAGCAAAAGATGGAGAAGCTCTATACAGTCAACAAAAACAAGACCAGGAGCTGACTGTGGCTCAGATCATGAACTCCTTATTACCAAATTCAGACGTAAATTGAAGAAAGCAAGGAAAACTGCTAGACCATTCAGGTATGACCTAAATCAAATCCCTTATGATTATACAGTGGAAGTGAGAAATAGATTTAAGGACCTAGATCTGATAGATAGAGTGCCTGATGAACTATGAAATGAGGTTTGTGACATTGTACAGGAGACAGGGATCAAGACCATCCCCATGGAAAAGAAATGCAAAAAAGCAAAATGGCTGTCTGGAGAAGGCTTACAAATAGCTGTGAAAAGAAGAGAAGCAAAAAGCCAAGGAGAAAAGGAAAGATATAAGCATCTGAATGCAGAGTTCCAAAGAATAGCAAGAAGACATAAGAAAGCCTTCTTTAGTGATCAATGCAAAGAAATAGAGTAAAACAAAAGAATGCGAAAGACTAGAGATCTCTTCAAGAAAATTAGAGATACCAAGGGAACATTTCATGCAAAGATGGGCTCGATAAAGGACAGAAATGGTATGGACCTAACAGAAGCAGAAGATATTAAGAAGAGGTGGCAAGAATACACAGAAGAACTGTACAAAAAGGATCTTCGTGACCTGGATAATCACGATGGTGTGATTACTCATCTAGAGCCAGACATCTTGGAATGTGAAGTCAAGTGGGCCTTAGAAAGCATCACTACAAACAAAACTAGTGGAGGTGATGGAATTCCAGTGGAGCTATTTCAAATCCTGAAAGATAATGCTGTGAAAGAGCTGCACTCTATATGCCAGCAAATCTGGAAAACTCAGCAGTGGCCACAGGACTGGAAAAGGTCAGTTTTCATTGCAATCCCAAAGAAAGGCAATGCCAAAGAATGCTCAAACTACTGCACAATTGCACTCATCTCACACGCTAGTAAAGTAATGCTCAAAATTCCCCAAGCCAAGCTTCAGCAATACGTAAACTGTGAACTTCCAGATGTCCAAGCTGGTTTTAGAAAAGGCAGAGGAACCAGAGATCAAATTGCCAACATCTGCTGGATCATGGAAAAAGCAAGAGAGTTCCAGAAAAACATCTACTTCTGCTTTATTGACTATGCCAAAGCCTTTGACTGTGTGGATCACAATAAACTGTGGAAAATTCTGAAAGAGATGGAATACCAGACCACCTGACCTGCCTCTTGAGAAATCTGTATGCAGGCCAGGAAGCAACAGTTAGAACTGGACATGGAACAACAGACTGGTTCCAAATAGGAAAAGGAGTATGTCAAGGCTGTATATTGTCACCCTGCTTATTTAGCTTATATGCAGAGTACATCATGAGAAACTCTGGACTGGAAGAAACACAAGCTGGAATCAAGATTGCCGGGAGAAATATCAATAACCTCAGATATGCAGATGACACCACCCTTATGGCAGAAAGTGAAGAGGAACTAAAAAGCCTCTTGATGAAAGTGAAAGAGGAGAGTGAAAAAGTTGGCTTAAAGCTCAACATTCAGAAAACGAAGATCATGGCATCCAGTCCCATCACTCCATGGGAAATAGATGGAGAAACAGTGGAAACAGTGTCAGACTTTATTTTTTTGGGCTCCAAAATCACTGCAGATGGTGATTGCAGCCATGAAATTAAAAGATACTTACTCCTTGGAAGAAAAGTTGTGACCAACCTAGATAACATATTCAAAAGCAGACTTTTGCTGACTTACTTTGCTGACTAAGGTCCATCTAGTCAAGGGTATGGTTTTTCCTGTGGTCATGTATGGATGTGAGATTTGGACTGTGAAGAAGGCTGAGTGCCCAAGAATTGATGCTTTTGAACTGTGGTGTTGGAGAAGACTCTTGAGAGTCCTTTGGACTGCAAGGAGATCTAACCAATCCATTCTGAAGGAGTTCAACCCTGGGATTTCTTTGGGAGGAATGATGCTAAAGCTGAAACTCCAGTACTTTGGCCACCTCATGTGAAGAGTTGACTCATTGGAGAAGACTTTGATGCTGAGAGTGATTGGGGGCAGGAAGAGATGGGGACGACAGAGGATGAGATGGCTGGATGGCACCACGGACTCAATGGACGTGAGTCTGAGTAAACTCCGGGAGTTGGTGATGGACAGGGTGGCCTGGCGTGCTGTGATTCATGGGGTCTCAAAGAGTCGGACATGACTGAGTGACTGAACTGAACTAAACTGATAAATGGGAAAAAGCAACAAGAGGGAATATTTTTCTGGACTATGAGACTACTAGTTAGACAGATATGGCCCAGGAGTTTTGCTACTTTCATAGTCCAGTAACAACATATTGAGTGACCTTTCAGAAAAATCTTCACCAGACCTGGGAATGAGCTTTCACAGCACTACAGAACAAAATGGTCATAAAATACCCTCCAGATCATGGTCAAATTAATGGCCATGAAGAGGCCCTGCCAGCTGGAAACTGGCACTTGCTATGTGCCTCTGCAAAGATTAAATTAGGAGCTGCTGCAACTGCTGACTTTGAACATCCCCTGAATAGAGTTCATGGTAGAAATCAGGAATGAGGCACTCTGTGCTCTGGGAAAAACTGGCAGGACAGGCCTTCAGATAGTTAGATGTTTTCAAATAAAGGTTTTCATGAGCCCTAATTCTTGCATCTTCCACATACCCAGAGAAACACTTACATCACAGGCCAATGTCTGGTCCTGACTCTCCTGACTGGACCCTTTTCTAGGCCCCTTGGCAGCTTTTCTGCTTCTGTTAATCGTTGGACCATGTATCTCTAACCTTCTTGTTGAGTTTGTTTCACCTAAAATGTGATAAATAAACCTCCAGTTGTTGCTACAACAAGGATAGCAGCCTGTTAGTACACAGACTGCACTGAAACAAGTCACTTTATCATTCCACAGACTCTCATCTCCCTCCACAAATGCACCCTGGCAGAGAGCAGGCATTGGAACCCAGGACCCCACAATGCCTCTCTCCAGAAGGAAGAACCCAGAGTGGTCTCTGCACCTTTCCCAATGACCTGGGTCCTTGTGACCTAAGATGAGGATAAGCAGGTAGACATGAGCAGGGTGTTAAGGGGCCAAAGTTTGGCACATTGATAAGAAGAGAGGAGAATGTAGAGTCTTGCCCAAGGCCACAGTTGTGAAGCCTTGTGCCAAGGCCACAGAAGCAGAGCCCAGAACCAAGGACACCTCCAAAGCTAACTGAGCCCCTTTGTAACATTGCCCAAAGCCCGCGATCCTCACCTAGAAGTTTCCTGACTCCAAATTAGGCAAAGATACCCACTCCAGTAAACACCCTATAGTGCCCCAACCAATCACCTAATGCCAACTTTTCAGCAGAAATTTTCTTTGTCTTGAGGCTGTAAAAATTGGCTATTAACTCACAAAAACTGTCCCTGGTCTGTCAGGAGTTGTCAGCCTGCTGCACTCGCAGTGCTCACTTTATCTCTGCTATTTGTTCTTGATAAATTCACTCCTATCTGCAGTATTCTATATCTGGAATTCTTTTCCAACCTCTTTTAGGACTACCACAACAGAAACCTCACCCAGAAGCCTTTCAGGCAGGGTTGCTCTAGCCCTGCATCTTATGGTACCTTGGGTCTGGACTGATGCCCTTACATTTTTGGGTGCTGGTTATTCTACGTGTTGGTGGAAACACCCAAGCTCTGTTGGCCTGGGGCTGCCTTTCTGCAGGGGAGGGTGCTTTCACCACATCCCAGCTTTGGCCACAGAGTCCCTCACCCCAGGCTTCTCCCGATATGTGTTTACAGCACCCACATTCAGGTAGACGGACTCTACTTTGCAGCCTCAGGAAAGAACAACGTGTCCATCCATAAGTCACCTGGGTAAGCACAGGTCTCCCCTGAGCTATCATTCCCTCTCCCCATCAACACCCACATTCCCAGCTCCAATTTGTGTGCAGATTATAGCTGATCTTTAGGTAGGGGAGCTATAAGGGCTTTTGGCAATGTTATAAAATTTCTCTTTAGACCAGCTGTGTGATGCGTGGGGATACCACCAGGCCTAAGAGGCAGGCTCTTCCCCTAATAGAGTTATTTGAGGCTCCCTTGCCCAGTTGTCAATGGAAATGAGAGATGAGAAGAGATGACCTCTTCCCCCCTCCCTCTCACAAGAGTCTGTGAGACATAAACCTAATCTCTGTAATAAGGATGGAACTTTGTGGATCCTCCCAGCTGTGTTAGGTGCTGAAGTGCTAGAAGAGTCTTGGGGTCACTGCCTTTGGACAACTAATCCCAGGTAAATTATATTTCAAGAACTATGTGATTACTGTAGCAAGGAGAGAAGCAGTGTACAGATGGCTCTGAACTTTCTCCACCTCTGAGGGCACTTGGGGAACTTTTCGTTCTTCTCTTACCTCACCCACACTCTCCTTTGGAAAATAAATATGTTTAAAGGTGCAGCAGAAAGATCACTGACTTTGGTGTGAGATCTGAATTTGAATCCAGCCTTCACTTATTCTTAGTGTAATACTGTTCAAGATATTCAGTCTAGAGTCAGTTTTCCTACCTGTAATATAGAGGCAGAGAGCTTGGCTGGTGGTGGGCCATGCAGGCAGCAGGTTGGCCCTGGGGCAGCCAGAAGCAGCAGTGAGGTCAGGGAGCTCTCCGCTTCTGAATGTCCTCCAACCTTGACTCCAGCCTTCCCCAGACCTCCCAGTGACTCCAGCAGAGCCTTTGCCCAGGCCCCCAGGTGGCATGCTGACTGACACCCGGTGGCTGGTGTAGGTTTACATGGTCAATGAGGACCAGCAGTGAGACAACCAAGGCACCGTACATGTCACCCAGCTATGTGGAGCAGCTGAAGGGCATGTCCCTGCTAGACAGGGCCTGACAAAACATGGTCCACTGGAGAAGGGAATGGCAAAACACTTCAGTATTCTTGCCTTCAGAACTCCATTAACTCAATGAAAAGACAGAAAGTATGACACCGGAAGATGAGCCCCCCAGGTCAGTAGGCCTCCAACATGCTACTGGGGAAGAGCAAAGAAACAACTTCATAAAAAATGAAGAGGCTGGGCCAAAGAGGAAACTTGGCTCGGTTATCAGTGTATCTAGTGGTGAAAGTACAGTCTAGTGCTGTAAACAGGTTCTCATTGCATCAGAACCTGGAATATTAGGTCCATGTATCAATGTAAATTGGAAGTGGTCAAGCAGGAGATTGCAAGAGTGAACATCAACATTTTAGGAATCAATGAACTAAAATGGACAGGAATTGGTGAATTTAATTCAGATGGCCATTTTATCTACTACTGGGGGTGGGGGCAAGAATGCTTTAGAAGAAATGGAGTAGCCATCAAAGTCAACAAAAGAGTTTGAAATGTAGTACTTGGGTGAAATCTCAAAAATGACAGAATGATCTCAGTTTGTTTCCAAGGCAAACCATTCAACATCAGAGTAATCCTAGACTATGCCACAACCACTAATGGCAAAGAAGCTGAAGTTGAATGATTCTATCGACCTACAAGATCTTCTAGAACTAACACCAAAAAAAGATGTCCTTTTCATCAGAGGGGACTGGAATGCAAAGTATGAAGTCAAAAGATACCTGGAGAAACAGGTAAGTTTGGCCTTGGAGTACAAAATGAAGCAGGGCAAAGGCTAACAGAGTTTTGCCAAGAGAACACATTGGTCATAACAAACACCCTGTTCCAAAAACCCAAGAACCCAAGAAATGACTGTACACAAGGACATTACCAAATGGTGAATACTGAAATCACACTGATTATGTTCTTTTCAGCCAAAGATGGAGAAGCTCTATACAGTTAGCAAAAACAAGACCTGGAGCAGACTGGGGCAAAGATCGTCAGCTCCTTATTGCAAAACTCAGGCTCAAACTGAAGAAAGTAGGGAAAACCACTAGGTCATGCAGGTATGACCTAAATCATTTCCCTTAATGATTATGCAGTGGAAGTGATGAATAAATTCAAGGGATTGATCTGGTAGACAAAGTGCCTGAAGAACTATGGATGGAGGTCCTAACATTGTACAGGAGGCAGTGACCAAAACCATCTCCAAAACAGAAACACAAGAAGGAAAAGTGGTTGTCTGCACAGGTATTACAAATAGCTGAGAAAAGAAGAGAAGTGAAAGGCAAAAGAGAAAGGGAAAGATATACCCAACTGAATGCAGAGCTCCAAAGACTAGCAAGAAGAGATGAGAAAGCCTTCTTAAGTGAATAATGCAAAGACATAGAGGAAAACAATAGAATGGGAAAGACTAGAGATCTCAAGAACATTGGAGATACTAAGGGAACATATCATGCAAAAATGGGCACAATAAAGCGCAGAAATGACAAGGATCTAACAGAAGCAGAAGAGATTGAGAAGAGGTGGTAAGAATACTAAGAAGAACTATGGAAAAAAGAACTTAATGACCCAGATAACCACTATGCTATGATCACTCACCTAGAACCAGACATCCTGGAGTGTGAAGTCAAGTGGCCCTAGGAAGCATCACTACGAACAAAGCTAGTGGAGGTGATGGAATCCCAGCTGAGCTATTTCAGATCCTAAAGGATGGTACTGTTAAAGTGTTGCACTCAATATGCCAGCAAATTTGGAAAACTCAGCAGTGGGCACAGGACTGGAAAGGTCAGTTTTCATTCCAATCCCAAAGAAAGGCAATGCAAAGATTGTGCAAACTACCACACAATTGCACTCATTTCACATGCTTACAAGATTATGTTCAAAATCCTTCAAGCTAGGCTTCAGCAGTATGTGAACTGAAAACTTTCAGATATACAAGCTGGATATAGAAAATGCAGAGACCAAAGATCAAATTGCCAACATTCCCTGGATCATATACAAAGCAAGGGAATTCCAAAAACTTCTGCTTCATTGACTATGCTAAAGCCTTTGACTGTGTTAGTTCAGTTCAGTCACTCAGAGATGTCCAACTCTTTGTGACCCCATGAACTGCAGCACAGCAGGCTTCAAGCAGCAAGCACAGTTGCCCATGACCAACTCCTGGAGCTTGCTCAAACTCATGTCCATTGAGTCAGTGATGCCATCCAACCATCTCATCCTCTGTTGTCCCCGTCTCCTCCTGCCCTCAATCTTTCCCAGCATCGGGGTCTTTTCAAATGAGTCAGCTGTTCCTATCAGTTGGTCAAAGTTCAGGAGCTTCAGTTTCAACACCAGTCCTTCCAGTGAATATCCAGGACTGATTTCCTTTTGGATTGACTGGTAGGATCTCCTTGCAGAACAAGAGACTCTCAAGAGTCTTCTCCAACACCACAGTTCAAAAGCATCAATTCTTCAGCACTCAGCTTTCTTTACGGTCCAAATCTCAAATCCATACATGACTACCAGAAAAACCATAGCTTTGACTAGATGGACCTTAGTTGGCAAAGTAATGTCTCTGCTATTTAATATGCTGTCTAGGATGGTCAGAGCTTTTCTTCCAAAGAGCAAGCATCTTTTAATTTCATGGCTGCAGTCACCATCTGCAGTGATTTTGGAGCCCCCCAAAATAAAGTCTCTCACTGTTTTCATTGTTTCCCGATCTATTTTCCATGAAGTAATGGGTCAGTTTTCATTGCAATCCCAAAGAAAGGCAATGCCATGCTCAAACTACCACACAATTGCACTCATCTCACACGCTAGTAAAGTAATGCTCAAAATTCTCCAAGCCAGGCTTCAGCAATACATGAACCCTGAAATTCTAGATGTTCAAGCTGGTTTTAGAAAAGGCAGAGGAACCAGAGATCAAATTGCCAACATCTGCTGGATCATGGAAGAAGAGAGTTTCAGAAAATCATCTATTTCTGCTTTATTGACTATACCAAAGCCTTTGACTGTGTGGATCACAATAAGCTGTGGAAAATTCTGAAGGAGATGGGAATACCAGACCACCTGACCTGCCTCTTGAGAAACGTGTATGCAGGTCAGGAAGCAACAGTTAAAACTGGACATGGAACAACAGACTGGTTCCAAACAGGAAAAGGAGTACATCAAGGCTGTATATTGTCACCCTGCTTATTGAACTTATATGCAGAGTACATCATGAGAAACACTGGGTTACAGGAAGCACAAGCTGGAATCAAGATTGCTGGGAGAAATATCAATAATCTCAGATATGCAGATGACACCACCCTTATGGGAGAAAGTGAAGAGGAACTAAAGAGCCTCTTGATGAAAGTGAAAGAGGAGAATGGAAAAAGTTGGCTTAAAGCTCAACATTCAGAAAACTAAGATCATGGCATTTGGTTCCATAACTTTATGGCAACTAGATGGGGAAATAGTGGAAACAGTGGCTCACTTTATTTTTTTGGACTCCAAAATCACTGCAGATGGTGACTGCAGCCATGAAATTAAGAGACACTTACTCCTTGGAAGGAAAGTTATGACCAACCTAGATAGCATATTCAAAAGCAGAGACATTACTTTGTCAACAAAGGTCCGTCTAGCAAGGCTATGGTTTTTCCAGTGGTCATGTATGGATGTGAGAGTTAGACTATAAAGAGGGCTGAGCACAGAAGAATTGATGCTTTTGAACTGTGGTGTTGAAGAAAACTCTTAAAAAAATTTTTTTTTATTTTTACTTTACAAAAACTCTTGAGCTTCCGTTGGACCCTCAGACCAGTCCATCCTAAAGGAGATCAGTCCTGGGTTGTTCACTGGAAAGACTGATGTTGAAGCTGAAACTCCAGTACTTTGGCCACCTGATGTGAAGAGCTGACTCATTTGAAAAGACCCTGATGCTGGGAAAGATTGAGGGCAGGAGGAGAAGGGGACGACAGGGGATGAGATGGTTGGATAGCATCACCGACTCAATGGACATGGGTTTGGGCAAACTCTGGAAGTTTGTGATTGATAGGGAAGCCTGGTGTGCTGCAGTTCATGGAGTCCCAAAGAGTCAGACATGACTGAGTGACTGAACTGAACTGAACTGAATGAGACCGGATGCCATGATCTTAAGTTTTTTGAATGTTGAGTTTTAAGCCAACTTTTTCACTCTCCTTTTTCACTTTCATCAAGAGGCTCTTTAGTTCCTCTTCAATTTCTGCCATAAGAGTGGTGTCATCTGCATATCTGAGGTTATTCATATTTCTCCCTGCAATCTTGATTCCAGCTGTGCTTCATCCAGCCCGGCATTTCACATGATGTATTCTGCATATAAGTTAAATAAGCAGGGTGACAGTATACAGTGTTGATGTATTCTTTTCCCAACTGGAAACCTGTCCATCGTTTCATGTCTGGTTCTAACTGTTGCTTCTTGACATGCATACAGATTTCTCATCACAACAAACTGTGGAAAATTCTTAAAGAGATGGGAATACCAGATTCCCTTACCTGCCTCCTGAGAAAACTGTATGCAGATCAATGAAGCAACTGTTAGAACAGGACATGGAGCAACAGACTAATTCAAAATTGGGACAGGAGTACATCAAGGCTGTATATTTTCACTCTGCTTATTTGAGTTATATGCAGAGTATATGGTGCAAAATGCCAAACTGGATGAATCACAACCTGGAATCAAGATTGCCAGGAGAAATCTCAAGAACCTCAGATATGCAGATTATACCACTTCATTGGCAGACAGCAAAGAAGTAAAGAGCCTCAGAATGAGGGTGAAAAAGGAGCATCATAGCACCCAGTTCCCTCAAAAAATGAAGTCTTGGTACCCGGTTCTAACACTTCATGCAAATAAAAGGGGGAGAAATTGGAAACATTGACAAGTTTTATATTCTTGGGCTCTGAAATCATTGTGGACCATGACTGCAACCACAAAATTAAAAGATATTTGCTCCTTGGAGAAAGAGCTATGACAAACTTAGTGTATTCAAAAGCAGAGACATCACTTTGCCAACAAAGGCCCGTATAGTCAAAGCTATGGTTTTTCTGGTAGCCATGTATAGATGTGAGAGTTGGACAATAAAGAGGGCTGAGGACCCCAAAATTGATACTTTCAAACTGTGATGCTGGTGAAGACTCTTGACAGTCTATTGGATAGCAAGGAGGTCAAACCTGTCAATTCTAAAGGAAATCCACGCTGAATATTCGTTGGAAGGACTGATACTGAAACTGAAGGTCTAATACTTTGGCCACCTGATGTGAAGAACTGACTCATAGAAAAAGACCTTGATGCAGGGAAAGATGGAGAGCAAGAAGAGAAGAGGGTGACACCGACTCAATGACATGAGTTTGAGCAAACTCCTGGAGATAGCAAAGAACAGGGAAACTTGGTTTGTTGCAGTTCATGGGGTAGAATGAGTAGGACATGACTTAACGACTAAACAAAACAATGTGATTACTGCAAGCTCATAGGTGTGGAAGGCCACAAGGTAGTTCTTGAGAGCCTCAAGTAAGAGGAAGGTGGTGCCGTTGGGTCTGGAGATGGCAGAGGAGGCCCAATGCCTGTGGAAGGCCCTTTGGCTCCATCTCTGGATTTCACCCTAATCCCGGCTTCAGTATACCATCTGCCCTGTTCACACCTCAGAAGAGAGTCGATACTTTCCCTTCTCTGCTCACAAAATTCTGGTGCAATTTGGACAGCTGACAAAATCCAAATAAGGTCTATTAATATCAATGTTACTGGTCTGGGTTTGATTATTGTACTGTTTTCTGTAAGAGAATGTCTGCAACTTACTCTCAAAATATTTAAAAATTTGTGTCCGTGTGTGTGTGTGTGTGTGTGTGTGTGTGTGTGTGTAGAGAGAGTGAGAGATGGAGGATAATACAAGTATAGTAAAATATCAACACTGGAGGACCTAGGCTAAATGTATATGGTAATTCTTTTTATTATTCTTGCAACTTTTTTGTAAGTCTTAAATTATATAAAATAAAAATTTAAAAATTATTTTTATTTTAACAAATATTACTCAAGTTCACTTATCCAACATCTACACACACTTCTTGCCACTGCACTCTTTGGTTATATATGGCCTTAGGAACATGATTTCCCTGTTCAAATGCTGATACCCAACTTGTCAACACTATACTGAATTCCTAGTACATACTAATCTCAAGGACCAGTCAGTCAGGTACTGATGGTATATGTTAATTAATTTGAACCCATTATATCATGGAAGAGTTAGTTAGCTTTATAATTTCTCTGCAATAAGTGAGTATTCTAGACATGGACTTACCTTCACTGCCTGTAGTACTTCTGTCAATACCGCCATCTGTGATTTTACAGAACATTTCATCCATATTACAGAAATTTCATCCATGTGAAATTTCATGAAGAATTGCTTCTGATCAAAGGATTATTTAAATCCAAACAGTGTGGTGATTGGTTTATACCTGTGGAATTCACTGCTTTTATCATGCACTCCATCACTCAGAAATTAAAAAAAACTGTCCTTATCCAATGGAGTAATGACGGTATTGAAGAAAGTTATGCCATAAGTTGAGAGACAACACCTTTTGTGTTAGAGGTGCTGCCCTACAATATATGCTATATGTCTTGAAGTAGCCACAGATATATATGAGGTCATCTAGTGGCTCAGTCAAAGGCAATGGCAACCCACTCCAGTACTCTTGCTGGAGAATCCCATGGATGGAGAAGCCTAGTGGGCTACAGTCCATGGGGTTGAGAAGGGTCGGACACAACTGAACGACTTCACTTTCACTTTTCACTTTCATGCACTGGAGAAGGAAATGGCAACCCACTCCAGTATTCTTGCCTGGAGAATCCCAGGGACAGAGGAGCCTGGTGGGCTGCCGTCTATGGGGTCGCACAGAGTCGGACACGACTGACGTGACTTAGCAGCAGCAGTAGTGGCTCAGTGGTAAAGTATCCACCTGCAAGGCAGGAGATGTGGATTTGATCTCTGAGTCAGGAAGATCCCCTGGAGGAGGAAATGACGACCCATTCCAGTATTCTTGCCTGGAGAACTCCTTGGACAGAGGAGCCTGGTGGGCTACACTCCATGAGGTAGCAAAGAGTTGGACAGGACTGAGCATGCATGCATGCAATCAACAATCAGAATTCCTATGTCTAAGAATGGAAGAATGGAAGTTAGAGTTGCTCCTAAAGACCTATTCACAAAATGTTTTTGTTCCCTGAAACTTTGGACTCTACCGAGTTACAAGTTTTTAGTATCTAAGGAAGGCATAGTCCTATCAGATTACTCAACAATGTCTCCGTTGATTTGGAAGTTTAGATGGCCACCTGGTGATTTTGGAATCTCTGTACCAGTAGACAAACAGGCAAAAATTGGGTCTTTTGAACTGGCTAGATGACCGATTTCTTTTTTTCTTTTCAGAGTGTTAAGATTTTATTTAAAATAAGAGGTTTAGAGTTCCCTGTAGAAAGTAAAAGAAAAGATTCCCCTCCCTTCTTTTTTCATGGACTTTAGAAACCCTAAAGTTGTTAGTAATTTCTTTACATTTCTTTGAAATGTAGATAATTCCTTTCAAGAACTAGATAGGTCTTTTGTCAGCTTTACAACCCAGAAATGCCTTTCTCAAAGACTGGAACCCATCTCTTTAAAATGCAAATGTCAAGGCAGATAGCACCCCTAACTCCCATTTTCTGGGAAGTAGGGGTAGGAGTCTAACATCTGTGGGCACCTGGATCCAAGCTGTACAGCTACCTTCAGTCATAAAGAGATTAGAAGTTTGTTTTACCTCTATATAAAATCAATTAGCTAGCCTATATTATCACCCCAATTACTGGATAAAATTAGTGACAAATGGTGTTGTCAAGTGCTAAGATGACTGATTTCAATCTTCAAGGGGAAGTAAGGTTGATCCTACATAATGGGGGCAGAAAGAAGTGTGTCTGGAGACCAGAAGATCTTCTAGGGTAACTTATCATGTCCCAACATGGTTAAAGTTATTATACAACTACAGCAGCCCCATAGAGACAAGGCTACCAATCTCTCAGACTCCACATAAATAAATGTTTGAATTGTTCTTCTAGATCTAGAAACCATCCAGCTGAAATGCTCACTGGATAAAAGGAAACAGGACATGAAGAGTAAAGAAATAAAGTTTATATCAACTTTGACCTTGCAACAAGTTTTAGAAATGAAAACTGCAATAGTTAACCATATTTGATTCTTCACAACAATATGCATATAAGTATATATTTTAGTGTGCCTCTTTATCATTCTCTTTTAGCTACTATTTTATATATGATGAGGGTTTCCTTGGTGACTCAGATGATAAAGAATCTTTCTGTGATGCAGGAGATCCAGGTTCAATCCTGGTTCAGGAAGATCCCCTGGAGAAGGAAATAGTAACCCATTCCATTATTCTTGCCTGGGGAATTCCATGGACAGAGGAGCCTGGTGGGCTGCAGTCCATGGGGTCACAAAGAGTCAGACACGGCTAAGTGACTAACACTTATATATGATGACTTAGTGGTAGATTTATTTTTTATTTATCCATTCTATTACAGAATATTGATTCAATATTTGTATTGAACCAGAAGAAGAATTGATGCCATCTGAAGATCCTGAACTTGGACCTGGATACTATGATTGGTAACACTTCAGGTTTGGCTCCCTTTGGGGATGAGTAAATACATTTCTGCTTGTATGAAGAATAGTTTCATGTTGTCATTTTCCCAGCATATGAGATGGCAAAAGTGTGTATAGATACTGGACAAATGGACTGTAAGGAATATCTGTCTTGTTGGTATCCATTCATTTTCCTAATGGCACTCAATTTCCTTTTAGAATATTATAGTTCTTCCATTTTTGTAGTACACAAAACTATGGTAGTTAGGATTCTAGGATGAATCACAAGATCCCCACATCTGATGTACATACAGCTTCTCACAGTTATTCAATAAAGCACCAATCTAGACACTGACATGAAGAGATTTTCCACATGTAATAAAGGTCCCAAATCAGTTGACCTTAAATTGGGAAGATCATCCTGGATGGGCCTGCCCTAATCAGATGAGGTCTTAGGGGGACCTGTACTCTTCCTGTTAAGAGATATTTGAAGAGTGAGAAGGATTTAGTGCATGGAACTTACCCATTCCTGGATTTGAAAATTGAGGGGCTATATGGCAAAGAATATGGGTGTCCTCTGTGAACTAAATGAAGCCTTCAGCTGATAGTCAGGAAAGAAACAAGGACCACAGACCAACAACTACAAAGACAGGAGTTCTGCCAATAGTCTGAATGTACATGGAATTGGATTCTTCCCCCAGAGGCACCATAAAGGAATGTGGGCCTACTAGTACTTTGATTTCAGGCTTGCCTGAACAGAGAACCCAGTCAAGTTGTGCCTGGACTTCTGACCTACAATTACTATGAGATAATACATGGATGTTATTTTCAACTCAAATTGTAGTCAGTTGTTTTTCATTAATAGAAAACATATATTGTCTTTGTAGGATGACATGTTCAGATATGTGCCTCGTCCTATTGAAATGTCATAAGCCAAATTCTTCCTCTCCCTGTCCTGCTATTGTAAAGGGGCAGGCATGCAACCTACTCTGCTCAATCACATGTCTTTCCTTTGGACTTTGAAGCTTAACTTATTGACCCAAGAGTGAAAAGATGGTTTATGTGATTTTTATCCCCAGAGCAGCATCCTGATCAGACTATTCCTGTTTTTCTGCTTTGTGCTCCCTATCCAGTTCTCAGATTCCTTTTTCCAGTCTTCCTCCAGTTCTGTGAGTCTCTGACATCTTTCTAATAAAGTCAACTTCCAATTGCTTATGACCAATAATGTGCTGGGGCCAGCTTTCCCCTATGTGTACTTCATCCTGTCTTTATATTCAGTGAAACTGGTAACTTGAAATTGGTCATGGTGGGATTATGTACTCTATGAAAAGTGGCAAGGACTACCAATCAGGGATATTTTTTTGTTTCATTTTGAGAACCAGTTGTTAACCATTACCAGCGTACCATGCTTATAATAAAAATCTTAGATGGTGAAACATGTGAGAGCATGGAAAAGGGCTGGGATACTGTGAGATTTAGGAGGGCAGAGATAGTAGGATCTTGTAGAAAGAACTTAGATTTTGCCATCAGAGAGCCCTAGCCTCTAATTCTGCTTCCACCAGTGGTGTGATTTGAGGCAAGTGTTTTCTCCTTTCTGTGTTTTAGTTTACTCATCTATGAAAGTATATGAGAAAAGCCATCTATGGCAAACCCCCAGCAAATATCATTCTCAGTGGTGAAAAAATGAAAGTACTTCCTCTAAAGTCAGGAATAAGACAAAGATGTACACTCTTGCCACTTATTATTTGCTTCTTTGCTTTCTTTTCTTTTTTAAAAATTTATTTTTTGATCGGAAGAAAATTGCTTTATAATAAAGTGATAGTTTCTGCTGTGAAAGTGAAGTGAAAGTCACTCAGTCATGTTCAACTTTTTGCAACCCCAATGGACTATACAATCCTTGGAATTCTCTAGGCCAGAATACTGGAGTGGGTAGCCTTTCCCTTCTCCATGGAATCTTCCTAACCCAGGGATTGAACCCAGGTCTCCCACATCGTAGGAGAATTCTTTAGCAACTGAGCTATCAGGGAAGCCTGTAAGACACTGCAAATCAGCCATAATTATACATATGTCAAATTGCCAACATCTGCTGGATCATCGAAAAAGCAAGAGAGTTCCAGAAAAACATCTACTTCTGCTTTATTGACTACGCCAAAGCCTTTGACTGTGTGGATCACAATAAACTGTGGAAAATTCTGAAAGAGATGGGAATCCCAGACCACCTGACCTGCCTCTTGAGAAACCTACATGCAGGTCAGGAAGCAACAGTTAGAACTGGACATAGAACAACAGACTCGTTCCAAATAGGAAAAGGAGTACGTCAAGGCTGTATATTGTCACCCTGCTTATTCAACTTATATGCAGAATACATCATGAGAAATGCTGGGTTGGAAGAAGACAAGCTGGAATCAAGATTGCCAGGAGAAATATCAATAACCTCAGATATGCAGATGACACCACCCTTATGACAGAAAGTGAAGAGGAACTAAAAAGCCTCCTGATGAAAGTAAAAGAGGAGAGTGAAAAAGTTGGCTTAAAGTTCAACAATCAGAAAACTAAGATCATGGCATCTGGTCTCATCACTTCATGGGAAATAGATGGGGAAACAGTGGAAACAGTGTCAGACTTTATTTTGGGGGGGCTCCAAAATCACTGCAGAATTTTTATAAATATATTCATTGGGGATATTGGCCTGTGGTTTTCTTTACTTGTACATCTTTATCTGGCTTTGACATTAAGATAATGTTGGTCTCATAAAGTGAATTTGGGAGTGTTTCCCTCTCTTCAGTTTTTTGGAAGAGCTTGAGCAGGATTGGTATTAATTCTTCTTTGAACGTTTGGTAGAATTAAATTGTGAGGTCAGCTTTTGTTTGGGAAAATTTTTATCTCTCCAATTCTGAAGCACAACTTCAGGTAAAGTATTTTTGGCTGTTTTTTTTTTTTTCTTTCATTATCTTGTATATACCATTCCACTCTCTTTTGGCTTGCAAGATTTCTGCTGAAAAATCCACTAATGGCCTTAAGGAGGTTTCCTTGTATGTAACAAGTCACTTTTCTTTTGTTGCTTTCAAGATTATCTGTGTCTTAACCTTTAGACAATTTAAATAAAATATACCTCAGCATGGATGCTTATTTCCATTCCATTAAGATTGGTTTCAGGAAATTTATCTTGTTCTTTGGTTTGGAATATATTCTCCCACTTGTTTATTTTCTTTGACTGTATTGGTTTTGGGGGCATTAGGTAAACAGCTATTTCTCTTAGTCTTGACAGACTGGCCTCATGTAGGAGATGAACTTCATGAATCAGCTCAGCTTGAGCTCCTGGTTGCCTTTCAAATCTTTCCATTTGTCTAAGGTGGTATCTTTGTTCTTAGTGACTCCTGGTAGATTAATATTACCATGACTTTTCAGAATCCCATATGCTTGGGAATGCCTACATTCTTGTTCAGGATCTTAAAGGACTAGTACTTGACTACTTCAGCTTCCTGAAGTGAAGTCGCTCAGTCGTGTCTGACTCTTTGCAACCCCGTGGACTGTAGCCCACCAGGCACCTCCATAATTATTATAGAAGTTCAACTTTTAGGATGCAAGTGGGAATGTCAGAACCTTAGATATGCAGTTTGGCCTCTATCAGGGGGAAACCAACAGCTGGGTGTTTGTGCTTACTCACAGTCCTGAGCCAGAGGGAATAGCCATTGGAATGCTTATGTACTCATATATAACCCCTCTTTATTTGTGTGTTTCCTAGGGGATTTGTGAATGTCAAGCCCCCTAATCTTTCAGAAATAGGTAATTTGGAAGTTCATTCCCAGCATGGCAGCCACAACAGTTAAGGTGCTATATTTATGGAAAGTTACCTTCCAAGAAGAAGCTGGATATTTGATTTTACTGTCAGAGAGAGCCAGTGGGAAAAGGTAGGAGACATGGCCACCAGCTCTTTCTGACTCCTGAGAGGATCACAGTCAGCTCTCACATGCAGGCTGATTAGAAGCCAGGCCCGCAGGCAACAGCTGGGAATGTGTGCATACCTCTTTCAGGGAAAACCTGGGAAACTGGTGTTTTTGCTATTCTCTCTGTGCTGAGCCTGGGGATATAGTTTCAGGAAGTGTTTATGTACCCACTTAAAAACTGATTCTTTATTTAATATAATTAATATGGTCATGTGGGGCTAGTGAGTGCCAAGACCCATTGGCTATCAAAGCTGGGAAGACTCATCCCTTGGGTGGAAGCTTTAAAAGTTGGTGTGCTGTGTGCACAAGCTCCTTCCAAGGAAAAAAAAGCTAGTGACTTGGTTTTGTTGGAATAAACTTGAGAGAGAAGGTGGTAAACACGCCTACCAGTTCTTTCAGGCTTCAGGGAGCATCTCAGTCAGCTCTCAGGTAGGGGTTCATAACAAGCTGATCGTAAGGCTGCAGCTGGAAAAGTATGCAGTCATAACTCTTTCAGGGAAAAACTGAGATACTGGCATTTCATTCTTGCTTCATGTGTACTGCACTAAGTTTGGGTACAAGATAGCAGCAGGATGTGTTCATATGCCCTTTAACAACTATTTCTTTCTTTGCTATGATCTTATGGGACTCAAATGCTGAGCCCTGTTGGTTCTCAGAACTAGGTGATTTGAGTGTCAGCCTTAAAAATTGAACACTAAGAGGGGATTGGGCTTCCCTGTTGGCTCAGAAGGTAAAGAATCCACCTGCAATGCAGGAGACCTGGATTCAGTCCCTGGACTGGGAGGATCCCCTGAAGGAGGGCATGGCAACCCACTCCAGTATTCTTGCTTGGAGAATCCCCATGGACAGAGGAGCCTGATGGGCTACAGTCCACGGAGTAGCAAAGAGTCGGACATGACTGAATGACTAAGCACACAAGAGGGGATTAAGATAGCAGATTAAGAGGATGTAGGGCTCATCTCTCTCCACAAACACATCAAATACACTTACATCTGCAATAATTCTTATGAGAAACTAACTGTAAACTGGAAAAAGAATTCCCATACAACAAAGGCTGTAAGAAAGATACACACATGAGACTTCACTGGTGGTCCAGCGGTTAAGACTCTGTGCTTCCAATGCTGGGTGCAATCCCTGGCTGGGGAACTAAGATCCCACATGCTGTGCAGTACAGCCAAACATTTAAAAAAAATTAAAAATTTAAAGAAAGATAGGTAGACATTTAATTGGGCAGGATGGAAAGACAAGCATTGGGTCAGGATTTGCCCCTGGGAGGGGACTAAGAGGAAAAAGGAGATTGCACAGGTGGACAATGGAGAGTGAGTGGGTTGAGCCACAGACTGGGTGTCCCAGTCCTAGGGACCTATGCATGGGAGACAAGCACCCTTGGCTGCTTGGAGAACCACTGGGACAGATAAAAATGCTTAGACTCCACTCATGAGGAGTGTGTAGGTACTGGCTTGTCACCAGACAGGGTGGAGAGAGGTGTGTCCTAGTGGCTTCTACCTCACTGCACTCCTCAATCCAAACTTGAGCAAACACTCACTCCATGCCACAGCTTAGCACTTGAATCTCTGGTGGCCAGGACCTGGGAATATATTCAGTCTAGAAACAGAGGTGGCTTAGGGGACCAAGGTGTGGTCCAGGAGAGACAGCAGTGGCTATGGTTGGTGCTTACTCAAACAGAACTGCAGAAACAGCCCAGACTTCTGACTGCCATGCAGCCATGTGAATTCCCACAATCACATGCCTATCCCCCAGTCCCAGCCAAGTGAATGTTCCAGTCAAGGCCCCTCCATGCCACAACCTAACACTAGATCTAGGACAACCACAAGATGGGAAATGATGTGATGGTTGTCTGAGTCTGAGCAGAACTACAGATATCTACACAGGCAGACCATCAAACTACAGTAAGCACACAAATCCCACTTGGGGCAAAGGCCCCAGTGCAGGAAGAAGGAAAAATACACAAAGTAAACAGAACCAGTTTGAACCTGATTTTCAGGGCTTCCATTCTAACAATTTGGGAGAAGAACCTGCCCCTAACAGAGTGATAACAGCCACTGAGCAGAAAGGAAATCATGCCTCACATCCTGTAAAGACTCTAGATCTTCTATAATAAGCCATACTCCCTACCAAAGTGATAGTGACCAGAACATGATGAGGAAAGATGTGACTGGTGTCAACATCAAATCCATTCCTCACACCAGGAGCACTGGGTATATGCAGTCTACATAGGGACACTCTCACATAAGAACAACTCTTCAAGATCACAATAGATAACTGTTTCACCTAAATTCTTAGAGACAGAGAAAGTTAAGTAGAATAAAAAGTCAGAGGAGCTACACTCAATTGAAAGAGCAAGAGAAAATCTTTGAAAAAATAGTGAAACAGATAATCTTTCTTCCAGACAATAAATTTAAAACATTGATAATTAAAATGACAAGTGAATTAAGAAAAAGAATTGATCTAAGCATAGATCATTTTAACAAATAACTTAGTAACTATAAAGAAGACCCAATCAAAAATAGATGATTCAATTCCTGACATAAAAAGCACTCTAGGAGCAATGAATGACAGAAAAGAATGCATAAGTGATCTGGAAGATAGAATAATGGAAATTACCCAATCAGAACAGCAAACAGAAGGACCACTTTTTTAAATAAATGAAAGCAACATATGAGATCTATGGGATAATATAAAATGTGCCAAAATTAGCATCATAGGATTTCCAGAAGGAGGAGAGAGAGAAAGGGATTGAAAACATATTTGAAGAAATTACGGCTGAAAGCTTCCCAAACCTATAGAAAGAAAAAGATACCCAGATACAAGAAGCACAGAGAACCCACACAGACCCACAGCAAGACACATTATAGTTAGAATGATAAAATATAAAGATAAAGAGAGAAATCTAAAGGAAGCATGAGAATAATGAACAGTCATACACAAGGGAATCCCCATAATGTTATTAGCTTATTTCTCTGCAGAAACTTTGCAGACCAGAAGGGAAGGACATGATATATTCAAAAAGTCCTGAAAGGGAAAAACTTGCAATCCACAATACTCTACCCAGCAAGACGATCATTTAGAATAGAAGGAGAAATTAAAAAAAAAACAACTTCTGAGTTGAGCAACAATTAATAAATTCAGCAATCTACCCTAAAATAAATGTTACAGGATCTTCTCTAAATGGAAAAGAAGTAAAAATCTATACGAAAGGAAAAGTCACAATAGGAAAGGTAAATATATAGTAAGAATAGAAGATCACTTAAATCAGAACATAGATTCAAAGACAAAAAAATTTCAAAAATAAATATAACTATAACAAACAGTAAAGTGATAAGCATGAAGATGTAAAATATGACATCAAAAACAAAATGTGGTGGAGGGGAATAAAAATTTAGATCTTTTAGGATGTTTTTTTGAACTTAAATGACTATCTGTATGAAGCAAGTAACTATAATTATGGGTGAACATATGTTAACCCCATGGTAACCACAAATCAAAAACTTCCAATAGATATAGAAAATAGATTACACAAGAATGAAACCCAAGCATACTACAAAAGAAAACAATTAAACCACAATGGGAGGGGAAAAAAGATGAACAGAGAGGAACTACAAAAACAACTGGAAAACAAATAATAAAATGGCAATACGTACATAAATATCAACAATTACTTTAAAAGTCAGTGGACTAACTACTCTGATCAAAAGACATAGGGTAAGTTGATTGTATTAAAAAACAAGACCCTTCAATAAGCTGCTCTCAAGAGACTCACTTCAGTGTCAAAGACACACACATACTAAAAATTAGGGGATGGAAAATATATATTTTATGCAAACAAATGAGAAGAAAGCAGAGATAGCAATACTCAGACAAAATAGACTTTAAAACAAAAGCTACAATGAAAGACAAAAAAGAGCATTATATAATGATAAAAGAATCAATACAAGAAGGGAATATTACACTTGTTAACATATATAAACCCATTACAGGAGCACCGAAATATATAAAGCAAATACTAACAGACAAATAGAAAACTGACAATAATGTGATTATAGTAGGAAAATTTAACATGCCACTGACACTAAAGGACAGGCCATCCAGACAGAAAATCCATAAGGCAACAGTAGTCGTAAATGACACAATCATACACGTAAAATAGATGTAATGTCATACATATATATATGATATACACATATATATGTCATACATAAATATATGACATGTATATATGACATTACATCTATTTTTAAAAAGCAGAATACATAATCTTTTCATGTTCACATGGAATGTTCTCCAAGATAGATCACATACTAGGTTGCAAAACAAGCCTCAACAAATTTAAAGATAGAAATTGTATCAAGCATTACTTCCAAACATGACAGTATGAAACTAGAAATCAATTACAGAAAGAAAAGTGAGAAAAGAGCCAACATGTGGAGACTAAAAAATACGTTACTGAAAAAGCAACAGTCAGTGATGAAATCAAGCAAGTAATCAGAAAATGAAAATTGAAGCACAACTTTCCAAAATCCGTGGGATGCAGCAAAATTAGTTCTAAGAAGGAAGTTCATAGTGATACAGACCTTCTTTAAGAAACAAGAAAAATCTCAAATATACAACCTAACCTACCACCTAAAAGAATTTTAAAAGGAAGAACAAACAAACCCCAAAGTCAGCAGAAGGAAGGAAATTACAAAGCTCAGAGAAGAAATACATACAATAGATTTTTTAAATTGATAAAACCAAGAGCTAGTTTTTTTAAAAGGATAAACAAAATCAATAAACTTCTAGCCAGGCCCATCAAGAAGAAAAGAGAGCTTCCAAATAAATAAAATGAGAAAAGAAAGAGAAGAAATAACAATTGATATTACAGAGATAGAAAAAAATCATAAGAGGATACTATGAACAATTATATGCCAGCAAAGACTCAATAAGATAAAGACAACATTTCTTCTCAAGCCAGTCCATAGGTTTAATGAAATTCCTATCAAAACCTCAGCAGGATATTTTGTAGAAATAGACAAGCTGATTCTAAGTTAATGTGGAAAGGCATTAGAATATAAAAAATAATTTTGAACAAAGAATGAAGTTTGAGGAATAAGACAATCTGATTTTAAGAATGACTATGCATAGTTTCTCAATTTCAGTACCATTGACATTTAGACCAATTGACATTTAGCAACAGCATCACCACCTCCAATTGTGACAATCAAAATATCTTCAGCTATTGCTAAGTATCTTTTAGGGGCAATATTATTTCCCACTGAGAAACACTTGGTATAGTAATGACAGTATGGTACTGGCAAATATATAGACATATAAATCAATGAAACAGAATAGAAATTTGATAAACTGAGAAACAGATCCACACAAATATGGGCATTTGATTTTAACAACAGTGCAAAACAATTAAATGAGAGGACAGTATTTTCAACAAATGTTGTTGGACCAATTAGACATCTATGTGCAAAAAGAAAATTGAACCTGGAATTGAACTACTTACCTTATACAATATTTAAGTTAATAGAGATTATAAATCTAAATATCAATATAAAATTATAAAGAGGAGAAAACATAGAACAAATTGTTGCTTGAATTAGGCAAAGAGTTCTTAGATATAACAGCAAAAGCATCATTTGATAAATGAAAATGGGATTAATTGGACTTTATTAAAATTTAAAAGTTTTTCTTTGTGAGGGACATGATTAAGAGAAAAGACAGAACAGACCGAGGGAAAACATACAAATCATATATTTAACAAAAGGCTTGCATAAAGAGTATATTTTTAAAACCTACAAAATTCAATACTAAAACAAACAAAAATTTTAGAAATGAGCAAGAGACTTGAACAGACACTTCAATGGACAATACATAGAAGACAGATAAGAATGTGAAAAGAGAAACAACATCACTGTGTGCTTAGTTGTTCAGTCGTATCCGACTCTTTGTGACCCCATGGATTGTAGCCCACCAGGCTCCTCTGTCAATGGGGATTCTCCAGGCAAGAATACTGGAGTGGGTTCCATGCCCTCCTCCAGGGGACTTTCCCAACCCAGGGATTGAACCCAGGTCTCTCACATTGCAGGCAGATTCTTTACCATTTGAGCTATCAGGGAAGCCCATGAATACTAGAGTGGGTAGCCTATCCCTTCTCCAAGGGATCTTCCCTACCCAGGAATCCAACCGGGGTCTCTTGCATTGCAGGTGTATTTTTATCAGCTGAGCTATCAGGGAAGCCCATACAACATCATTACAGTGTGTTAGTCACTCAGTCATGTCCAACTCTTTGCAACCCCATGGACTATAGCCCGCCAGGCTCCTCTGACCATGGGATTTTCCAGGCAAGAATACTGGAGTGGGTTGCCATTTACTTCTCCAGTACAACATCATTAGCTAAATGTAAACTAAAACTGTTATGAGCTACTACTACTTGCCTATTAGAATGTCAAAGATGTGGAGAAAATGGATTTTTCATACATTGTATGATAGAGATTTCTGTGGTGATGGAATAGTTTATCTTGACTGCCATGGTTGTTACAGGAATTTATACATGTGATAAAATAGATACAACTGTACACATTTTTCCCTTCTATTTGCCATGAAGTGATGAGACTGGGAGCCATGATCTTAGTGTTTTTTAATATTGAGTTTTAAGCTGGCCTTTTCACTCTCTTCTTTCACCCTCATCAAGAGTCTTTTTCATTCCTCTTTGCTTTCTGCCATTAGAGTTGTGTCATCTGCATATCTGAGGTTGTTGGTATTTCTCCCAGGTATCTTTATTCCAGCTTGTAACTCATCCAGCCTGGCATGTCTCATGATGTGCTCTGCATATAAGTTAAATAAACAAGGTGACAATATAAACCCTTGTCATACTCCTTTCTCAATTTTGAACCAATCAGTTGCTCCAAATAAAATTCTAACTGTTGCTTTGTGACCTGCATATAGGTTTCTCAGAAGACAGGTAAGACCATATTATGTCTGGTATTCCCATCTCTTTAAGAGTTTCCCACAGTTTTTTATGATCCATATGTTTTTCTGGAATTCCCTTGCTTTCTCTATGAACCAGCAAATACTGGCAATTTGATCTCTGGTTCCTCTGCCTTTTAAACCCAGCTTGTACATCTGGAAGTTCTCAACTCAAATACTGCTGAAGCCTAGCTTGAAGGATTTAAGCATAACCTTATTAGCATGGAAAGTGAGCACAATTGTCCAGTAGTTTGAACATTCTCTAGTACTGCCCTTCTTGGGAACTGGGATAAAGATTGACGTTTTCCAGTCCTGTGGCCACTGCTAGGTTTTCCAAATTTGCTGACACATTGAGTGCAGCACTTTAATAACATCATTTTTTTAGGATTTTAAATAGATCAACTGGAAATCCATCACCCTCACTAGCTTTATTGGCAGCAATGCTTCCTAAATTCTACTTGACTTCACACTCCAGGATGCCTGGCTTTATGTGAGTGATCACACTATCGTGGTTATCCAGATCATTAAGATCTTTTTCATACAGTTCTTCTATGTATTCTTGCCATCTCTTCTTGATCTCTCTGCTTCTATTAGGTCTTTACTCTTTCTATTCTTTACTGTGCCCATTTTTGCATGAAATATTCCTTTGATATTTCCAATTTTCTTGAAGAGATCTCCAGTCTTTCCCCTTCTGTTGTTTTCCTCTATTTCTTTGCATTGTTCATTGAAGAATGCCTTCTTGTCTATCCTTGATATTCTGTGGAATTCTGCATACCATATGCTAGAGAGATTATGGAGCAACTGAAAATCTCATACATTGCTGATAGGAATGCAAATGGTAAAAACAATGTAGGATATGATTTGGAGATTTCTTATAAAGTTAAACATAAGTTTGCTCTATGACCCAGCAATCACTTTTGTGTATACTTACCCTTGACAAACAAGTTTATAGCTAAACATAAACCCGTATATGAATGTTTCTACCTGCTCTGTAAAATCTTCACAATTCTGAAAACAAGTCAAATGTCCTTAAACAGGTAAATGGATTATGGAACATGCTTCAGCAGTAAAAAGAAGTGAACTATTGATGGATGTGATAATTTGGATGAATCTCAAAAGCATGCTTAGTCAAAGAAGCCAGTTTCAACGAGTTACATAATGTATTGTTCTAGTTATATGATATTCTCAAAAAGATAAATGTATAATAATGTAGAACACATTGTGATTATTGTCAGGACAAGGACAGGGAACAGGGAGTGACTATAAGGCAGTGGTACATCATGATGGGAGATTGTTTTTTTCCTCCCCAGGGAACATTTATTTGGCAATGACTCCAGACAATTTTGATTGTCACTAATGGAGGAGGGGTGCTACTGGCACCTTGTGGGCATAGGTCAGGGGTGCTTCTAAGCATCCTACAATGCACAGAAAAACTCCCCACAACAAAGAATTATCCAGCCCAATATCAATGGGCTTCCCTGCTGGCTCAGATGGTAAAGCTTCTGCCTACAATGCAGGAGACCCAGGTTCGATCCTTGGGTTGGAAAGATTCCCCTGGAGAAGGAAATGGCAACCCACTCTAGTATCCTTGCCTGTAAAATCCCATGGACAGAGGAGCCTGGTAGGTTACAGTCCATGGGGTCGCAAAGAGTTGGACATGACTGAGCAGCTTCACATATATCAATAGAGCCAAGACTGAGAAATTCTGCTATGAAGAGATGGCACAAGGGAGTTATAGAAATGATAGAATGGCTCTCTATCTTGACTATGACAGTGGTTACACAAATGAGTACAAGTGTCAAAATTCACAGAACCCAGGGAAGAGTTCGATTTCAATGTAAGACAATTTTAAAAATAAAATGAATTTAAAATGTTATACCACCTTTGTAGCCCCAAATAAAGCAGATGGGAGCTATTTAATGTTGGTCTAAATATATGATAGCAATAATCAGAGGAGCAAGCCAGAAGGTACAGAATGCTGTCAAAGCATGCACAATGTTCTACAGCCCAAGCGCAAGATTGTTATGCACAATAAGTTAGGAAACATTGAACACCAGCATGTTTGGTGTTCCTTTCTACTTGAATGACTATTTGTCATTTCTTGTAGGTCATTTATTGTGGTAATGAACTCCCTCAGCTTTTGTTTAATGTGAGAAAATCTTAATTTGTCCTTCATTTTTGAAGAATGGATTTGCTGTATATAGTATTCTTGGTTGATAATTTTTCCTTTCAGCACTTTGAATGTATTAACCCACTTCCTTCTGGATTCCAAGGCTTCTGTTGAGATTTCCACTGATAATTTTTAGAAGCTTCTTTGTATGTAATGAGTCAGTTTTTTTTTTCTTGCTGCTTTTTATATTCTCTCTTTGTCTTTGAATTTTGACAACTTAATTATAATATGCCTTAATTGGATCTTTTTTAGTTTACCTTACTTAGTTCACTTAGCTTCTTGTATTAGGATATCCATGTCTTTCCTGAGATTTAAAAAGTTTTTGGCTAATTTTTTTTTTTTTTTAAGTTCTCGGTTCCTTTTTCTTTCTCTTCTGCTGGGATTCACATAATGCATATACTGGTCCATTCAACAGTTTCTCATAACAGTTGAGGCTCTATTTTTGAGATTGTATCCACTTTTCTTCAGTCTTTTTTCTTTTGTTCTTCTGACTCAGTAATTTAAATAACCTGTCATCACTGATTTTTTTTCTTCTACCTGATCAGATCTGCTGTTGAATCCCTCTAGTGAATTTTTCAATTCAGTTATATTTTTCTGCTCTAAATTTTCTGCTTGGTTCTTTTTAATAATTTTAACTTCCTTATTGATACTCTCATTTTGTTGGTATCATTTTTCTGATTTTGTTTCACTGTCCGGGTTCTCTTTTACCTAATTGAGTATCTTTTAAAAAAATTATTTCATTTTTGGCTGTGCTGGGTCTTTGTTGCTTTGTGTGGGTTTTATCTAGTTACACTGAGCAGGAGTTACTCATTGTTGTGCTCAGTCTTCTCACTGCAGTGATTTCTCTTGTGGAGCACAGGCTCTAGACAGTCGGGCTTCAGTAGTTGTGGCACATGGGCTCAGTGGTTGTGGCTCACTGGCTCAGTTGCTTTGCAGCGTGTGGCATCTTCCTGGACCAGGGATTGAACCTGTGTCCCCTGAATTGGCAGGTAGATTCTTATCCACTGCGCCACCAGGGAAGTCCCATTGAATATCTTTTAAAAAGTTGTTTTAAATTCTTTTTAAAGAATTTAAAGTCAGGTAAGTCAGAGGCCTGCATTTCTTTAGGTTGATTTCTAGAGACTTTGTTCCTTTGAATGAGCCATCTTTTTCTATTTCTTTGACTGCTTTGTGATATTTTGTTGAGATTTTGACATTTGAAAAAATAGCCACCTCTCCAAACCTTCATGGACTGGCTTTGTGGAGGGAAAGAACTTCATTGGCCAGCTTATTTTAAAGGCACAGTATTCTCTTAAGCCTTTTCTGATTTTTTTTTTTAACTAGGCTTATGTTTTAGTTTTATTTCAGTTCTTGGTGTATAAGCTGCTTTTAAATGGTCTGATTTCCTTAAGAGTCTTACCCCTACTTCTTTTCAGAAGTCAGTTTTCTATTACATTCCTCTACCCTCTGGCATCTGTGTGTCTGCAGATATCCTGAGCTCTGTAATCAGTAACCTCAGATATGCAGATGACACCACCCTTATGGCAGAAAGTGAAGAGGAACTAAAAAGCCTCTTGATGAAAGTGAAAGAGGAGAGTGAAAAAGTTGGCTTAAAGCTCGACATTCAGAAAACAAAGATCATGGCATCTGGTCCCATCACTTCATGGGAAATAGATGGGGAAACAGTGGAAACAGTGCCAGACTTTATTTTTTGGGGCTCCAAAATCACTGCAGATGGTGACTGCAGCCATGACATTAAAAGACACTTACTCCTTGGAAGAAAAGTTACGACCAACCTAGATAGCATATTCAAAAGCAGAGACATTACTTTGCTGACTAAGGCCCATCTAGTCAAGGGTATGGTTTTTCCTGTGGTCATGTATGGATGTGAGAGTTGGACTGTGAAGAAGGCTGAGCGCCGAAGAATTGATGCTTTTGAACTGTGGTGTTGGAGAAGACTCTTGAGAGTCCCTTGTATTGCAAGGAGATCCAACCAGTCCATTCTGAAGGAGATCAAACCTGGGATTTCTTTGGAAGGAATGATGCTAAAGCTGAAACTCCAGTACTTTGGCCACCACATGTGAAGAGTTGACTCATTGGAAAAGACTCTGATGCTGGGAGGGATTGGGGGCAGGAGGAGAAGGGGACGACTGAGGATGAGCTGGCTGGATGGCATCACTGACTCAATGGACGTGAGTCTGAGTGAACTCCAGGAGATGGTGATGGACAGGGAGGCCTGGCGTGCTGCGATTCATGGGGTCGCAAAGAGTCGGACACGACTTAGCGAGTGAAATGAACTCACCCTCTGGTGTCTGTGTGTCTGCAGATATCCTGAGCTCTGTTGCGTAGACCATTACTCTCTGTTTCCTAAACAGTTATCCAAACAATGATAGGGGACACAAAAACTAATCTCTTGGACATATGTGAACAGAGAACAAGCAAGTTACATTCCTTACCTAAGAAAGGAACTGGGAAGTTTCTTCCCAACCATGCTATGCTGTGCTAAGAAGGAGGTAGGACAAGAGTGAACAAAATGTCATGTAATTTCCTGCCATCTTAGTTGTGGCTTTTCCTTGTTTAGATGTTTGCTTGGTTGCTGCCGCTTCTCACCTGGTTTCTAGAGTTCTCAAAGCTATTTTGGTTCATACATTTTGGTTTATTTAGTGTTTCTGTGGAAGACGGAATGCCTAGAGCTTCTTAGTTGATCTTCTTGCTGACATCACTCTCTCTTCTTTAGGCTTTTGATATGGTGGATTGTGTTGATTTATTTCAGAATGCTGCACCAGCTTTGCATAATTAAAATAAATCCTACTTGGTTATAGTGAGCAATTCTCTTTATACATTTCCAAAATTGATTTGCTGCTTTTTGTCAAGAATTTTTGCATCTACTCTCATGAACATTATTTATGTAGAGTTTTCTGTTTTTGTACTGTCTTTGCCTGAATTTAGTACCAGAGTAATATTGGCTCATAAAATTAATTTGGAACTGTTTTGTATCTTTCATTTTCTGTAAGAGATTTTATAAAATTATTATTAATTGTTTAATCATTTGGTTATCTTCTTGTGTGAAGCCTTCTGGGCTAATAGTTTTTCAGGAGCTTTTACAGTACAAATAATTTCTTTGATAGTTATATATCTCTTTTTTCTTAATTGAACCTTGACATCTTGTAGTTTTGAGGAATGGTCTATTTCTTCTAAGTTGTGGATTTTATGAGTGTTAAGTTGTCATGTTCCCTGTTATCCTTATAAAGCTTGCAGAATTTATAGTGTTACCCCTTATTTTATTATTAATAGAGATAATTCTTATCTTCTCTTTGTATCTTTGTCAGTTTTCCTAAAGTTTTGTCAATTTTATTGATATTCTCAATGAATCGACTTCTTACTGCATTGATTTTCTCTATACTTTCTCTCTTTTCACTGTTATTGTTTTCTACTTTTTTAAAAATTATTTTCTTCCTTCTAATTTTTTCTGTTAACTTTGTTTTCCTAGTTTCTTGAGATAGAAATTTTAGGTAATTGATTTTAGACCTTTACTCTGTTTAAGGTAAACATTTAGTGCTATGAACTTCCCTCTCATCATCACTTTAATTGTATCCCAAATAATGTTTCATTTTTATTTTCTTTCAGTTCTTTGTATTTAAAAATTTTCCTTTGAGACGTCTTTGATCCATGGATTATGTAGAAGTATCAACATATTGTTTTATTTTTAAGTATGTGTACATTTTCTGTTGTTTTTCTTCTATTATTAATTTGATTGCTTTATGGTTGGTGAACATACTCTGTATAATGTCAATTTTTTAATGTTGTTGAGATTTGTCTCCAAGGTATGAGTTATCTTGTTGAAAATTCCATGGGTACTTAAAAAGAATGTATTTTCTGTCGTTGATGTTGTCTGTAAATACATCAATTACACTATTTTGGCTGATTGTATTGAAGAAGAAAAGTTAACATTTTACATAATCTCCTGTTCCTTCTGCCTCTGTAACTCAGCTTGCTCCTTGAAAAGTCTGGATCCCATAGGTCACATACTGGTTTCTGTAACATTTCTGGAGGCCCCAGAGAGATTCCAACCATGCTGGCCCCTTGAGCTGCCAGACTGATGGCTCGGCCAGGCTAGAACGAAGGAACCCCGAGACGAACGAGGGGGTGCACCACCTGACAGTATTCTGGGTTCTATATCAGACCAGTGTTCTGACTCTCTGGGTAGCCAAGCCCCAACTGTACTCATTGGAGGGGCAGACCAACTCACCAGGAATGGCCACAGAATCAGGTAAGGCTCCAGGGCCAGTCCCCAGTCAGGTCCTACCCCAAAGGGTAGAAGAGGAGACTGATCACCTCCTTGGAGCTCTCAGGTAGGGAGCAACAGTTGAGGAAACCTGGGGACTCAGGAGAAGGGGGGCATTGTGATAGCCTCTGAATGATTGTGAGTGTGTGATCGCTGATTGAACAGAGAGAAATTTTTGTTCTTGGAAACTGCAAAACCAATTCTTTTTTGCATATGCAATTAAAAACAACTAGCTTGTTAAAAGGCCTGCCTAGGAAAAAGCTTGAAGTTAACCCTTTCCATGTCCTTGAAATACACAGCTCACATTGCCTCAGACCTCAGCCTTGGGAAAGTTAGAACTTCAAGCAAAGAAAGAAAAAGGGGTCAAAGAGATATTTTGAATCTCAAGCAGAAAACTATAAGATCTCTGTCAGCCTGTCTGTCTGGATTTATGTGTATCTCAGTGTATATTTTTTTTTTCTGATAATATTGTTGAAGTTGTAAATGAGTTCTAAGTTAATTGGTCTAAAGAAAAGTAAGCACTTACAAATCAAACAATTCTAAATACAGAAAAATTAACCTAAATAAATTTCAGATTCACAAAAACTGGGAAATATTCAGTATTAAATATCTAGTATTAATGTTTGATAGTCTAATAAGGAAGTAGGGTGTATGTTTTAAATAAAGCAGATATGAAAGATAAAATTACATTTTATAAAGGGAAAAGAAAGTAGGTCTGACTTATAAGTGGCTGTTATAGAAAGTGATTAAAAAGTTTGTGGAAAGTGGACCCTGAAAAAAAGTTTTGTGCATGGTTAGGACTAAGTTTAAAAATAAATTTAATTAAGTTTACCTAAATGAGTTTAAAGTAAGCTGGTGCAAAACTTGAATTCAGCCTTTCTCTCTGTTAAGAGGACATATTTTCTTCAGATGTTGAACTGCTTTTAATAATAGATTTAAGTTTCTTTACCTCTCAATTGATCTGTCCTAAATTTACCTTTGAAATCTTTTGTTACCTTTGGCTAAGTAAATAACTATTATTTCACAGCGACTTATATGATCCTACCTGACTGAGTGTTATAAACCCTTTTGATATTTATTGACAAAACTTCCTAAATAACTTGACTTTTAGCTAACTTTGGGGTGCTTCAGAGGGCCCCTGAAACATCCCATAGAGCTATTAAGCTACCTAGGTTCATTTGACATGTTAAATTACATGAGAAGTACTGTTGAAGGGGTGATAAATCTTTTCAGGTTATACTGTATAGTTGTGTTACTAATATAGATAGCCTAAGATTATGTGAAATTCATACAGATGTGATATGTCCTGATAAAATAATGTTAATTATAATTCTAGTTATCATATTAAAGTGTTATGACCAGGTTTCTTTGTCAATTGCAATAGAATCAGATTTTAAACATGCCTTCTATGGTTTTACTCTCATGCCTTTAGAAGAATACTGCAGGTTCTTAAAAATTACTAGAGCTCATCAATGAATATAGTAAAGTTGCAGGATATAAAATCAACACACAGAAATCCCTTGCATTCCTATACACGAATAATGAGAAAGTAGAAAAAGAAATTAAGGAAACAATTCCATTCACCATTGCAACAAAAAGAATAAAATACTTAGGAATATATCTACCTAAAGAAACTAAAGACCTATATATAGAAAACTATAAAACACTGATGAAAGAAATCAAAGAGGACACTAATAGATGGAGAAATATACCATGTTCATGGATCGGAAGAATCAATATAGTGAAAATGAGTATACTACCCAAAGCAATTTACAAATTCAATGCAATCCCTATCAAGCTACCAGCCACATTTTTCACAGAACTAGAACAAATAATTTCAAGATTTGTATGGAAATACAAAAAACCTCGAATAGCCAAAGCAATCTTGAGAAAGAAGAATGGAACTGGAGGAATCAACTTGCCTGACTTCAGGCTCTACTACAAAGCCACAGTCATCAAGACAGTATGGTACTGGCACAAAGACAGACATATAGATCAATGGAACAAAATAGAAAGCCCAGAGATAAATCCACACACATATGGACACCTTATCTTTGACAAAGGAGGCAAGAATATACAATGGAGTAAAGACAATCTCTTTAACAAGTGGTGCTGGGAAAACTGGTCAACCACTTGTAAAAGAATGAAACTAGATCACTTTCTAACACCGCACACAAAAATAAACTCAAAATGGATTAAAGATCTAAATGTAAGATCAGAAACTATAAAACTCCTAGAGGAGAACATAGGCAAAACACTCTCAGACATAAATCACAGCAGGATCCTCTATGATCCACCTCCCAGAATGCTGGAAATAAAAGCAAAAATAAACAAATGGGATCTAATTAAAATTAAAAGCTTCTGCACAACAAAGGAAAATATAAGCAAGGTGAAAAGACAGCCTTCTGAATGGGAGAAAATAATAGCAAATGAAGCAACTGACAAACAACTAATCTCAAAAATATACAAGCAACTTCTGCAGCTCAATTCCAGAAAAATAAACGACCCAATCAAAAAATGGGCCAAAGAACTAAATAGACATTTCTCCAAAGAAGACATATGGATGGCTAACAAACACATGAAAAGATGCTCAACATCACTCATTATTAGAGAAATGCAAATCAAAACCACAATGAGGTACCACTTCACACCAGTCAGAATGGCTGCGATCCAAAAATCGGCAAGCAATAAATGCTGGAGAGGGTGTGGAGAAAAGGGAACCCTCCTACACTGTTGGTGGGAATGCAAACTAGTACAGCCACTATGGAGAACAGTGTGGAGATTCCTTAAAAATTGCAAATAGAACTACCTTATGACCCAGCAATCCCACTTCTGGGCATACACACCGAGGAAACCAGAATTGAAAGAGACACATGTACCCCAATGTTCATCGCAGCACTGTTTATAATAGCCAGGACATGGAAACAACCTAGATGTCCATCAGCAGATGAATGGATAAGAAAGCTGTGGTACATATACACAATGGAGTATTACTCAGCCGTTAAAAACAATTCATTTGAATCAGTTCTGATGAGATGGATGAAACTGGAGCCGATTATACAGAGTGAAGTAAGCCAGAAAGAAAAACACCAATACAGTATACTAACACATATATATGGAATTTAGGAAGATGGCAATGACGACCCTGTATGCAAGACAGGGAAAGAGACACAGATGTGTATAACGGACTTTTTGGACTCAGAGGGAGAGGGAGAGGGTGGGATGATTTGGGAGAATGACATTCTAACATGTATACTATCATGTGAATTGAATCGCCAGTCTATGTCTGACGCAGGATGCAGCATGCTTGGGGCTGGTGCATGGGGATGACCCAGAAAGATGTTATGGGGAGGGGAGGTGGGAGGGGGTTCATGTTTGGGAATGCATGTAAGAATTAAAGATTTTAAAATTTAAAAAATAAAAAACTAAAAAATTAAAAAAAATAAAAATAAATAAATAAATAAATAAATAAATAAATTTAAAAAAATAAAAAAATAAAAAATTAAAAAAAAATTTATGGAAAAGACTTTCTAAGATTAAGCAGATAAACAAATTTTGTTATTAACAGTAAGCTGGTACCAGAGTAGAATTTGGTCTTCTCTTTGTTTAGAGAAAAAAGTCTTCTTAGAATGCAGCTTTTGATACAGATTATGAATTTCTTTGCCTTTAAGTGATTTACACTTGTTTTACAATCTTTTTGTTACGTCAATAAAGTAAATAAACATTATTTAAGATTATGGTACATGTAGACAAAGCTCATTCTGCTTCTACAAAAAATAGCCCCTTATGGTTAGACTTTTGCTATCCTGATGTCCTTAAAACATGGCAATAGTCTGCTCCTAAATCAGGAAATTGAAAATGGATAAAAAGCTACAAATCAAAGAGTGAGAGCTATGGGCTCTCCAGGCTCCCTGACAGACCTCATTTTTATTTGATAGGTTAAAGCCTTACATGGCTACAGTTTTAATGCCCGTACAATGAGTTCTCCAAAAAGGAAAAGATTACTTCTTACATTATATTGTGTGACTGAACCTGTAATAAAATGCTGATATACAGTTCCATATGAGATCAGTAATTGCAATAATGTAACTCTAGATATGGGAAGAAGCAACAAGAGGAAATATTTTCTTGGACCAAGAGGCTAGTGAGACAAGTATGGTCCAGAAAATTTTGCTACTTACAAGGCCTGCTCTAGTGACAACACATCAAGTGGCCTGTCAATGGAATCTTTGTTAGACCTGGGAATGAGCCTTCTCAGCCCTGTGGGACACAATGATCATGAAATACCCACCAAACATGGTCAAATATGTGGCTATGAAGGGGTTCTGCTTACTGGAAAGTTACCAGCTGCCTCTACAAAGGTCAAATCATGACCACTACAAGATGCTGACCTTCAACATCCCCTTGAAAGGAGTTCAGGGTGGAGACAAAAAATAAGGCACTCTGTGCTCTGGGAAAAATCCAGAAAAACAAGCCTTCAGATAGTCAGATGCTTTCAGGTAAAGATTTTTTGAGTCCAAATTCTTGCATCTTCTCATACCTAGAGAAATACTAATGTCACAAACCAATGTCTGGACCTGGTTCTCCTGGCTAGCCCCACAACAGCTTTCCTACTTCTATTAATCTTTGGGCCATGTACCTTTAACTTTCTTGTTAAGTTTGCTTCTCCAAGTAGTAGTATGACAAGAATATCCCCTGGCCAACACCCAGACAATGCTGGAACAAGCTGCCTTATCATTCTGTGGACTCTCATCTCTCTCTGTGAATGCACCTCAAGGTCCTCAGGCTATTCTCCCTTTAAGATCTTATGTGGGAAACCACCCCTAGTGATAGAAAAGCTCGATAGAGACCACCAGCAACTAGCTGACCTGGAGATGTCCCAACACCTCCAGGCCCTGGGAAAAGTCTTCTGCCATATCACCCGATAAATCTTAGACAGGACACCCATTCCTTTGGGCAATTTGAGTCATCCTTATCAGCCAGGAGATGAGGTATGGGTTAAAGGTTTAAAAAAAAAGAAAAACACTTCAGGCAGTTTGGACAGGCCCTCACACTGTCATCCTGGCAACCCCTACAGCTGTTAGAGTTATAGGTGGATCCACCACACCAGAGTCAAGAAGGCAGCGACTTCCTGTTATGAGGACACCTGGAAAACAGTTCAGGACCCCCGAAAATCCCCTCAAGTTCTGGTTCCAGAAACAACGGCCCTAACCCATGAAGGACGTTGAGCCCTGCTCTAGTCACTCCGGAAGCTGACTAGTCAACACACGGCAGAAGCTTGAACACACAGCCTTGCTCCACCCACACTCCATCTGCTGCCTGGTCAATGCACGGCGGAAGCTTGAGGGTCTGGCTATCAAAATATCAATGGATTTTCATTGTCAACCCTGGACTCTATCCCTGATTGGTGTTATTGCTGTGCCCTTCACTATAGTACTAGCTTCAGTCACACCCCAGGACTGGGATTTGGGTCAGAAGCTGTGGTTAGCTCTCTGTTATCTCACTGTAGTGGGAAGCCTCATTTTTATTAGATGTCTCTTGTGATTGATTCTCCCTACTAACTAAATTGCTCACAGTATAGCTGATCCCCCGTCAAAATAGGCTCAGTTGTTATAGCTGGGACAACCCAAAGATGGGAAGGAAACCTTTTGCTAGTATTCAGTTATCTGTTATGTGCAGGCTGCTTTGCAGCCTTTTGGTATCCCTTGCTGTAACAGATGGTGCCGTTCCTTATCCATCATGCACCTGTCAACATTACAGTCAACCCTTATAAAATCATCAGCTAGAACAATGTATAGATAGCCAATCCTATAGGCCGATTACCTACTGCCTTCATAACCATGTGATATATATCCAGGGGCCTGGGTGCCAAAAATGTTTTACAGTTTTCCCCCCCACTGCCGCTAACTCTCCCCCACCAGAGGATCCAAACCCTGGGCAGTATCCTGACACTATGACATTGCCATCATGCCCCTGTTCCTCCATCTACCCCCAAATGCCACACAGATGTTACAAGCCAGAACAGGTGTCTGTCTGCCAAATGAATGGAAAAACCTACTGGACAGGAACAATAATGCAAACAAATGAAATCATGGACCAATTTTGCCTTAAAAAATCAGACTCTGCTTGTTGGCAGTATGACCCAGGTTACAGAGTTCCCCCTTAGATGCTCGTGTATACCAGGTTCTCAACACAAGTCATCACCTTCTTAATGACACCAACCCCCAGCTGGCTTTGCTTATCCTTAGGAGCTCCATGGTATTTAGCTACACCAGTACCACTGAATAATGCAACAGCCATGGGAATTCCTATAGATCCACCCTTACAAGGGCCAGTCTTAAGGACAATTGAATTAACTCGAAAGGCTCCAAAATGCTTTACAAATGATGGAAGAATTGAACCTGTAGGCAAATTAGCCAGGGATGAATGTAATCAAATGTTAAAAAGTGAGTGGCCCATTCATCTTCCCACAAACACAATATGATGCTGCCCCCATTAAAGCCTTTTCTTTGTTTGTGGGACAGATGCTTACTTATGTCTACCAGTCAATTGGATGGGTATCTGCATCTTAGCTTTCCTCACTCCCTAAATGAATATTGTTCCTAACTGGCAGACTCTCACCGTACCTCTGACAGCACATCAGTTCAGTTCAGTTCAGTCACTCAGTCGTGTCCGACTCTTTCCAACCCCATGAATCGCAGCACACCAGGCCTCCCTGTCTATCACCAACCCCCAGAGTTCACTCAAACTCACGTCCATCGAGTCAGTGATGCTATCCAGCCATCTCATCCTCTGTCGTCCCCTTCTCCTCCTGCCCCCAATCCCTCCCAGCATCAGAGTCTTTTCCAATGAGTCAACTCTTCACATGTGGTGGCCAAAGTACTGGAGTTTCAGCTTTAGCATCATTCCTTCCAAAGAACACCCAGGGGTGATCTCCTTCAGAATGGACTGGTTGGATCTCCTTGCAGTCCAAGGGACTCTCAAGAGTCTTCTCCAAAACCACAGTTCAAAAGCATCAATTCTTCAGCACTCAGCTTTCTTCACAGTCCAACTCTCACATCCATACATGACCACTGGAAAAACCATAGCCTTGACTAGACAGACCTTTGTTGACAAAGTAATGTCTCTCCTTTTGAATACGCTGTCTAGGTTGGTCATAACTTTCCTTCGGATACGTGGTCAAAAAGAACCATCCAATTTATACCCCTACTAGTTGGTCTAGGAATTAGGCTAAGATAGGTATGGGAATAGGAGAAATTGCTTCATCAACCACCTTCTACCATACACTATCCAAGGACTTCACAGACGACATTGAGAGAGTAGCCAAATCTTTAGTGGCCTTAAAGGATCAACCAGATTCCCCGGCTGAGGTGGTTTTACACAATAGGAGAGGGCTAGACCTACTGACAGCTGAAAAGAGAGGACTCTGCCTCTTCTTAGATGAAGAATGCTGCTTTTATGTAAACCAATCAGGAATAGTCAGGGACATGGCCCAACAGCTAAGGGAACAAATCTTGAAAAAGAGAGAGGAACTAGCAAATTCCTGGGGTAATTGGAACAATATCTGGAGCTGGGCATCATGGCGTCTCCCTTTAACTGATCCTCTCCATGTTCTTTGTGGTGCTCTTGTATTCTCAATGTTATTCCCTTGTATTCTCAATGCTATTACCAAATTCATAACCTCTTGAATTAAATCCATAAAGTTACAAATGGTAATAGCTCAATATAGCCCCCTAACTGACAGGGAACTCTGAATGTCCTACCAAAACATGAGATGACAGAAGCATCACGAGGGGGGAATGAAGAGGAAAAGTCAAAATTTTATATAACCTCCTGTTCCTTCTGCCTCTGTAACTCACTTGCTCATTGCAAAGTCTGGATCACACAGGTCATGCAGTCTCAGAAAGTGGGGGTTCACAATACTAGGAACTGGAGCTTATCTCACTCACCCTTGTCCTGCTGTTTGCAATCACCCAGCCCCTGAAAACCCGCAAACCCACTTAATCATTCCTGTCTGTGTGTAAAAACTCTGTAACCTCTTTGTTCAGGGCTCAGAGCTTGGAGTATTAACTCCCCTGGGCCCGCTGGCATAATAAACCTGAGTTCTCCAACTCTCCGAGTGTGGTGCTTGGTTTCTTGAGTACTGGTTTCTGCAACAGTATTATCCAGTTCTTCTATACCCTTACAGATATTTTGTCTCATAGTTTTATCATTTGCTGAGAGTGTGGTGTTGACTCTTTATAGTATATACAGTTTGGGATTTGTCTACTTCTTTCATTTATATTAGTTTTTCCTTCATATATTTTGAGGCTCTGTTCTTTGATACACACATATTTAAGATCACAATTTCTTCCAGGTGATTGACATTTTATCATTATATAGTGTTCCACTTTGTCTCCACTTTTGAGAATTCAAATTTGTTTTGTACATAGGTTCACATTTTAACAGTTTCCAGGTTTGGTACATTTGAAATTTTTATTTTTATTTATTTATTTATGGTTGCACTAGGTCTTCACTGCTGCTCACAGACTTTCTCTAGTTGTGAGGCTACTATCCAGTCATGGTGTGCAGGCTTCTCATTGTAGTGGCTTCTCTTGTCAAAGAATATGGGCTTTAGGGCACATGGGCTTCAGTAGTTGTGGCATGAGGGCTCAGGAGTTGTGGCTCACAAGCTCTAGAGCATGGGCTCAGTAGTTGTGGTGCACAGGCTTAGTTGCCCTGAGGCATGTGGAATCTTCTCCGACCAGGGATTGAACCTGCGTACCCTGCAATGGCAGGTGGATTTTTAACCACTGGGCCACCAGGGAAGTCTGGTACATTTTAAATCTTAACATAAATTGTTATTCATAGCCTAATTTGCTTATGATCAGATTAGTTTCTATTCAAGCATTACTGGTCTATGTACTGGGTTGGGTGGATTTTTCTTACGACTGCTCCCTAGCCCAGAAAATAACTCCCTTTTCCCAATCCTCCCCTCTTAGAGGGGAGTCTGATGTGATGGGCTAGACTCTGGAGCACCGTGAGCAGTACCACCATTTATTTCGAGGGGACACCCATATACAGAGAACTTGTATATGCTTTTGTCTCTCTTATGATACTAAGCAGTAGGTATGCTGAGCCAGTGCCTACCTGAAAAGGTTGGGTGCTGCCATATCACTCTCTCCCCCTTTCTTGTCACTGGAGATTTGGGGCTCTGTCATCCTTGCACACTAGGGTAATAAGATGCAGAATTAGAGTCAAAGAGATTCTGCTTCATGTGTGAGTCCAGGCAGTACAGTGCTTCAAACCAACTTGACCAGAAGACTCTACCTTTTTTTTTTTTTAACTGCCTTGTGAACCAGCCATGCTTAGTTACCTGTCTGCACGTTGTGTTCCCTTTCTAGGCAGTTACTGTTCTTCCATTGATTTTCTTCATTACTTCTGCCTTCTTTAACGCTTGTACTTTTCTGCTCAGCTCTTTGGCCCAGCATTGTTGCCCAAAAGACACAGTTAGCACTCCATTATATTCATACATTTCTTCTGTGCTGCACTTTATCAAATTTTCTGTTTGATATATTATATGATATTTTGTATTGGTTGCTACCTTTTAAAAAATATTGTCACACATTTATTCTACAATGTTGTAAAATGTGATTTAGTGAAAGAATCATGTGGTTTGAGTTCTGACTTGACAATTTTCCAGTTGTGTAGAAGGCCCTACATTGAGACGTACTGGGAACCAGCATAGTGACTGATATTCCAGGTTCTTGTGTGTATGTCTCCAGTATGAAAAGGCCTGGGAGAGGGCAGAGTGTTAATGTAGGTTGGGAGTGAGGCATTATTGTGCCCCCTGGATAAATACTAGCCTACTATAGTCAGATTCTCAGAAGGAACTTCACACTCTATGTTTAGATGGGCTTCCCCTGTGGCTCAGCTGGTAAAGAATCTGCCTGCAATGCAGGAGACCTGGGTTCGGTCCCTGGGTTGGGAAGATCCCCTGGAGAAGGGAAAAGCTACCCACTCCAGTAGTCTGGCCTGGAGAATTCCATGGACTGTATAGTCCATACGGTCACAAAGAGTAGGACACGACTGAGCAACTTTCACCTAACTCATCTAAACAAAAACCAAATGAAGAACCTGACTATAGTCAGATTCTCACCAGGAACTTCACACTCTATGGCAGATCACAAACACATTCACCCAAATGTCATAACTCACACTGAAATGTCACAGGTAGGTGGCACCTGCCAATGCAGGAGATGAGACTTGGGTTCCATCCCTGGGTCAAGAAGATCCCCTGGAGGAGGGCATGGCAACCCACTCCAGTATTCTTGCCTGGAGAATCCCTTGGACAGAGGAGCCTGGAGGGCTACCGTCCATGGGGTTGCAAAGAGTCAGACAAAATTGAAGTGACTTAGCATGCCCATTCAAATAGACATACCCTTAGGTATTGCCATTCTCTCATCCAGAGGCCAGCTCTTGGTGTTTGCAGACATGGTGGTAGACTCTCATGTGTGAGAAAACAAGGTAAGTTTCTGCAGTTCTTAGTTGTTTCAACCATTTGTGGAATCATTATTTCCTCTCTGTTCTTTTTGCTTCTTACCCATTCATTCCTTTAGGGATTCTATTCTATTTAGCCTTTTTGTCACCTGCTTTCATTTTCTGGGTTCATATCAGGATGTTACCAGTAAACTTCTGCCTTCCCAGGGCTTATGGTAATGTAAGGACAGGTCTACCAATAACCTAAGTGGAAAGAATATTGATGGGAGAACTAGTCAAGGCCTCCTGAAGTCTGTTTCTTCAATTGTTTTTGCAATAAGCAGACTGTCCTCATTTGGACACTGTTTCATCTCTTAGTAGTTTTACCTTGACATTTAAATTGTTCAAACTGGCAAACACTTTCTAGGCCAACTAGCTAGTTTCTGTTATTTCTCGGTTGTCTTAATTACAGTGAAAATTGGACACTTCAGTTCATCTTTAGTAACTATGTCCATAAACCTAACTTATTATTGCTTTATGTTCTTCACATTTTACAATTGCCTTGAAATAGATGACACATGTTGAGAAATAAATTTTAGCTATTCCTATTATAATTTGCATATATAGATATATATGCAAAAAATATATAGTATGCAATATATATAGTATGCAATATATAATAATATTATATATATTGGCGATGGAAAGGGAGGCCTGACCTGCTGCAGTCCATGGAATCGGAAAGAGTTGGACACTATTGCATGACTGAACTAAACTGATTATAAATTTTACATTTTGTATTGCAGCATCACTACCACTTTCCAATATAAGTTTCTCTTGCATAAAAATCTCATTGCTTACAGGCTGATACCAGCTATTAATATAAGTATAGTCAAAATGGGATGAGATAAATTTTTCTTTGGTAATCAGTTTCCAACTATGCCTTCACATGAGCTGGTGGAGTCTGCTATATTGTCCCTATAATCTACCTAAGCTGCCTGTTACACAACAGTTTCCCCACCACTAGTAGAACAATTCTTTGTTTCCATAGGCTCTGGTAAAGTTGATTTCCTTTGTGCCACAAAATAAATCTACCACTGTGATCACTCTGATATCATATGGTGCCATCACTCAAATTCAGCCTTAGTCAAATGACCAACTTAAGTATTCCTTAACACATGTTCAAGAAAGGGGAATGGAAGAGGTTATGTCAAAGGTAAGCTTGATGCAGTAAAGTGGTTTCAGAATGGGAGACACTTTTACATTATAGTTTATCTGAATACTGAAAATCTTGACTAAAAGACTCCTTATTATCCTGTGTTTATAATACTGGCTTGTGGTGGGTTGTGTCCTAAGATAGCAGAGGAATAGGACAGGGAGACCACTTTCTCCCCCACAAATTCATTGAAAGATCATTTGAACGCTGAACAAATACCACAAAACAACTTCTGAATGCTGGTGGAGGACACCAGGTACCCAGAAAGGCAGCCCATTGTCTTCGAAAGAAGGTAGGACAAAATGTAAAAGATAAAAGAGAGACAAAAGAGTTTGGGATGGAGACCCGTCCTGGGGAGGGAGTCTTGAAAGAGAAGTTTCCAAACACCAGGAGACCCTTTCACTGGCGGGTCTGTGGGGAGTTTTGGAATCTCAGAGGCAACATAACCAGGAGGAAAATATAAATAAATAAAACCCACAGATTACGGGTCTAACCACAACTCCCAGAGGAGAAGTATCCCAGTCGCTCATGTTGGCCACCAGCAAGCAGGGGTTGAACAGGGAGGCGCGGACTGCACTGCTTAGGGTAAGGACCGGGCCTGAATGCCCTGAGGGCAATCTGAGGGAGCTAATGTGAGATAGCAACCCAAACCGTGGGATAGCTAGAGAGGAAAAAAAAAAAAAGAGGAAAGAGAGAGAGAACTTTTCCGCAAAAAGCGGAACCTAAGGCACTGCCGGGCCCACTCACAGAACAAAGGACTGAGCGAATACTAGAGGAGAGCTAGCCGGCTGTGGACCTGCCCATCCCCCGCCAGAGGCAGGGCGGCAGGCGGGTGCCAGCCAGAGCCAGAAGGAAAGGGACAAACTCGGCCCCAGAGACGGCATCCCCTACCAAACTGTGAGCAGGTTCTCAGTCGCTAATCAAGTCTTCCTGGGATCCTGGAGGGTTGACATTCCTCAGGAGGGTCGCAGCCAGAGATCAGCTCCCCAGAAAAGACACATGGCACACCTGAGATGCAGCTGTGCACCCAGGAAATCAAGCAGCAGGGACTGGGGAGGTGATAAGACGGACTGCAGCTGGGGAGTGTGCGCTCACAAAGCACCTGGTCACCTGAGCTGCTTGGACCTGAGAAGGGCACAAAACTTGGGCACAAAACACAGGCCAAACTGAATCTGTGACTTTGTGGAGTATCTGAGAACCTGAACCTGAGCGGCATATATCTGGGAAGTGCACACAACCCAGGGCCCACACCAGAAAGTTCCCCAGCAGAGCAACCTGGAGCCTAAGCAGTGTAGAGCAGGAAAGCACACACGCCGTGAGTGGGGGCAAACCCAGTGTGGCCCAGACACTGCGAGCACTCCCCACACCCTCCAGTGATGTTTGCTTGCAGTGCTCCTCCCTCCCCGTAGCACAATTGAACAAGTGAGCCTAAATAAATGACCACCTTTGCCCCCTTGGGTCAGGGCAGAGGTAAAATACTGAAGAGACTTACAGAGGAAGTCAAAATAAACCAAGAAGAGGGAATGGTGCTGGAAGTGACAGGTGGAACAGATTAAAACCCTGTAATTAACACTGAGTACATTGGAAGGGACCTACAGACTTTGTCTAGTCAAGGCTATGGTTTTTCCTGTGGTCATGTATGGATGTGAGAGTTGGACTGTGAAGAAGGCTGAGTGCCGAAGAATTGATGCTTTTGAACTGTGGTGTTGGAGAAGACTCTTGAGAGTCCCTTGGACTGCAAGGAGATCCAACCAGTCCATTCTGAAGGAGATCAGCCCTAGGTGTTCTTTGGAGGGAATGATGTTAAGCTGAAACTCCGGTACCTTGGCCACCTCATGCGAAGAGTTGACTCATTGGAAAAGACTCTGATGCTGGGAGGGATTGGGGGCAGGAGGAGAAGGGGACGACAGAGGATGAGATGGCTGGATGGCATCACCCACTCAATGGACATGAGTCTGAGTGAACTCCGGGAGTTGGTGATGGACAGAGAGGCCTGGCGTGCTGCGATTCATGGGGTCGCAAAGAGTTGGACACAACTGAGCAACTGAACTGAACTGAACTGATAAGGTGGAACAAGGAACTATCTGAAACTGAACTGACCACACACTGCCCTCAACAGCTCCAGAGAAATTCCTCAATATATTTTACTATTATCATTTTTAAATTTCTTTTAAAAATTTAAGTCTTTTATTAATCCTTTAATTTTCATTTTTAAAACCTACTATTACCTTGAAAAAAAGACCCTATTTTTAAAGCAAATTTCATATTTTTTAATATATAATTTGTGTGATTTTTTTTAACACTGTATTTTTGAGAGTCTAACCTCTACTCTAGATTTTTAATCTTTGCTTTTTGGTAATTGTTATAAATTTTGTACCTTTAAGAATCCAATCTTCAGTACCCATCTTTACTTAGGAGTATGATTACTGGCTTGATTGCTCTCTCTCCTTTTGACTCTCCTTTCTCTCCGCCAGGTCACCTCTATCTCCTCCCTCCCCCTTCTCTTCTCTGCTTAACTCTGTGAATCTCTTCGGGTGTTCTGGGTGATGGAGAAAACTTAGGGAACTGATCACAGGCTAGTCTTTCTCCTTTTGACTCCCCCTCCTCTCCTCCTGGTCACATCTTTCTCCTTCCTTCCTTTTCTCTTCTCTATGGAACTCTGTGAACTTCTCTGAGTGTTCCAGACTGTGGAGAACACATAGGGAATTTATTATTGGCTAGACTGCTCTCTCCTCTTTTGATTCCCCTCCTTCTCCTCCTGGTCACCTCTATCTCCCTCCTCCTTTTTCTTTTCTCCATGTAACTCTGTGAACCTCTCTGGGTGTCCCTCACTGTGGAGAATCTTTTCACCATTAACCTAAATGTTTTGTCATTGGTGCTGTGTGGATGGAGAAGTCTTGAGGCTGCTATAAGACTAAGACTGAAAGCCAGAGACAGGAGGCCTAAATCTAAAACTTGAGATCACCAGAAATCTCCTGACAGCAGATACCATTAATTGACAAAAGCTCATCCAAAAGCCTCCATACCTACAATGAAACCAAGCTCCACCTAAGAGCCAACAAGCTTCAGAGCAAGACATACCAAGCTAATTCTCCAATAAAGCAGGAACATAACCCCAAGCACAAAAATACAAGTGGCCAAAAGTCACATCAAACCCACAGACACCTCAAAACTCACTACTGGACACTTCATTGCACTCCAGAGAGAAGAGATACAGCTCCACCCACGAGAACACCGAAGCAAGAGTCCCTAACCAGGAAACCTTGACAAACCACTCATCCAACTCCATCTACAGGGAGGAACCTCCACAATAAAGAGGAACCACAAACTTCCAGCACACAGAAAGGCCACCCCAAACACAGCAACCTAAACAAGATCAAAGGCAGAAAAATACTCAGCAGGTAAAGGAACATGATATAAGCCCACTAAACCAAACAGAAGAGGAGGAGATAGGGAGTCTCACTGAAAAAGAATTCAGAATAATGATAGTAAAAATGATCCAAAATTTTGAAAACAAAATGGAGTTACAGATAAATAGTCTGGAGACAAGGATTTAGAAGATGCAAGAAAAGTTTAAAAAGGACCTATAAGAAATAAAAAAGAATTAATAATAATGAATAATGCAATAGCTGAGATCATAAGCACTATGGAGGGAATCAATAGTAGAATAACTGAGGCAGAAGATAGGATAAGTGAGGTGGAAAACAGAATGGTGGAAATAAGTGAAGCAAAGAGGAAAAAAGAAAAATGAATTAAAAGAAATGAGGACAACCTCAAGACCTCTGGGACAGTGTCAAACGCCACAACATTCAAATCATAAGAGTCCCAGAAGAAGAAGACAAAAAGAAAGGCCATGAGAAAATACTTGAGGAGATAATAGTCTAAAACTTCCCTAAAATGGGGAAGGAAATAGCCACCCAAGTCCAAGAAACCCAGAGAGTCCCACACAGCATAAACCCAAGGTGAAGCACCCCAAGACACATATTAATCAAATTAATGAAGATCAAACACAAAGAACAAATATTAAAAGCAGCAAGGGAAAAACAACAATTAACCCACAAGGGGATCCCCATAAGGATAATACCTGATCTTTCGAAAGAAACTCTTCAAGCCAGAAGGGAATGGCAGGACATACTTAAAGTGATGAAAGAGAAAAACCTACAACCCAGATTACTGTACCCAGCAAGGATCTCATTCAAATATGAAGGAAAAATCAAAAGCTTTGCAGAAAAGCAAATCTCAGAGAGTCAGCACCACCAAACCAGCTCTCCCAGAGAATGCAATGGCAACCCTTTCCAATATACTTGCCTTGAAAATCCCATGGACAGAGGAGCCTGGTAGGCTGCAGTCCATGGGGTCACTAAGAGTCGGACACGACTGAGTAACTTCACTTTCATTTTTCACTTTCATGCATTGGAGAAGGAAATGGCAACCCTTTCCAGTGTTCCTACCTGGAGAATCCCAGGGACAGGGGAGCCTGGTGGGCTGCCATCTACTGGGTCACACAGAGTCGGACATGACTGAAGCGACTTAGCAGCAGCAGCAGCAGCAAATCAGCTCTCCAACAAATGCTAAAGGTTCTTCTCTAGGCAGGAAACACAGGAAAGGTTTATAAACTCGAACCCAAAACAACAAAGTAAATGACAATGGGATCATACTTATCAATAATTACCTTAAATGTAAATGGGTTGAATTCGCCGACCAAAAGACAAAGACTGGCTGAATGGATACAAAAACAATACCCCTATATATGCTGTCTACAAGAGACCCACCTCAAACCTAGGGACACATACAGACTGAAAGTGAAAGGCTGGAAAAGATATTTCAAGCAAATGGAGACGAAAAGAAAGCAGGGGTAGCAATACTCATATCAGATAAAAAAGACTTTGAAATAAAGGCCATGAAAAGCAACAAAGAAGGACACTACATAATGATCAAAGGATCAATCCAAGAAGAAGATGTAACAATTATAAATATATAGGCACCCAACATAGGAGCACTGCAATATGTAAGGCAAATGCTAACAAATATGAAAACAAAAATTAACAGTAACACAGTAATAGTGGGAGACTTTAATACCCCACTCACACCTATGGATAAATCAACTAAACAGAAAATTAGCAAGGAAACACAAACTTTAAATGATACAACGGACCAGTTAGACCTCACTGTAAAACACTGAATTTCACCTTCTTCTCAAGAGCACATGGAAACTTCTTCAGGATAGATCACATCCTGGCCCATAAATCTAGGTTTGGTAAATACAAAAAATTGAAATCATCTCAAGCATCTTTTCTGATCACAATGTGGTAAGATTAGATATCAACTACAGGAAAAAAAAATGTATGAAAAATACAAACATATGGAGGCTAAGCAACACACTTCTGAATAACCAACAAATCACAGAAGAAATCAAAAAAGAAATCAAAATATATATAGAAACAAATAAAAATGAAAACACAACAACCCAAAACCTATGGGATTCAGCAAAAACATTGCTAAGGGGAAGGTTCATAGCAATACAAGCCTACCTCAAGAAACAGGAGAGAAATCCAATAAATAACCTAACTCTACACCTAAAGCAACTAGAAAAGGAATAAATGAAAAAGTCCAGGGTTAGTAGAAGGAAAGAAATAACAAAAATTAGGGCAGAAGTACATGCAAAAGAAACAAAAGAGACCATAGCAAAAATCAACAAAGCTAAAAGTTGGCTCTTCGAGAGGGTAAATAAAATAGACAAACCATTAGCCAGACTCATCAAGAAACAAAGGGAGAAGAATCAAATCAACAAAATTAGAAATGAAAATGGAGAAATCACAACAGACAACACAGAAATACAAAGGATCATAAGAGACTTCTATCAGCAACTATATGCCAATAAAATAGACAACTTGGAAGAAATGGACAAATTCTTAGAAAAGTATAACTTTCCAAAACTGAACCAGGAAGAAATAGAAATCTTAACAGACCCATCACAAGCACAGAAATCGAAACTGTAATCAGAAATCTTCCAACAAACAAAAGCCCAGGACCTGATGGCTTCACAGCTGAATTCTACCAAAAATGTAGAGAAGAGCTAACATCTATCCTACTCAAACTCTTCCAGAAAATTGCAGAGGAAGGTCAACTTCCAAACTCATTCTATGAGGCCACCATCACCCTAATACCAAAACCAGACAAAGATGCCACAAAAAAAGAAAACTATAGGCCAATATCACTGATGAACATAGATGCAAAAATCCTCAACAAAATTCTAGCAAACAGAATCCAACAACATATTAAAAAAGATCATACATCAAGACCAAGTGGGCTTTATCCCAGGGATGCAAGGATTCGTCAATATTCACAAATCAATCAATGGGATACACCACATCAACAAATTAAAAGATAAAAACCATATGATTATCTCAATAGATGCAGAGAAAGTCTTTGCCAAAATTCAACATCCATTTATGATAAAAACCCTCCAGAAAGCAGGCAGAGAAGGAACATACCTCAATAATAAGAACCATATATGATAAACCCACATTGACGATAAACAGTATCGTCAATGGTGAAAAAATTGAAAACAGTTCCTCTAAAGTCAGGAACAAGACAAGGATGCCCACTCTCACCAATACTATTCAACATAGTTTTGGAAGTTTTGGCCACAGCAATCAGAGCAGAAAAAGAAATAAAAGGAATCCAGATTGGAAAAGAAGAAGTAAAACTCTCACTGTTGGCAGATGACATGATCCTCAACATAGAAAACCCTAAAGACTCCACCAGAAAATTACTAGCACTAATTAATGGGCACAGCTTTTGAACTGTGTTGTTGGAGAAGACTCTTGAGAGTCCCTTGGACTGCAAGGAGATCCAACCAGTCCATCCTAAAGGAAATCATTCCTGGGTGTTCATTGGAAGGACTGATGCTGAAGCTGAAACTCCAATACTTGGCCACCTGATGCGAAGAACCAACTCATTGGAAAAGACTCTGATACTGCGAAAGATTGAAGGCAAGAGGAGAAAGGGATGACAGAGGATGAGATGGTTGGATGGCATCACTGACTCAATGGACATGAGTTTGAGCAAACTCTGGGAGATGGTGAAGGACAGGGAAGCCTGACATGCTGTTGTCCATGAGGTTGCAAAGAATCGGACATGACCAAGTGACTGAACAGCAACAACAGTATTTAGACATAATTATGTTAGTACAGACAGGTGACACACAGCATTGAAGACAAGAAACTATTATTGTATATGTTCCATAAATTAAATAGAATTGCTAGTAGGATCAACAACATCATTAGCAAAGATTTAAGCCAAGAGCATCATGAACCAAATAATTTTCTTAGTATTTCCCCTAAACTGGAAAGATGATTGTTCAGAGCAGAAATTTGACTCTTCACATAGGTCATAAGATTGATTACATATGAAGATTCATCAGATATAAAGACATAGCCTTCAGTACATATTACACCACAAGGTTCCGCTTGGGAGGCAGTTAACATATTGAGGGTTGTGTGAGTCTGTAGGAATGGTTTTACTTTCATTGAGACTTCTGAATTTAGCAAGCTAATGGTTCACTATCATTCAAAGCTTGCTGAGTGAATTTTGTTAAAGCCTCTATGTGAGTTCAGTTCATTTCAATTGCTCAGTCGTGTCTGACTCTTTGCGACCCCATGAACAACAGCATGCCAGGCCTCCTTGTCCATCACCAACTCCCGGAGTTTACCCAAACTCATGTGCATTGAGTCGGTGATGCCATCCAACCATCTCATCCTCTGTTGTCCCCTTCTCCTCCTGCCCTCAATCTTTCCCAGCATCAGGATCTTTTCAAATGAGTCAGCTTTCGCATCAGGTGGCCAAAGTACTGGAGTTTCAGCTTCAACATCAGTCCTTCCCATGAACACCCAGGACTGATCTCCTTTAGGATGGACTGGTTGGATTTCTTTGCAGTCCAAGGGATTCTCAAGAGTCTTCTCCAACACCACAGTTTATAAGCATCAATTCTTCTGTGCTCAGCTTTCTTTATAGTCCAACTCTCACATCCATACATGACTACTGGAAAAACCATACCCTTGACTAGAAGGACCTTTGTTGACAAAGTAATGTCTCTGTTTTTTAATATGCTGTCTAGGCTGGTCATAACTTTCCTTCCAAGGAGTAAGTGTCTTTTAATTTCATGGCTGCAATCACCATCTGCAGTGATTTTGGAGCCCCCTAAATAAAGTTAGCCAATGTTTCCACTGTTTCCCCATCTAGTTGCCATGAAATGATGGGATCGGAAGCCATGATCTTCGTTTTCTGAATGTTGAGCTTTAAGCCAACCTTTTCACTCTCCTCTTTCACTTTCATTAAGAGGCTCTTTAGTTCTTCTTCACTTTCTGCCATAAGGGTGGTGTCATCTACATATCTGAGGTTATTGATATTTTTCCCGGCAATCTTGATTCCAGCTTGTGCTTTTTCCAGCCCAGTGTTTCTCATGATGTACTCTGCATATAAGTTAAATAAGCAGGGTAACAATATACAGCCTTGACGTACTCCTTTTCCTATTTGGAACCAGTCTGTTGTTCCATGTCCAGTTCTAACTGTTGCTTCCTGAGCTGGATACAGGTTTCTCAAGAGACAGGTTAGGTGGTGTGGTATTCCCATCTCTTTCAGAATTTTCCACAGTTTATTGTGATCCACACAGTCAAAGGCTTTGCCATAGTCAATAAAGCAGAAACAGATGTTTTTCTGAAACTCTCTTGCTTTTTCAATGCACTAAGGTTACTCATAAGTGACCTTGGGCCCAAGGGAAGCCAATCCCCCAACCAACCTGGGAAAGCCAAGGCCACAAATTTGTTCCATAAGTCCACTGGGTTCCATTTAGAGCTACCCAATATTTAACATCTAGTGAAAAGAAAGTATTTATGGATAGATTCAGAACAGGCATCATTAATTGGCCAGATAAGGGGGGGTTCACATAGTGGCAACTTTAGCTTGCATGGTGCTAGAGTTTCTTTCAAAATAAAATTTCAAAGAGCCATCCAATGAAAGTCTTGGAGTGGAAAAATCCACCAAGGTAACCTGGAAGTACTGGACATAGATAATTGGCCACCAGAGATTGGATTGATTTTTGAAACTTGCAAATGACTGAGCCCAAGGAAGCAATACATTTGGTTCATAAACAAAAGTGTGAGCAAACTGTCAAAGTAATCAGAATATAAGCCTGGTCCAATATCTTGGGTCAACTGTCTACTTCATATGTTGTCATCTTGTCCTGCTCTGGTAGTGCTAGCCTTAATTAGTCATAGTCAGGTATCAGAAATAGGAGTTGCAGTCCATCCAGGCAGGGCCCTTCCAATGTGGCTTTTTAAAAGTCCTTTATTTCATGTTGTTTTCAGTGAACATGATCTCCTGGTTTACAGGTCATGGTGAATCTGATCTTTATTCAAAGACAGATTACTGTGATAAACTTTAGAAACAAATTTAGAATGTCATTTTAATAATTTAACCAAAATTTGCAATAATAGTATAATAACAAGGAGCTATCTGTGAAGTGAGTCTTAGGCAGTAAATACAGACCTCAATTAACAGCACTAGAATTTAATATCCACTGAAATATGAACTTTTGCTGCCTAAAATTAACCTCATTTCTACAAATATAGCCCAATTAAAACCAATTTGTTTGCAAAATACATTTGGTTAATTGATTACATAGGCTGTTTTAAATTAACTCTACTGGAACGTTTCATGAGGAGTCTCAGATTGAACTTTTAAAGACCCCTCAAGGCCAGGAAGCCCACACAAAGGGTGTGTCAGAGATTCCACCTTTCGACAGAGGTATCTGTCAGTTTGGGTGAATCCCCTCTCTTCTCATAGCACCCAAAATACCTTGAGATCCCTGCACCTGTTAGGAGGTAGCCTTCCTTTTTACCTGATAAAGCAACTGGGAAACTAGGAGTTTCTTAACTCTGGAAGACAAAAAAGATAAATATTCAATTCTACTTACAAAATTATAATTTACCAAATTCCTATAAGCCATAATTAGCTTCAGGGGAAAGGAAGCTAATATGTGAAAAACACAGGTTAAAAACCAATAATATTTCAGACAGAACTCCAAAATTATAACCATACTCATCAGTTTGCATAGCCCTATGTGAGCAATCCTTGATGTTAATCTTAGTTTTATAAAGCCATCAGGTTTTCCACTACAGTTCTTTAATTTCTTAATCAGTTCAGCAATATGATCTGAGTTATCAGAAAAAAGTTAGTTGCTCAGCCATGTCCAACTCTTTGTGACCCCATGGACTGCAACCCACCAGGCTCCTCTACCCCTGAAATTCTCCAGGTAAGAGTACTGGTGTGGGTTGCAATTCTCTTCTCCAGGGGATCTTCCCAACCTAGGGACTGAACCCAGGTTCTAGCATTGTGAGCAGATTCTTTGCTGTCTGAGCCACCAGTGAAGCCTGAGTTATCAGAAACCCAAGTAGGGCTTTCCTGATAGCTAAGTTGGTAAAGAATCTGCCTGTAATTCAGGAGACCCTGGTTCAATTCCTGGGTCAGGAAGATCTGCTGGAGAATGGATAGGCTACCCACTCCAGTATTAATGGCTACCCACTCCAGTATTCTGGGTCACAAAGAGTCGGACATGACTGAGTGACTTTCATACTTATAAAAAAGTCCTTTCTAAGAATCTTCTTGAAGAAGAAATACTTTTTTTTTTTGAAAAAAGCATCATATTACAACAGAAACTGTCTATAACTAGCAAAAGACTTAAAATGAAAAATGTGAAGTTAAAGACCTTTATCAATTACAATGCAATTGACAAACTTGGGTTACTGATGTGACATATGACAATTTAAGATAATTACTAGAATTATGACTGATAATATTTTACCAGAACATACCAAATTTTTAGTAGTTACATATAATTTATATACTATTTATATTAATAACATTTACTCATATGATACAACCTTAGTTTCATCAACATTCATTTGACAATGCCTCCCATGTAATAACATACCAAATAAGCCTAATCTGTTTAATATTTCTTTCTGAGATGCAGAGAAAATAAATATTTTGAGGTGTTCCATGGACTCTTTGGAAAACCTCAAATTTAGCTAGAGGTTGAATGAACATCACTTAGAACTTGATCTTCGGAAATTTAATAAAAATATCCAAAAAGTTTCAAAACATCTAGTCAAATAAAATCATAGGTCACTGTGAAATAATACCCACTCACTTAACAAATGTGACAATAAATGATCTTAAAGGTTGTAATAAATCACTTTAAGGGCAAAAAATCTACTACCAAAGCAGCTCAATATTTTAAGAAAACTGTTTTCTCAAAAGAGAGAGTAAATCAAACTCCAGGCTTTCATCAGCCTACTCTTTATAACAAGATTTACTTAATTAAGTTCAATCTAATTTTAGCCAATTCTGACTATGCATAGAACTCTTCTCTCAGTATTCCTCCTCCACAAACCTTCTATAACTTTTGATATCTATATTATTCTCTCAGTTTCTTTTCTGTTCAGAAACTACCAACTATATGATAAAACCACCCCCTTTCTCCCCTTTAACCAAATGCATTTCCATTCTTCAAACAATATTTTACTGAAAACAAATTTCCAATTTCCTGCATACTGAAATGTTTCTTTTATTATTTTAGTAGCCTTAGTTATATATATTATAATTATTCACCTTAAAACCTAGTTTCTAGCAAAAATTAGGAAGTAAACAATTATTAACTGTACTTTACATTAGCATTTTGCAGATTTATAAGCTTATAAATACTGCTTATGGTTTCTGGAAAACATGTACTTTCTTGCAGAAAATGTCTTAGTGTGGTAGAAAACACTAATAATCCTAATTATCTTCTCTGCAAAAGAAAGCCTATGTTCAGTAATTAATGTTCCAGTATTGTATTTGGGAAATTGGATAGTCAATGGATTCCCATCATTTAACTTAATTCAGCAAAATCATAAAATGTCAAGTTGTCAAAATCTGGAGAGGTTATTTGAGATAGACATTCTTCAAACATAGTTATTCCTAAATCATTTACCTAAAAGCTCTTAAATCATTTACCTCTACTTTATTTACTTAAAATTTCATCATATCATTCTTTTCTTACTGACAAAATTTGTGACGGGAAAAAAAAGGTCTTATTGATTTCTAGTAAACCTAGGTACAATAGAAAGCATTATGCTTAATGTTGGTAACGCTAAAGACATGTCTATATTAATTAAACTATCAAACTTAGGTGAAATTTAATACTAAATATTAATTCAGTCTTGAATATTTCCCAAATCACATGTACCCAAAATTCATTCTGGACTGTTTCTTCTATGTTTCTGAGTATTTATATATAAATGCTTAAGTTTTTAAGCCAAATCAACAGGGCTCTTTTACAAATTAATTTTGCACATACCACACATCTACAACACACATATATGGATACATACAAATACATAGAGACACCCCATAGTTCCCATTCCAAAATTTCAGCCATGAATCAGGTTCAATAATATAAATTCCATCAGTTACAAAGAAGTTGGATTCATACTGGGTTTCTGGTAGATGGAACAAATTGAGGTCACCTTCTAGATGGCTAAATACTTTTTATTAATTTTATGGAGAAGACTCTTATAATTTCTATTTGTCCTTGACAAGTCAAGTGCCAAATTACTTATCCCCTTTCCTGAAATTTACATTTCAAAAAGATGGCAGACATAAAGTTTTCTGGAGAATATTAGTTAGGTTATTTGCATCTCAAAGGCATAGGAGGAGAAAGGCAAGTTCTTTCTAAAGAGGACTTTTTTCCCCTAAGGCCAGAATTTTTCTCCCTCAATTTTTTTTTTCCTTACAAGCCTCTTAAGATAAATAGGGGAAGGTTTAGGAGTGGTAAAAGGATTGGTGAATTTTGGATTATTTTTGGACCCACGGAAATCATCCTATAGAGACTAGATTCATTTAAAAAGGACAGTTGACTTTTTTTCTTGAAGAACTGAGTGACCACCTCAATGACATCAGAGGACTGACATACCCATTTACCTATGTTGGAACACTTTGCTTACCCTCGTTTAGCTTGGAACAGAAGTACCCTCACCCTCGCAATAGTCCTGTGCTGTGCTATACATAGCCATGCAGTTGTGTCTGACTCTTTGTGACCCCATGGACTGTAGCCCACCAGGCTCTTCTGTCCATGGGGATTCTCCAGGCAAGAATACTGGAGTGGGTTGCCATGCCCTACTACAGGGGATCTTCCCAACCCAGGGATGGAATCCAGGTCTCCTGCACTGCAAGTGGATTATTTACCATCTGAGCCACCAGGGAAGCACATGAATACTGGAGTGGGTAGCCTATCCCTTCTCCAGGGGGTCTTCCTGAACCAGGAATCAAACCGGGGTCTCCTGCATTGAAGGTGGATTGGATTCTTTACCAGCTGAACTATCAAAGAAGCCCCCCAGTATTTCTATCAGGCTCCAAATATCGGCTATGGCAGATTTAATCAGACCAATGGTCTCCCATCTTTGTAATCCATTTACAAACACTTCTGTGGATTCTCCTGGGTTTAAGAAATTGTTTAACCATGATCCTCAGTTTTGACTTTTGTGTAAAGAGGCTTGTCTACAGCTTCAGCTGGTCCTATTTCTAAAGATAATCATCTAATACTGTCTTTGGAATGGAAAGGCAATTCAGGCAGAAGATTACTAGAATGAATACTCAAATAAATTAGGATAGATGGGGTACATTTTATGTGATTAATCTTTAATTAACCTTCTATAACAAATCTTGCAATGAAGTTATTTTGGAAATTTTTGAAGACTTTTGGGGCTTCTGCATATCAATTAAAGTAGATACAATAGTTTCAGATGGGACATCTCTAAAACTTTAACAATTTAAAGATTTTTCCAATTCAAAAGATCCAAGGAGGTAGCCCCACAAATATTTTCCCCTGCTAATCTAATTTTAGAAAAGAGGAAAAATCTTACCATTGTTATTTCCAATAGACACTGCTGGCACAGATCCAGAAGACTGCTGGCTTAACTACATACAGAAAATCAGTTTTGGAGAGACAAAATAACACCATCTTGACCATTTCAGGTACTGATTTCCTTGAATTCGCAATTAGGTAATTGCAAGTATACCCAGCTGGTTTTCCTACAGGTTGCTGTTTGCCAAGGAGCTGTTTGGTCTTTGAGGAAAAACTTTCCATTATTAATGTCATAGCCTAATTCAAATATGAGATATGATCAGAACAACATTTGAAAACAATGTGATGGGTCAAATGTGTGTTGCTACTGAGTCTAGCACCCCAAAGGGTTATCATTGGGTTAGTTCAACTCTTTTTTGCGTCTTGGTTTTTCCCTGCAACAATCTAAAACCACCATGGGTGCTCAGGGTGCTAGGTTATCAGCCTCTGTTGTGCTCACTAAATGAGCAGTAGTTACCTAATGGTTGTAGTGGGTATCTTATTTTTCAAAGCTGAATAATTTAATCTCTCATTTCACTAGCAAAAGTTTTGTTCAGACCATATATCAACTCTTTTTTTTTTCCAATTTAAGCCAAATTTAACAAAACCCCAGCCACCTGTTTCCTCTATCCCTCTAGTTCGCTGACTAGAAATGCACTGGTGCCCCTTAAGACTCCAAGTCTTAAGCAGCTCAAATAAAATTTTCAGGATCATCACCCAAACAATGAGATCTGGATATCAGGAGAACTCACCAGAACACCTGAGGAATACCGAGAAGCCGGTAGCTCAATGGGCCCACATTTGGTACCGAGCACTGGCCCCAAGCAGACTTCAGGTGTGTTCTGGTGAGTGTCTCTGATATCCTGCCAGCTATGGCAAGTTTGTGTCAGTGGAAATTTAATCAATTTAAGAAAGAAATGGAAAATTTTATTTGAATCAAATTGAGGATTATAATCCAGGAAAACTCAGAAAGCTTGGAAAACTGTCCTGTCCATTAGAAGGCAAAACATAATGATATGTTTTTTGTTTTTTGAGACACACAGGTGCACATCAAATGACATATTACTGACAGTTTACACAATCCAGATCTGCAAGTACAAAGTGGTAAGTCTTTGTGATCCTTTACAAGATCAAGAAGGAATGTTATCTTTTAAGGATGTGATCCCGTACAAGATCAAGAAGGAATGTTATCTTTTAAGGAGTTGACTTGTTGGTGCCAGGAGAATGTTTGTATTTCTGCCGATGGGGAAAGTTTGGTCAGTGGACAGTGCAGATTCACAACACACAGTAGAAAGGGGAGAGGACACCAAAGGGTAGAGAAAAAAACTTTTAATATAAATTTATTTATTTTAATTGGAGGTTAATTACTTTACAATATTGTATTGGTTTTGCCATACATCAACATGAATCCACCACAGGTATACACATGTTCCCCATCCTGAACCCCCTCCCCCCTCCCTCCTCATATTTAACTTTTTTTTTCTCTTTAAAAATTTATCTAATTGGAGGATAATTGCTTTATCATATTGTGATGGTTTTTACCATACATCAGTATGAAATGGCCATAAGTATACATGTGTTGCCCCCACCTCCCTCCCCACCCTATCCTTTCAGGTTGTCACAGAGCACCGACTATGGGTGCCCTGCTTCATACATCAAACTCTCGCTGGATATCTATTTTATATATGGTAATATATATGTTTCAATGCTATTCTCTCAAATCATCTCACGCTCTCCTTCTCCCACTGAGTCCAAAATCTGTTCTTTACATCTGTGTTACCTTTGCTGCCCTGTACATTGGATCATCAGTAATTTTTTTCTTACCTTGCCATAAAATATTAATTTTATTTCATAGCAGTGGAACTTTTCCATACTTTATTGTGTAAGTAAGCCCTCTCTTTGGAAACATTATATCTCTTGTCTTAAATATTCTCAATTTGGGGAAAATATACATTGGAACACCCTCAACCTTGAAGACTTTATCAGGAACCTTCCAAGATAAAAGCCTCTCAGGCTAATTCTTCTGTTCTATACACTAAAGTAAACTCACAACCTAAAATCTAGGAGTTAAGTTTTGTTCAGGGACCTTACTGAGGACTACAGCTGGGGGCCGGGTGGGCAGCTTCTTAGATTTCTCTGAGGAAGTGCCCCAAAGAGGTAAGGGAGAAGTCAGGATATATAGGAGATTTCGCGAAAAACAAAAAGCTGTCTGGTCAAACATCAAAAGATTATTGCTAATCACGAAACAGACATCTCAAGTTAATTATTTTAGCACTTTTTTATGTAAGAGAAGCTACAAAAATCTGGGCTCATTGAAATTATTCTTTAGATATGCATCTTGAATATCTAGGAACACACCCTGAATTCCTGTCAAGGCCTACAGTCAGGGGTGAGGAGGCAGCTGCAGTGACTGATGGCTTGATCCTTATAGAATTGACATGATGGACAGCATCCTTTGTTTACTGAAATGGCAGGCAACATTCCCTTTTTATATGTTCTTCTGCCCTTGCTGTGTTTCTACTCCTTTGTGTTTCCTTGAGGTTCCTAAATTCTATGTGAGTATTGTTGGTATACAAAAATAAGTCAAGGTATGAGGTAGGCGGGGCTTCTCAGGTGGCTTAACTGGTAAAGGATCTGCCTGCAATGCAGGAGACACAGGTTTGATTCCTGGGTCAGGAAGATCTCCTGGAGAAGGGAATGGCAACCTACTCCAGTATTCTTGCTTGGAGAATCCCATGGATAAGAGGAGCCTAGCAGGCTACAGTCCATGGAGTCACAAAGTGTTGGACCCAACTGGTTGACTAAACACATACACACACAAGGGTGGTAGCATCAATTCCCTGTAGTACAATATATGTAATAGGTGTAGAGTCCGCAGTCTCATCCCTTTCCATCTCTAATGCACCTGGCTCTTGGATAATCTAAGCTACTTTTCAATTTTAATCGAATGACAAGAGAGGCCCCAAGGCTGCTACAGGTTACTTAAACCTCTAGTTTTTGGTGACCTATTGTTCCATATCTGAAAACCACTAATGATTCAGTTTTTAATCCCAGCAAGACTATCTTTTATTTTCCCACAGTCATAAAAAGAACTGTTTAAAGCAAAAAATAATGAGTTTTATAAAAATTGTTGAAATAAAATATATGATCATGATCACACAATGGAGAAGGGTCAGTAGAATTATAATATTTTCAAATTTACTATGTTTATGAGAAGTAGTAAATATTAACTAACAGATTGTGATAAGTTAAAGATGCATATTGTAACTCTTGAGCAACTACTATAAGTCATGCAAAAAGTTATAGATTTGTACATATATATTTAAATAAAATAGAAGTATTAAACATAATACAAAAATATTATCCTTAATGAATTAGGAATGTGAAATAGAGGAATAATATACAAGGAGGACAAAGAAAAAACAAATAGCAAATGATTCAACCACGTGCAAAATTATATTAAATGAAAATAGACTAAATACTCCAATAAAAAACAGGGTTTATTAGACAAGATAATAAATCAAGTTCCAACCACTCACAAAAAGATGCACTTTAATGTCAATACTCAAATAGATTGAAAATAAAAGTATGGAAAGTGATATATCATGCAAAATGTAAAACTAAGAACAATGGTGTGGCTATGTAAGTGAGGACTTCAAGTAATATAATAATATCACATGAAATAAAGTGAGAAATTTTAGAAAGATAGCGGGTTAGTTAGTACACAATAATGCTAAATACATATGCACCTAAAAACAGAACTTTAAAATTCATGAGACAAACATAGATAGCTCTAAAGGAAGAAACAGATATATCCACATTTGTAACTGGTAACTTTTAAAACTCTTCTCTCAATAATTAACAGGAGCTACATAAAAAAATAGTAAGAATTTAGAAGATTTCAAAAATAGTGTCATCCAAGTTAATGTATTTGACATTTCATAGAAAACCACATTCAATAACTACAGAATTCATGCTATTTTCAAGGACACATGAATTACTCACCAATGGCCACAGATTATCCGTGTGTATTTTGGATATTTACATATATTATCTATATTTGTCAAAAAATACAAAGTAAATGTAAGTTTGAGATCTTACAGAGTATGTTCTCAGGTTACAACATAACTATTATATTAGAAATAAATAGCCGTGTAATAGCTAGAGGATATCTAGAAAGAGCCCCAAATATCTATAAATGAAATCACACACTTCTAAATAAAATACTAATCAGAGATAAAATCACAAGGAGAATTGGAAGATATTTTGAGTTGAATATTCTGTAACCACAACATACTGCAATGTTTAGGATACAGTTAGAACAATACATAAATGGAAATTTACAGTTTTAAATGCTTCTACTGGAAAAACAGAGTCTTAAAAAATTAGTCACCTAAATTTTATCTTTAAAAGCTGACAAAAGATGAGCAAATTAAATCCAAAGTAAGTAAAAGCAAAAATATAGTAAAGAGAACAGAGATAATAAGAATAGAAAACAGACCAACAATAGAGAAAATTAATAAAGTCAAAAGTTTGTTCTTTGAGGGCCTCCCTGGTAGCTCAGTCAATCTTAAAGGAAATCAACCCTGAATATTCATTGGAAGGACCAATGCTAAACATGAAGCTCCAAAACTTTGGCCACCTGTTGTGAAGAGTCAACTCATTGGAAAAGACCCTGATTCTGGGGAAGATTGAAGGCAAAAGGAGAAGGGGGCTGCAGAGGATGAAATGGTTAGATCATATCACTGACTCAATGGACATGAATTTAAGCAAACTGGGAGATAATGGAGAACAGTGGAGTGTGGCATGCTGCAGTCCATGGGGTCACAAGAGTCAGACACTATTTAGCAACTGAACAACAAGTGGTGACTTGGTGAAAAATCTGCAGGCCAGTGCAGGAGACACATGAGTTGAATCCCTGGTCAGGGAAGATCCCACATATTGTAGAGCAACCAAGCCCGTGTGCCACAACTACTGAGCCCATGCCCTAGAGCCTGGGAACCGCAACTATTGAGCCCACATATGGCAGCTACTGAAACCTGCATGCCCTCGAGCTCATGCTACACAACAAGAGAAGCTACTGCAATGAGAAGCCCATGTACCACAACTAGAGAGCAGTCCCTGGTCACAGCAACTAGAAAAAAAAGTCCGTGCAACAAGGAAGACCCAGTAGAGCCAAAAATAAATAAATAAATACATAAGTTTGGTTTTTTGAAAAAAAAAATAAAGAAATTTGTAAATTCCTGATGAGACTGATCAAGAAGCAAAGAGAGTGAAAACTCAAAACATCAATATCAAGAATGAAACTGTATATCACTACAAATTTTATGAATATAAAAGCTTAATAAAAGTATGTTCTCTGGCCATATCAAATTAAATTAAACATCAATATTATTAGTATTAATTAGGATTTCAGTTAAGAATGTGAGACATACTTTCTTCCTCAGTTGTATGTCTGATTAGCCTAAGTACTTTTGATCAGGTCCCATATTTCTTGAGTAGGGGCAAAGAAAGCTAAAGAAGGATGGCATTATGGGAATTGTCTAGTAGAAAGTGTTTGGTATTGTCATAGCATTGGTGAGTAAGAGAAGCAGCTGAGAGTGAAGACTATTGTCTTTCTAGTGATGCCACATATGTAGGTGGGTAGCCAAAAGGCACAGATAATAGAGGGAAGTTATATGAAACTCACCAGTTGGAGGTCAATGGGCAGTGGTAACAAAATTTTCCAAAGAACTTTTAATAATTTAGGAGAGCTGCATTGGAGTCAGCTCCTTGTCAATAGGCATTCATATCATTTCAACCCATTCTCATTAAGCTTGTGAAAGGAGCACTATCAATCATAGAGTGGGACTGAAAAAGCCAGCTGAGTAGAGTTGCTTGTCCTTTCTTTCTTTTTTCCTACCACTTCATGGTGAAGAAGGTGAGTGCCATTAAAAAAATTAAAAAACTAAAAAAAGAAAAATGAGGAAGAGAATTTTCAATGGACAAAAAAAAAAAAAAAGAAAGGAGGATGATAAGGGGAGAGGATGTGCATCCTTTGACTTCTCCACTAATATACTACAAATGAGGTTGAAATAACATTTTAGTGTAGCATGATCTGGGGTAGGCAAAGAGCTCTGAGATTTAAGTTGAGTTCAAAAATCAAATTGTGGGTGTCAAATTGTGGCTCAGTGGTAAAGAATCTACCTGCCAATGCAGGAGACATGGGTTAAATCCCTGGTGTGGGGAGATCCCACATGCTGCAGAGCAACTAAGCCTGTGCATCACAACTATTGAGCCTGTACTCTAAAGCACAGGAATCACGTCCATGCACTACACCTAGCCTGCATACCCTAGAGCCCGTGCTCTGTAGCAAGAGAAGCCACTGCAATGAGAAGCCACTGCAATGAGCCCCTATACCACAACAAAGAGTAGCACCTGCTCGCCACAACTAGAGAAAAGCTCACGCAGCAATGAAGATCCAGCACAGTCAAAATAAATAAATAAAGTTATTTTAAAAATTGAATTGTAAAATAAATGAGACTATGTTATAAATATCAATACGAAATCATTCTAATAATCTAATATCAGCAAGTTATGGAATTTGGCCAAGACACTCAAGTGTGAAGGGAATGTTTTCAACTTTGCTATATGAGGAGCAGTTACTGGAAAAGTAAGATAATTTCATGGTTGCACACCAATGGTTGAGAATTAATATACCTACTTAGAGTTGAGACATAACTTTACCTCAGCCATTAGTCCTCTTCTTTTTCCTATACTTTGCTTGTTCTTCAGTTTGTCTGTTTCTCTTTTCTTTGTATTTAGTCCTTCACCCCTCTTTCTCAGTCTTTATTAACCTCCATAATCTCCCCTCTCTTTATATATCCATCCAATATTTTTACTCTTAAAATTTTATCCCAAGCTTCTATCATTCCCTTCTCTCTTCTTCTTGCCTTATTCTGACCTCTTCTTGTAGTATAGGAACTCTGCCTAGAGTTGACTAAATATTTAATGAAATTGTGTCATTTTTGAGAGCAAATGAGGTGCCAATTATCATTTTCCTAAGGCAACAGGCATAAACCAGTACTGTCTGAGGCAAATTGGGATTATGATCTCACTATCCGTAACAAAGCCCCAAATTAGATAAGTCAACATGGTCATGGAAGGCCGCAATAAGAAAATATTAAGTTGATTTCAGTCAGATGCACAAGTAGTAGATAAACTGTGGGGAGTATCTTACTGACAAAACAATTGAGGGTTCAGAGGTCCTGAGGTAAGAATGAAGAAGTTTGGAAAAACTGTAGAATGAAAAGAATGGCATAGGCTGAGGTTGCAGTGAGAAGTCATATCAGGAGAGGGATTGAACAAAGGGGTTTCCAGAATTCCTCCATTTGTGGGGACTTAAATGAGGCTTTCTGGTTGTAATGAGTGAGTGATACTAGATTACTTGTCACCAAGTTACATTTTTTTTCTTTTTTTTTTTTATTTTCTTAATTTTAAAATCTTTAATTCTTACATGTGTCCCCAAACATGAACCCCCCTCGCACCTCCCTCCCCATAACATCTCTCTGGGTCATCCCCATGCACCAGCCCCAAGCATGCTGTATCCTGCGTCAGACATAGACTGGCGATTCAATTCTTACAAGATAGTATACATGTTAGAATGCCATTCTCCCAAATCATCCCACCCTCTCCCTCTCCCTCTGAGTCCAAAAGTCCGTTATACACATCTGTGTCTTTTTTCCTGTCTTACATACAGGGTCGTCATTGCCATCTTCCTAAATTCCATATATATGTGTTAGTATACTGTATTGGTGTTTTTCTTTCTGGCTTACTTCACTCTGTATAATAGGCTCCAGTTTCATCCATCTCATCAGAACTGATTCAAATGTATTCTTTTTAATGGCTGAGTAATACTCCATTGTGTATATGTACCACAGCTTTCTTATCCATTCATCTGCTGATGGACACCTAGGTTGTTTCCATGTCCTGGCTATTATAAATAGTGCTGCGATGAACATTGGGGTACATGTGTCTCTTTCAATTCTGGTTTCCTCGGTGTGTATGCCTAGCAGTGAGATTGCTGGGTCATAAGGTAGTTCTATTTGCAATTTTTTAAGGAATCTCCACACTGTTCTCCATAGTGGCTGTACTAGTTTGCATTCCCACCAACAGTGTAGGAGGGTTCCCTTTTCTCCACACCCTCTCCAGCATTTATTGCTTGCAGATTTTTGGATCGCAGCCATTCTGACTGGTGTGAAGTGGTACCTCATTGTGGTTTTGATTTGCATTTCTCTAATAATGAGTGATGTTGAGCATCTTTTCATGTGTTTGTTGGCCATCCATATGTCTTCTTTGGAGAAATGTCTATTTAGTTCTTTGGCCCATTTTTTGATTGGGTCGTTTATTTTTCTGGAATTGAGCTGCATTAGTTGCTTGTATATTTTTGAGATTAGTTGTTTGTCAGTTGCTTCATTTGCTATTATTTTCTCCCATTCAGAAGGCTGTCTTTTCACCTTGCTTATATTTTCCTTTGTTGTGCAGAAGCTTTTAATTTTAATTAGATCCCATTTGTTTATTTTTGCTTTTATTTCCAGAATTCTGGGAGGTGGATCATAGAGGATCCTGCTGTGATTTATGTCTGAGAGTGTTTTGCTTATGTTCTCCTCTAGGAGTTTTATAGTTTCTGGTCTTACATTTAGATCTTTAATCCATTTTGAGTTTATTTGTGTGTGCGGTGTTAGAAAGTGATCTAGTTTCATTCTTTTACAAGTGGTTGACCAGTTTTCCCAGCACCACTTGTTAAAGAGATTGTCTTTACTCCATTGTATATTCTTGCCTCCTTTGTCAAAGATAAGGTGTCCATATGTGTGTGGATTTATCTCTGGGCTTTCTATTTTGTTCCATTGATCTATATGTCTGTCTTTGTGCCAGTACCATACTGTTTTGATGACTGTGGCTTTGTAGTAGAGCCTGAAGTCAGGCAAGTTGATTCCTCCAGTTCCATTCTTATTTCTCAAGATTGCTTTGGCAATTCGAGGTTTTTGTATTTCCATACAAATCTTGAAATTATTTGTTCTAGTTCTGTGAAAAATATGGCTGGTAGCTTGATAGGGATTACATTGAATTTGTAAATTGCTTTGGGTAGTATACTCATCTTCACATATTGATTCTTCCGATCCATGAACATGGTATATTTCTCCATCTATTAGTGTCCTCTTTGATTTCTTTCATCAGTGTCTTATAGTTTTCTATATATAGGTCTTTAGTTTCTTTAGGTAGGTATATTCCTAAGTATTTTATTCTTTTCGTTGCAATGGTGAATGGAATTGTTTCCTTAATTTCTTCTTCTACTTTCTCATTATTAGTGTATAGGAATGCAAGGGATTTCTGTGTGTTGATTTTATATCCTGCAACTTTACTATATTCATTGATTAGCTCCAGTAATTTTCTGGTGGAGTCTTTAGGGTTTTCCATGTAGAGGATCATGTCATCTGCAAACAGTGAGAGTTTTACTTCTTCTTTTCCAATTTGGATTCCTTTTATTTGTTTTTCTGCTCTGATTGCTGTGGCCAAAACTTCCAGAACTATGTTGAATAGTAGTGGTGAAAGTGGACACCCTTGTCTTGTTCCTGACTTTAGGGGAAATGCTTTCGATTTTTCACCATTGAGGATAATGTTTGCTGTGGGTTTGTCATATATAGCTTTTATTATGTTGAGGTATGTTCCTTCTATTCCTGCTTCCTGGAGAGTTTTTATCATAAATGGATGTTGAATTTTGTCAAAGGCCTTCTCTGCATCTATTGAGATAATCATATGGTTTTTATTTTTCAATTTGTTAATGTGGTGAATTACATTGATTGATTTGCAGATATTGAAGAATCGTTGCATCCCTGGGATAAAGCCCACTTGGTCATGGTGTATGATCTTTTTAATGTGTTGTTGGATTCTGATTACTAGAATTTTGTTGAGGATTTTTGCATCTATGTTCATCAGTGATATTGGCCTGTAGTTTTCTTTTTTGTGACATCTTTGTCAGGTTTTGGTATTAGGGTGATGGTGGCCTCATAGAATGAGTTTGGAAGTTGACCTTCCTCTGCAATTTTCTGGAAGAGTTTGAGTAGGATAGGTGCTAGCTCTTCTCGAAATTTTTGGTAGAATTCAGCTGTGAAGCCGTCTGGACCTGGGCTTTTGTTTGCTGGAAGATTTCTGATTACAGTTTCAATTTCCGTGCTTGTGATAGGTCTGTTAAGATTTTCTATTTCTTCCTGGTTCAGTTTTGGAAAATTGTACTTTTCTAAGAATTTGTCCATTTCCTCCAAGTTGTCCATTTTATTGGCATACAACTGCTGATAGTAGTCTCTTATGATCCTTTGTATTTCTGCGTTGTCTGTTGTGATCTCTCCATTTTCATTTATAATTTTATTGATTTGATTTTTCTCTCTTTGCTTCTTGATGAGTCTGGCTAATGGTTTGTCAATTTATTTACCCTTTCAAAGAACCAGCTTTTGGCTTTGTTGATTTTTGCTATGGTCTCTTTTGTTTCTTTTGCATTTATTTCTGCCCTAATTTTTAAGATTTCTTTCCTTCTACTAACTCTGGGGTTCTCCAGTTCTTCCTTTTCTAGTTGCTTTAGTTGTAGAGTTAGGTTATTTATTTGACTTTTTTCTTGTTTCTTGAGGTATGCCTGTATTGCTATGAACTTTCCCCTTAGCACTGCTTTTATAGTGTCCCACAGGTTTTGGGTTGTTGTGTTTTCATTTTCATTAGTTTCTATGCATATTTTTATTTCTTTTTTGATTTCTTCTGTGATTTGTTGATTATTCAGAAGTGTGTTGTTCAACCTCCATATGTTGGAATTTTTAATAGTTTTTCTCCTGTAATTGAGATCTAATCTTAATGCATTATGGTCAGAAAAGATGCTTGGAATGATTTCGATTTTTTTGAATTTATCAAGTTTAGATTTATGGCCCAGGATGTGATCTATCCTGGAGAAGGTTCCTTGAGCACTTGAGAAAAAGGTGAAATTCATTGTTTTGGGGTGAAATGTCCTGTAGATATCAATTAGGTCTAACTGATCTAATGTATCATTTAAAGTTTGCGTTTCTTTGTTAATTTTCTGTTTAGTTGATCTGTCCATAGGTGTGAGTGGGATATTAAAGTCTCCCACTATTATTGTGTTATTGTTGATTTCCCCTTTCATACTTGTTAGCATTTGTCTTACATATTGCAGTGCTCCTATATTGGGTGCATATGTATTTATAATTGTTATATCTTCTTCTTGGATTGATCCTTTGATCATTATGTAGTGGCCTTCTTTGTCTCTTTTCACAGCCTTTGTTTTAAAGTCTGTATTATCGGATATGAGTATTGCCACTCCTGCTTTCTTTTGGTCTCTATTTGTGTGGTATATCTTTTTCCAGCCCTTCCCTTTCAGTCTGTATGTGTCCCTTGTTTTGAGGTGGGTCTCTTGCAAGCAGCATATAGAGGGGTCTTGTTTTTGTATCCATTCAGCCAGTCTTTGCCTTTTGGTTGGGGCGTTCAACCCATTTACGTTTAAGGTAATTATTGATAAGTATGATCCCGTTACCATTTACTTTATTGTTTTGGGTTCGGGTTTATACACCCTTTCGTGTTTCCTGTCTAGAGAATATCCTTTAGAATTAGTTGGAGAGCTGGTTTGGTGGTGCTGAATTCTCTCAGCTTTTGCTTGTCTGTAAAGCTTTTGATTTCTCCTTCATATTTGAATGAGATCCTTGCTGGGTACAGTAATCTGGGCTGTAGGTTATTGTCTTTCATCACTTTAAGTATGTCTTGCCATTCCCTCCTGGCCTGAAGAGTTTCTATCGAAAGATCAGCTGTTATCCTTATGGGAATCCCCTTGTGTGTTATTTGTTGTTTTTCCCTTGCTGCTTTTAATATTTGTTCTTTGTGTTTGATCTTTGTTAATTTGATTAATATGTGTCTTGGGATGTTTCGCCTTGGGTTTATCCTATTTGGAACTCTCTGTGTTTCTTGGACTTGGGTGATTATTTCCTTCCCCATTTTAGGGAAGTTTTCAACTATTATCTCCTCAAGGATTTTCTCATGATCTTTCTTTCTGTCTTCTTCTTCTGGGACTCCTATAATTCAAATGTTGGAGCGTTTCATATTGTCCTGGAGGTCTCTGAGATTGTCCTAGTTTCTTTTAATTCGTTTTTCTTGTTTCCTCTCTGATTCATTTATTTCTACCATTCTATCTTCTATTTCACTAATCCTGTCTTCTGCCTCCGTTATTCTGCTATTTGTTGCCTCCAGAATGTTTCTGATCTCATTTATTGCATTATTCATTATATTTTGACTCTTTTTTAATTTCTTCTAGGTCCTTGTTAAAGCTTTCTTGCATCTTCTCAATCCTTGTCTCTAGGCTATTTATCTGTGATTCCATTTTGATTTCAAGATTTTGGATCATTTTCACTATCAATATTCGGAATTCCTTCTCAGGTAGATTCCCTACTTCTTCCTCTTTTGTTTGGTTTGGTGGGCAACTCTCCTGTTCTTTTACCTGCTGAGTATTCCTCTGTCTCTTCATCTTGGTTATATTGCTGTGTTTGGGGTGGCCTTTTTATATTCTGGTAATTTGTGGAGTTCTCTGTATTATGGAGTTTCCTCACTTTGGGTGGGGTTCTCTCAGTGGCTTGTCAAGGTTTCCTGGTTAGGGAGGCTTGTGTTGGAGTTCTGGTGGGTGGAGCTGGGTTTCTTCTCTCTGGAGTGCAGTGGAGTGACCAGTAATGGGTTATGAGACATCAAAGGTTTTGGAATAATTTTGAGCTGCCTGTATATTGAAGCTCAGGGGAGTATTCCTGTGTTGCTGGAGAATTTGAGTGGTATGTCTTGTTTCGGAACTTGTTGGCCCTTGGGTGGAGCTTGGTTTTGGTGTAGGTATGAAGGCATTTGATGAGCTCCTATTGCTTAATGTTCCCTGAATTCAAGAGTTCTCTAATGTTTTCAGGCTTTGGATTTAAGCCTCCTTCTTCCGGTTTTCAGTTTTATTTTTACAGTAGCCTCTAGACTTCTCCATCTATACAGCACCGATGATCAAACATCTAGGTTAAAGATGAAAAGTTTCTCCACATTGAGGGACACTCAGAGAGGTTCACTGAGTTACAAGGAGAAGAGAAGATGGAGGGGGTAGTTAGAGGTAACTGGAATGAGATGCGGTGAGATCAAAAGAGGAGAGAGCAAGCTAGCCAGCAGTCACTTCCTTATGTGCGCTCTATAGTCTGGACCACTCAGAGGTATTTACGGAGTTATACGGGGAAGAGGAGAGGGAGGAAGTAGACAGAGGTGACCAGGAGGATAAGAGAGAGGAATGAGAAGGAGAGAGACAAATCCTGCCAGTAACCAGTTCCTTAGGTGTTCTCCACCGTCTGGAACACACAGCGATTCACAGAGTTGGATAGAGAAGAGATGGGGGAGAAAAGAGACAGAGGCCACCTGGTGGAGAAAAAGGAGAGTCCAGAGGAGGAGAGAGTGGTCAAGCCAGTAATCTCGCTCTCAGGTAAACTTGGGTAGTGAAGTTTGGGTTTTAAAATGTACAAAATTGACAACAAAAACCTAAGAGCAAAGATTAAAAATCTAGAGTAGAGGTTGGATTTTCAAAAATATAATATTAAAGAAAAGAAGCAGAAGGAAAAAGGAAGAAAGAAAAAAAAAACAAGAATTATTAAAAAAAAAAAAAACTACGACAACAAAAAACCACCAACAACCATCCAAAGACTATATATGGTGTTTGCCTTAAAAAAAAAAAAAAGTCTTTTTTTTTAATAGTAATAGTAGGTTGTAGAAATAAAAATTTGAGGAGAAATAGACTTAACAATTAAAAAAAAGTTGGAAAAAAAAAGAAAAAAGAAAAAAAAAACAAAAAAAAGGAATGATTTTAAAAATAGTAAAATTATTTCTGGCCCTTCTCTGATGTTGTGGGCCATGTGGGATCACTTCCAAGGTGGTTCCCTCTGTTTAACTTCTTCTGTTTGCTGGTTTTTAGGCTCAGTAGTTCAGTCGCGCTGTGGGGAGGGGAGATGCTGCAAACAAATAGCACTGTCGTGTGCACACAGTGTCTCAGCCCTGCTTGACCTGTACCTTCTTGCGGCGCACAAACCGCTCCGGCTCTACCATGCTCAGCCGGGAACCGTCTGGGGCTGGTCCTAGGCTGCGTGCACTTCCCCGGTCCAAGCCGCTCAGGTTCAGCGCTCAGGCAGCCCTCAGAGGCACAGATTCGGCTGGGACTGCGCTTTGTGCCCTTCCCAGGTCTGAGAAGCTCAGGAGTTTGGCAAGCGGATCGCAGCGGCTTGTCACCTTTTCTGCCGCTTCTGCTCAGCTTTCTGGGTGGACCGCTAGCGCCCCCCGTGAGGCAGATGGTGACTGTCCAGCACCCCCAGAAGTCTTAGCAAAGAAGCCTGCTTGCAGTTAGGTAACTAAAGTCTCTCCGGGTCTGCAATTGCTCCTTTCCAGTCCTTACAGCTCTGGCTGCCTGTCCCCGGCGGGGGATGGTCTGCAGCTGGCTTTTTCTGTTCCATCCTTTGTTCTGTGCTCTGTCCTGGCGGTATCTTATGTTCAAGCTTTTCGCGTGGTAGCTATCCCACAGTCTGGTTTGCTAGCCCAAGTTAGATCGTTCTGGTTGCGCGTGGGGCGTTCCTGCCCGATTCTTGCAAAGCTCTGCAGCCCGCGCCTCCCGCGCATCCCTGCCCTGCCCCCACTTCCCAGTGGCGGATGCAGGCGTCTGTGCTGCTTTTCCGCTGGGGGAGTTACTGTTGGGCTTGTAATCTGTTGGTTTTAATTATTTATCTATTTTTCCTTCCTGTTACGTTGCCCTCTGTGTTTCCAAAGCTCGCCACAGACTCGGCAGGGAGAGTGTTTCCTGGTGTTTGGAAACCTCTCTTCTTCAAATTCCCTTCCCGGGACGGGCTTCCCTTCCCGGGACAGAGCTCCCTCCCCACCTCCTTTGTCTCCTTTTTCGTCTTTTATATTTTTTCCTATCTGTTCTTGAAGACAATGGTCTGCTTTTCTGGTTGCCTGATGTCCTCTGCCAGCCTACAGAAGTTGTTTTGTGGAGTTTGCTCAGCGTTGAAATGTTCTTTTGAGGAATTTGTGAGGGAGAAAGTGGTCTTCCCGTCCTATTCCTCCGCCATCTTTACAGTTCTCCCCAAGTTACATTTTTATAGCAAGCATAGGGATTTTGTTTAGAATTGTGTGTTATAGGTCAGTAAAATAGTAGTGTTTTTCCAAAGATGCTTTTAATTACAAATTACATGAAACAAAGAAACATGAATTTTTAAAATTATTTATTTATTTATTTTTAAAATAGAAATTTATTTATTTTAATTGGAGGTTAATTACCTTACAAAACATGAATTTATGTTGAAGGATGTTGTTAGTATTTGGATAAAATGACTGGGAATGTAGATGAAGAAAAACAAATGTGGAGAAGATTAAAGCCCTGCACAAGGCACTACTTGATCAGGGTAGGGAGTTTGATTTTTATTCTAATTGCAGTGGGAATATAGCAAGAGACTTAAGCAGAAAATAGCATAATATAGTTTATATGTTAAGAAGATTACTTTAGTAATTGTATAGAGGACTGATTACAGTAGGAAGAAGATGAAGAAAGGAGGCCAATTATGAGACTCCTTCAGTAGGTCAGGTTAGACAGATAATAGTGGCCTAGTCTAGGATGATGGAAAGTTAGAAGAGGTGGTATATATCTGAGGTAGAATATTCAGGATTTAGTGGTTGTTCTAATATGGGAAAGGGAACAAGAGGAAGGAAATGGTGATGAAAGACTCGTAAGTTTCTGGATTGAGAATCTGAATTCATGTTGCTGGTACTTACTGATATGGAGGAGTCAAGTGAACGAATACATGATGATTGAGAGAAGAAAGATATATACCACAAGAAGTCAGTTTGGGAAGTGTTAATTTTGAGAATACCAAGAAATATCTATTGGAGAAGAAATGTATACAATTGGATTACGGGTCTAACAGTCATAGGCCAAGTTAAAATTGAAAATACAGATATAGGAACACAAAGCATATAAAAGGTGTTTCAGACCTCCTTTCCCAAGTCTGACATGTCCCACTGCAGAAACTTTCCAGAGGAAGTGCTGGGGAAAAACAGGCAGCTGACAGAGGACGTTGCTATGCAACAGATGGGGAAAGTCATCCAGCCAGCCAGAACTGATGTTGGCCCTTGGGGACCAAATGCTGCAGTTCCTCTCAGCATTAGTTTCCTTTCATATGTTAGCTCCTGGCAAGAGCTGATGCCAGAACAAATGTGAAATGTACAAAGATGTAGCTTGGATTTTGGGAGAGTATCAGTTCAATTTGAGTTATTTCACACCTATGTAACACTTTTTGCCTTTATAGTCTCTCCAATCACTCTGAAAGCACAGTAACATGTGTGTTATTGGCTAAGACCCCAATAAGTACCCTTTATACTTTCCATTTTGCATCTTGATAATCCAGGCTCAGAGATGTCCAGTGACCTGAGTGAGCTCACACATCTAGCAACAGATTGACCCAGCACTCCATCCCTGGAATTCGGAAGTCCAGCCAAGCTTCTATCCACAAGACCACAGTTGCTCCAGGCCCCCGTAGTGGAAGGAACCAGGCCAAATATTTTCTCTGAATCAGGGCTTGCCATGGCTCAGACACACAAGTGTCTGATTGTCCTGGCTGCTCCAGCGGGCACCAGGAAGGCCTCGGGATAGCCCATTTATGTCACTCACAGCGAAGGGGCCTGACAGTCAGAGCAGGGAGTAGATCCCAAGGAGCAACTAGCACACCTGGATGGACCCACATAGAGCAGGCAAGTGGTGGGCTTGGGACCCCTAACTGTTCCCCCCTGGGATGCAGTGCATGAGCTTAGGTCTCAGAGAGCAAAAACCCGGTTTGTTGGGACAGATGTTCACAGGGCAGGGGAGGTGGAGTGGATCTGCTGCTCCAACTGAAGAGAGGAGAGTGCCTTGGTCCCCAGGGCCAGTGCTAGTGAAACACGGGTTTTGGAGTCAGGAAGACCCGAGCCCAAATGCTGCATTTTCACCTCACTGGCTCTGTGGCCTTGTCTAGTTCATGGCAATGTGTCTGTCTGTGCCTCAGCTTCCTGATCTGTAAAACGGGGATACTGACATCCACCTCCCAGGGCTGCTGTGAGAAGAAGACAAATGTCAGCACAGATTCACTACAATATCCAAGCTGTGCCCTTCCTTGACCCCCTTTCTCAAGACACACAAAGTGAGTCCATGGCTGGAGCAGCACAAAGAGCAGGGAAGAATGATATAGACAATTCATGAGTAACAGGCTCGTATGAAACAAGTTGGTAGTCACTGAAGTAACTGCTAGCCCCATTAGCGTATTTTCCTAGGTCCTTCCTTTTCCTTAGCCCTAGAGCTGAAAAGATACTCAGCAGGTATTTGGTGTAGCACTTGTTCCCTCACAGAGATTTATTTCAGAGAGGAAGATGACTTCTTGGACTGGCTACCCTTATTGCCAGTCCTATTTGTCACCATGATTCGAGTGTGGACACTGCAAAGATTCAACCTGGAGAAGCTGACCCGTGACAATCAAACTCACAGGAGAGTAATGTACAGTAAAAGGCAATACATTTACATCAATTCATTTGACTGGCTGGTGCTCCCTGGCATATGCCCTCTCTCTTGATAAAGGAAAATAGTCACAGGCAGCTTGAAGTCTTCAGCATCAGAGTAAGGGAAGTTGGTTGTTCATCTCAGTGGCTGGAATTCTTAAATTAGGATTCTTTATGTATACATAGCTTGTATAAGGAATTTTTGGTCATAAGTTCCAGTGTTCCTGTCAGCAACCAGGCCAATCTCTTATAGGTAGACTGTTTCAAACAAAGGGACATGTCTCTTCTGCTGCTTGGATAACTCTACCACAGATTCCATGTAACCCATTCTGCTTCTGCCTACACAGTCCTTCTTAACTCAGGATGCAATGTCACTATTAGATATTAGCATCGATGTGGCCTTGCCATCTCCACATGACACTCTGGCTCAGGCTTCTCACTTCTAACAGATGCTCTCTAGGGTCAACCCTAAGGAGGCTCATGTCATTACTTAAATGATGATTTTTCTCACCATTTCTTAAGGCCATGAAAATGTTATTCAAAAACAACATAAAAGTATTCTAACTATGGATTCACATCATAGGTAAAGTAGTTTTTAAATCTCTTAAGTTTGAATAATTAGTTGTTTTCCAGTTTTCACTGCTGCTGCTGCTTGTTGCTTCAGTTGTATCTGACTCTGTGTGACCCCATGGACTATAGCCTGCCAGGCTCCTCTGTCCATGGGATTCTCCAGGCAAGAGTACTGAAGTGGATCACCATGCCTCTTTCAGGAGATTTTTCCCAACCCAGGGATCAAACCTGAGTATCCTGCATTGCAGGCAGATTCTTTACCTCTGAGCCACCAGGGAAGTCCCCAATTTTCACTATTGTATGTGAAAAATGACTGATTCCGCTCCTAAATATTAAAACAAATATCTGATTATTTTATTTAACTTACTTCCTGAAACTAGAATCAATAAGGAAAAACATGGATTTTTCTAAGGCTTTCATGTATATATTTTCTCCAGAATGGTTAAACTAATTTATAGTGCTATAGCTACATGTGAATGTGAGTTTAATTGCATTATCATCAACAGCAGCCACTTTTCTTTTACAAATCTGCCAATCTCTTTTTAAAAAAATAAGTGATTGATATTATTTTATTTTAAAAATCTTATTCTTTTCTGATTATAGATGCAATTCATAATCTATGTTGGAAATTGGAAAATACAGAAAGAAATTTAAAAAAATTTAAATGGTACATAATTTCACACCAATATAACCACTATAAAATTAAAATTTTTTTCTTTACACTTATTTGTTTATTCCTGAGTTCTTTCTTTCCACATAGCACATCCAACAAATCTGTCAGGAAAATATTTTGGTTCTAGCTTTAAAATATATACTAGTGATTTGACTACTACTACTACTACATCACTTCAGTCGTGTCTACTCTGTGCGACCCCATAGACAGCAGCCCACCAGGCTCCCCCGTCCCTGGGATTCTCAAGGTAAGAACACTGGAGTGGGTTGCCATTTCCTTCTCCAATGCATGAAAGTGAAAAGTGAAAGTGAAGTCGCTCAGTCGTGTCCGACCCTCAGAGACCCCCATGGACTGCTGCCTTCCAGGCTCCTCTGTCTATGGGATTTTCCAGGCAAGAGTACTGGAGTGGGGTGCCATTGCCTTCTCCGAGTGATTTGACTACTTCTCGCCAATTCTATAGCTACCACTTTGGTTCAAACCTCCACCATTGTTCATATGGACCTTTACAATAGCTCCCTCATTGGTCTCTCTACTTCCCAACATGTCCTGTATTAGTCTATTTTCCATGTAGTACTCAGAAGGATCCAGCTAAAACCTCATGTTCTTCCTCTCCTCACAATCTTTCCATATCTCTAAAGTCCTTAGGGTGATCTATAAATTCCAACATGTTTAATTCCTCACTTCTCTGATTGAATTGCTTCACCCCCTCACATGTTCTACTTATGCTGTATTGATTGCTTTCTGGAACCTTAAATATACCTTACGTGCTTACTCCTATTTTAGGTTTCACTTAACTGTTTCCATTGCCAGGAATACCTTTTTTCAATATTGTTGTATGACTAATTTCTTCATAGGGAAGAATTTTTCAAGTAGGCAACTCAAGACCATTCAGATCCTCATTACTGTTCTATTTTTTCTTGTTCCCATAACTCCTATTTGGGAATTTCCACATACTTGTTTCCATAACTCTTATTGTAATGCATTATGTAATTTAGTTATATTTCATGTTTATTGTTTATAATCTGCTTCCTCCACTAGAAAATAAGACCCAAAAAGGAAGAGATAATCATGTGTTTTGCTTTGTTTCCAAAGAAGATCGAACAAGGACCTGGCACAAAAAAAGCACTCAATAAACATTTGCTGAATCTATCTACACATCTTTCTATCTATCTTAATAAATTCTTGGTGTAAGTAATGAGCCTGAGTGGGCATAGGCAAGAGGAAGTTTATTTTGTTGCTTCATAAAAGTGGAGTTAATAAGGGATTAAAAAACAGTCAACTAGAAGCCAAGGAGTGGTGGAAAGTTGTCTAGGTACTTGGTGTAACCCCTTTTATTCAACTGCAATATCTTTAATAAATTTCACAAAATCTCATACACTGACTTGTGTGAATATTTTGGAGGTTGGGGTTGGAATGTGTGAAAGGCAAAATTGTGAGTTCAAGAGACATGAAGCAAAACAGAAGTAGTATGAGAGTGATGTTAGCAAGATAACAGACTAGAAAGCTCCAGGTCTTAATTTCCCCACAGAGAAACACAATAAATATCAATAGATGGGCTAGGATACCTATATGAGAATTCTACAGACCAGATTAGAAGTACCCAGGCCAATGTAAAGGCAGGAAGGGATCCCAGCAAAAGGGGTAGGAAAAGTCACAGCATTTTGTGTGCCTATCTGTGTCTCTTCCCCTACCTGACGTAGTGAAGCACAATCAAGAGAAAACCTTCTGTACTGGGGTTCTTCCTTTGGGATGGAAACAAAACAGTAGACTATATGGCAAACATTCTGCCTTGACTGGAGGCTCACTATGGGATGGATTTCTCTCTTGTTTTACTCAGAGCACTGACAGGACTGGTGGCATAGTTTGTAAACCACTGAAAATGAGACAAGCAGTAGACCTGCAGTTAATTGGGCAGATAACTAGGGGAAACAAAAGATTATGGGCTTCTGGGAAGAAACCTAGACAAGCTGCTTAGGGAATTTGAGGCATGGTCAAGAGAAGGGCTTCCCTGGTAGCTCAGATGGTAAAGCGTCTGCCTACAATGCTGGAGACCTGGGTTCGATCCCTGGGTCGGGAAGATCCCCTGGAGAAAGAAATGGCAACCCACTCCAGTATTCATGCCTGGAAAATCCCATGGACCAAGGAGCCTGGTGGGCTACAGTCCATCGGGTCGCAAAGAGTCGGACTCAACTGAGTGACTTCACTTCACTTCACTTCACTTCAAGAAAAGGCACATCCCTAGAAAAGGCTTGAGAAGTCCCTGAACCTACAGCTTGCCTGATGGGTAAGGGTCATATCCTGCATGCATACACACACACATACACAAAACAGTACACAGAGATAGGGAGATGTGTTTGGTTACTCAAATGCCCAAAGATCACAATGCATACCCCCAAAAGGGAAACATAGACCAATCAAACAAACGAAATAAAACTCAAGACACCAACCCTAAAGAAACAGAGATCTATGAGCTGCCTGATCAAAAAAAAGTGTTTCAAAACTGTCTTAAATAAGCTAAAAGAAATATAGAATGGCAATTAAATAAAGCAGGACAGTGATGCATGGACACAGTGAGAATATCCACAAAGCAATAAAAACCATAACAATAACAAGAAAACAAATTCAGTAAGTGAACTGAAAAATTTTACTAATAGTAAAATTTTACTAATAATTTTATGTTATCTGAATCTCAGTAAAAAATATGATAGCACATTATGTGTTGGTGAGACTATAAGAAACAGGCAGTTTCTCACAAATTGCTTAGGAAGCATAATTACAAATGAAGCTAGTGGAGGTGATGGAATTCCAGTTAAGCTATGTAAAATCCTAATAGATGATGCTGTTAAAGTGCTGCACTCAATACATCAGCTAATTTGGAAAACTCCACAGTGGCCACAGGGCTGGAAAAAGTCAGTCTTTGTCCTAATTCCCAAGAAGGGCAGTGCTGAAGAATGTTCACACTACTGGACAATTGCACTCACTTCCCATGCTAGTAAGGTTATGCTCAAAATCCTTCAAGCTAAGCTTCAGCAGTATTTGAATTGAGAACTGTCAGATGTACAAGCTGGGTTTAGAAAAGGCAGAGGAACCAGAGATCAAATTGCCAACATTCGTTGCATCACAGAGAAAGCAAAGAAATTCTAGAAAAAATAATATCTACTTCTGCTTCATTGACTACACTAAAGCCTTTGACTGTGTGGATCACAACAAACTGTGGAAAGTTCTTAGAGAGAAGGGAATACCAGACCACTTACCTGTCTCCAGAGAAGCCTCTATGCAGATCAAGAAGCAACAGTTAGAGCCTTATATGGAAAAACTGACTGGTTCAGAACTGGGAAAGGAGGGAAAGGAGTACATCAAGGCTGTATATTGTCACTCTGCTTATTTAACTTATATGTAGAGTACATCATGCAAAATGCTGGGCTGATTGATGTATAAGATAGAATCAAGATTGCCAGGAGAAATATGAACAATTTCAGATATGCAGATGATACCACTATAATGGCAGAAAGCGAAGAGGAAATAAAGAGACTGTTGACAAGAGTGAAAAAGGAGAGTGAAAAAGCTGGCTTAAAACTCAATATTGAAAAACCCAAAATCATGACATCCAGTCCCATCACTTCCTGGCAAGTAGAAGGAGAATAAGTGGAAGCAGTGACAGATATTCTCTTCTTGGGCTCCAAAATCACTGCAGATGGAGGATGCAGCCATGAAATCAAAAGACACTTGCTTTGGAAGGAAAGCTATGACAAACCTAAGCAGTGCATTAAAAAATAAAGATATTTTGTCGACAAAGGTCTGTATAGTCAAAGCTATAGCCTTCCCAGTAGTTATGTATGGATGTAAGAGTTGGACCATAAAGAAAGCAGAGTGCCCAAGAATTAATGCTTTCAAATTGTGGTGCTGGAGAAGATTCTTGAGAGTCCCTTGGACAGCAAGGAGATCAAACTAGTCAATCCTAAAGGAAATCAACTCTGAATACACTGGAGCTCCAAAACTTCGGCCACCTGATGCAAACAGCCAACTCACTGGAAAAGACCCTGATGCTGGGAAAGATTGAAGGCAAAAGAATAAGACAGCAGCAGAGGATGAGTTGGTTAAATAGCATCATTGACTCATTGGACATGAACTTGAGCAGTCCATGGAGTAGCAATGAGTTGGACACAACTTAGCAACTGAACAACAACAACGAGATCCCATTGTCTGTTGATAAAAAGTTTTCCATCTTTCTTTTCAATCAAGATATCATTTAAATCTTTTTTCTTTTATGCTTGCATTGGCTAGAATTTCCAACACAATGTTGAACAGAACAGTTGAAAACATATATTTTCATCTTGCTCCCAATCTTGTGGGGAAAGCAGGCAATCTTTCTCTTCTAAGTACAATGTTCCTTTAAGGTTTTCTATAAAGTTCTTTTTTTGTTTTTCAGATTGGGCAAGTTAACATTCTACTTTGAATTTTCTAAGACTTTTAAAGAATTCTGAATGGGTGTTATGTTTCCCAAGTATTTTCTCCATGTCAGTTGATGCCACCATTTTGTTTTTGTCCTTTATTCTATTAAGATGGACTGTATATCAATAGATTTGGGATTGTAAACCTACCTTGAATTCCTGAATTAAATCTTACAATGGAAATAATCAACAAACCAATGTATAATAGGAATAGAATATAATTTCATTTGAGCCAAACTGTATAGACCAGGAGACACAAGTTCAAGAAGCACTTGAATTGTTTTCCACCTGACTACGAAATGGGGAAGGCTTATAAAAGCAAACCCCACACAATTGCGTGTTTGTCAAATATTATACTTGGAGCTGGCAAGTAGTAAGAGTGTTTGTTAAGCAAGGATTGTTTGGAGTCTGAAATGGTTGCATATTTACAACCTTGACACTATAAAGATGCAGTTGGCAACTAGCAGACTTTGTTTTGAGAATAGTTGGTGGTGCCCTTCAGTTCAGAAAATTCAAGTTCTTGATAATACAGGAACATGTCTGAAACTACATCTACAATGGCCACCCAGTTCTATTTTGAATGCCTGATTTTTGATAGCTACTTCATTTTTATTTTAAAATGAATTTCCCTTAATGATTAAAGCAGAGGTATGATGCATGTTTGACAGGACACAAACAGCTGTTTTGGTTAGCCTCAAGTACAAATTAAATCATGTATAAGCCATAATGACTTCCCTGTACTTAATATGTGAAAGTTTCTTCCTTCAATATGTTATAGAACTCACACTGCTATTATTTTGTTGAGGAAACTTTCACCTACATTCATGAGTGTTGCTCCTTTTGTTAGTTTAATTTTTATTGAAATATATTTTATTTATAATGCTGTATCAGTTTCAAGTGTACAGTAAAGTGATTCAGTTATATATATTCTTCCTTTGCATTCTCTTCCATTATAGGTTATTACAAGATATTGACTATAGTTCCTTGTACTATATAGTAAGTTTTCGTTGGTTATCTGCTTTATATACAGTAGTGTGTATATTTTAATCCCAAACTCCTAAGTTATCCTTCTCTCCCCTCCCTTTTGGTAATCATAAACTTGCTTTCTATGTGTGTGAATCTTTTTATGTTTTAGAAATAAGTTCATTCGTATCCTTTTAAAGCTCACCAATGAATTCAGTAAAGCTGAAAGATACAAAATTAATATACACAAATCTGTTGTAATTCCTCACACTAATAACAAAAAATCAGAAAGAGAAATTGAGGAAACAATCCCATTTACCACTGCATCAAAAAGAATATAATACCTAGGAATGAACCTACATAAGGAGGCAAAAGACCTGTACTCTGACAACTATAAGAATAAAAGAAATCAAAGACACAAACATAGAGATACATCATGTTCTTGGATTAAAAGAATCATTATTATGAAAATGACTTTTCTACCCAAAGTAATCTACAGATTCAATGCAATCTTTATCAAATTACCAATGATATTTTCCACAGAATTAGAATAAAAATTTTTAATTTCTTACAGAAACACAGAAGACCCAAATTAGTAATCATCACTCATTGTTTGTTCTTTAGTTCTTCTAGGTTCTTGTTTAACATTTATTGCATATTCTCAATCCATGCCTCCATTCTTATTCTGAGATCCTAAAACATTTTCAGTATCATTATTCTGAATTCTTTTTCTAGAAGGTTGCCTATCTCCACTTCCTTTAGTTGTTTTTCTGGGGTTTCATTTTGTTCCTTCATCTGGGACATAATTTTCTGTTTCATTTTATCTGACTTTCTGTGATTGTGTTTTTTGTTCTGCATGCTACAGGATTGTAGTTCTTGCTTCAGCTGTCTGTCCTCTGGTAGATGAGGCTGTCTAAGAGACTTGTGCAAGGGACTGGTGGTGGATAGAACTGGGCCTTGTCCCTCTTGTGGGCAGGGCCATGCTAAATAAAACTTTAAACTGTTTCTCTGCTGATGGGTGAGGTTGTTTTCCCTCCTTTTTGGTTGTTTGGCCTGAGGTAACCCAGCACTGGGGCCTACAAGCTATTTAGTGCGGCTAATGGCAGCCCCCAGGAGGGCTCACACCAATGAATACTTTAAAAAATTGCTGCTTTCAATGTCTTTGTCCCCACAGTGAGCCACAGCCAAATCCCACCTCTGCAGGAGACCTTCCAATACTAGCAGGTAGGTTTGATCCAGTCTCTTATGGGGTCACTGCTTTTTTCCCGTGGGTCCTGGTCCACACAGGACTTTGTGCTTGTGCTCCAAAAGTGGAGTTTCTGTTTTCCCCAGTCCTATGGCATGCATGCTAAATTGCTTCAGTTGTGTCTTACTCTCTGCGACCCTATGGACCATAGCCTGCCAGGTTCCTCTGTTCATGGGATTCTCCAGGCAAGAATACTGGAGTGGGTTGCCATGTGCTCCTCCAGAGGATCTTCCCAACATTGGCAAGTGGGTTCTTTACCACTAGTGCCACCTGGGAAGCAGTCCAATGAAAGTCGTGCAATTAAATCACTCAGGCCTTCAAAGCTAGAACTCTGAAAATCCTCCTTTTGCCAGATGCCCAGGCCGGGAAGCCTGAAGTGGAGCTCAGAACTTTCACACCTGTGGGAGGGAGAGCTTCTGTGGTATAATTGCTGTCCAGTTTGTGGGATGGTGGCTCAGCTGGTAAAGAACCTGCCTGCAATGCAGAAGACCCAGGTTCGATCCCTGCGTTGGAAAGATCCTGTTGGAGAAGGGAATGACAACCCACTCCAGTATTCTTACCTGGAGAATCCCATAGACAAAGGAGCATGGCAGGCTACAGTCCATGAGGTTCAAAGAGTTGGACACAACTGAATGACTAACACTTTCACTTTACCCTGGCGTGTATAGGATTTGATTATATCATAATTATATGCCTCCTTATGTCTCATTGTGTCTTCATCTTTATCTTTCAATGTAGGGTATTTTTTTGGTAAGTTTTAGCGATTTGGGGTTTGTTTTTGTTTTTTTGGTAGAAGGTGTTTCAGCCAGTGTTCTCATAAGAAGGGGTGAGCACACGTCCTTCTGCTCCATCATTGTGAAGGAGGATCATGTCTGTGCAAACTTTAGAATCAGCTTGTCAACATTTATAAAATTCTTCCTGGGATTTTAATCAAGATTGCACTGAATCTATAAAGACATTGAGTTTAACTAACTCATTAACAATATGGCATCATCTAATCCACATCCACAATGAAAGCAGGAAGAGAAGGGGGCGACAGAGGATGAGATGGTTAGGTGGCATCAATGACTCCATGGACATGAGTTTGAGAAAACTCCAAGAGATAGTGAAGGACAGGGAAGCCTGAAGTGCTGCAGTCCATGAAAGAGTCTGATACGACTTAGCAACTGAACAACAACAATCCACATCTACATTATATCTCTACATTTAGTTATATCTTTAAAATATTTCCCTCATCAGTGTTTTCTAGTTTTCAGCATTTGAATCATCCAGGTATTTATTAAATTTCTGAGTATCAATATCTTACTATTTTTAGTCCCATTATATATTGTATTTTAATTTTGAATTACAATTATTCATTGCTACTAAATAGTTTACTTTTGGTATATGACTTTGTATCCTGTGATCTTGCTAAGCTTTTTAATTAATTCTTTGTTGTTGTTCAGTCACTAAGCCTTGTCTGACTCTTTGCAACCCTATGGACTGCAGCACACCAGGCCTCCCCATCCTTCACTATCTCCTGGAGTTTGTCCAAGTTCATGTCCATTGAATCGGTGATGCTATCTACCCATCTCATCCTTTGTCACCCTCTTCTCCTTCAGCCCTCAATCTTGCCCAGCATCAGGGTCTTTTTCAGTGAGTCAGCTCTTTGTATCAGGTAGCCAAAGTATTGGAACTTCAGCATCAACATCACTCCTTCCAATGAATATTCAGGGTTGATTTCTTTTAGGGTTGACTGGCTTATCTCCTTACTGTCCAAGGGACTCTCTTCTCCAGCACCATAGTTTGAAAGCATTAATTCTTTGGCATTCAGCCTTCTTTATTGTCCAATTCTCACATCTGCATGTGACTACTGGGAAAACCATAGCTTTGACTATATGGACCTTTGTCGGCAAAGTGATGAATTTGCTTTTTAATATACTGTCTAGTTTTGCCATAGCTTTCCTTCCAAGAAGCCATCATCGTCTAATTTCATGACTGCAGTCATCATCTGCAGTGATTTTAGAGCCCCAGAAGAGAAAATCTATCACTGCTGCTACATTTCCCCCTTCTATTTGCCATGAAGTGATGGGACTGGATGCCACCATCTTGGTTTTTTTCAACACTGAGTTTTAAGCCTGCTTTTTCACCTTCATCAAGAGGCTCTGTAGCTCCTCTCTGCTTTCTGCCATTAGAGTGGTATCATCTGCATATCTGAAGTTGTTGATCTTTCTCCTGGCAATCTTGATTCCAGCTTTTAACTCATCCAGCCCAGCATTTCAATGACAAACTCTGCATATAAATTAAATAAACAATGTGACAGTATACAGCCTTGTACTCCTTTCTCAATTTCATATAAGGCTCTAACTATTGTTTCTTGACCCACATACAGGTTTCTCAGGAGACAAGTAAGATTGTCTGGTGTTCCAATCTCTTTAAGAATTTTCTAGTTTGTTGTAATTCACACAGTCAAAGGCTTTAGTGTAGTCAGTGAAACAGAAGTAGATGTTTTTCTGGAATTACCTTGATTTCTCTACGATGTAACAAATGTTGGCAATTTGATCTCTGGTTCCTCTGCCTTTCCTAAACCCAGCTTGTACATCTGAAAGTTCTTGATTAAAATACTGCTAAAGCCTAGCTTAAAAGATTTTGAGCACAACCTTACTAGCATGGGAAGTGAGTGCTGAGTGCAATTGTCTTGTAGTTTGAACATTCTTTAGCACTGTCCTTCTTGGGAATTGGGACAAAGATTGACCTTTTCCAGTCCTGTGGCTATTGCTGGGTTTTCCAAATTTGCTGACTCATTGAGTGAAGCACTTCAACAGCATCATCTTTTAGAATTTGAAATCCCTCAACTGGAATTCCATCACCTCCACTAGCTTTATTGGCAGCAATGCTTCCTAAGGCCACTTGGCTTCCTACTCCAGGATGTCTGGTTCTAGGTGAGTAACCACACCATCGTGGTTATCTGGGTCATTAAGACCTTTTTGTATAGTTCTTCTGTGTATTCTTGCCATTTCTTCTTGATCTCTTCTGCTTCTATTAGGTCTTTACTGTTTTCTTTTCCCTTTATTGTGCCCATTTTGCACGAAATGTTCTTGTGATATCTCCATTTTTCTTGAAGTGATCTCTAGTCTTTCCCATTCTATTGCTTTCCTCTAGTTCTTTGCATTGTTCGTTAAGGCCCTCTTGTCTCTCCTTGCTATTCTCTGGAACTCTGAATTCAGTTGTGTATACCTTTTCCTTTCTCCATTTCTTTTCACTTCTCTTCTTTCCTCAGTTATTTGTAAAGCCTCCTCAGACAACCACTTTGCCTTCTTGCATTTCTTTTTCCTTGGGATGGCTTTTATTAGTACCTTCTGTACAATGTTTCAAATCTTTGTCCATAGTTCTTCAGGTACTCTGTCTACCAGATCTAATCCCTTAAATCTATTCATCACCTCCACTGTATAATCATACGGGATTTGATATAAGTCATAACTGAATGGCCTACTGGTTTTCCCTACTTTCTTCAATTTGAGCCTGAATTTTGCAATAAGGAGCTGATTTTCTGAGCTACAGTCAGCTCATGGTCTTGTTTTTGCTGACTGTATAGATCTTCTCTATCTTTGGCTGCAAAGAAATGTAGTCAATCTGATTTCAGTATTGACGATTTGGTGACATTCATGTGTAAAGTCATCTCTTGTGTTGTTGGAAAAGGCTGTTTTCTATGACCAGTGTGTTTTCCTGGCATAATTCTGTTAACTTTTGCCCTCCTCCATTTTGTACTCCAAGGCCAAACTTGCCAGTTACTCCAGGTACGTATTGACTTCCTACTTTTGCACTCCAATCTCCTATGATGAAATGAACATCTTTTTTGGCATTAGTTCTAGAAGGTCTTATAGGTCGTCATAGAACTGGTCAACTTCAACTTGTTTGACATCAGTGGTTGGGGCATAGACTTGGATTAGTGAAGCCAGGCTTCAGCAATACGTGAACCGTGAACTCCCTGATGTTCAAGCTGGTTTTAGAAAACACAGAGGAACCAGAGATCAAATTGCCAACATCCGCTGGAAAATGGAAAAAGCAAGAGAGTTCCAGAAAAACATCTATTTCTGCTTTATTGACTGTACCAAAGCCTTTGACTGTGTGGATCACAATAAACTGTGGAAAATTCTGAAAGAGATGGGAATACCAGACCACCTAATCTGCCTCTCGAGAACTCTGTATGCAGGTCAGGAAGCAACAGTTAGAACTGGACATGGAACAACAGACTGGTTCCAAATAGGAAAAGGAGTACGTCAAGGCTGTATATTGTCACCCTGCTTATTTAACTTATATGCAGAGTACATCATGAGAAACGCTGGACTGGAAGAAACACAAGCTGGAATCAAGATTGCCAGGAGAAATATCAATAACCTCAGATATGCAGATGACACCACCCTTATGGCAGAAAGTCAAGAGGAGCTAAAAAGCCTCTTGATGAAAGTGAAAGTGAAATAGGAGAGCAAAAAAGTTGGCTTAAAGCTCAACATTCAGAAAACGAAGATCATGGCCTCTGGTCCCATCACTTCATGGGAAATAGATGGGGAAAAAGTGGAAACAGTGTCAGACTTTATTTTTGGAGGCTCCAAAATCACTGCAGATGGTGACTTCAGCCATGAAATTAAAAGATACTTACTCCTTGGAAGAAAAGTTGTGACCAACCTAGATAGTATATTCAAAAGCAGAGACATTACTTTGCCGACTAAGGTCCATCTAGTCAAGGCTATGGTTTTTCCTGTGGTCATGTATGGATGTGAGAGTTGGGCTGTGAAGAAGGCTGAGCACCAAAGAATTGATGCTTTTGAACTGTGGTGTTGGAAAAGACTCTTGAGAGTCCCTTGGACTGCAAGGAGATCCAACCAGTCCATTCTGAAGGAGATCAACCCTGGGATTTCTTTGGAAGGAATGATGCTGAAGCTGAAACTCCAGTACTTTGGTCAACTCATGCGAAGAGTTGACTCATTGGAAAGGACTCTGGTGCTGGGAGGGATTGGGGGCAGGAGGAGAAGGGGACGACAGAGGATGAGATGGCTGGATGGCATCTCCAACGCGATGGATGTGAGTCTGAGTGAACTCCGGGAGTTGGTGATGGACAGGGAGGCCTGGCATGCTGCGATTCATGGGGTCACAAAGAGTCGGACACGACTGAGTGACTGAACTGAACTGAACCCAAGTATTACATTTTGGACTCTTTTGTTGATTATGAGGGCTACTGCATTTCTTCTATGGGATTCTTGCCCACAGTAATAGATATAATGGTCATCTGAATTAAATTAGCCCATTTTCATCCATTTTAGTTCACTGATTCCTAAAATCTCAATGTTTACTGTGTTTGAAGTTTGTTGTTTTTCTAGCTTTTCTATATGAACCAGAAACTTAAATTTGCTACATTGATAACTTGATTTTGTCTTCTCCCCTTTTCTTTGTCTCTTCCTTTTGTGCTACTCTCCAGAGAGATTCTATCTCTTGCAGTTCTCCCAACTGTTTCCATTGTTGTTTTTATTCCAGGTTTTGTAGCATGTAGTAGGGATTCAAGGAGGTGGTATTAAGGATGAATTTTCTAAGGATTCTGCCAGATATTCCTTGTGGGCACCTTAGAGAAAATGTCATTATACAGTGTGGGATGTCCAATGGGCCTCATACTCTGCTTGTGGTCCCCACTCTTCATTTAGCAATGTGCTACAAACTTCTAATTTAATCTTTCTACTGACTTATTTGGTATTTGGGCAGTGTCTGTCCTAGGTAAGCAAATGCACAGGTTCTCTTTCTACCTGATAGCACCTGTCTATCACTAGGTTTTGTGGTAGAAATTTTCCATGAGAGCTCTGTTTTCAGAAGAGTTCCCAAAAGGTCATTATTTTGAAATTTTCCCAGTTCATTGTCCTGTTTTATGGGTAGGAATGATGCTTCTTCTAGCTCTGTGCATCTCAAATCTAAAGTCCTTAAGAAAGTCTTTTTAACAAATAATGCTGAATCAGTTCAAAATTCATTGTTGTCCAGTCGCTAAGTCCTGTCTGACTCCTTGCATCCCCAGAACTGCAGTGTGCCAGACTCCCCTGTTCTTCACTATCTCCCTTAGTTTGCTCACATTCGTGTTCTTTGATTCAGAGATGCTATATTACCATCCCATCCTCTGCCACCCCCTTCTCCTCTTGCCTTCAATCTTTCCCAGTATCAGATAATGCTGGATCAATTCTACACATATGAAAAAGAAATTGGATCCTTAACTCCTATTAAACTTCACATGCATCCTTAACTTATCACTACTTCATTGCCTGGGCCTCTTACAAACACCAGTCATGCCACTGTACATGGCCATTTAAAGTTATACTGATTTCTTCTTATTCTAGTTGTGTCTTCATGAGAAGGATCAAAGTAACATAGCCAGATTTTATAAGCCCAAAATTTCATATTTCTGTTATTATTAGAAGAGAACCTAACTTGGGAGAAGATAGCATGCCTCTTGGTGGTTCCTTTGATTTGGTGGGAGATGTTAGCCATTATGACAGTCTGCTGTCTTAACTGCTCTTCTTGACACTTGCTGCTGCCAAAGATGATTGACTTATCCATAGATGGTTGAAGAGGAACAATTGGAAAGTCTTACATAGATAATTAGTTGGTAATATTTCATTTTCAATATACAGTTTTAACAGGTGTGCTGTATATAAACTTCTTATTCATATCTGATTAAGATTAATTTCAAGAAGTTGTGCTGCCAGGTTAATGGCTTTTGTCTTATTGTCAAATTGTACAGGAGATTCATCTTATAATGATCAACCCTGATAAGTTTCTACAGAATTTATTGTCCCTCCAAAAGAGCACAAATGGCAAGGGTGTTACATGAAAAGAAAATTACAAGACAATCCTTGTTCCTAAATGAAAATAAATTGGATTGCAATTGAAGGAATTAAAATGTTTTTATTCACAGATGACATATTTATGTACACTGGTCCATTGGTCAGTCACTCAGTCATGTCCAACTCTTTGCAACCCCATGGACTGTAGCCTGTCAGGCTCCTCTGTCCATGGAATTCTCCAGGCAAGAATACTGGAGTGGATAGCTATTCCCTTCTCCAGGGGATCGTCCTGACCTAGGGATTGAATCTGGGTCTCTTGCATTGTAGGCATATACTTTACCACTGAACCACCAGGGAAGCCCATTTATGTACATACAAAATCCCAAAGAACCTACAAAGCTCTTAGAATAAATGAGTTTAGAAAGGTCACTGAGTCAGGGTTAATACATAAGATTGTCATTTTTCTGTAGATCAGCAACCAGTAATTGGGAAAAATTAAAATCACATCATATAAAACAGAATAAAAGCCAGTGCCTGCAGGAGGCGCAGGTTTGATCTCTGGGTTGGAAAGATCCCCTGGAGAAGGAAATGACAATGCACTCCAGTATTCTTGCCTGGAAAATCCTATGAAGAGAGGAGCCTGGCAAACTATAGTCCATAGCATCACAAAGAGTCGGATATGACTTAGTGGCTAAACAAAAATAACAACCAAATAAAAAGCAATTAATTTAATGAAACAAGTGCAAGATTTCTGCACACTAATGTACAGAATATTATTCAGAAAAATATAAGAATTTCCAAATAAAAGTCATGTTCTTGGATTGGAAGTTTCAATTATAAAGATGTAAATAGTCTCCAGATTCTCCCTACAAATTCTATACAATTCCAATAAAAATTCTAGCAGTTATTTTTTCCCTAGTGAAAATTAGCAAGATGATTCTAAAATTGACTTAGAAATACTAAGGGAAAAGAAAGCCAAGACAAACTTGAAGAATAATAACAAAGCTGAGAGAGTCACACTACTACAGATAAACAAGAGATTATATATAGACAAAAGAGATCTATATATAGATAAAAGATATCCATATAAAAAGATTATATCATACTACTAATGTAACAAAACTTATTATAAAATTATAGTTATTAGAAAACTAATTGTGTTATTCTTGTAAGGATAAAAACAGACCAAATGAACAGACAAGGGGGTACAGAATTACATGTGCACATATATGGCCACAAGGTGAGAAATATCAATGACCTCAGATATGCAGATGATACCACCCTTATGGCAGAAAGTGAAGAAGAACTAAAGAGCCTCTTGAGGAAAGTGAAAGAGGAGAGTGGAAAAGTTGGCTTAAAGCTCAACATTCAGAAAACGAAGATCATGGCATTTGGTTCCATCACTTCATGGTAAATAGATGGGGAAAAAGTGACAGACTTTATTTTTAGGGGCTCCAAAATCACTGCAGATGGTGACTGCAACCATGAAATTAAAAGACACTTGCTCCTTGAAAGAAAAGCTATGACCAAACTAGATAGCATACTAAAAAGCAGAGACATTACTTTGCCAACAAAGGTCTGTCTAGTCAAAGCTATGGTTTTTCCAGTAGTCATGTATGGATATGAGAGTTGGACTATAAAGAAAGCTGAGCACCGAAGAACTGATGGCTTTGAACTGCGGTGTTGGAGAAAACTCGAGAGTCCCTTGCGCTGCAAGGAGATCCAGCCAGTCCATCCTAAAGGAAATCAGTCCTGAATATTCATTGGAAGGACTGATGCTGAAGCTGAAACTCCAATACTTTGGCCACATGATTAGAAGAACTGACTCATTGGAAAAGACCCTGATGCTGGGAAAGATTGAAAGCAGGAGAAGGGGATGACAGAGTATGAGATGGTTGGATGGCATCACTGACTCGATGGATATGAGTTTGAGTAAGCTCCGGGACAGGAAAGCCTGGTGTGCTGCAGTCCATGGGGTCTCAAAGAGTTGGACAAGACTGAAAGACTGAACTGAACTGAACCATGCACTGCAGTGGGTAAAAGATGGTCTTTCTAATAGTACTTTGTGAACAGAAAAAATTAATCTTAACTCCTTCAATACAAAAATATCATAAAAATAATCAGTTTCAGAACTATTTTTGGTCCAAATGTGAAAGGTAAAACAATAACTATTTTAGAAGAAAACAGACAAGAATTTTCATGACCTTAGAATATCAAATTTTAAGGTAATTCTCTATTTATTTATTTTTGGCTGTGTTGGGTCTTGCTGTGCAGGTTTTTCTCTACTTGCGGCAAGCAGGGGCTACTCTCTAGCTGCGGTGTAAGGGCTTCTCATTGAAGTGGCTTCTCTTGTCGTGGAGTAAGGGCCCTAGCACACTCAGGCTTTAGTAGCTGTGGCACGTGGGCTCAGTAGTTGCAGCTCCTGGGCTCTAGAGCACAGGCTCAGTAGTGTGGTGCACTGGTTTTGTTGCTCTACAGCATGTGATATCATCCTGATTCAGGGATTGAACCCATGTTTCCCACATTGGCAGACGGGTTCTTTACCACTGAGTCTCCCAGTCTCCAGCTCTGAAATATTTTAAAATAATTTTTATTTGTTTTATTTTGACATAATTTGGTATAAAGAGAAGTTGTAAAAACAAAACAAAGAATTCCTATGTACAATACTTGCCTTTCAGGTTCTTTTCTGTATTCTCTCTCTTTAATTATATTTCCATTGCATAATTATTCTCTAAAGCCTTTGAGCATACATGGAAGAAATGATGGGGTTTTTTTAACACCTAAATATTTTGTACCTTAAAAACAAGGAAATTGTGTCACATAATCACAAACTAACAAATTCCAGCAACTAATGTTGATATAATATCTCATCTATGGGCCTTATGTTCTGTATATTTCAGTTAATCAATTTTCTATAGTGTCTGGTTTTCAAGTCATGGTTAGAAATCCTTTCATCACAAGTTAAAGAGGAATGTACTCATATTCTGGTATTTGCATGGTTTCATTTTTTACTGAAAGAACTTTTGTTGCATTTAGAATCTGTTCTTGGATATAGCTTCAGGTATGGATCTCATTGTCGGTTTTTCCAAATGACATGACGATTTGTCCCAGCACAGTTTTGTTTTTATCAAGGCATTTGAAGTGCCAACTTCACTACATATTAAAGTTCTACACATACTTTTATTTGTTTCTGGATTTTCTCTTCTACTGATCTATCTATTCATATTTCAGTACTTCTATTCTACTGATCTATTTTAGCACTACAATTTAATCATATAAGCTTAAACTATGTTTTAATGTCATAAGAGTTTTAAAGGACTTGTTTCCATTTATTTTTAGTGTTTTCTTGTATGTTTAATTTTCAATATGATATTGGTATCAAGTTGTCTAGCTCTATAAAAATTCTTAACATTTTTTTGAGATTGATTGAAATCTATTAATTTAGAGAAATAGCTTTATAATGATGAATAATTTAAAAAAAAAACAAAAGGAGTCTTATCATTTGTTCAAGTTTTTTAAATTTCCTCAGTGGATTTTAAATATATTGAGTATCTTGTTGTCCTTTTTCTATTTTAATTGGATTTTCTACACCATTATAATGTCTGGCTATTTTTTTATGTGAACGTTATTAAGTTATATAAAGTAATTTTTATCCTGTTTATTTTATTAAATTCCATTCTTTTAAAAGTAATTTTTATCATTGATTTCCCTGAGTTTTCCAGATACATGATCAAATAATACATGTGCAAATAAAGGTGGTTTTAATTTTTTCCTTCCCAGTTTCTGTGCTTCTGTTCGATTTATCTAGTTACATTGATTAATACATCTAGAACAATGATGAGTACTGGTGAAGACAGTGGGAATCTTGTCACTGTACTAGTGTCTTATGTGAAATGCATTTAGTATATCACCATTAAAACATGCTGAATTGTGAATCAACTATACATCAATTTTTTAAAAAGATGTTAGATTTAGTACAAAAATTGTGTATATGCTGTGTAGGTATGAGTGTATATATATATAATGTTGTCATAACTTTGTCACTAAGTTGTGTCCAACACTTTTGCAACTCCATGGACTGTAGCCCATGAGACTTCTCTATCCCTGGGATTTCTCAGGCAAGAATACTGAAGTAGGTTGCCATTTCCTTCTCCAGGGGATCTTCTCAACTCATGAATCGAACCTATGTCTCCTTCATTGGCAGGCAGATCCTTTACCACTGTGCCACCTGGAAAACGCCTGTGTATATATATATCAGTTCAGTTCAGTTGCTCAGTCGTGTCCTACTCTTTGCAGTCCCATGGACTGCAGCACGCCAGGCTTCCTTGTCCATCACCAACTCCTGGAAGCTTGCTCAAACTCATGTCCATAGAGTTGGTGATTCCATCCATCTCATCCTCTGTCGTCCCCTTCTCCTCCTGCCTTGAATCTTTCCCAGCAACAGGGTCTTTTCCAATGAGTAATTCTTCACATCAGGTGGCCAAAGTATTGGAGTTTCAGCTTCAGCATCAGTCCTTCTAATGAATATTGAGGACTGATTTCCTTTAGGATTGACTGATTTGATCTCCTTGCTGTCAAAGGGACTCTCAAGAGTCTTCTCGAACACCACAGTTCAAAACCATCAATTCTTTGGCGCTCAACTTTCTGAATGGTCCAACTCTCACATCCATACTGGAAAAACCATAGCTTTGACCAGACAGACCTTTGTCCACAAAGTAATGTCTCTGCTTCTTAATATGCTGTCTAGGTTGGTCATAGTTTTTTTTTTTTTTCCCAAGAAGCAAGCCTCTTTTAATTTCATGGCTGCTGTCACCAAATGCAGTGATTTTGGAGTCCAAGAAAATAAAGTCTGTCATGGTTCCCATTGTTTCCCTATCTATTTGCCATGAAGTGGTGGGACCGGATGCCGTGATCTTAATTTTCTGAATGTTGAGTTTTAAACCAACTTTTTCATTCCCCTCTTTCACTTTCATCAAGAGGTTCTTCATTTCTTCTTTGCTTTCTGCCATAATGGCGCTGTCATCTGCATATCTGAGGTTATTGATATTTCTCCCAGCAACCTTGATTCTAGCTTGTGCTTCATCCAGCTTGGCATTTTGCATGATGTACTCTGCATATAAATTAAATAAGCAGGGTGACAATATACAAGCTTTTCCTTACTCCTTTCCCAATTTGGAACTAATCTGTTGTTCCATGTCTGGTTCTAACTGTTGCTTCTTGACCTGCATATAGATTTTTCAAGAGGCAGGTAAGGTGGTCTGGTATCCAAACCTCTTGAAGAATTGTCCACAGTTTGTTGTGATCCACGTGGTCAAATGCATTGGCATAGTCAATAAAGCAGATGTTTTTCTGGAACTCTTTTGCTTTTTCCCTTATCATGTTATAAATTAGTGATTTATGTGTTTTTATTGATTATTAGCTAGTAAGTTATCTATTTTATTTATCCTAACATTTTTCTCTCTTGTTCAATATTTTATTTATTTTTACTATTTAATTCCTCATGCTTTCTTTAGGTTCAATTACTTTCTTTCTCCAGCTTTTATTTTAGTCATTTTGTTTTTATTTATGAAAGTGTTTGGCTATCAAAATTTTAATTATGTTCCACAGACTTCCATATGCATGTTTTTGTTATCATTTATTTTAGAAATCCTATCATTTTGGTTTGTAACTCCTATTTTCCCAAAAATTTTAAAGTAGGTTTTTTTTTTTAAATTTCTGGTGGAAGAACATGTGTGCATTCTTTTGGGGGGGGGGGTTAACTGATTTTATTTTATTTATTTTTATTTTATTTGTTTAATAAATTTTTATTGTTACTTTATTTTACTTTATAATACTGTATTAGTTTTGCCATACATTGACATGAATCCACCACGGGTGTACATGAGTTTCCAAACATGAACCTCCCTTCCACCTCCCACCCCATATCATCTCTCTAGATCATCCCCGTGCACCAGCCCCAAGCATCCTGTATCCTGCATCAAACATAGACTGGCGATTTGTTTCTTACATGATAGTATACATGTTTCAATGCCATTCTCCCAAATCACCCCACACTCTCCCTCTCCCTCAGAGTCCAAAAGTCCGTTCTACACATCTGTGTCTCTTTTGCTGTCTCGCATACAGGGTCATCATTACCATCTTTCTAAATTCCATATATATGTGTTAGTATACTGTATTGGTGTTTTTCTTTCTGGCTTACTTCACTCTGTATAATTGGCTCCAGTTTCATCCATCTCATCAGAACTGATTCAAATGTGTTCTTTTTAATGGCTGAGCAATACTCCATTGTGTATATGTACCACAGCTTTCTTATCCATTCATCTGCTGATGGACACCTAGGTTGTTTCCATGTCCTAGCTATTATAAACAGTGCTGCAGTGAACATTGGGGTACATGTGTCTCTTTCTATTCTGGTTTCCTTGGTGTGTATGCCCAGCAGTGGGATTGCTGGGTCATAAGGCAGTTCTATTTGCAATTTTTTAAAGAATCTCCACACTGTTCTCCATAGTGGCTGTACTAGTTTGCATTCCCACCAACAGTGTAGGAGTGTTCCCTTTTCTCCACACCCTCTGCAGCATTTATTGCTTGTAGACTTTTGGATCGCAGCCATTCTGACTGGTGTGAAGTGGTACCTCATTGTGGTCTTGATTGGCATTTCTCTAATAATGAGTGATGTTGAGCATCTTTTCATGTGTTTGTTAGCCATCCATATGTCTTCTTTGGAGAAATGTCTATTTAGTTCTTTGGCCCATTTTTTTGATTGGGTCATTTATTTTTTGGAATTTAGCTGCATATGTTGCTTGTATATTTTTGAGATTAGTTGTTTGTCAGTTGCTTCATTTGCTATTATTTTCTGCCATTCAGAAGGCTGTCTTTTCACCTTGCTTATATTTTCCTTTGTTGTGCGGAAGCTTTTAATTTTAATTAGACCCCATTTGTTTATTTTTGCTTTTATTTAATAGACCAGTTAGACCTAATTGATATCTATAGGACATTTCACCCCAAAACAATGAATTTCATCTTTCTCTCAAGTGCGCATGGAACCTTCTCCAGGATAGATCACATCCTGGGCCATAAATCTAACCTTGATAAATTCAAAAAAATTGAAATCATTCCAAGCATCTTTTCTGACCATAATGCATTAAGATTAGATCTCAATTACAGGAGAAAAACTATTAAAAATTCCAACATATGGAGACTGAACAACACACTTCTGAATAACCAAAAAATCACAGAAGAAATCAAAAAGAAATCAAAATATGCATAGAAACAAACGAAAAGGAAAACACAACAACCCAAAACCTGTGGGACACTATAAAAGCAGTGCTAAGGGGAAAGTTCATAACAATACAGGCATACTTCAAGAAACAAGAAGAAAGTCAAATAAATAACCTAACTCTACACCTAAAGCAATGAAAAAAGGAAGAAATGAAGAATCCCAGAGTTAGTAGAAGGAAAGAAATCCTAAAAATTAGGGCAGAAATAAATGCAGGAGAAACAAAAGAAATCGTAGCAAAAATCAACAAAGCCAAAAGCTGGTTCTTTGAAAGGATAAATAAAATTGACAAACCATTAGCCAGACTCATCAAGAAACAAGAAAAATCAAATCAATAAAATTAGAATTGAAAATGGAGAGATCACAACAGACAACACAGAAATACAAAGGATCATAAGAAATTACTATCAGCAATTATATGCCAATAAAAAGGACAATGTGGAAGAAATGGACAAATTCTTAGAAAAGTACAACTTTCCAAAACTGAACCAGGAAGAAATAGAAAATCTTAACAGACCTATCACAAGCACGGAAATTGAAAATCAGAAATCAGAAATCTTCCATCAAACAAAAGCCCAGGTCCAGATGGCTTCACAGCTGAATTCTACCAAAAATTTCGAGAAGACCTAACACCTATCCTACTCAAACTCTTCCAGAAAATTACAGAGGAAGGTCAACTTCCAAACTCATTCTATGAGGCCACCATCACCCTAATACCAAAACCTGACAAAGATGCCACAAAAAAAGAAAACTATAGGCCAATATCACTGATGAACATAGATGCAAAAATCCTCAACAAAATTCTACCAATCAGAATCCAACAACACATTAAAAAGATCATACACCATGACCAAGCGGGCTTTATCCCAGGGATGCAAGGATTCTTCAATATCCACAAATCAATGTAATTCACCCCATTAACAAACTGAAAAATAAAAGGCATATGATTATCTCAATAGATGCAGAAAAGGCCTTTGACATGTGTGCATTCTTATTTTGTTTATAAAAGTCTTTTTTTTATAATGCTTTGTTTGTGACATTACTACTGTATAGAATGTAACAAAATACAAAATGATTTTGAGTAATATTGAAAGAGTAAAAATTATTTTAAGACATACAAATTTAATTGTATATAAGTAAATTACAATAGAGAAAATATTCACTGTATTCTTAAAGTTTCTTTTGAACTTTTATCCATCAAAAATACTATTAAGAGTAAAAGGCAAGGTAATATTTGCAATTATGTATCCAAAAGAGTGATTTGACTTAAGATGTGAAAAGAAAACTAAAGATCAATATGAACAAAGCATACAAATCAATAGAAAAATTGATGAAAGTGTGGAACAAACACTACACAAGAGAAGATTACAAATGACTAAAAAATAGGGGAGAAGACGAAAAGGTGCTGAATGTAGGAAATTATACCTACAGTGACATCCAATGGCTAGAAACAAAAAAGAAACAATGCCAGATTTTGGTTAGAATGTGGGGAAACACAAACTGTCATACATAGCAAATTGGAATATAAATTCATATGACCAGCTCAATAGCAGAAAAATAAACGACCCAATCAAAAACTGGGCCAAAGAACTAAACAGACATTTCCCAAAAGAAGACATATAGATGGCTAACAAACACATGAAAAGATGCTGAACATCACTCATTATCAGAGAAATGCAAATAAAAACCACAATGAACTACCATCTCATGTCAGTCAGAATGGCTGCTACCAAAAAGTTCAGTTCAGTTCATTTCAGTTGCTCAGTCGTGTCCAACTCTTTGCGACCCCATGAATCACAGCACGCCAGGCCTCCCCGTTCATCACCATCTCCTGGAGTTCACTCAGACTCACGTCCATCGAGTCCGTGATGTCATCAAGCCATCTCATCCTCGGTCGTCCCCTTCTCCTCCTGGCCCCAATCCCTCCCAGCATCAGAGTCTTTTCCAATGAGTCAACTCTTCACATGAGGTGGCCAAAGTACTGGAGTTTCAGCTTTAGCATCATTCCTTCCAAAGAAATCCCAGGTTTGATCTCCTTCAGAATGGACTTGTTGGATCTCCTTGCAGTCCAAGGAACTCTCAAGACTCTTCTCCAACACCACAGTTCAAAAGCATCAATTCTTCAGCACTCAGCCTTCTTCACAGACCAACTCTCACATCCATACATGACCACAGGAAAAACCATAGCCTTGACTAGAAGGACCTTAGTCAGCAAAGTAATGTCTCTGTTTTTGAATATACTATCTAGGTTGGTCATAATTTTCCTTCCAAGGAGTAAGTGTCTTTTAATTTCATGGCTGCAGTCACCATCTGCAGTGATTTTGGAGCCCCCAAAAATAAAGTCTGACACTGTTTCCACTGTTTCCCCATCTATTTCCCATGAAGTGATAGGACTGGAAGCCATGATCTTCTTTTTCTGAATGTTGAGCTTTAAGCCAACTTTTTGCTCTCCTCTTTCACTTTCATCAAGAGGCTTTTTAGCTCCTCTTGACTTTCTGCCATAAGGGTGGTGTCATCTGCATATCTGAGGTTATTGATATTTCTCCCAGCAATCTTGATTCCAGCTTGTATTTCTTCCAATCCAGAGTTTCTCATGATGTACTCTGCATATAAGTTAAATAAGCAGGGTGACAATATACAGCCTTGACATACTCCTTTTCCTATTTGGAACCAGTCTGTTGTTCCATGTCCAGTTCTAACTGTTGCTTCCTGACCTGCATACAGATTTCTCAAGAGGCAAGTTAGGTGGTCTGGTATTCCCATCACTTTCAGAATTTTCCACAGTTTATTGTGATCCACACAGTCAAAGGCTTTGGCATAGTCATTGCTTTTTCCATGATCCAGTGGATGTTGGCAATTTGATCTCTGGTTCCTCTGCCTTTTCTAAAACCAGCTTGAACATCAGGGAGTTCACAGTTCACATATTGCTGAAGCCTGGCTTGGAGAATTTTGAGCATTACTTTACTAGCGTGTGAGATGAGTGCAATTGTGCAGTAGTTTGAGCATTCTTTGGCATTTCCTTTCTTTGGAATTGGAATGAAAACTGACCTTTTCCAGTCCTGTGGCCACTGCTGAGTTTTCCAAATTTGCTGGCATCTTGAGTGCAGCACTTTCAAGCATCATCTTTCAGGATTTGAAACAGCTCAACTGGAGTTCCATCACCTCCACTAGCTTTGTTCATAGTGATGCTTTCTAAGGCCCACTTGACTTCACTTTCCAAGATGTCTGGCCCTAGATTAGTGATCACACCATCATGATTATCTGGGCCGTGAAGATCTTTTTTGTACAGTTTCTCTGTGTATTCTTGCCACCTCTTCTTAATATCTTCTGTTTCTGTTAGGTCCATACCATTTCTGTCCTTTTACAAACAATAAATGCTGAAGAGGGTGTGGAGAAAAGGGAGCCTTCTTACACTGTTGCAAACTAGTGCATCCACTATGGAGAACAGTGTGGAGATTCCTTAAAAAACTGGAAATAGAACTGCCATATGACCCAGCAATCCCATTGCTGACCACACCCACTGAGGAAACTAGAAACGAATTGCCAGTCCAGGTTCGGTGCATGATACTGGATGCTTGGGGCTGGTGCACTGGGACTACCCAGAGGGATGGTACAGGGAGGGAGGAGGGAGGGGGGGTTAGGATGGGGAACACATGTATACCTGTGGTGGATTCATGTTGGGGTATGGCAAAACCAATACAATATTGTAAAGTAATTAACCTCCAATTAAAATAAATAAATTTATATTTAAAAAAGAAAGAAACACGTGTACCCCAATGTTCATCACAGCACTGTTTACAATAGCTAGGACATGGAAGCAGCCTAGATGTCCATCGGCAGAGAAATGGATAAGAAAGCTGTGGTACATATACACAATGGAATATTACTCAGTTATCAAAAAGAATGCGTTTGAACCAGTTCTAATAAAGCGGATGAAACTGGAGCCTATTATACAGAGTGAAGTAAGTCAGAAAGTAAAACACCAATACAGTACATTAACACATATATATGGAATTTAGAAAGATGGTAACGATGACCCTATATGTGAGACAGCAAAAGAGGCACAGATATAAAGAACAGACTTCTGAACTCTGTGGGAGAAGGTGAAGGTGGGATGATTTGACAGAATAGCACTGAAACATGTATATTACCATATGTGAAACAGATCACCAGTCCAAGTTCGAAGCATGAAACAGGGCACTCAAAGCCAGTGCACTGGGACAACCCAGAGGGATGGGATGGGGAGGGAGTTGGGAGAGGGCTTCGGGATAGGGGACACATGTACGCCCATGGCTGATTCATGTCAATGAATGGCAGAAAACCACCACAACATTGTAAAGTAATTAGCCTCCAATTAAAATAAATAAATGAATTTTAAAAAACTACAATGAGGTATCACCTCACACAGATCAGAATGGCCATCATCAAAAAGTCTACAAACAATAAATGTTGGAGAGAGTGTAGAGAAAGGGAATCCTCCCACAGTTTGGTGGGAATGAAAATTGGTGCAGCCACTATGGAGAACAGTATGGAGGTTCCTTAAAAAACTAAAAATAGAACTATAGTATGATCCAGCAATCCCAGTTCTGGCCATATATCTGAAGAAAACTATACTTTGAAAAGACATGTACCCCAGTGTTCACTGCTGCACTATTTACAATAGCCAAGATGCGGATGCAACCCAAATGAGCATAAACAGGTGAATAAATAGAGAAAATGGAAATTATCCATTAAAAAGAATAAAATAATAACACAGCAGCATGGATGATCCTAGAGATTATCATATTAAATGAAGTAAGTCAGAGAAATATATGATGTCAGTTATATGTAGAATCTAAAAAATTGATAGAAATAAATTTTTAAATAAAATGTACACAAACTCACAGATGAAAATGAATTTTGGTTAAATTACCAAAGAGGAAAGGTTCAGTTAAGTTCAGTTCAGTCACTCAGTCGTGTCCGACTCTTTGCAAGCCCATGGACTACAGCACACCAGGCCTCCCTGTCCATCACCAACTCCCAGAGTCCACTCAAACTCATGTCCATCGAGTCGGTGATGCCATCCAGCCATCTCATCCTCTGTCGTCCCCTTCTCCTCCTGCCCCCAATCCCTCCCAGCATCAGAGTCTTTTCCAATGAGTCAACTCTTCGCATGAGGTGGTCAAAGTATTGGAGTTTCAGCTTTAGCATCAGTCCTTCCAATGAACACTCAGGACTGATCTCCTTTAGAATGGACTTGTTGGATCTCCTTGCAGTCCAAGGGAAGTTTGGGATTAACAGATACACACCACTATATACAAAATTTGATCATCAACAATGACCTACTGTATAGCACAAGGGATTCTACTCTATATTCTGAAGTAATCTATATAGGAAAAGAATTTGAAAAAGAATGGATACATGTATATGGAAAACTGAATCACTGCTGTACACCTGAAACTAACACAACACTGTGAATCAACTGTGCTCCAATATAAAATAAAAATTTAAACATACCAAAAAAAATTCACATGACCATTTTGGAAATCTCTCTGGTAGCATATAATACATCTGAATATATGCAGTGTCCTACGATCTAGCACTTCCACTGCTGGACAAATACTTGGAGAAATACACACATATGAATACATTTATTACCAAAAATGTGCACAAGGTTGTGGTGAAGCATAATATGTAATATTCCAGATGAAAAACTACCCAAATGTCCATAATGAATAGAAATAATGAATAAAACTTTCTACATTCGTATGATAGAACCATGTCATTAAAAGTAATTGTCATTCCAAATGGAGACACAGACATAGAGAACGAACTTGTGTCCACAGTGGGGAAGGGGAGGGTCAGATGAATTGAGAAAGTAGCATTGACATATATACACTATGCTGTGTAAAATAGATAGCTAGTTGAAATCTGCTATATAACACAGGGAACCCAGCCTGATGATCTGTGAAGGCCTAGAGGGGTGGAATAGGAAGGGGGAGGGAGGATCCACAGGGAAGGGACATATATATATATTTGATCACTGTAAAATAATGGGAAGGGGAACGAGAAAGAGGTGAATCTTTGTTAAAGGTTTTTTTTCAAAGAAGAGATAGTCTTGGAAGATTCCTCCAAGATTAAAGAGATAGACTTTCGAAAGCAGTACTGGTTTGGAAGGACAATATTTTAAATTTTTAAATTGGAGGATAATTCCTTTACAATGTTTTGTCAGTTCCTGCTGTACAACAACATATATGTAAGTGAAAGTGTTAGTTAGATATATATATATATATATATATATATATATATATATATATATATTCCCTAATGGTTCAGATGGTAAAGAATCTGCTTGAAGTGCTGGAGACCTAGGTTGGATCCCTGGGTAGGGAAGGAAGATGCCCTGGAGAAGGAAACGGCAACCCACTCCAGTATTCTTGCCTGGAGAATCCCATGGACAAAGGATCCTGGAGGGTTACAGTCCTTAGGGTCACACAGAGTCAGACACGACTGAGCAATTAACATTTTCATATATATATGGATGCACAGTTCAACGTTAGTGATGTGTGTTTGGTAGGCTACAGTCCATGAGGTGGCAAAGAGTCAGACACGACTGAGCGACTTCACTTCACTTTCACTAAAACATAACCTAATATATTTTTTTAAGTTTTTATTTTTTAAATTTTAAAATCTTTAATTCTTACATGCATTCCCAAACATGAACCCCCCTCCCACCTCCCCTCCCCATAACATCTCTCTGGGTCATCCCCATGCACCAGCCCCAAGCATGCTGTATCCTGCGTCAGACATAGACTGGCGATTTAATTCTTACATGATAGTATACATGTTAGAATGCCATTCTCCCAAATCATCCCACCCTCTCCCTCTCCCTCTGAGTCCAAAAGTCCGTTATACACATCTGTGTCTTTTTGCTGTCTTGCATACAGGGTCGTCATTGCCATCTTCCTAAATTCCATATATATGTGTTAGTATACTGTATTGGTGTTTTTCTTTCTTTTATTTTGAATAGCATGTGTGGCATAAGCTCATCATTGTAAAAATTCATTTCTGCAGAGCTATCTCTCTCTCTTTTTTTTTTCCTTTGGCTTTTTACTTACTAACCTATCCTCTCATTTCATAAGTGAATAGAGAGATGTTTGTAGTGATTATGACCCAGTGTTAGAACTAGCTGAATGTTTCAATTTCTGATGATTTATTGAATTCACCTCCATATTTTCATATATGCTGTGCTGTACTTAGTTGCTCAGTCGTGGCTGACTTTTTGCCACCTCATGGACTGTAGCCCACCAAGCTCCTCTGTCCATGGGGATTCTCCAGGCAAGAATACTGGATTGGATTGCCATGTCCTCCTCCAGGGAACCTTCCCAACCCAGGGACTGAACCCAGGGCTCCCACATTGCAGTCAGATTCTTTACTGTCTGAACCACCAGGGAAGCCCAAGAATACTGGAGTGAGTGGTCTATCCCTTCTCCAGAGGATTTTCCCAACTCAGAAATCGAACTGGGGTCTCCTGCATTGCAGGAGATAGATTCTTTACCAGCTGAGCTACCAGGGAAGCCCTTGATTTTTCAACCATGAATTTAATATGATACAAGTATGAAGTAGTTAACCTTTTTTTAGAAAATTTACATATACTTTATAAATGTATATTTATATTTTATAAATGTATCTATATGTTGTCATTCAAACCATAAGGTCAATTAGCACTGTGATTAAAAACTTTAAAATATTTAGAATTTCTATGTCACATTTTTTAATTTTTTAGTGAAAATTTACTTTTTCAAAATTTACTTTATTTTGGTAAACAGATTTACACTTTAACAGCGTTCAGATTTGGTACATTGGAGAATTGTTTTGTTTCTTATTTTGAATTAATTAATTTATTTTAATTGCAGGCTAATTATTTTTGTTTTGTTTTGTTTTTTAATTTATTTATTTCAGTTGGAGGCTAATTACTTTTACAATATTGTAGTGGTTTTTGCCATACATCAACATGAATCAGCCATGGGAATACATGTGTCCCCCCATCCTGAGCCTCCCACCCTCCTCCCTCCCCACCCCACCCCTCTGGGTTGTTCCAGAGCACCATCTTTGGGTGCCCTGCTTCATGCATCAAACTTGCACTGGTCACCTATTTTACATATGGTAATATACGTGTTTCAATGCTATTCTCTCATATCATCCCACCCTCACCTTTTTCCACATAGTCCAAAAGTCTCTTCTTTACATCTGTATCTCTTTTGCTGTCTTTCATATAAGGTCATTGTTACCATCTTTCTAAATTTCATATATATGTGTTAATAGTCTGTATCAGTGTTTCTCTTTCTGACTTACTTCATTCTGTATAATAGGCTCCAGTTTCGTCCGCCTCATTAGAAGTGACTCAAATGTGTTCTTTTTTATAGCTGAGTAATATTCCATTGTGTATATGTACCACAACTTCCTTATCCATTCGTCTGCCAATGGACGTCTAGGTTGCTTGATACATTGGAGAATTTTAACAGCAAAATCAATTTTTACACATGACTTACTTTTTCTATGATCAAATCAGTTTCTATCCATAGTTCTAGATCCCTAGAGGTGGAACCAGGCTTCTCTTTCCACTACCTACTGTAGAGAAAACCCCCTTCTCGCAAGTCCTTTCGTCACTCTTCCCTTAGAGAGAAGACTGGTGTGATGGCCAGATCCTGGAGCACTGTGAGCAGTACAGCTGTGCACTGGGATGGGACACCCATGCATTGAGAACATGTCCACACCCTTCCCTCTCTTACAATACCAAAAGGTAGATAAGCTGAGCCAGTGCCTGCTTGTGAAGGCTAGGTGCTACCACATCACTCTCTATTCCTTCCTTCTTACTGGAGATTTGGGTTCAGTCATCCTTGCACATTAGTTGTCAGCTGGTGGTAAGAGGTAGAATTAGAGTCAAAGATATACTGCTTCATTCTTGAGCCTGTGCTTCACCCCAACTCCACCAGAAGGTGCTACACTGAGAGGCACTGGGAACTGGCCCAGTGAAGGATATTCCAGATTCCTGTGTGTCTGTCTCCTTTAGAGAAGGCCCTGAGAGAGGGCAGAGTGGCTGTATCTGGTAGGAGGAGGGCGTTCTTGTGTCCTCAGAACAAACACTGGCCCCATACTGTCAGATTCTCACCAGTAACTCTATATCGTCACATTTCTCACTCTACAGATGGTGAACACACCAACCCAAATGTCATAACCCACACTGAAATGTCACAGGTACCCATTCAAATAGACATGCCCTCAGGTGTTGCCAAGGTCTCAGCCTGAGGGCAGCACTTGGTGTTTGCAGACATAGTAGTGGATTCAACTCATGAAATGATAAGGCAATTGTCTGTTGATAGGTTAAGGCCTCCTGAATTCCAGTGGTTCCCCCATACCTGCTTTCCATCAGGGCTTCAAACATCAGTGTCAGGTACTATGAAGCCAGTGTTCTTGTTCTAACCTGGACCCACTGCAGCATGTTGTCCTTATTTAGACCTCATATTATCTTTCAGCACTTTGGTCTTGACCTTTAGACTATCCAAAGTTTAAACACATTTCATGGCCAGCTCACTGCTTTCTGATATTTCTCATTTAAAATTGGACATTCCAAGTCATCTTCAGTAACTATTCCCACATATCTAACAAATTATTTTCTTTGCACACAATGTTAAGTATGTATCTTACGTTTAACAATTGCCTTGAAATAGCACATATCACTGTTTTTCTTCTTGAAATACGTTTCAGCCATCACTAAGCTATATACTCATTGGAAGGACTGATGCTGATCAATACTTTGGCCACCTGATGTGAAAAACTGACTCATTGGAAAATACCCTGGTGCTGCGAAAGATTGAAGATAGGAGGAGAAGTGGATGACAGAGAATGAGATGGCTGGATGGCATCACTGACTTGATATACATGAGTTTGAGCAAGCTCCAGGAGTTGGTGATGGACAGGGAAGCCTGGTGTGCTGTAGTCAATGGAGTCACAAAAAGTCAGACATGACTGAGCGACTGAACTGAACTGAAGCTAAATATTCATAATTTAAGTTTTTTACAGATAACCCAGATGTCCTACAGAATCACTACCAATTACCAATATATGCTATTTCACTTGTACAGAAATTTTCAGACTCACAGGCACATGTCAGTTGTTAATATATGCAGAGTCAAAGTAGGATAAGTTTATCTTTGGTGGTCAGTTTCCAAATACGTCTCCACAGGGGCAGGTGGAGTCTATTCTATAGCCTCTATAATCCATCCAAAAGTGCTTGTTCCACAACTTTTCCTCCAACAGTGGAAAATCAATTCTCTGTTCCCATAGGCTTTGGTAAAGTTGCATTCCTCTGTGTCCCAAAATAAACCCACTTACTAAGATCACACCCTTATCACATGGTGCCATCACTCAAATTGAGCCCTAGTGGAATCATCATCAGCTAAGTATTTCCTAACACATGCTCAGGAAAAGAGAAAGGAAGACCTTATGGAAAAATTAAGATTGATGAGGTAAAGTAGTTTCAGGATTGGGGAATGCTTTTTCCATTTGTGTTCATCTGAATACTAATAATCTTGGCTAAAAAATCTCCATATCAACCATATCAATCTGTGTTAAACATTTTTGCTCCTGGGGAATTATTATTATTATGTGTGAATTATTTTATAGCATAACTTGAGAAACATTAATAATATAACTTTTTACAAAACTTACCTTAGTGTTTAATGGCCATAGTTGATAATATTTATGAGTATGAAGTAAATAAAAAATCATTTATCTTCCTGAATATAAATTCCCTATTTAGTAGAGTTATTTTTATTTAACAAATTACAAATACCAGCACGAGTAATTTTGCTAAGAGAGAGGCTTAGTGTCCGAGTGTCCTAGAAAGGAACATGGGTACTTCATTGTGAAATATTTAAAGAATTCCCAAGAGAAATTGTTTTAACAATGACAAATTCAGGAGTTTGTTACTTGCTATGTGAGAAAGGAAGCTTCCACCACTCTCGTCTATCCCTTACAGTACTGCTTTAGAAATTCAATAAAAATTCACTCCTGTTAAAATTCTTTCAACTATCACTTACAGGGTGATTATTTCAACTATCATTTACAGGCCCAAGACTTTGGGCCATATTATATTTATAGATTTTCTATATTTGTACCAATCTACCATAGCAGGCCCACCTCTCATCCTATTCCACTGAGATTTACTTCTCCCCTTTTAACTGGTACCCACAAACTACTGCACAATTGCACTCATCTCACACGCTAGTAAAGTAATGCTCAAAATTCTCCAAGCCAGGCTTCAGCAATACATGAACCATCAACTTCCAGATGTTCAACCTGGTTTTAGAAAAGGCAGAGGAACCAGAGATCAAATTGCCAACATCCACTGGATCATAGAAAAAGCAAGGGAGTTCCAGAAAAACATCTATTTCAGCTTTATTGACTATGCCAAAGCCTTTGACTATGTGGATCACAATAAACTGTGGAAAATTTTGAAAGAGATGGAAATACCAGACCACCTGACCTGCCTCTTGAGAAACCTGTATGCAGGTCAGGAAGCAACAGTTAAAACCAGACATGGAACAACAGACTAGTTCCAAATAGGAAAAGGAGTATGTCAAGGCTTGTATATTGTCACCCTGCTTATTTAACTTATATGCAGAGTATATCATGAGAAACACTGGGCCGGAAGAAGCACAAGCTGGAATCAAGATTGCCAGGAGAAATATCAATAACCTCAGATATGCAGATGACACCACCCTTATGGCAGAAAGTGAAGAGGAGCTAAAAAACCTCTTGATGAAAGTGAAAGAGAAGAGTGAAAAAGTTGGCTTAAAGCTCAACATTCAGAAAACGAAGATCATGGCATCCGGTCCCATCACTTCATGGGAAATAGATGGGGAAACAGTGGAAACAGTGGCTGACTTTATTTTGGGGCTCCAAAATCACTGCAGATGGTGATTGCAGCCATGAAATTAAAAGATGCTTACTCCTTGGAAGGAAAGTTATGACCAACCTAGATAGCATATTAAAAAGCAGAGACATTACTTTGTTAACAAAGGTCCATCTAGTCAAGGCTATGGTTTTTCCAGTGGTCATGTATGGATATGAGAGTTGGACTATAAAGAAAGCTGAGCACCGAATAATTGATGCTTTCGAACTGTGGTGTTGAAGAAGACTCTTGAGAGTCCCTTAGACTACAAGGAGATCCAACCAGTCCATTCTGAAGGAGATCAGCCCTGGGTGTTCATTGGAAGGACTGACGTTGAAGCTGAAACTCCAATACTTTGGCCACCTGATGTGAAGAGCTGACTCATTTGAAAAGACCCTGATGCTGGGAAAGATTGAGGGCAGGAGGAGAAGAGGATGACAGGGGATGAGATGGTTGGATGGCATCACCGACTCAATGGACATGGGTTTGGGTGGAGTCCGGGAGTTGGTGACAGACAGGCAGGCCTGGCGTGCTGTGGTTCATGGAGTCTCAAAGAGTCGGACATGACTAAGCGACTGAATTGAACTGAACAGAGCTAAAGAACTCTCTCTTCTTTTCTAAGTCACTAATGCATCCTTTGAAAAAGATCCTGAACTGTGTCTTAGTTTTTGTGACTTGTTTTGTCTTCCTTGAAGCCTCTACAGTTTAGTGATTACCTGTCCTAACTTTTCAGTACTTTAAGATTGTTCCTCCTGTATCCTGTGAGGAAGAATGGTCTTGTATTAAGTCAGAAAAGAAAGGAAGCCCTTTGGCCTACTGGTACAGCTCTGGGCAGGATTGAGAGCTGACCACTAGACTTTCCCTTATTTCCCTGTTGTCAGAAACATTATACATATATCCTCCAAATTTACTACCTTAGGGAATCTGGATGCTCTCCAATTATAGAGGAATTTATCAGGAAGTTCCTAAGCTGAGAACTCTCCCAGTCTGCTCCTTATGTTTTAATAAGAATTCCCCCGGACCTGTGGGTTTGATGTTGTGTTTCTAATTTTTCATGCATTCTCTGAGGTTCTTCAATCCTCTGTGAAAGGTGTTGGAGTATACAGATTATGTCATGGTATCAGGCAGGTGATGGCGTTTCCCTGAGAACAATGCATGTAATGGATAAAAGGTGAGTCCACTTCTCCATCCTTTACCCTCTCCATGCCCACTGTCTCCTGGATAATATAAGCTACTTTCTTATCTCATAGATTAGAATATTTCTATGTTAATAACATTCACAAAACAATACTGCTGACTTGCTTTTCTTTTCTTTTTTTTTTTTACTATTTCCACAGAAGAGAGGACTGACATATTTGATTCAGTTTCTGAGGTCAACATGAGCAATATAACTCTCCAAATAAACCAGGGGAAGCTATAACAATACTGCAGTGTTTGTGTGGGATGCAGGTGGACAACCTTAACCAAGTTGTTAAGCTTGTGGTTGAAATTTCTACATAATCTCCTCAACCTCCAGCTAATTCCATACTAGAAGAGGAGCCTGTCTTTGCCATTGTAAATGTCATCGGCCTTTGGTGCAACCAGATTCTTATCAATGTCCAGTAGGCCCTTTCAAGTGATTAACATTTCATGGTCAGTACTAACTAGGCCATACTGGGTCAGGCAGAAGTTTAAATGCTTAGTTCCAGTTTATAAACTGTGCAAAGTACATAAGGAACTTTACAACTTGAAGCAGGGCAATAGTTTGCAATATTAACTGAATTTTTATACTCTTCTGTATTTGCACTATAAAACCAGTCATCCATGCACTGCCTCGAGGAAGCCAGAAATGATAGCTACTCCCACCTCCTTCACATTAGAAGGTTGATCATGTGCTATTGAGAGGCCTCAGTATGGGCACTACCTTAACACAATTCTACTCTATGGACTCAAAGATTCTTTCCCTTACACCAGAGACTTACTCCTTTATCATAGATTTCGTGTTTGTTGTTGTGTTGTTTTTTTTTTTCCTAAATCAACCTGTATTCTACAAAAAGCAATTTAAAATGTCTCAAGTCTAGTTGGACATTCAATTCTTGCTTCTCAATAGAATGGTGACAGAGGGACTTCCCCAGTAGTCCGGTCATTCTCTGGTTGGGAAGCTAAGCTCCCACATCTCTTATGGCCAAAAATCCAGAACAGAAAACAGAAGAAATATTGTAACAAACTCAATAAAGACTTTAAAAAGAGAATGGTCACTGAGATTTGAGAAACTATGATAATAGCTGTCTATAATATAGCAATTTCCCTGACATGCACTTAAAGTATACATAACTATCAATCTGTTTAAAATTTATGAGGAGACTTAATGAGGACAATTTATGTTGTCCCTATTGGACAATAGGGAGTGCAGAATTGTGACCCTTGAGAGAGGGGCATTGATGAAATGAAACCAATGTTTGCCACAAACATGCTGCCAGGGGCCACATTCCAGAGGGTGGCACAAGAAGGTAGAACCTAAACAATACGCAGCCATTTGGATGAGATGAAAGATTGGAATTTCCAGCTGCGGAAGCACTTGAAGCTTGCAGGTCTCATGTGGCGAGGAGAGAGCTGTTTTTGTCAGAGGATGAGGGCAAGACTTCAAGAAGTTCATGACAGAGCAGGTGCAGTGGAGTTGAGTGCAGAGATATTGCTGAACATTGCGAGCACTCAGTTCAGATGACAGATAAGCTAGATATTAGAAATAAAATACTCTGCCCTACAACTGAGTTCAAAACTGATATATGCCCACATTAGCAAAGAAAACAAGCCTGACAAGCCATAAAGGACCCAGCAATAACTTAAATACTTGTCAGAACAAAACTGAACAAACTTTATAGACTATGACACGGTCCAGATTTCTAACAATGCACAAATCTTCTGCATCAAACAAAGGTCCTACACATACCAAGAAGCAGGAAAAAGTGAATCAGAATCAGCAAAAACAGCAATGAATAGAAACTGACCTCAAGAGATCTGAACTGTTGGAATTAGCTGAAAAACTGGTGGGGGGGGGGGGGCGAAGCATGCCCAAGTCTCCTCTCTTCTCTGACCCTCACCATCACAACTATCACCAGTGACCCATGTGAATCTTCGAGGTTTGTTTAATAACTTGCTCAAGGTCACAGAGTCAATGGTAAAGAGAGGGTTTTCCAAATTTTCTGACTACACTAATATTAGTGATCATTCTTGATGCACAAACCTTTTATATATTTAAAAGTTTTAAAACTCAGTTCAGTTCACTTCAGTCCCTCAGTCATGCCTGAGTCTTTGCAATCCTATAAACCGCAGCACGCCAGGCCTCCCTGTCCATCACCAACTCCTGGAGTTCACCCAAACCCATGTCCATTGAGTCGGTGATGCCATCCAACCATCTCATCCCCTGTCGTCCTCTTCTCCTCCTGCCCTCAATCTTTCCCAGCATCAGGGTCTTTTCAAATGAGTCAGCTCTTCACATCTGGTGGCCAAAGTATTGGAGTTTCAGCTTCAACATCAGTTCATCCAATGAACACTAGGGCTGATCTCCTTTAAGATGGACTGGTTGGATCTCCTTGCAGTCCAAGGGACTCTCAAGAGTCTTCTCCAACACCACAGCTCAAAAGCATCAATTCTTTGGTGCTCAGCTTTCTTTATAGTCCAACTCTGACATCCATACATGACCACTGGAAAAACCATAGCCTTGACTAGACGGACCTTTGTTGACAAAGTAATGTCTCTGCTTTTTAATATGCTGTCTAGGTTGGTCATAACTTTCCTTCCAAGGAGTAAGCATCTTTTAATTTCATGGCTGCAGTCACCATCTGCAGTGATTTTGGAGCCCAGAAAATTTGAAAATAGTTTCCTCAATTTGCATGGCATTAAATGAAGTGATAATAGACTCAAATTTCTTTTATATCAAATATCTTATCAATTCATTTCTAATGTGATATAAGAGAGAGAGAGAAAGAGATGAATGGACATGTGCTTTATCCCCCACCCACACCTCACCTCTCACAGTGTTGTTTGTCCCTCTGCCTCTCCTGTTTGTCCCAGTGTGAGGGAAAGGTGATATCAAATTCAGACTCCTATCTCAGGAGGGGGCTTTTGGGCTTTCTGGCATGAAGAATACTGCCTTCAAATTGCTGCCATGACCTGGTGAATGTTGGCACTGTAGTCCACATATCACTCCACGTGTGGACTTCAATGCTGTTTTATAGATCTTTATCAGATGGAAGCAGTCCCAAAATACAGAGGGACAAGATGGGCCAGTGCCAGGTAGCCAGCTCTAGTGTGAGAAATAAACAGGGTTTACACCTGGCTCATCTATCTTGACACACATCAGCTTCATTCCCAGTAAAATCTGCTCTCCTTGTCACCAGGCAGTGACTTGACAGTACCTACAATGCCATAGTAATGAAGCTTAAAATATCAGGAGCCTTCACGAAATGCCTAAGTGCAACAACTCCTGAGAATTAATGACCTTTCAGGATGACACTATGAAGAAAGTAGTGGGTACATCATGATACCTCAAAGGGAACTTATAAGGCTAATGCCTTGCCCAACAGTCCTTACAAGAAATGAATGGGAAACACGGCAAAGAAGCCATGAGAATCTGGACCAGCCTCACCACCCTGTGACACCTCCCACTTAATAACAACCCCTTCCTCCAAGGTCTTCCTGGGATCTGGGTTACTATGACAAAAGAGGGAACACTGATCTGAGAAGAGATAAATAAAGAGATAAATAAAACTAGAAAACTAGAAATAAATAAAACCAGAAGCAATAAATAATGACAGTAATAGTAACGAACACTTAAAGATCACTCAGAGAAGGTGATAGCACCCCACTCCAGTACTACTGCCTGGAAAATCCCATGGATGGAGGAGCTTGGTAGGCTGTGGTCCATGGGGTCGCAAAGAGTTGGACATGACTGAGCAACTTCCCTTTCACTTTTCACTTTCCTGCATTGGAGAAGGAAATGGCAACCCACTCCAGTGTTCTTGCCTGGAGAATCCCAGGGACGGGGGAGCCTGGTGGGCTGCCGTCTATGGGGTCACACAGAGTCGGACACGACTGAAGTGACTTAGCAGAGCAGAATGATCACTTCCTATGTGTCAGGAATTTTGGTAAGTGTTTTACATGGATCCTCTCCTTTAATTCTCCCAACCACACTATGAGTGAGATTATTATTGAAATTTCACAGAGAAAGCCTCTGGAATTGAAAAGACTGATGCAGTTCTCTTAAGGTCACATGGCAGAAAATGGGACATTTAGGGTTTGGACCCAGTTCTATTCACAGCACCCTCTTTTTTGTTGTTGTTGTTGTTAAATTATTTATTTTACTTTTGGCTGTGCTGGATCTTCATTGCTGTGAGGGCTTTCTCTAGTTGCGGCGAGCAGGGGCTACTATCTAGTTGTGGTGCACAGGCTTCTCATTACAGTGAGTTCTCCTGTTGCATCACAGAGGCCCTAGGGTGTGCTGGCTTCTGTAGTTTTGGCTCCTTGACTCTAGAGCACCGCCTCAATTGTTGTGGCACATGGGCTTAGTTACTCAGAGGCATGTGGGATCTTCTTGGATCCAGGATTCAACCCGTGTCTCTTTCATTGACAGGTGAATCTTTTACCACCGAGCCACCAGGGCTCTTTTGAAGTATAATTGATTTATCATGTTTCAAGGGTACAATAAATTGATTCAGTTATACATATTTCTAGATAGATAGATATACTATTTTCCTCTAGGAGTTTTGGTCCCAGTGTTTAGTTCTTTAATTCAGTTAGAGATTATTTTTGTATATGGTGGTAGTTGTTGTCATTGTTCAGTCATGTCCGACTTTGTGAACCCATTAACTGCAGTATGCCAGGCTTTCATGTCCTTCGCCATCTCCCCGAGTTTGCTCAAACTCATGTCCATTGAGTCAGTGATGCCATCCAACCATCTCATTCTCTGTCATCCCCTTCTCCTCCTGCCTTCAATCTTTCCCAGCATCAGGGTCTTTTCTAATGAGTCAGCTCTTTGCATCAGGTGGCCTAAGTATTGGAGCTTCAGCTTCATCATCAGTCTTTGCAATGAATATTCAGGATTGATTTCCTTTAGGATTGACTGGCTTGATCTCCTTGCAGTCCAAGGAACTCTCTTCCTTCTCCAACACCACAGTTCAAAAGCATGAATTCTTTGGTGCTCAGCCTTCTTTATTGTCCAACTCTCACATTCATACATGACGGCTGAAAAAAACATACCTTTGACTAGACAGACCTTTGTCAGCAAAGTGATCTCTTTGCTTTTAATACACTGTCCAGGTTCATCAAAGCTTTTCTTTGCAAGCAGCAAACATCTTTTAATTTTGTGGCATGGTCACCATCTGCAGTGATTTTGGAGCCTCCCAAAATAAAGTCTGTTACTGTCTTCATTGTTTCCTCATCTATTTGCCATGAAGTGATGGGACTGGATGCCATGATCTGAGTTTTCTTAATGTTGATTTTTAAGTCAGCTTTTTCACTGTCCTCTTTCATCTTCATCAAGAGGCTCTTTAGTTCCTTTTTGCTTTCTGCCATAAGGGTGGTGTCATCTGCATATCTGAGGTTATTGATATTGCTCCCAGCAATCTTGACTCCAGCTTGTTCTTCATCCAGCCTGGTATTTCACATGACGTACTCTGCATATAAGTTAAATAAGCAGGGTGACAATATATAGTCTTGACATACTCCTTTCCCAATTTTTTGTGTTTTTTTTTGTTTGTTTTTGTTTTTACTTTATTTTACTTTTACAATACTGTATTGGTTTTGCAGTCTGTTGTTTCAAGTTCGGTTCTAATTGTTGCTTCCTGACCTGAATACAGGTTTCTCAGGAGACGGGTAAGGTGGTCTGGTATTCCCGTCTCTTTGAGAATTTCCCACAGTTTGTTGTGATCCACACAGTCAAAGACTTCAGCCTAGTCAATAAAGCAGAAGCATATGTTTTAGAATTCTCTTGCTTTTTCTATGATCCAAAGTATGTTGACAATTTGATCTCTGGTTCCTCTATCTTTTCTAAATCTAGCTTGAACATCTGGAAGTTCTCCATTCATGTACCGTTGAAGCCTGGCTTGGAGAATTTTGAGCATTACTTGCTAGCATATGAAATGAGTACAATTGTGTGGTAGTTTGAACATTCTTTGGCATTGCCCTTCTTTGAGATTGGAAAGAAAACTGACCCTTTCCAGTCCTGTGGTTACTGTTGAGTTTCCCAAATTTCCTGGCATATTGAGTGCAGCACTTTAATAGCATCATCATCTATGATTTGAAATAGCTCAGCTGGAATTCCACCACCTTCACTAGCTTTGTTCATAGTGATAATTCCTAAGGCCCACTTGACTTCACACTCCAGGATGTCTGGCTCTAGGTAAGTGACCACACTATTGTGGTTATCTGGGTCATTACAATCTTTTCCATATAGTTCTTCTGTGTATTCTTGCCAACCCTTCTTTATATTTCTGCTTCTTTCAGATCCATATCACTTCTGACCTTTATTGTGCCTATCTTTGCATGAAGTGTTCCCTTGGCATCTCTAATTTTGTTTTAGAGATCGAGCTCTCTAGTCTTTCTTATTCTATATGGTGTTAGAGAATGTTCCAATTTCATTGTTTTATATGTAACTGTCCAGTTTTCCAATCACCATTTATTGAAGAGACTGTCTTTCTCCATCATATGTTCTCACCTTTGCCATATATTTATTGATCATAGGTGCATTGGTCTATTTCTGGGTATTCTATCCGGTTCCATTGATCTATGTGTGGGTCTGCTTTGTGCCAATATTATACTTTTTCAATTACTGTAATTTTGTTGTGTGGTCTGAAGTCAGGTAGCCTGATTCTTCCGGCTCTGTTTTTCTTTTTCATGATTATTTTGGCTATTTGGGATCTTTTGTGTTTCCATACAAATTTTAAATTCTTTTTGTTCTAGTTCTGACAGCAACTTCACTCATAATGACTAGGCCAGTGTTTCCTGAAATTCAGTAATCATCTGTTTGCCAGCTTTCCTCATTTGCCATATTTGATCATGGTAAATGCTATTCTAATGCTGAATACCTCCAATCTACATAAATATTACACTTGCATATACCATATCTTTGCTAAAATTTTTAGTTTGTTGTGTTCAGAAGACTTAATATTTTCCTTTGATAAATCATTATACATCAGTAAGTGTATTTTTGAATGAAACTTTCTGTCACTACCATGGTGGAAATCCCATATCACTTGTCAAAACTGGCAAGTGGCCATAAAAACAAAATTTTAGTGAAGTAAGATGAATAATTTGCTTTAAAATGATTTACTATGTGTTAAATTTTTTCAATGATTCATTCAAATGTACCTCTGATCATCTGGGTGAAAGTTTGGTAGATTTTATCAATGTGAAGGATTCATCTGTAACCCAATTTCTTTCGAATATATGGATAAAACTTAATTTCCAGGCATATGAAGCTGTGAATGATGGTGAATATACCAAGGTAGTAACTTCCCCTATGAGAAACTGACTGGGTGATAAGATGGCCTTCCTCATGTGTCCTTTGACTTGTGTGTTTTTAAATGATGAGAACTGATTTGTGGCTTTTCTTTCCCAGAGCAGGGTGCATAAATTCACTAATGATCTGGATAGATGTCACATTCACTCCCCCTATAGCCTCAGAGTCTTAAATAGTATTTAGAAAACACAGAGTTCTCAATAAACATTTGTCAAATAAATTCTCTTGCATCTTTGCAAATTCTATTCCTTCTTTGATTGTTATTCCCACAGCTTTGATACAGATAAGCTCCAAATCATCCTTACAAACAAGGTGCAAGTACTCCTGACTCCTTTAGGAAGTTGCTTCCTCCTCTCTGGTCCCATTAATTATTGTCTATACCTTTATCAGAGAGGTATTGTGCTATTGCTCTGAAGCCTGTTTACTCAGCTAGACTCTGAATTTTTCATAGCAGTAATCACTTCAAGTTCATCTTTGTGAAAGTTCTTTAACTTCTATAGCATTCTTTTTTCCTTTAATAATGTCATGAGTTTGATCTTATTTTCTAAACCAAACTTGGAGTTCCTGTAGTGCGAGGGGGCTTGACCATCAACTTTGTGTTCCATTTGAGTCTCTAGCCATCAGTCCTGCTCCTAAAGCCCCACCAAGCCCTTCTACTATCACTCAGTTCTGTAGATCACCACAGTGCTTGAACCTCAGTTAAGCCTCTTCCTTCCCACAGGTTCCAATCTTGAGACTCAAAGACTCATTATTTACTTTAAAGACTAAATACCACTTTTTACTGGGCAGGAGATGAGTAGAACCTTATATAACATTGTTAAATCAAACTATATCCTCTAAAAATATTTGAGTTTCAGAAATCATCTTATAGGGCTTGTTATCAAATCCACTTTCAGAAAAATTTCATCTAAAATTTCTCAAACATCTTTGAGTTCATTGTGGTAGATGTAAACTTTGATAGAGACAGAATAGATAGAAAGGTAAAGGGAGAAGTTGTGAGATAATAGATTTGTAAGGTGATGTCTGATCCTCATTATTCACTCATCCTTTATTCTACTGATAGCTGATGTCACCATATCATCATCATGTGAGAAGATAGCCTAGAGAAAGAAAATTTACACACCTCGGTCCAAAAGTATCACCATTGGTCTTTGGGGCTTAGAAAACATAAGTAACTTGCTTAAGCTCATTTTGTAAGACCAGTGTTTATTACTCAGTTACTGAAATCAGAAAAAAAACATCATATGAAAGGCATTCTTGTTGTTCAGTCACTAAGTCATGTCCAACTCTTTGCAACTCCATGGACTGCAGCATGCCAGGCTTCCCTGTCCTTCTCTATCTCCTGGTGTTTGCCCAAACTCATGTCCATTGAGTCAGTGATGCTATCCAACCACCTCATCTTCTGCCACCATCTTCTCCTTTTGCCTTCAATCTTTCCCAGCATCAGAGTCTTTTCCAATGAGTCAGCTCTTTGCGTCGGGTGGTCACGAGTCAGGTCATCACAAGTACTGAAGCTTCAGCTTCGGCATCAGTCCTTCCAATGAATATTCTGAGTTGGTTTCCTTTAGGATTGACTGGCTTGATCTCCTTGGCTTCCAAAGGATTCTCAAGAGTCTTCTCCAGCACCACAATTCAAAAGCATCAATTCTTCAGTGCTCAGCCTTCTTTATGGTCCAACTCTCACATTCATACATGACTACTGGAAAAACTATAACTTTGACTATATAGACATCTGTCAGCAAAGTGATGTCTCTGCTTTTCAATATGATATCTAGGTTTGTAATAGCTTTCCTTCCAAAGAGCAAGCATCTTTTAATTTCATGGCTACTGTCACTGTCACCATTGATTTTGGAGCCCCCAAAAAGAAAATCTGTCACTGTTTCTGTTTCCCTTCTCTTTGCCATGAAGTGATGGGACTGGATCCCATGATCTTGGTTTTTTTAATGTTGAGTTTCAAGCCAGTATTTTCACTCTCCTCTTTCTTCTTATTGAGAGGCTTTTTATTTCCTCTTAGCTTTCTGCCATTAGAGTGGTATTATTTGCATATCTGAGGTTGTTGAGATTTCTCCTGGCAATCTTGATTCCAGCTTGTCATTCACCCAGCCTGGTATTTCATATGATGTACTCTACATATAAGTTAAATAAGCAGGGTGACAATATACAACCTTGATGTACTCCTTGCCTAATTTGGAACCAGTCTGTTGTTCCATGTACAGTTCTAACTGTTGCTTCTTGATCTGCATACAGCTTTCTCAGGAGGCAGTTCAGGTGGCCTGGTATTCCCATCTCTAAGAATTTTCCACAGTCTGTTGTGATCCACACAGTCAAAGGCCTTGGCATAGTCAATAAAGCAAAAGTAGATGCTTTTTCTGGAACTCTCTTGCTTTTTTGATGATCCAACAGATGTTGGCAATTTGATCTCTGGTTCCTCTGCCTTTTCCAAAACCAGCTTGAACGTCTGGAAGTTCACGGTTCACGTATTGCTGAAGCCTGTCTTGGAGAATTTTGAGCATTACTTTACTAGCATGTGAGATGAGTGCAATTGTGTAGTGATTTGAACATTCTTTCGCATTGCCTTTCTTTGGGATTGGAATGAAAACCGACCTTTTCCAGTCCCGTGGCCACTGCTGAGTTTTCTAAATTTGCTGGCATATTGAGTGCAGCACTTTCACAGCATCATCTTTTAGGATTTGAAACAGCTCAACTGGAATTCCATCATCTCCACTAGCTTTGTTTCTAGTGATGCTACCACTTGACTTCACACTCTATGAGAAGCATAGATGAAAATGTCCTCAATAAAATCAAAAGTAGAGATTGGAAGAACAGATTTTTTAAAAATGCTTCAATTATATGCTATCTAGAGAAGACACACTTTGCATTTTATGATATAAGTACCTTGAAAACAAAAAGATGAAAAAGTATATCATGCAAACAGGAATGAAAAGAGAGCTGGAACATCTGTATGCATATGCCTTAGGACAAAAATATTGCTAGATCAAACATATTTTAAGACAAAAGTTGTAGTTAGATACAAATTGGGTCATTTTTATCATGATAAAATGCTCTATCCATCAAAAAGATATAATAATTTAATACATATATGCATATCATGACAATGCCTCATAATACATGAAGTAAAAACAGACAGAATTGAAGGAATAAAAAGATATTTAAAAATAAAAATTAGAAAATTCAATACCTCCCTTTCAGTAATATTAGAATAAGTGGGCAGAAGATAGCAGGTAATAGAACACAATATCAAAACAACAGTATAAAAAAAACCCTATAACTAACAGATATCTGTAAAGCATTCCACCCAATAACAGTAAAGAGCAGAACACACAATCATCTAAAGTACATTCTCCAGAATAGACTATTTTATGCCATTACAGAGCCTCAATAAATTTGGAAAATATTGAAATCATGCAAGTTTGATCTCTGACTACAATGGAATGGAATTAGAAGCAAATAACAAAAGGGAGTTGAATAATTTAAAAGTATGTGGAAGCTAACAGATAACCAGTGGGTAAAAGAAGTCACGAGGAAAATCAGAAAACACTTTGAGATGAATGACATGAAAAACACGAGTTCCCAAACCTTACAGGATGTAGTTAAAGCAGTTATTAGAATTAAATGTCATTACTAACAAAAAAGAAACAATTATTTAAAATTTTCTCAAAAATATCATCTAAAATAATTAATCTAAAAATTCACTATAAGACACAGGGAAATGAAGAGTAAACTAAACCAAAGTAAGCATAAGGAAGGAAATGATGAATACTAGAATGGGTATAAATGAAAAGAAAATAGAAAATAAAAAGAGGAAGTCAATAAAACCAAAAGTCAATTTTTGGAAAAGACTCAACAAAATTTAAAAGCTTTTAGTTAGACTAAGATAAAATAACAAATACTCAAATTGCAAAAATCATAAATGAAAGAACATTAACACAAACATATAGAAATAAAAAGATTATGAAGAATGATATGAAAAATTGCATGCTATAACAAATTAGATAAAACTGACTCAAGGAGAAATGAAAAAATCCAAATAGACTTACAAGTAAAAGGATCGAACTAATAGCAACTATATTTCCACAAACAAAAGCAGAGTCAGAGAGCTTAGGTGATGAATTATGTCAAATATATTTAAAGAAGAATTAACATCAAACTCACAAGAGATGAATGGAGAGAGTAGCATGGAAAAATATGCACTACCATATGTAAAATAGAGAGTCAATGGAAATTTGTTGTATGAGTCAGGAAACTCAAACCAGGGTGCTGTAATAACCTAGAAGGATGGGAAAGTGTGGGAGGTGAGAGGGATGTTCAAGAGGGGGACACATGTATCGGTTCAGTTCAGTTCAGTCGGTCAGTCGTGTCCGACTCTTTGCGACCCCATGAATCACAGCACGCCAGGCCTCTCTGTCCATCACCAACTACCTATGGCTAATTCATATTGATGTATGGCAGAAATCAAATTAATATTGTAAAGCAATTTTCTTTCATGAAAAATAAATGAAAAACTAAGAAAACCTTCACAAGATGATGCAACAAATAGAAGAAGAAAGAGGGATTGAGGTTGAGATGGCAGAGGAATAGGACGGGGAGACCACTTTCTCCCCCCACAAATTCATTGAAAGATCATTTGAATGCTGAGCAAATAACACAAAACAACTTCTGAACGCTGGCAGAGGATACCAGGCACCCAGAAAGGCAGCCCATTGTCTTCGAAAGAAGGTAGGAAAAAAGAGAAAAGATAAAAGAACCTAGACTGGCGATTCATTTCTTATGTGATATTATAAATGTTTCAATGCCATTCTCAAAAAAAAAAAAAAAGATAAGAGAGACAAAAGAGTTAGGGACGGAGACCAGTTCTGGGGAGGGAGTCTTAAAAGAGAAGTTTCCAAACACCAGAAGACCTTCTCACCAGTGGGTCTGTGGGGAGTTTTGAAATCTCAGAGGCAACATAACCAGGAGGAAATTATAAATAAATAAAACCCACAGATTATGGGTCTAACTACAACTCCCAGAGGAGAAGTAGCCCAGACGCTGGTGTTGGCCACCAGCAAGCGGGGGCTGAACAGGGAGGCACGGGCTGCTCTGCTTAGGGTAAGGACCGGGCCTGAATGCCCTGAGGGCAAACTGAGGGAGCTAATGTGAGATAGCAACCCAAACCATGGGATAGCCAGAGAAGGGGGAAACAAAAAAGAGGAAAGAGAGAGTGAGAGAGAGTACTTTCCCGTGAAAAGCTCTAACCTAAGGCACTGCCGGGCCCACTCACAGAACAAAGGACTGAGCGAATACCAGAGGAGAGCTAGCCGGTTGCAGACTGGCTCATCTCCTGCCAGAGGCAGGGAGGCAGGCGGGTGCCAGCCAGAACCTGAAGGAAAGGAGCAAACTCGGCCCCAGAGATGGCATCCCCCTTCAAACTGCAAGCAGGTTTGCAGTGCTAGCCAAGTCTTCCTGGGATCCTGGACAGTTGACATCTGTCAGGAGGGTCGCACCCAGAGATCAGCTCCCCAGAAGAGAGACACGGCACATCTGTAATGCAGCTGTGCACCCAGGAAACCCAGTGGCTGGGAATGGGGAGGTGATAAGATGCACCACATCTGGGGAGTGTGCACTAACCAAGCACCTCGTCGCCTGAGCTGCTCAGACCTGGGAAGGACACAAAACGTGGGCACAAAATGCAGGCCCAACTGAGTCTGTGCTTTTGTGGAGTATCCGAGAACCTGAACCTGAGCAGCGTAGATCTGGGAAGTGCTCACAACCCATGGCCCACCCCAGAAAGTTCCCCGGCAGAGCCTAAGAGGTATAGACCGGGAAAGCACACAGGCTGTGAGTGGGAGCAAACCCAGTGTGACCCAGACACTGCAAGCACTCCCCACACCTGCCAGTGATAATTGTTTGTAGTGTATCTCCCTCCATGCACCACAATTGAACAAGTGAGCCTAAATAAATGACCACTTTGGCCATCTTGAGTCAGGGTGGAAGTTAGATATTGAAAAGACTTGCAAAGAGAGGAAGCCAAAATAAAACAAGAAGAGGGAACAGCTCTGAAAGTGACAGGTGCAACAGATTAAAACCCTATAGTTAACACTGACTACATTGGAAGGGACCTACAGACTTTGAGAAGTATAAGGTGGAACAAGGAATTATCTGAAACTGAACTGACCACACACTGCCCTCAACAACTCCAGAGACATACCTAGATATATTTTACTATTATTATTATAAAATTTCTTTTTAATTTTTTAGATTAATTTTTTAATTTTCATTTTTTAAACGTACTATTACCTTGAAAAAAGACCCTATTTTAAGCAAATTTCATACTTTTTAATATATAATTTTTGTGATTTTTTAACACTGTATTTTTGAGAGTCTAACCTCTACTCTAGATTTTTAATCTTTGCTTTTTGGTAATTATTATCAATTTTGTACCTTTAAGAATCCAATCTTCAGTACCCATCTTTACTTAGGAGTGTGATTACTGGCTTGATTGCTCTCTCTCCTTTTGACTCTCCTTTCTCTCCCCCAGGTCACCTCTATCTCCTCCATCCTCCTTCTCTTCTCTGCTTAACTCTGTGAATCTCTTCGGGTGTTCTGGGTGGTGGAGAAAACTTAGGGAACTGATCACAGGCTAGATTGCTCCCTCACCTTTTGACTCATCCTCCTCTCCTCCTGGTCACTTCTTTCTCCTTCCTCCCTCTTCTCTTCTCTATACAACTCCATGAACCTCTTTGAGTGTTCCAGACTGTGGAGAACACATAGGGAATTGATTACTGGCTAGACTGCACTCTCTGCTTTTGATTCCCCCTCTTCTCCTCCTGGTCACCTCTATCTCCCTCCTCCTTTTCTCTTCTCCATGTAACTCTGTGAACCTTTCTGGGTGTCCCTCACTGTGGAGAATCGTTTCATCATTAACCTAGATGTTTTGTCATCAGTGCTGTATGGATGGAGAAGTCTTGAGGCTACTATAAGAATAAGACTGAAAGCCAGAGGCAGGAGGTCTAAATCTAAGACTTGAATCACCAGAAATCTCCTGACTCCAGAGACCATTAATCAACAAAAGCTCATCCAAAAGCCTCCATATCTACAATGAAACCAAGCTCCACCTAAGAGCCAACAAGTTTCAGAGCAAGACATACCAAGCTAATTCTCCAACAAAGCAGGAACATAACCCCAAGCACAAAAATACAAGTGGCCAAAAGTCACATCAAACCCACAGACACCTCAAAACTCACTACTGGATACTTCATTGCACTCCAGAGAGAAGAGAGACAGCTCCACCCACGAGAACACCAACATAAGCTTCCCTAAACAGGAAACCTTTACAAGCCACTTGTCCAACCCCACCCACAGGGAGGAACCTCCACAATAAAGAGGAACCACAAACTTCCAGCACACAGAAAGGCCACCCTAAACACAGTAACATAAACAAGATGAAAAAGCAGAGAAATATTCAGCAGGCAAAGGAACATGATATAAGCCCACTAAACCAAACAGAAGAGGAGGAGATAGGGAGTCTAACTGAAAAAGAATTCAGAATAATAATAGTAAAAATGATGCAAAATTTTGAAAACAAAATGCAGTTACAGATAAATAGTCTGGAGACAAGGATTTAGAAGATGCAAGAAAGGTTTAAAAACGACCTAGAAGAAAAAAAAAGAATCAATAAATATTGAATAATTCAATAGCTGAGATCTAAAGTACTCTGGCAACCCACTCTAGTACTCTTGCCTGGAAAATCCCATGGACGGAGGAGCCTGGTAGGCTGCAGCCCATGGGGTTGCTAAGAGTCAGACACGACTGGGGGACTTCACTTTTCACTTTCATGCATTGGAGAAGGAAATGGCAACCCACTCCAGTGTTCTTGCCTGCAGAATCCCAGGGATGGGGGAGCCTGGTGGGCTGCCATCTATGGGGTCGCACAGAGTTGGATACGACTGAAGTGACTTAGCAGCAGCAGCAGCAGCAGCAGCAGCAGCAGCAGCAGCAAGGCACTCTGGAGGTAAACAATAGTAGAATAACTGAGGCAGAAGATAGGATAAGTGAGGTGGAAGATAGAATGGTGGAATAAATGAAGCAGAGAGGAAAAAAGAAAAAAAGAATTAAAAGAAATGAGGACAATCTCAAGACCTCTGGAAGTGTCAAACGCCCCAACATTCGAATCATAAGAGTCCCAAAAGAATACAAAAAGAAAGGCCATGAGAAAATACTTGAGGAGATAATAGTTGAAAACTTCCCTAAAATGGGGAAGAAAATGGCCACCCAGAGAGTCCGAAACAGGATAACCCCAAGGCAAAACACCAAAAGACACATTAATCAAGTTAATGAAGATCAAACACAAGGAACAAATATTAAAAGCAGCAAGGGAAAAACAACAATTAACCCAAAAAGGGAGCCTCATAAGGATAACAGCTGATCTTTCAATAGAAACTCTTCAGGCCAGTAGGGAATGGCAGGACATACTTAAAGTGTTGAAAGAGAAAAACCTACAACCCAGATTACTGTACCCATCAAGGATCTCATTCAAATATGAAGGAGAAATCAAAACCTTTACAGACAAGCAAAAGCTAAGAGAATTCAGCACCACCAAAGCAGCTCTCCAACAAATGCTAAAGGATCTTCTCTAGACAGGGAACACAAAAAAAGTTTATTAACTCAAACCCAAAACAACAAAGTAAATGGCAACAGGATCATACTTATTGATAATTACCTTAAATGTAAATGGGTTGAATGCCCCAACCAAAAGACAAAAACTGGCTGAATGGATACAAAACAAGACCCCTATATATGATGTCTATATGAGACCCACCTCAAACCTAGGGACACATACAGACTGAAAGTGAAGGGCTGGAAAAGATATTTCATGCAAATGGAGACCAAAAGAAAGCAGGTCAAGCAATACTCTTATCAGATAAAATAGACTCTGTAAAAAAGTCTGTGAAAAGAGACAAAGAAGGACAATACATAATGATCAAGGATCAATCCAAGAAGAAGATATAACAATTATAAACATATATGCACCCAACATAGGCGCACCACCATATGTAAGGCAAATGCTAATAAGTATGAAAGGGGAAATTAACAGTAACACAATAATAGTGGGAGACTTTAATATCCCACTCACAGCTATGGATAGATCAACTAAACAGAAAATTAGCAAGGAAACACAAACTTTAAATGATAGAACGGACCAATCAAACCTAATTGATATCTATAGGACATTTCACCCTAAAACAATGAATTTCTCCCTCTTCTCAAGTGCACATGGAACCTTCTCCAGGATAGATCACATCCTGGCTCATAAATCTAGGTTTGGTAAATACAAAAAAAATTGAAATCATGTCAAACATCTTTTCTGATCACATTGTGGTAAGATTAGATATCAACTACAGAAAAAAAGTATGAAAAATACAAACATATGGAGGCTAAGCAACACACTTCTGAATAACCAACAAATCACAGAAGAAATCAAAAAAGAAATCAAAATATGCATAGAAACAAATGAAAATGAAAGCACAACAACCCAAAACCTATGGGATTCAGTAAGAGTATTGCTAAGGGGAAGATTCATAGCAATACAAGCCTACCTCAATAAACAGGAGAGAAATCCAATAAATAACTTCACTCTACACCTAAAGCAACTAGAAAGGGAATAAATGAAGAAGCCCAGGGTTAGTAAAAGGAAAGAAATCACAAAAACTAGGGCAGAAATAAATGCAAGAGAAACAAAAGAGACCATAGCAAAAATCAACAAAGCTAAAAGCTGCTTCTTTAAGAGGATAAAAAAATAGACAAACCATTAGCCAGACTCATCAAGAAACAAAGGGAGAAGATTCAAATCAACAAAATTAGAAATGAAAATGGAGAAATCACAACAGACAACACAGAAACACAAAGGATCATAAGGGATTACTATCAGCATCTATATGCCAATAAAATGGACAACTTGGAAGAAATGGACAAATTCTTAGAAAAGTATAACTTTCCAAATCTGAACCAGGAAGAAATAGAAATCTTAACAGACCCATCACAAGCACAGAAATCGAAACCGTAAACAGAAATCTTCTAACAAACAAAAGCTCAGGACCAGATAGCTTCACTGGTAAATTCTATAAAATATGTAGAGAAGAGCTAATACCTATCCTACTCAAACTCTTCCAGAAAATTGCAGAGGAAGGTAAACTTCCAAACTCATTCTATGAGGCCACCATCATGCTAATACCAAAACCAAACTTGCCACAAAAAAAGAAAACTACAGGCCAATATCACTGATGAACATAGATGCAAAAATCCTTAACAAAATTCTAGCAACAAAATCCAACAACATATTAAAAAGATCATGCTGCTACTGCTGCTAAGTTGCTTCAGTCGTGTCCAACTCTGTGCGACCCCATAGATGGCAGCCCACCAGGCTCCCCCGTCCCTGGGATTCTCCAGGCAAGAACACTGGAGTGGATTGCCATTTCCTTCTCCAATGCATGAAAATGAAATCATACACCATGACTAAGTGGGCTTTATCAGAGGGATGCAAGGATTCTTCAATATTCACAAATCAATCAATGTGTACACCACATTAAAATATTAAAAGATAAAAACAATATGACTATCTCAATAGATGCAGAAAAAGCCTTTGACAAAATTCACCATCCACTTATGATATAAAAACCTGCCAGAAAGCAGCATAGAAGGAACATACCTTGGCATAATAAAAGCCATATATGATAAACCCACAGCAAACATTATCCTTAATGGTGAAAATTGAAAGCATTTCCTATAAAGTCAGAAACAAGACGAGCATGCTCACTCACACCACTACTATTCAACATAGTTTTGGAAGTTTTAGCCACAGCAATCAGAGTAGAAAAAGAAATAAAAGAAATTCAGATTAGAAAAGAAGTAAAACTATCACTGTTTGCAGATGACATGATCCTCTACATAGAAAACCCTAAAGACTCCACGAGAAAGTTACTAATTAATGAATACAGTAAAGTTGCAGAATATACAATTAACACACAGAGATCCCTTGCATTCCTATACACAAACAATGAGAAAACAGAAAGAGAAATTAAGGAAACAATTCCACTCACCATTGTAACGAAAAAAATAAAATACTTAGGAATAAATCTACCTAAAGAATTAAAAGACCTATATATAGAAAACTATAAAACACTGATGAAAGAAATCAAAGATGACACAAATAGATGGAGAAATATACCATGTTCATGGATTCAAAGAATTAATGCAGTGAGAATGAGTATACTACCCAAAGCAATCTATAGATTCAATGCAATCCCTATCAAGCTACCAATGGTATTTTTCAGAGAACTAGAACAAATAATTTCACAATTTGTATGGAATTACAAAAAAACCTCGAAGAGCCAAAGCAATCTTGAGAAAGAAGAATGGAACTGGAGGAATCAACCTGCCTGACTTCAGGCTGTACTACATAGCAACAGTCATCAAGACAGTATGATACTGGCACAAAGACAGAAACATAGATCAATGGAACAAAATAGAAAGCCCTGAGATAAATCCATGCATGTATGGACACCTTACCTTTGACAAAGGAGGCAAGAATATAAAATGGAGAAAAGACAATCTCTTTAACAAGTGGTGCTGAGAAAACTGGCCAACCACTTGTAAAAGAATGAAACTAGAACACTTTCTAACACCATACACTAAATAAACTCAAAATGGATTAATGATCTAAATGTAAGGCCAGAAACCATAAAACTCATGGAGGAAAACATAGGCAAAACACTCTCTGACATAAATCACAGCAGGATCCTCTATGACCCACCTCCCAGAGTAATGGAAACAAAAGCAAAAATAAACTAATGGGACCTAATTAAATTTAAAAGCTTTTGCATAATGAAGGAAACTATAATCAAGGTGAAAAGACAGCTTTCAGAATGGGAGAAAATAATAGCAAATGAAGCAACTGACAAACAACTAATCTCAAAAATATACAAGCAGCTCCTAGAGCTCAATTCCAGAAATATAAGCCACCCAATCAAAAAATGGGCCAAAGAATTAAACAGACATTTCCCAAAAGAAGACATATAGATGGATAACAAACACATGAAAAGATGCTCAACATCATTCATTATCAGAGAAATGCAAATCAAAATCACAATGAGGTACCATCTCATGCTGGTCAGAATGGCTGCTATCCAAAAGTCTACAAACAATAAATGCTGGAGAGGGTGCAGAGAAAAAAGAACTCTCTTATACTGTTGGTGGGAATGCAAACTAGTACAGCCACTATGGAAAACAGTGTGGAGATTCCTAAAAAACTGGAAATACAACTGCCATTTGACCTAGCAATCCCACTGCTGGGCATACACACCGACAAAACCAGAATTGAAAGAAACACATGTACCCCAATGTTCATCGCAGCACTGTTTACAATAGCCAGGACATGGAAGCAACCTGATGTCCATCAGCAGACAAATGGATAAGAAACCTGTGGTACATATACACAATAGAATATTACTCAGCTATTAAAAAGAATGCATTTGAATCATTTCCAATGAGGTGGATGAAACTAGAGCCTATTATGCAGAGCCAAGTAAGTCAGAAAGAAAAACACCAATACAGTATATTAACGCATATATATGGAATTTAGAAAGATGGTAACAATGACCCTATATGTGAGACAGCAAAAGAGACACAGATGTTAAGAACAGACTGTTGGACTCTGTGGGAGGTGAGGGTGGGATGATATGAGAGAATAGCATTGAAACATGTCTATTAACATATGTGAAATAGATCACCAGTCCAGGTTTGATGCATGAGGCAGGGTGCTCAGGGCTGGTGCACTGGGATGGCCCTGAGAGATGGGATAGGGAAGGAGGTGGGAGGGAGGGTCAGGATGGGGAACACATGTACACCCATGGCTGATTCATGTGAATGTATGGCAAAACCACCATAATATTGTGAAGTAATTAGCCTCCAATTAAAATTTAAAAAAAATTTTAAGAAGAAGAAGGGATACTTCCTAACTAATTTCATGAACCTAGCTTTAAACTTAGTTTCAAAATTGGACAAGGCATCAGAAAGAAAAAGTAAATTTAAGACTAATATCCTTTATAAATACTGGCCCAGAAAACTTCACAAATTACACACATACTGAACCTAGAAATACACACAAAAATATTAAACACAAAGATCAAGTGAGATTTATTTCAGAGATATAAAGTTGGCCCAACATACAAAAACTAATCAATGTGATATGCCAGCTTGATTGAATAAAATGAAAAATCTTATTTCAGTAGACAAAAGCAAGTGACAAATGTGGAATCATTTTTGATGAAAACAGTGAAGAAACTGGGAGAAAAAAGCACATTCTCAACTTGATAAAAGCAATCTACTGAAATCAAACAACTACTGTAATACTTAAGTATAAAAGACTGAGAACTTTTACCCTAAAGTAAGGAATAAGACAACAATGTTCACTCTTATTTCTATCCAACATAATACTGGAGCTTCTAACATAACATTTAGGCAAGAAAAATAAATAAAAGACCTCTTATTTAAAAAGAAAGAAAGAAAACTATCTCACAGTTTATATGACCTTGTGTATAGAAACTACTAATGAAGGCAGAAAAGAAAATATTGAAACTGTTCATCCAGTTTAGCAAGATTACAAAATATAAGATCAATATAAAAATTCAATTATATTTCTGTACACTAGTGGTGAAATATTTTTAAGAGAAATTAAGAAAAGAATTCCATGTATAACAGCATCAACAGAAATAAAATACTAAGAAATAAATCTAACAAAAGAAGTGCAAGACATATAATGAAAACAAAAAATGTTGTTGAAAGAAACTAAAGAGGACCTAAATAAATGGAAAAGCATTCCTTATTCATTGAAGACTTTAATATTGCTAAAAATGGTAATATTTCACAACATGATCTACAGATACTGTGTGAAGGCTTTTTGTGTAGTCCCTATTAAAAATCTCAGGAGACTTTTTCTGCCAGAATTGACAAGCTGATCCTAAAATTCCTATGGAAATTCAAGGTACCTAGAAGAGCTAAAAACAATCTTGAAAAAGACAAAAGGTGAAAAGCTCACACTTCCTGATTTCAAACTGACTACAGAACAACAGTATTCAAGATGTGGTTTTGGAATAAACAAAGGTATAAATATATTAATCTAATAAAACTTGAAATTTCAGAAATAAACTTATGCATTTAAGGTCAGTTGATTTTCTAAGACAGTTCAAAGGGGAAAAGAATAATATTTTGATATGTACATATGGTTGTGGGCTGAGAATAAGGTTGGACCACACCAAACACAAAAATGAACTCAAATGGATAATAGACATATTTACAAGAGGAAAACTGTAAAAACTGCAGTTCAGTTCAATTCAGTCACTTAGTTGTGTCCGAATCTTTGCAACCCCATGAATTGCAGCACGCCAGGCCTCCCTGTCCATCACCAACTCCTGGAGTTCACCCAAACCCATGTGCATCGAGTCGGTGATGCCATCCAGCCATCTCATCCTCTGTCATCCCCTTTTCCTCCTGTCCCCAATCCCTCCAGTATCAAGGTCTTTGCAAATGTTTCAGCTCTTCGCATCAGGTGGCCAAAGTATTGGAGTTTCAGCCTCAGCATCAGTCCTTCCAATGAACACCCAGGACTGGTCTCCTTTAGGATAGACTGGTTAGATATCTTTGCAGTCCAAGGCACTCTCCAGAGTCTTCTCCAACATCACAGTTCAAAAGCATCAATTCTTCGGTGCTCAGCTTTCTTCACAGTCCAAGTCTCACATCCATACATGACTACTGGAAAAACCATAGCCTTGACTAGATGGACCTTTGTTAGCAAACTAATAACTCTGCTTTTTAATATGTTATCTAGGTTGGTCATAATTTCCTTCCAGGGAGTGTCTTTTAATTTCATGTTTGCAATCACCATCTGCAGTGATTTTGGAACCCCAAAAAATAAAGTCTGCCACTGTTTCCACTGTTTCCCCATCTATTTCCCATGGAGTGATGGGACTGGATGCCATGATCTTACTTTTCTGAATGTTGAGCTTTAAGCCAACTTTTTCACTCTCCTCTTTCACTTTCATCAAGAGGCTTTTTAGTTCCTCTTCTGCCATAAGGGTAGTGTCATCTGCATATCTGAGGTTATTGATATTTCTCCCAGCAATCTTGATTCCAGCTTGTGCTTCTTCCAGCCCAGCATTTCTCATGATGTACACTGCATATAAATTAAATAAACAGAGTGACAATATACAGCCTTGACAGACTCCTTTTCCTATTTGGAACCAGTCTGTTGTTCCATGTCCAGTTCTAACTGTTTCTTCCTGACCTGCATACAGATTTCTCTAGAGGCAGGTCAAGTGGTCTGATATTCCCATTTCTTTCAGAATTTTCCACAGATTCTTGTGATCCACACAAAGGCTTTGGCACAGTCAATAAAGCAGAATTAGAAGTTTTTCTGGAACTCTCTTGCTTTTTCCATGATCCAGTGGATGTTGGCAATTTGACCTCTGGTTCCTCTGCCTTTTCTAAAACCAGCTTGAACATCTGGAATTTCAAGGTTCACATATTGCTGAAGCCTGGCTTGGAGAATTTTGAGCATTACTTTGCTAGCATGTGAGATGAATGTAATTGTGTGTTACTTTGAGCATTCTTTGGCATTGCCTTTCTTTGGGATTAGAATGGAAACTGACCTTTTCCAGTCCTGTGGCCACTGCTGAGTTTTCTAAATTTGCTGGCATATTGAGTGCAGCACTTTCACAGCATCATCTTTTAGAATTTGAAACAGCTCAACTGGAATTCCATCACCTCCACTAGCTTTGTTCATAGTGATGCTTTCTAAGGCCCACTTGACTTCATATTCCAGGATGTCTGGCTCTAGATGAGTGATCACACCATAGTGATTATCTGGGTCGTGAAGATCTTTTTTGTACAGTTCTTCTGTATATTCCTGCTTTTCTTAATATCTTCTGCTTCTGTTAGGGCCATACCATTTCTGTCCTTTATCAAGCCCATCTTTGCATGAAATGATCCTTTGGTATCTCTAATTTTCTTGAAGAGATCTCTAGTCTTTCCTATTCTGTTGTTTTCCTCTATTTCTTTGCACTGATCGCTGAGGAAGGCTTTCTTATCTCTCCTTGCTCTTCTTTGGAACTCTGCATTCAGATGCTTATATCTTTCCTTTTCTCCTTGGCTTTTCACTTCTCTTCTTTTCACAGCTATTTGTAAGGTCTCCCCAGACAGCCATTTTGCCTTTTTTCATTTCTTTTCCATGGGGATGGTCTTGATCCCTGTCTCCTGTACAATGTCATGAACCTCTGTCCATAGTTCCTCAGGCACTCTATCTATCAGATCTAGTCCCTTAAATCTATTTCCCTTAAATCACTTCCACTGTATAATCATAAGGGATTTGATTTAGGTCATACCTGAATGGTCTAGTGGTTTTCCCTACTTTCTTCAATTTAAGTCTGAATTTGGTAATAAGGAGTTCATGATCTGAGCCACAGTCAGCTACCAGTCTTGTTTCTGTTGACTGTATAGAGCTTCTCCATCTTTGGCTGCAAAGAATATTATCAACCTGATTTCAGTGTTGACCATGCGGTGATGTCCATGTGTAGAGTCTTCTCTTGTGTTGTTGGAAGAGGGTGTTTGCTATGACCAGTGTGTTCTCTTGGCAGAAGTCTATTAGTCTTTGCCCTGCTTCATTCCATACTCCAAGGCCAAATTTGCCTGTGACTCCAGGTGTTTCTTGACTTCCTACTTTTGCATTCCAGTCCCCTATAATGAAAAAGACATCTTTTGGGGGTGTTAGTTCTAAAAGGTCTTGTAGGTCTTCATAGAACCGTTCAACTTCAGCTTAGGAGAACATTTTAGGGTAATTCTTCAGCACCTTGAAATAGGCAATGCTTTCTTAGATATGAAACTCAAATCACAGGTGAACAAAGAAAGCAAAGATAAATTAGACTTCATCAAAAATAAAAACTTTGTGCTTCAAAGCCCATCATCAAATATAAGACAATCCATCAGATATAGAAAATATTTCTAAATCATATCTCTGATATGGAACTTTTATATATAATATGTAAATAACAACTGAATAATAGAAGGAGAACACAAACAAAACTATGCAAAGGATTCCAAGGAACATTTCTCCAAATAAGATATACCAACGGCCAATAAGCATAAGAAAAGATGTTCAAGATCATTAGTCATTGAAAGTGAAAATTGCTCAGTCATGTCCCACTCTGCGACCCCCTGGACTGCAGCCTGCCAGACTCCTCTGTTCCATGGAATTCTCTAGGCCAGAATACTAGAGTGGGTACCCATTCCCTTCTTCATGGAACTTCCCAACACAGGGATCGATCCCAGGTCTCCCACATTGCAGGCAGATTCTTTACCAAGGAGTGAAAATCAAAACCACATAGCCCAGGGATTAAGTCACACACATATGGGCATATTATCTTTGACAAAGGAGGCAAGAATATACAACACAGAAAAAATAGCCTCTTCAATAAGTGGTGCTGAGAAAACTGGACAGATACATGCAAAAGAATGAAACCAGAACACCTTCTAATACCATAGAAATAAACCACAGAAATAAACTCAAAATGGATTAAAAACTTAAATGTAAGGCCAGGAACTATAAAGCTCTTAAAGGAAAACATAGGCAGTACACTCATTGACACACATCCCAGCAAGATTCTCTTCAATCCACCTCCCAGAGAAATGAAAAAAAAAGAAGAAAAAAAACCAAAACGAACAAATGGGGCCAAATGAAACAGAAACTTTTGCAAAGCAAACAATAAACAAGATTAAAAGACAACGCTCAGAATGAGAGAAAATATTTGCAAGCAAAAAAACTAACAAAGGATTAAACTCCATATATTGTTATTATATAAGCAGCTCATACAGCTCAATATAAGAAAAGCAAACAGCCCAATCAAAAAATGGGCAGAAGACTTAAACAGACATTTGTCCAAAGAAGACATATAGATGGTTAATAAACAGATGAAAAGATGCTCAACATCACTCATTATTAGAGAAATGCAAATCAAAATGATCCTATGTTCAGGGCAACAAAGAAGACACAGACGTTAAGAAAAGACTATTTGACTCAGTGGGAGAAGGAGAGGGTGGGATGATTTGAGAGAATAGCATTGAAACATATACATTACTATATGTAAAATAAATAACCAGTAGGAGTTTGATGTATGATGCAGGGCACCCAAAGCCTGTGACAACCTGGAGGAATAGAGTGGGGAGGGAGATGGGAGGGAGGTTCAGGATGGAGGGGACACATGTATACCTATGGCTGATTCATACTGATGTATATTTTTTTTTTATTTTTTTATTTTTTTTTAAATTTTAAAATCTTTAATTCTTACATGCATTCCCAAACATGAACCCCCCTCCCACCTCCCTCCCCATAACATCTTTCTGGGTCATCCCCATGCACCAGCCCCAAGCATGCTGCATCCTGCGTCAGACATAGACTGGCGATTCAATTCACATGATAGTATACATGTTAGAATGTCATTCTCCCAAATCATCCCACCCTAAAACATCACAATAAAGTAACTATTCTCCAATTAAAACAAATAAATTTTTAAAATGACAATGAGGTATCACCTCACACCAGTCAAAATGGTCACATTCAAAAAATCTGCAAGCAATAAATGCTGGAGAGAATGTGGAGAAAAGGGAACCACCCCACTCTGCATTCTTGGTGGGAGTATAAACTGATACAGTCATTATGGAGAACAGTATGAAGATTCCTCAAAAAACTAGGAATAAATGTACAATATGATCCAGCAATCCAACTACTGAGCATATACCCTGAGAAAACCACAATTCTAAAAATCACACGTATCCCAATGTTCATAGTAGCACTATTTACAATAGCCATACATGGAAGCAACCTAGATGTCCATCAACAGATGAATGGATAAAGAAAATGTGGTACATATATACAATGGAATATAACTCAGTCATAAAAAAGAACGAATTTTAGCCAGTTCTACTGACATGGATAAACCTAGAGCCTGTTATACAGCATGAAGAAACTCAGAAAGAGAAAAATAAATATCACATATTAATGCATATATATGGGATCTAGAAAAATGGTATTCATGAACCAACTTTCAAGGAAGGAATGGAGAGGCAGATGTAGAAAATGGACTTGTGGACATAGTGGGGGAAGGAGAGATGGGATGAATGGAGAAAGTAGCATCAACATATATACACTATCATGTGTAAAATAGACAGCTGGTGAGAAGTTATTATATAAAACAGGGAGCTCAGTCTGGTGCTCTGTGATGACCCAGGGAGATGGGATTGGGGGAGGGGAGGGAGAGTCAACAGGTAGAGAATGTATATATAATTATGGTTGATTCACATTGTTTACAGCAGAAACCAACATATCATAAAGCAATTCTCCTCCAGTTAAAAAATCACATGGAGATATCACTTCATACTCACTAGGATGGCTAAAAACAAAAATAAACAATAACAAATGCTGGCAATGATGTGGAGAAACTGGAATCTTAATACATCTCTAATGGGATTGTAGAAGATTCAGTCACATTGGAGAAGAGTTTAGTAGTTCCTCAAAAACTTGACATACAATTGCTTTCTTCTTAAAAAAAAATCCATTTTTTTTAATTAGAGAAAAAGTGCTTTACAATGTTTTGTTGGTTTCTGCCATTTTACACATTTTACACATGATAGCATATATATGTCAATGCTACCTTCTCAATTTGTCTGACTCTCTCCTTCCCCTGCTGTGTCCACAAGTCAGTTCTAAGTCTGTCTCCATTCCTTCCCTGCAAATAGGTTCATCAGTACCATTTTTCTACATTCCATATATATGTCTTAATATTTGATATTTGTGTTTCTTTTTCTGACTTACTTCACTCTGTATAACAGGCTGTAGGTTCATCCACCTCACTACAACTGTCTCAAATTCATTCCTTTAATGGCTGAGTAATATTCTATTGAATAAATGTACTATAAATTCTTTATCTATTCATCTGTCAATGGACATCTAGATTGCCTCCATGTACTGGCTATTGCAAATAGTGCTGAAATGAACAATGCAGTACATGTGCTTTTTTTAGAATTATCGTTTTCTCAGGGTATATGCCAAGTAGTGGGATTGCTGTGTCACATGGTACATTTCAGCTTACCAGATAGCGCTAGTGGTAAAGAACCTGCCTGCCAACCCAGTAGGAGGGCATGGCAACCCATGCCAGTATTCTTGCCTGGAGAAACCCATGGGCAGAGGAGCCTTGAGCGCTACAGTCCATAGGGTCACATAGAGTCAGACATGACTGAAGCGACTTAGTATGCACACATGATACATTTATTCTCTTTTTAAAGGAATCTCCTTACTGTTCTCCATAATGTCTGTATCAGTTTATACTCCCACCAAGAGTGAAGGGGGGTTCCTTTTTCTCCACATCCTCTCCAGAATTTATTGTTTGTAGATTTTTTATGATGGCCATTCTGACAGGTGTGACATGATACCTCATTGTAGTTTTTATTTGCATTTTTCTAATAATGTGCAACTTTGAGCATCTTTTCATGTGTTTGTTAGCCATATGTATGTCTTCTTTGGAGAAATGTCTGTTTAGGTCTTCTGACCTTTTTATTTATTGGGTTGTTTGTTTTTCTGATATTGAGCAATATGAGCTGTTTATGTTATTTTGGAGATTAATCTTTTGTCAGTTACTTCATTTGTAATGATTTTCTCCCATCTTGATGGTTGTTTTCTCATTTGCTTTTAGTTTGCTCCGCTGTGCAAAGGTTTTTGAGTTTTATTAGGTCCCATTTGTTTATATATGTTTTTATTCCCATTAATCTAGAAAGTGGGTCAGAGAGAATCTAGCTGTGATTTATGTCAGAGTGTACTGCCTCTGTTATCCTCTAAGAGCTTTATAGTTTCTGGTCTTACATTTAAGTCTTTAATCCCTTTTGAATTTATTTTGTGTACAGTATTAGGAAGTGGTCTAATTTCACTCTTTTATATATAGCTCTTGAGTTTTCTCAGCACCACTTGTTGAAGAGGCTGTCTTTTCTGCATTATGTATTCTTCCCTCCTTTGTCAAAGATAAGGTGCTTATATATGCATGATTTTAACTCTGGATTTTCTTTCTTGTTTCACTGGTCAGGATTTCAGATTTTGTGCCAGAACCATACTGTCTTGATTACTATAGCTTTATAGTATAGTCTGATGTCAGGGAGGTTGATCCCTCCAGCTCTGTTTTTCTTTCTCAAGATTGCTTTGGGTATTTGTGGTCTTTTGTGTTTCCATATAAATTAATATATTTTGCTCTAGTTTTGTGAAAAAATGCCATTGGTAATTTAATATGGATTGCATTGAATCTGTAGATTGCTTTGGATAGGATAGTCATTTTCACAATATTGATTCTTCCAATCCAAGAACATGGTATATCTCTCCAACTGTTTGTGTTGTCTTTGATTTCTTTCATTGTTGTTGTTGTTCAGTTGCTAAATCATGTCTGACTCTTTGCAACCCCATAGACTGTAGCACGCCAGGCTTCCCTGCCTTTCACTATCTCCCGGAGTTTGCTCAACTTCACATCCATTGAGTTGGTGATGTTATCTAATCATCTCATCCTCTGCTGCTTCCTTATTTTACATTCAATCTTTTCCAGTATCAGGGTCTTTTCCAATGAGTCGACACTTTATGTCAGGTGGTCAAAGTACTAAAGCTTCAACTTCAGCATCAGTCCTTCCAATAAATATTCAGGGTGGATTTCTTTTAGGATTGACTGGTTTGATCTCCCTGCAGTCCAAAGGACTGTCAAGAGTCTTCTCCAGCACCATAATTTGAAAAAGCATAAGTTCTTTGGTGGTTAGCCTTCTTTACGGTGCAACTCTCACATTCATACATGACTACTGGAAAAACAGTAGTTAGACTATATAGAACTTTTTCAGCCAATTAATGTCTCTGCTTTTTAATACACTATCTATGTTTGTCATGGATTTTCTTCCAAAGAGCAAGAGTCTTAATTTCATGGCCTCAGTCACTGTCCACAGTGATTACTTGGATTACTGTGATGTTAAATGGTTTGCCTTGGAAATGACACAAGATCAATCTGTCATTTTTGAGATTGCACCCAAATACTACATTTTGAACTCTTTTGCTGAATATGAAGGTAACTCCATTTCTTCTAAGGTATTCTTGCCCACAGTAGTAGATATAATCGTCATCTGAATTAAAGTCGCCCATTCTTATCCACTTTAGTTCACTGATTTCCTAAGATGTCAATGTTCACTCTTGCCCTCTCCTGTTTGACCACATCCAATTTACTTTGATTCATGAACTTAACATTCCAGGTTCGTATGTTATATTGTTCTTTACAGCATCAGACTTTAGTTTCATCACCAGACATATCCACAACTGAGTGTTGTTTCTACTTTGGCCCAGCCTATTCAATTCTTTCTGGAGCTATTAGTAATTGCCCTCTGCCCTTTCTCAGTATCATACTGAATAGCTTCTGACATGGAGGAGGGGGCGCTAAGCTTCCAGTGTCATATATTTTTGGCATACTATTTTGGGGGTTTTTGGAGTAGAACACTGGAGTGGTTTGCTATTCCTTCTTTCAGTGGACTGCGTTTTGTCTGAACTCTCCACTATGACCCATCCACCCATGTTGGGTGGCCCTGCACAGAATGTTCATAGCTTCATTGAGTTACACAAGCCAACTTGCCACAACAAGACTGATCTATCATCTGACTGTGATCCATGATCTTTCGTCTTATAGATTTTTTTTACTAATGTGGAATGAAGCAGGGCAAAGACTAATAGAGTTTTGCCAAGAAAATGCACTGGTCATAGCAAACACCCTCTTCCAACAACACAAGAGAAGACTCTACACATGGACATCACCAGATGGTCAACACAGAAATCAGATTGATTATATTCTTTGCAGCCAAAGATGGAGAAGCTCTATATAGTCAGCAAAAACAAGACCAGGAGCTGACTGTGACTCAGATCATGAACTGCTTATTACCAAATTCAGACTGAAATTGAAGGAAGTAGGGAAAACTGCTAGACAATTCAGGTATGACCTAAATCAAATCCCTTATGACTATACAGTGGAACTGAGAAATAGATTTAAGGGCCTAGATCTGATAGATAGAGTGCCTAATGAACTATGGACTGAGGTTCGTGACCTTTGTACAGGAGACAGGGATCAAGACCATCCCCATGGAAAAGAAATGCACAAAAGCAAAATGGCTGTCTGGGGAGGCCTTACAAATAGCTGTGAAAAGCAAAGGAGAAAAGGAAAGATATAAGCATCTGAATGCAGAGTTCCAAAGAATAGCAAGGAGAGATAAGAAAGCCTTCTTCAGCAATCAATGCAAAGAAATAGAGGAAAAGAACAGAATGGGAAAGACTAGAGATCTCTTCAAGAAAATTAGAGATACCAAGGGAACATTTCATGCAAAGATGAGCTCGATAAAGGACAGAAATGGTCTGGACCTAACAGAAGCAGAAGATATTAAGAAGAGGTGGTAAGAATACATGGAAGAACTGTACAAGAAAGATCTTCACGACCTAGATAATCATGATGATGTGATCACTAATCTAGAACCAGACATCCTGGAATGTGAAGTCAAGTGGGCCTTAGAAAGCATCTCTATGAACAAAGCTAGTGGAGGTGATGGAATTCCAATTGAGCTGTTTCAAATCCTGAAAGATGATGCTGTGAAAGTGCTGCACTCAAGATGCCAGCAAATTTGGAAAACTCAGCAGTGGCCACAGGACTGGAAAAGGTCCGTTTTCATTCCAATTGCAAAGAAAGGCAATGCCAAAGAATGCTCAAAGTAACACACAATTGCATTCATCTCACATGCTAGTAAAGTAATGCTCAAAATTCTCCAAGACAGGCTTCAGCAATACGGGAACCGTGAACTCCCTGATGATCAAGCTGGTTTTAGAAAAGGCAGAGGAACCAGAGATCAAATTGCCAACATCTGCTGGATCATGGAAAAAGCAAGAGAGTTCCAGAAAAACATCTATTTCTACTTTATTGACTATGCCAAAGCCTTTGGCTATGTGGATCACAATAAACTGTGGAAAATTCTGAGAGAGATGGGAATACAGACCACCTGACCTGCCTCTTGAGAAATCTGTATGCAGGTCAGGAAGAAACAGTTAGAACTGGACATGGAACAACAGACTGGTCCCAAATGGGAAAAGGAGTACATCAAGGCTGTATATTGTCACCTTGCTTATTTAACTTATATGCAGAGTACATCATGAGAAACGCTGGACTGGAAGAAACACAAGCTGGAATCAAGATTGCTGGAAGAAATATCAATAACCTCAGATATGCAGATGACACCACCCTTATGGCAGAAAGTGAAGAGGAACTAAAAAGCCTCTTGATGAAAGTGAAAGAGGAGAGCGAAAAAGTTGGCTTAAAGCTCAACATTCAGAAAGTGAAGATCATGGCATCTGGTCCCATCACTTCATGGGAAATAGATGGGGAAACAGTGGAAACAGTGTCAGACTTTATTTTTTGGGGCTCCAAAATCACTGCAGATGGTGACTGCAGCCATGACATTAAAAGACGCTTACTCCTTGGAAGAAAAGTTATGACCAACCTAGATAGTATATTCAAAAGCAGAGACACTACTTTGCCGACTAAGGTCCATCTAGTCAAGGCTATGGTTTTTCCTGTGATCATGTATGGATGTGAGAGTTGGACTGTGAAGAAGACTGAGCGCCGAAGAATTGATGCTTTTGAACTGTGGTGTTGGAGAAGACTCTCGAGAGTCCCTTGGACTGCAAGGGGATCCAACCAATCCATTCTGAAGGAGATCAGCCCTGGAATTTCTTTGGAAGGAATGGTGCTAAAGCTGAAACTCCAGTACTTTGGATACGTCATGTGAAGAGTTGACTCATTGGAAAAGACTCTGATGCTGAGAGGGATTGGGGGCAGGAGGAGAAGGGGACGACAGAGGATGAGATGGCTGGATGGCATCACTGACTCGATGGACGTGAGTCTGAGTGAACTCCGGGAGTTGGTGATGGACAGGGAAGCCTGGCGTGCTGTGATTCATGGGGTCACAAAGAGTCGGACACGACTGAGTGACTGAACTGAACTGATTCCTAGGTATTTTATTCCTTTTGTTGCAACGGTGAATGAGATTGTTTCCTTAATTTCTCTTTCTGGTTTTTCATTGGTAGTATATAGGAATTCAAGGGATTTCTGTGTATTAATTTTATATCCTGTGACCATACTAACTTCACTGCTTAGCTCTAGAAATTTTTGGTGGAATTTTAGGATTTTCTATGTATAGTATCATACCATCTGCAAATAGAGTTTTTCTTCTTTTCCAACCTGGATTCATTTTATTTCTTTTTCTTCTCTGATTGCCATGGGTAGGACTTCCAAAACAATATTGAATAACACTGGCAAGAGTGGCACACTTGTTTCTGATTTTAGAGGAAATGTTTTCAGTTTTTCACTATTGAGAATAATATTTGCTGTGGGTTTGTCATATATGGCCTTTATTATGTTGAGGTAGGGTCCTTCTATGCCAGTTCTCTGGAGGGTTTTAATTATAAATGGGTGTAGAATTTTGTTGAACGCTTTCTCTGAATCTATTGAGATGGTTATTTGGTTTCTATCTTTCAGTTTCTTAATATGATGTGTCACACTGATTGATGTTCATATATTAAAGATCCTGGCATCCTCGGGATAAACCCCACTTGATCATGGTAGATGATCCTTTTAAAGTGTCGCTGGATTCTGTTTGCTAGAGATTTGTTAAGGATTTTTGCATCTATGTTTATCAATGTTAATGTCCTATAATTTTCTTTTTTTGTGGTATCTTTGTCTTGTTTTGTTAACAGGGTGATGGTGGCTCATTAGATGAGTTTGGAACTTTTCCTCCCTCTGAAATTATTTGGAACAGTTTGCACATGATAGCTGTCAACTCTTAGAGATACTTTCTGACTCAACAATCTGATCCTTAATTATCTACTGAATCAAACTGAAAACAAGTCAAGCAAAAAATTGTACAATAGTGTTCATAAGAGCTTTATTCATAATGGCTAAGCAGTGAAAACAACCCAAATACCCATCAAAGAATGAAAAATAAAGAGAATTAGTTATACCCATATAATAGAAAGCCTTCCTCAGTGATCAGTGCAAAGAAATAGAGGAAAACAATAGAATGGGAAAGACAAGAGTCTCTTCGAGAAAATTAGAGATACCAAGGGAACATTTCACTCAAAGATGGCCTCAATAAAGGACAGGAATGGTACAGACCTAACAGAAGCAAAAGATATTAAGAAGAGGTGTCAAGAATACACAATAGAACTATACAGAAAAGATCTTCATGACCTAGATAATCACGATGGTATGATTACTCACCTAGAGCAAGACATCCTGGAATACAAAATCAAGTAGGGCCTTAGGTAGCATCACTATGAACAAAGCTAGTGGAGGTGATGGAATTCCAGTTGAGCTATTTCAAATCCTAAAAGATGATGCTGTGAAAGTGCTGCACTCAATATGCCAGCACATTTGGAAAACTCAGCAGTGGCCACAGGACTGGAAAAGATCAGTTTTCATTCCAACCCCAAAGAAAGGCAATGCCAAAGAATGCTGAAACTACTGCACAATTGCACTCATCTCACATGTTAATAAAGTAATGCTCAAAATTCTCCAAGCCAGGCTTCAACAGTATGTGAATGGAGAACTTCCTGATGTTCAAGCTGGTTTTAGAAAAGGCAGAGGAACCAGAGTTCAAATTGTCAACATCCCCTGGATCATCGAAAAAGCAAGAGAGTTCCAGAAAAATATCTATTTCTGCTTTATTGACTATGCCAAAGCCTTTGACTGTGTGGATCACAATAAACTGTGGAAAATTCTGAAAGAGATGGAAATACCAGACCACCTGACCTGCCTCTTGAGAAATCTGTATGCAGGTCAGGAAGCAACAGTTAGAACTGGACATGGAACAACAGACTGGTTCCAAATAAGGAAAGGAGTACGTCAAGGCTTGTATATTGTCACCCTGCTTATTTAAATTATATGCAGAGTATATCATGAGAAATGCTGGGCTGCAGGAAGTACAAGTTGGAATCAAGATTGCCAGGAGAAATATCAATAACCTCAGATATGCAGGTGACACCACCTTTATGGCAGAAAGTGAAGAACTGAAGAGTCTCTTGATGAAAGTGAAGGAAGAGAGTGAAAAAGTTGGCTTAAAACTCAACATTCAGAAAAGTAAGATCATGGCATCTAGTCCCATCACTTTATGGCAAATGGATGGGGAAACAGTGGAAACAGTGGCAAACTTTATTTTGGGGGGTTCCAAAATCACTGCAGATGGTGACTGCAGCCATGAAATTAAAAGACGCTTACCCCTTGGAAGAAAAGTTATGACCAACCTAGACAGAGTATTAAAAAGCAGAGACATTACTTTGCCAACAAAGGTCCATGTCGTCAAGGCTATGGATTTTCCAGTGGTCATGTATGGATGTGAGAGTTGGACAATAAAGAAAGCTGAGCATCGAAGAATTGATGCTTTTGAACTGTGGTGTTGGAGAAGACTCTTGAGGGTCCTTGGACTGTGAAGGAATCCAACCAGTCCATCCTAAAGGAGATCAATCCTGAATATTCATTGGATGGACTGATGCTGAGGCTGAAACTTCAGTACTTTGGCCACTTGATGCAAAGAACTGACTTATTTGAAAAGACCCTGATGCTGGGAAACATTGAAGGCAGGAAGAGAAGGGGATGACAGAAGATGAGAAGGCTGGATGGCATCACCAACTCAATGGACATGAGTTTCAGTAAACTCCGGGAGTTGGTGATGGACAGGAGACCTGGCGTGCTGCAGTCCATGGGGTCGCAAAGAGTTGAACATGACTGAGCAGCTGAACTGAACTGATATGATAGTTGAAGATATGGTAGTTAAAGTAATGAAGTATTAATACATGAAACAACACTGATTAATCTAGAAAACATAATGTGTAATGAAAGAACCCAATTAAAAAGGAAACATGTACTATATGATTCCTTCTATTGGAATGTTAACTGTAAGAAAAATCCGAGAAAGAAAATAGAGATTCCCAGGGGCTGGAGAAAGGGGAGAGATAGGAAGTGATAGAAAGTGACTAATAAATACTGAGTTTCTTGTTGAAAGAAAAGTTCTTGAATTACATTATGGTGATAGTTGCAAAGCTCCTTGAAAATACTAACAACCACTGCATTGTACAACTTAAAAAATGAGGTTTATGGTATTTGAGTATACCACACTGCATTTTAGGAAATGAAAAAAATTTCTAAAGGCAACCATAGTATTCATAACATATTGCTAATCTACATAGATATATACATGTATATATATATATATATATATCAGTATAAAAGTACAGGTATTATTTGTTATCTATGAAACAAATAAATTTAAAAGTTTCTAACAGGAAAAGATAAAGGCCAGATAGCCCCCAATGCAAACTTTCTGCCATAGTAGCAATGCTGCAAACAGATGTATCGAACCTAGGCTATTCCTCAGGCATGAGTTTCATGATTGGTTCTACTTCTCAGACTCACCTAGATTCTTCTTGCTCTCCAATCCTGGCTCTACAGCTCTCTATGGACAACATGAGCAACTGATATCCTTGGGTAAGATTTATTTTGGTTAAGCTATCCTAAGGCTTGCTCTGTTGGTCATAATCACACACTCTGATTCACACAGAGATTGGCAGGTGTAGATATTATTTATAGTCATAAGGGGAATGAAATATTTTATTTATTACACTGCTTTATTGGGGATTATTGACATAAAAATAGCTGTATCTATTTAATGTATCAAATTGGTTATAAGAAATTTCTAAGAGAGAAAATGTACAAAAGAAGGAAAAGAAAGCCCAAAGCCACAACCTAGAGGGTGTCAACCTGTAGACAACTTTTAGAGGAAGAGGGGAAAAAAAAGACACAAACAAAAAAATGAATAGAATCCACGCTGGAAGGAAGAACACCAGGAGAGAGCCATTTCATGAAATTCCAAAGGTTTCAAGGAAGAGGAAATAGGCAGCAAGTTCAAAGGTACTAGGAAGTTAAACAGGGGTGGAGGAATGATACTTTGATTTGATATCAAGCTGGCTTTTGGAGAACAAGGTAAAAAACAGTTTAGAGGATAGAAGGGCATTCGAGACTTGTCAGGGGGTAGTGTGAAAGTGGAGACAATTTATAATGAAAGTTTCACTGTGAAAGGCAGCAGATGTACGGAACAAGAGTTAACAGAGAAGTGTCACCAAGGGAAGGTATTGTTTAAAATGGAGGACAATGGAGCTTGATTGTATGCTGGTGGGAGTAACTGCTAGAGCAGGAGAAGATAGAGATGCAAGAGAAACCATGGTTATATGCAGGGGTTAAATCTTTCAAAAGATAAGAGTAAAGATTGGATCACCTGGTGACACTGACTTTGTTAAAATTATGACTCACGTGCCCCATGATTTGTACTCTTATTTAAAGATGTACTGATACCTACATCCCCATGGACACCAGGCTCCTCTGTCCATGGGATTTCTAGGCAAGAGTATTGGAATGGGTTGCCATTTCCTTCTCCAGGGACCTATATCCCCAAGGAAGGCCAAATTGAGAATGAGTGATTAGTGCACCAGGAATGGCCAGAAGATGAGGAAATAAGGTTTGAAGTCCAAGAGATCCAGACTGAGTTCTGATGGTTAATCTAGATCGACAAATTTCAATTCTGAGAAATGTATGATTTAGGGATTATTGTGCACCACTGATAGTTCTGTGGCATGTGTCTGTGTGTGCATACTCAAAGGAGGGTGAAAGGTGGACAGATCCCACTGTTTGGAGAATGAACAGTCGTTACAATGAAGGATATTAATGGAGGTGACTTTCTCCTTTTCAAGGGGGAGAAAAGGGCAGTCTTCAAGAAAAGCTAGGAACAGAGATCAACCCAGAAAAGAATCTCCCCAAAGGCTTTAACTTTTGGGAAGAAGTGAGAGATGCACGATTTTCACTGGACTTTATGAACATTTATGTTTAGCCATGATTTCCTAGTAGTTTTGGTCCAAATTATCTTTCCCTTTGTTACCTTTCACCTGTTATAAAAAATCTGCTTGTGTCGTACAGTCCAGAGTGGTGTTTAGAGGGATTTAAGGAAAAGGGCATCCCAGGAAACTACTTGCTTGCATTACTGTTTCTCTGGTCCATCTCCGAGGGACTCTCCTCCTAGACATCCGGGCAGACCAGCATCCAGGCAGATCTGGGATCCTCTGAAAGAGAGGTGACACAGAGAAGTGGCTGGCAAGTGGATATTGAGAGTGAATATGGGGCAAAAATTCCCTCTCCAAAAACAAATAGACATCTGAAAAACACCCTGGGGTCAGGAGCATGGGCAAGACTTTGGGTTCTATAAAGTGTGGGTTGTTCAGTTGGAATAGAAATGAGATTCCTTAGACATTGGATGCTTCTTGTTGTTCTGTTGCTCAGCCAAGTTTGACTCTGCAACCTCATGGACACCAGGTTTCCCTGTCCTTCACCATCTCTAGGAGTTTGCTCAAACTCATGTTCATTGAGTTGGTGACGCTATCCAACCATCTATCTCATCCTCTGTCATGCCTTTCTCCTCCTGCCTTCAGTCTTTCCCAGCATCAGCATCTTTTCCAATGAGTTAGCTCTTGGCATTAGGTGGCCAAAGTACTGGAGCTTCAGCTTCAGCATCAAGCCTTAAAATGTATATTCAGGATTGATTTCATTTAAAATGGACTGGTTTGATCTCCTTGCTGTCCAGGGGACTTTCAAAAGTCTTCTCCAGCATTACAGTTCGAAAGCATCAGTTCTTTGGTGCTCACTCTTCTCGCATTCATACGTGACTACTAGAAAAACCATACCTTTGACTATATAGGCCTTTGTCAGCAAAGTAATGTCTCTGCTTTTTAATATGCTGTCTGGGTTTGTCATTGCTTTTCTTTCAAGGAGCAGAGGGTCTTTTAATTTCATGGCTGCAGCAACCATCCACAGTGATTTTGGAGCCCAAGAAAATAAAGTCTTTGTTTCCTCATCTATTTGCCTTGAAGTGATGGAACCGGATGCCATGATCATTATTTTTTGAATGCTGAGTTTTAAGCCACATTTTTCACTTTCCTCTTTTACCTTCATCAAGAAGCTATTTATTTTCTGGATATATGGCAAAACCAATACAGTATTGTAAAGTAAAAAAAAATAATAATAATAAAATTAAAACAAAAAACAAAAGTGAAAAAAACTATAATAAAATATTTGTTGTTCTAAGGCAAAAAAAAAAAAAAAGAAGTTATTTACTGCCTCTTCACCTTCTGCCATAATGCTAGTGTCATCAGCATATCTGAGGTTACTGATATTTTCTCCCAGCAATCTTGATTCCAGCTTGTGCTTCATCCAGCATGGCATTTCGCATGATGTACTCAGCATAGAAGTTAAATGAGAAGGGTGGCAATATACAGCCCTGATGTACTCCTTTCCCAATTTTGAACCAGTCCATTGTTTCATGTCCAGTTCTAACTATTGCTTCTTGACCAGCATACAGGTTTCTAAGGAGGGAGGTCAGATGGTCTGGTATTCCCATCGCTTTAAGAATTTTCCACATTTTGTTGTGATCCACGCAGTCCAAGGATTTAGCATAGTCAGTGAAGCAGAAGTAGATGTTTTTCTGGAATTCTCTTGCTTTTCCTATGATTCAACGGATGATGGCAATTTGATCTCTGGATCTCTGGTTCCTCTGTCTTTTCTATATCCAGCTTGTACATCTGGAAATCCTCAGTTCACATAACATTGAAGCCTAGCTTGAAGGATTTGGAGCACTACTTTGCTACCATGTGAAATGAGGGCAATTGTGCAGTAGTGTGAACATTCTTTGGCATTGCCTTTCTTTGGGATTAGAATGAAAGTTGACATTTTCCAGTCCTGTGGCCACTGCTGAGTTTTCCAAATTTGATGGCATATTGAGTGCAAGGTTTTAACAGCATCATCTTTTAGGATTTGAAACAGCTCATTTGAATTTCATCACCTCCACTAGCTTTGTTTCCATTGATGCTTCCTAAGGCCCACTCAATTTCAATTTCGCACTCAAGGATGTCTGGCTCTAGGTGAATGATCACTCCATCATGGTTGTCTGTGTCATTCAGATCTTTTTTGTATCGTTCTGTGTATTCTTGCCACCCTCCTCTTAATATCTACTGCTTCTGTTAGATCCATACTGTTTCTGTCCTTTATTGGCCCATCTTTGGAAGAAATGTTCCCCTGGTATCTCTAATTTTCTAGAAGAGATCTCTAGTCTTTTCCATTCTATTGTTTTTCTCTATTTCTTTGCTTTGTTCAGTTAGGAAGGCTTTCTTGTCTCTCCTTGCTATTCTTTGCAATTCTGCATTCAGATGGGTTTATCTTTTCTTTTCTCCTTTGCTTTTTCATTTATCTTCTTTTCTCAGCTATTGGTAAAGCTGAGAACTCCTCAAACAACCATTTTGCCTTTTTGCATTTCTTTTTCTTCAGGATGATTTTTAACAACACCTCCTGTACAATGTCCGAGAAGGGAATGGCAACCCACTCCAGTACTCTTGCCTGGAAAATCCCATGGATGGAGGAGCCTGGTAGGCTGCAGTCCATGGGGTCGCTAAGAGTCGGACAGGACTAAGCGACTTCACTTTCACTTTTCACTTTCATGCATTGGAGAAGGAAATGGCAACCCACTCCAGTGTTCTTGCCTGGAGAATCCCAGGGATGGGGGAGCCTGGTGGGCTGCCATCTATGGCGTTGCACAGAGTTGGACACGACTGAAGTGACTTAACAGCAGCAGCAGTAACAACAGCCTGTACAATGTTATGAACCTCTGCCCATAGTTCTTCAGGCACTCCGTCTATCAGATCTAATCACCTGAATCTATTTGTCACTTCCATAATAATCGTAAGGGATTTGATTTAGGTCATACCTGAATGGTCTAGTGGTTTTCCCTACTTTCTTCAATTAAAGTCTGAATTTTCGCAATCAAAAGTTCATGATCTGAGTCATAGTCAGCTCTCTGTCTTGTTTTTGGTGACTGTATAGAGCTTCAACATCTTTGGCTACAAAGAATATAATCAATCTGATTTCGGTGTTGGCCATCTGGTGATATCCATGTATAGAGTCATCTCTGTGTTGTTGGAAGAGGGTGTTTGCTATGATCAGTGCATTCTCTTGGCAAAACTCTGTTAGCCTTTGCTCTATTTTGCACTCCAAGTCCAAATTTGTCTGTCACTCCAGGTATCTCGACTTCCTACTTTTGCATTCCAATCCCCCATGATGCAAAGGACATCTTTTTCTGGTATTAGTTCTAGAAGGTCTTGTAGGTCTTCAACTTCAGCTTCTTCAGCATTAGTGGCATAGACATGGATTACTGTGATATTGAATAGTTTACCTTGGAAACAAACAGAGATAATTCTGTTGTTTTTGAGACTGCACCCAAGTACTGCATTTCAGACTCTTTGTTGACTATGATAGCTACTCCATTTCTTCTAAGGGATTCTTGCACAAAGTAGTAGATATAATGGTTATATGAATTAAATTCACCATTCCGGTCCATTTTAGTTCACTGATTTCTAAAATATCTATGTTCACTCTTGCTATCTCCTGTTTGACCATTTCCAAATTACCTTGACCCATGGATCTAACACTCCAGGTTCATATGCAATATTGTTCTTTACAGCATCAGACTTTACTTTCACCACCAGACACATCCATACCTGGGCATTATTTTTGGTTTGGCTCAACTTCTTCGTTCCTTCTGGAGCAGTTTCTCTGCTCTTCTCCAGTAGCATATCAGGCACCTACCAACCTGGGTAATTCATTTGCAGTGTCTTATCTTTTTGTCTTTTCAAACTGCTCATAGGGTTCTCAAGGCAAGAATGCTGAAGTGGTTAGCCATTCCCTTCTCCAGTGGAAGACATTAGACTGAGTTGTTGTAAAACACAGGAAGTGGTGGGCAGCTGGGGCCCTGGAAATGATAGTAGGGCTGTACAAATGGACTTCTAGAGACATCCTATAGCACTGTGAGAGAAGGGAGTGGTAGATGGGGACATATCCCAGATTTTGTGCTGTCTTTCTTCCAAAACTGGTGCCCTGAAACATCTCACATCCTGCCTGGGAGCCTGGTTGTCCAGTCTCTGAAATGAGGGGGAAATGCAAAGCAGATAATAGGCTACTTGGGATAAGTGGGTAGGGAAGAGATGCTTGCTTAGTTCTGCTGCTTTTCAAATTCAGGAGGCTGGCAGAGACCCCTGTCCTCTCAGTCTCCACAAAGCCCTGGTGGAACAGGGCTGAGGCAGGAAGTGGGAGCTCAATCAACTAGTCTCATGGTCTGGATAGCAGTCTCCCAGAATAAAGAGGAGAGGAGGGAGTCATCTGTCCTGAGTGACTTCCCTACTGGGGATCATAGAACTTTTCTGGGAGTAGTATATCTGAATTCTGACTAGAAGCAAGTTCTCTGCTAGAAAATTGGGACTACTGGATATCTACGTCATGAAATAGGGGCTACAAGGTGAGAACAGGGAGAGTGAGTTGGGTAGCAGGAGTCCTGGAATCTGTGGGCATGGTTTGGAGGTAACAAAAATTTATTGGCAAGAAGGTGGCTAAAGGCCAAGGAAACCTATGTCTGCCAACTATGTAAGTACATTATGAACAGGTAGAAATCCTAGATTTATATTGCGCTGCTCTAAAACTTCTATCTTCCTCCCCAGGAAGTGGGGGCAGGGCAAGGTAGAATTAAATACCATGTGCTTTTTCAATCCCTAAATAGTAGCTTGTGTACCTCAGAGGAAGAGAGAGTGCACACATTTCTCTGCTTTTCTCTTTGTTTCATGCTTAGTTCCTAGACATGACAGGAAACAATACCTTGGTTACCATGGAAACTGAAGCTGAGTGATGCATTACAGTGTGGGTGGAAAGCAAAGGTGGTCTTGATATAAAGGCTCTTGGGAGTAGAGATTTGAGCGAATTTTTTCAATATGAGCAAAGCAATTCCAATTTCCACAGGTATGAGGATCCCTGCAATCACTACACAGAAAACGCAAAGGTGCATGCACATACACGCACATGCACATGAATACAGACATCGTTCCCCACATCACGCTGCAAGGATTCTTGTGGGCTTATCTGAGCTACAACCCCTTCCACATATGTCATCTCCCTCTCATCTCTTCTCTCCTGTCTCTCTCTCTCCTACTTGATTGTCTTTCAGTTTCTCCCCACTCTGTCTTCCCCATCCCTCACCTCTTCTTCCCCTCCTTAGTTTTTCATTCTGATATTCCACTGTGCCTTGATCTTTGTCCTTCCTCCTTCTCTCTATATTTTGCTCTTCCTCTCACCCCCTCTCCCCTGCCCCTATGTATGAAGTGACTAACAATTCATTCACTCAATAATGATTGGCCTAATATGGGCCATGTATTTTGACCCGACTCATTGGACCAACTTCATTGTTGCACTGCAAATTAGGATAAGTGATATGGAATTAAAGAACAAGAAGCTATAAATGTGAACAATAGGGGACCTAATTTCCCTGCGGAGCTCAGTGAAGGAAATGCCATCAACATTTGCCACCGAGCATCACCTCATTGCCTCTGCAGGTTTTACTGCCTTCTGTTTCACGTTGGGGTCACTACCCTCCTTTGCAGCATGGTGGGACCCTCACATAAGGTGTCCGGCACACTCTTGAAGGTGGGAACATTAAATCTAATGGGATGCTTACTTCTTTGAATCTGACTAACGAACAGATCAAAAAAGGTAAGGAGCTGTCTCATCTTGTCACTGCATCCTTGTTGTTCCTGCTTCCAAGTTCCCCAGAGGCACCTTTGTTCATGCCCTTTATCCATTCTCTTGCTCATTCTTTCTTTTCCATCTCTTCCTTGTCCCTCTGGCCTGGCCAGATCTTTTCTCTTAGAGTCCTAACCCCTCAAGGACAAAAAGGATGGGCTGCTGCTGCTACTGCTAAGTCACTTCAGTCGTGTCCGACTCTGTACGACCCCATAGACGGCAGCCCACCAGGCTCCCCCATCCCTGGGATTCTCCAGGCAAGAACACTGGAGTGGGTTGCCATTTTCTCCTCCAATGCATGAAAGTGAAAAGTGAAAGTGAAGTCGCTTAGTCCTGTCCGACTCTTAGCGACCCCATGGACTGCAGCCTACCAGGCTCCTCCATCCATGGGATCTTCCAGGCAAGAGTACTGGAGTGGGGTGCCACTGCCTTCTCCAAAAGGATGGGCAAAGAGACAATATTAATTATAAAGTATTAGAAGGTGGAAAGCAGACAGTTGAGTGCTATATGACTTGGTGGATTTAGAGTCCAACAGTGAGGAAAGCCCCAAGCAATAGTCTTTAATCCCCCCACCAGTCCTTCCAACTGTCTGCGAGATTGGCAATGGCCAGTACCCCTACAAATTAAGGTTAGTGGGGGGAGTTGTAAATTGCATGATTGTTCTTAGGTTAGTTAAGAAACATAAATACCAGAGCCCCTCTCAACAAATTAATTTCTCCAAACACTAGGGAGTTAGAGAAGAGACTTAACAATCTGGAGGGAGTGAATCAGCAGATTTATGGACATGGGACCTCAGGATCAGGTGAAAGCAGGCATCCAAACCCAACACAGGGATTTAAGTAGAAAATGTACTGTACATAAAATTTCTATCCTCAATCTCATGCCCAATTTGTGAGACAGAGTGCTGGCACCTTGCCTTTTCCCCATGGATGCAGGAGGTTCTTCCTGGATAATCAAATCATCCCAAGAGAAGAGATTTCATAGAGTGGGCAATGGTCTCCAAGTTTTCCATATTAGCTCAAAATAATTTCTAATTTCAATGCTTCTTTCTTCATGAAATAGGTTATTTTGGAGGCACATCTTTGTTTACAATCATATCTGTTACCAATCTATACTTTAAATGACATTTTATTTTTTTTTAAGTTTATTCCTAGGCATTTTATTCTTTTTGTTTTTTTTTTCTTTTTATTGTTGATGGTGGTCAAAAAAATCACGAAAGAATTTATTCTTTTTATCTTCTTAGAAGTCTATTTATATGACTATCTTTATTAACTTTTCCATGGACTACAACAAAAAAAATGGAATTGCACAAAACATAAATGTTCTGATCTGTAAAGTCTTACATCACAAATGACTGGGAAACTGCACCCAGGTCAGGAGATTTGGCATTGCCGGCAAATTGAAGCCTCTACTTTCTCACTACCATCTTCCACCTCAGCAAATCTAACCAGTATTTGGGTTTTAGCACCTTAATTTTGACTGTTTGTAAAATATTGAACACAATAAATGGGCTTCCCTGGTGGCTCAGGGGTACAGTATCTGTTTGCAATGCAAGAGCCACAGGAGAAGCATGTTGGATCCCTGGGTCAGGAAGATCCCCTGGAAGAGGGCATGGCAACCCACGTCAGTATTCTTGCCTGGAGAATCCCATGAACAAAGGTGCCTACTGGGCTACAGTCAAGGATTTCAAAGAGTCGGACATGACTGAAGGGACTATGCATGCATGAACACATCTATAATAAGTATTTATCCTTTTAAAAAAAAATTTTTATAATGATGGGTTATTTATAATGTTGGGTTAGTTTCTACTGTACAGCAAAGTAATTCAATCTACATGTATATATATATGTATATATATATATATGTTTCATATTCTTTTCCATTATGGCTTATTAAAGGACACTGAAAAGAGTTCCCTGTGCTATACATTATGACCTTGTTGTTTATCTATTTTATATGGAGACATTTGTATCTGGAAATCCTGAACTGCTAATTTATCCCTCCAACACTCGCTAAATATATATTCCTATAATCTACCTGATTTTGACATTATATTTTTATACGTTCAGTCACTCAGTCATGTCTGATTTTTTGTGACCCCATGGATTGCAGCATACTAAGCTTCCCTGTCCATCACCAACTCCTAGAGCTTGCTCAAACTCATGTCCATTGAGTCAGTGATGCCATCCAACCATCTCATCCTTTGTTGTCCCCTTCTCCTCCTGCCTTCAATCTTTCCCAGCATCAGGATCTTTTCTCATGAGTCAGTTCTTTTCCTCAGGTGGCCAAAGTATTGGAGCTTCAGCTTCAGCATCAGTCCTTCCGATGAATGTAAGTATTGATTTCCTCTAAGACTCTTAAGAGTCTTCCCGAACACTACAGTTCAAAAGCATTGATTCATCAGCGTTCAGCTTTCTTTATGGTCCAACTCTCACATCCATACATGACTACTGGAAGACCATAGATCTGACTAGATGGACCTTTGTCAGCAAAGTAATGTCTCTGCTTTTAATATATTTTTATATATTGCTATTTGCTTTTTCATGGTATTAGTTTACCAGGTGGCACTAGTGGTAAAGAATCTGCCTGCCAATGCAGGAGACATAAGAGATGTGGGTTTAATCCCTGGGTCAGGAAGATCCCCTGGAGAGGGGAATGGCAACCCACTCCGGTATTCTTGCCTGGAGAATTCTTTGGACAGAGGATCCTGGGGGACTATCGTCCATAGGGTCACAAAGAGTCGAACTTGACTGAAGAGCCTTAGTATGCATGCATAGTTGTGATTCACTGATTTCCATTACTGAATAGTATAAATATATATGACCATACCACAACTTGGTAATGCCTTCTATTTCTTTTTTGTTATAAATTTTGTTATTTCTGGATTGATTGAGTCTTCATTGCTGTGTGGACTTTTCTCTAGTTGTGGCAAGTGGGAGTTACTGTCCAGCTGTGTTTCATGGCTTCTCATTGCAGTGGCTTCTCTTGTCATGGAGCATGGGATCTAGGGCACACAGGCTTCAGTAGTTGTGGCACCTGGACTCAGTGGCTGCAGCTCCTGGGCTCTGGAGCACAGGCTCAACAGTTGTGGCACATGGGCTTAGTTGCTCTGCAGCATGTAGGATCTTCCCAGATCAAGGATCCAACCTGAGTCTTCTGCATTGGCAGTTGGGCTCTTTACCACTGAGCCACCAGGGAAGCCCAATACCTTCTATTTCTAATAGACATTTCAGTAGTTTGCAGTCTTGAAGTACTGAAAATGTTACTGTAGTGAACATTCATGTCTATGTCCTCTGATTCCTTAAAGGCTGTACTTGGGAGATCACTTCTATTGCTTCTGTGGCACTGTCTATATGATAATGGATAGCCTGGTCTTTTTCATGATCTCAGAGGGAAAGTTTTCAACACTTCGTCACTAAGTGAGGTGATTTTGTATGCCTTTAAGAGATATTCTGTCTTCTCAGCAATCACCCTCTGTTTTTTCAGTCTAACTTCATTGAGGCTTTCAATGGCTAAGTTGAAGATCTCTCTTGGTAAATGTCACATTGCACTTGAAAATATTTGGGTTATTTTCAAATAGCTTTTCATATTTATTTCTAACATAATCCACAGTATGTGAATAATAAGAGAGCAGACTCTGTATAATTTCAAAACCTTTAGACCATGAAATTTTTGCACCTTGTTTTCTGTGCGTGGATATGTTCCAGTGTCTCCTACTTTACAGTCTAGGTGAACTTGAATAGAATTTTTATCCCACTGTTTGGGAACATTGTATAAATCTTAATTATATTGAATCGGTTCACAGTGCTTTTCAGGTTGACACTATTCTTCTACTTCTCTATGCTGCTGCTGCTGCTGCTAAGTCACATCAGTCATGTCTGACTCTGTGTGAACCCATAGACGCAGCCCACCAGGCTCCTCTGTCCCTGGGATTCACTATATTAATTTTTCAGTTCAGTTGCTAGTTGTGTCCAACTCTTTGTGACCTCATGGACTGCAGCACGCCAGGCCTCCCTGTCCATCACCAACTCCCAGAGCTTGCTCAAACTCATGCCCATTGAGTCAGTAATGCCATCCAACCATCTCATCCTCTGTCGTCCCTCTCATCTCCTGACTTCAGTCTTTCACAGAATCAGAGTCTTTTCCAAAGAGTCAGTTCTTCTCATCAGTTGGCCAAAGTATTGGAGCTTCACATCAGGTGGCCAAAGTATTGATTTTTGAGAGTTTGATATTGAAACACCAACTGAAAATCCTAATATATCTACACTAAAAAAGTAATTGCAACATATTGTGGAACTTTATGTAACCTTGTTCTGTATTTTCCAAGTCTCTGGTAAATGTGTTATCATATTTTCATAATTTAAAAAAATGAAAATTAAAAAAGGTATTCCTGTTAGATTAAAACAGTTCCCTCTTATTCCTAATTTCCTGAGTATTTTTATCATAAATGGATGATTATGTTTATATTGCATTTTAAAATTATTTACCAGTTTACTGATCCATTGTTGACATATAACACTGTGTAAGCTCAAGGGATACAATATGATGATTTCATACATGTATGTACTGTGAAGTCAGTTAACATCTCCATTTTATGTATGTACAATGTGTGTGGGTGTGTGTGTTGAGATTGTAGCCCACCAGGCTCCTCTGTCCATGGAATTCTCTAGGCAAGAATACTGGACTGGGTTACCAGGCGATTCTCCGGGGTATCTTCCCCACCCAGGGATTGAACCCAGCTCTCCTGCATTGCAGGTAGATTCCTTACCATCTGAGCCTGAGTAGAATGTTACATTCTGTTAAGTGCTTTTTCTGAATTATATTAGTTTCTCCTGCAGCTATAACGAATTACCACATGCTTGGCTTAGCACAAGACAGTTTTGTTATCTTACCATTCTGGAGGTCAGAAGTGTGAAATGGGTTTTAACAGGGCCAAAGACAGTGTGTCCACAGTGTTCTGTTCCTCTGAGACTACTAGGGAAGAATCTGTCCCATGCCTTTCCTATGTTAGAGGCCACCTCTACTCCTTGGATCCTGCCCCTTTCTCCATGTTCAAAGGCAGCAGCCTAGCATCTTCCAGCTTCTCTCCCCTCTGACCTCTGCTTCTGACATCGCATCTCCTACTCTTCAGTCTCATTTTCCTGCCACCCCTTATAAATAGGACCTTTGTGATTACGTTGATCCACCCAGATCATCCAGGATAATCTCTACACCTCAAGATCCTCAACTCAGTGACATCTGCAGAGTATTTTCTGCCATGTAAAGTAACATATTCACAGGCTACAGAGCTCAATGCACTTGGGTGCCATTGTTCTGCCTAGGATGTGCATCATTTGAGATGATGGCATGGCTCTCTTTTGGAGAGATTAATATGATTGATTTCATATATTGATTTCTAAATATTCAAGAGGACTTTCACTTTGAGAGTTATTCCCTTTGGTCAGAAAATTTTCTTTTATGTCTGTTGTTTTTTATTTATTAACCTTTTGTTACAAATGTTTGTGTCTATCTTCTTGAGGAATATTGGTTTGCAGTTATATTTTCTTGTAATGCCTTGGCCTGGTTTTGGTATAGGGATAGTTTGGTATAAGGATCACAGCTTCCAAGAGAGAATTGCCAAGTGTCACATTCTCTTCATTTTTCTGACAGGATTGCATAAATTGGTGCTATTTCTTCCTGAAATGGTCCATAGACCAGACCAGTGAGGCCAACTGTGCCTGAAGTTTCCTTTGTGGGAAGATTTTAGCCAAAAATTCTATTTCTTTAAGAGATATAAGGATACTCAGGTAGTCTCTGTTTTCTTGAGTGTGCTTTGAAAAACTGTGTCTTTCTAACAATTGGTTCTTTTTCTTTTCTATGTTGTCTTTCTATTAAAGTTTTTCTAATTATTCCCTTACTGTCATTTTAGCATTTTTGCACTCTGAAGTCATGTCCCTGCTGTGGCTCCTTATCCTGTCCACTTGTGTCTTAGTGACTTTCTTTTCTTGATGAGTCTACATCCAGTTTACACATTGTATAAATGTTTTGAATGAATCAACTCTTAACTCCATTGTATTTTCTCTATGACTTCTTTGTTTTCCATTTCATTGCTATCTGTATTGTTTCCTTCTACTTCCTCTCAGATTAATTTTGACTTCTTTTGGTGGCATCTCAGTCTTGTAGTTCCTTGATGTTAGCCCTTTCCTCTTTCTAAATATAATCACGCAAAGAGCAAATTTCTCTCTAGCCAAGGCTTTAACTTAATCACACCAAAGTTGATATGTTGTGTTTACATTTCCCTTTAGTTGATAATACTTTCAAATTTCCGTAGTGTCTCTTTGATGGTGTGTTATTTTGAAATCTTTGTTAAATTACACAGTCTGGGGATTCTCTAGAAATCTTCTTGCTATGAATTTCTTGATTTATTCCACTGTGCCCAGAGGACATCCTCTACATGACTTTAATCCTTCTTAATTGATGGCGTATTGTTTTCTAATCCTATGAGAGGCTCTTTCTTGGTGCATGTCCCACGTGCCTTTGAAGAGGATGTGTTTTCTGCTGCTATTGAGAGGACTGTGCTATAATTAGGTCTAAGTAGTTGAGAATGTTGTTAAAGTTCTCTTTATAACTGCTGGCCTTCTGCCTACTTACTATATAGAAATCTCAGAAACAATGTTTGAATGTTCCAAATGTTAAATGCATTTGTCTATCTAGATCTCCTTTAAGTTCAGTCTGTTTTCCCTTTATGTAATTGAAAGTTCAATTGTCCAGTGCATTGAGGACTGTTGCGTTTTCCTGAGTAATTAGCCCTTTCCCCCCATTATTAAATATGCTTGTTTATCACTGACTAATACTCCTGATCCTACAATCGACCTTATCCTTTATCATACCTTCTCATTTTGTCTTAGAATTTACCTTCACATATGGCCTATTGTCTCCAACCCTTTTCCATTTAACCTGCCTCTGTCTCTAAACTAACATGAGTTTCTATTTAACAACAAATTATGGAATCTTGCACCTATTCTATCTAGAAATCTCCACCTTTTCCTTGGAAAGTTCAGGGTGTTTACATATAGTTTAAGAAGAAATAGTATTGGCTTTAAATCCGTCATCTTATTTCAAGTCAATTTCTTTCCCTCTTTTCTTCCTTTCCTTCATGCCTCCTTTTCTTTCTTTCTCTTTCTTCTATATTTCTCTTCTTTCTTTCCATATTTCCTCAAGGTGTCCCTTTTTCCCTTTCACCCAATTCCCTTGCCATCTTCTGTACTGCTGATGTAGTTCTCAGCATTCCATTTTAATGCACATATTATTATTTATTCCTTTTGTTTTATATGTAAGTGGTTCCTGTAGAGAATATACTATATGTATTTAAAGTTTGACTTTTCACTTTCAAAGAATAAGATTCTTTACCCCCACCAACACCTTTATTTTTATAATCCTGTCCATTTGCTTTTGTTTCCATACAATTCTTAAAACGTACATTATATCCCAGATAATGCATTGTTATTGCTCTTGGAAACATTCAGTTACCTCAGTCTTTTAGAAACCATTCCCCTCCCAGTCCCCCACATATTTACCATTTGTATAGATGTTTGCTCCTTTGTGTTGATCTGTGCTCATATTTGACGTGGTTTTCATTTATCCGAAATAAATGCATTCAGTATTTTCTATTGTGCAGGCCACTGCTGGAGAATTATGAAAGCTTTTTGTTCGCTTGCTCGTTTGAAGGACTGTTTATCATTATTTCTTTACCTTTATTTTAAAATTAATGTTTGGTGGCATCATCATCTTCTGGACATCCAATTTTAGGAATTTCAGCACTTCTGAAGCTTCTTGTAACCACCACCACAATCAGTATACAGAACATTTCTGCAACCCCCAAGACGTCCCCAGAGCTATCCTTTTGCAGCCATGCTCTACTCCCACGCTGAACCAAGGCACCGCCAATTTGCTGTCTGTGACAATGCACATTTGTCTTTTCAAGACCATCCTACGTATCAAGCCATTTAAAAGTAACTTGAGGCTGGCTTCTATCACTCAGCATAATGTTACTGAGTTTCATCCACATTGTTGACTGTATCAATAGTTCTTTCTTTTCTAGGGCTGAATAGTATTCAATAATATGAAAATGAGGACTTCCCTGGTGGCTCAGACGGTAAAGCAGTAAAGCGTCTGTCTACAATGCAGGAGACCTGGGCTCGATCCCTGGGTCGGGAAGATGCCCTGGAGAAGGAAATGGCAATCCACTCCAGTACTATTGCCTGGAAAATCCCATAGACAGAGGAGCCTGGTAGGCTACAATCTATGGGGTCGCAAAGAGTCAGATACGACTGAGCGACTTCACTTTCCTTCCCAAAATGAAGATGATGCACTTTGCCAAAGGACATTTGTTTGGGTTGTTGCTCTGTTTTGTTGATTATGAACACAGCTATTGCTATAACATTCCTGAACAGGTTTTTGTGTGAACTCACGTTAAACTTCCCAAGGGGAAATACTTTGGGGTGAAGTGGTTGGTCACGTGGCTAAGCATGAGTTCAACTTCATAAGAAGCAATAAGTCTCTTTCCACAGTGCCTGTGCCACCCTGCATTCCCACCAGTAACCTGTGGCCAGTCCACTCGCTGCCCATCCTTAGCATCATTTGGTATTGTCTGATGTTTTCTTGCTTGTTTGTTTCTTTGCTTGCTTCTTTGTTCATTTTGCTTAGTTTTGTTGTGTTTTGGCAATTTTAAGATAGGAAGACTGGTATTTCACCTCAGTTTTAATTTGCACTTGCCTGAGAGCCTGGGAAGTTGAACATACATTTGTTCCTGTGCTCAGTCGCCCCTATGTATTCTTTTCACTGAAGTATCTCTTCAAGTATTTTTTCCACTATTTTCTTTCTGTTGACTTTTGACAGTTCTTTATATGTTCTGGATACAAGACCTTTGTTGGCTATGTAATTTTAAAATACATTCTCCCAGCCTGCGATTTGTCTTCTCAAACTCCTGACATTATCTTTCGCAGAGCAAGGGGGTATTTTTTTGGGAGTCATAGCTAAAACACTGTTGCCAAACTCAAGGCTGAAGATTTTGTGTCATTTTCTTTTAAATGTCTTACAGTTCCATGCTCTGGTTTATGTCTAAGATTCGTTTTTAGCGGGTTTTAGGATAAGCTATGAGACTCTCTTTCAGATGGACATCCCATTCTTCACACACATATTCTGATAAGACAATACTTTCTTCATTCAATCGCTTTTGCAACTTTGTCCAGAACGAATTGGCTATATTTGAAGAAGCTAGTTCTGAGGTCTTCCCTCTGGTTTCTTTATGTGTGGGTCTATTGCTTCACCATTGTCACACTGACTTTTGTTTACTGTAGTTTTATAAGATTATTATTATTTTTTTTTTGCTTGGAGACCGCTTTATAAGATTTTTTATTAATTGTTATTGGAGGATGGTTGTTTTACAATTTTTGTGTTAGGGTTTGCTGTATAGCAAAGGGAATCTGTCATATGTATATACATATCCCCTCTTGTTTTTGGATTTTCTTCACACTTATGCCACCAGAGAGAATTAAGTAGAGTTCCCTGTGTGATATAGTAGGTTCTCATTAGTTGTCTATCTTATGCAGTGTAGAGTACATGTGTTAACCCCAATCTTCCAATCATCCCTTTGGATATCTATATGTTTGTTCTCTGCCTCTGTGTCTCTATTTCTGCTTTGCAAATAAGTTCATCTGGGTCATGTCTCTAGATTCCACATATAAGTGATAGTTTAAGATAATCTGTTTTTCTCTTTCTGACTTTCTTCACTCAGTACGACAGTCTCTAGGTCCATCCACGTCTCTGAAAGTAGCCCAGTTATGTTCATTTTTATGGCTGAGTAATACTTCACTGTATATATGGATCACATCTTCTCTACCCATTCCTCCGTCAATAGACATTTAGGTTGCTATTGTAAATATTGTGGGCAAGGAACACTGGGTGCATGGATCTTTCTGAATCATGGTTTCCTTGGGCGGTATATGCCCAGGAATGGGATTGCTGCGTCTCATAGTAGTTCTACTTTTAGTTTTTAAGGAACATCCCTATTGTTCTCCATGTGGCTGCACCAATTTACGTTCCCATCAACAGGGTAGGAGAGTGTCCTTTTCTCCCCAGCACGACAACGTTTATCATTGGTAGGTTTCTAGATGTTGGCCATTCTGACCAGTGTGAAGCGATACCTGATTGCTGTTTTGAAGGGCTTTCCTGGTGGCACAGTGGTAAAGAATCCGTCTGCCAATGCATGAGACAGGGATTTGACCCCTGGGTTGGGAAGCTCCCCTGGAGAAGGAACAGGCAGTGTACTGTGGCATGCTTGCCTGGGAAATCCTGTGGATAGAGGAGCCTGGTGGGCTATAGTGTGGGGTCACATGGGGTCACAGTGTGAGACATGACTGAGTGATTGAGCAACAACAGATATTTTGATAATGGTCATTCTGGTATGAGGTGATACACCCATTGTTGCTTTGATTTGTGTTTCTTTACTAATTAGTGAAGTTCAGCATCTCTTCCTGTGTTTGTTGTGTATGTCTTCTTTGGAGAAATGTTTGCTTAGGTATTTGGCCCATTTTTTGGATTGGGTTGTTTCTCGTTTTTTATATTGAGCTGCTCGAGCTGTTTGTATATTTTAAAGATGACTCTCTTGTCGGTTGCTACGTTTACACATATTTTCTCCCGTTCTGTGGGTTGTCTCTGTCTTGTTTATGGTTGCCTTTGCCTTTTGATTTAATTAGGTCCCATTTGTTCATTTTCGTTTTTGTTTTCATTACTCTAGGCGATGGGTCATAAAAGACCTTCCTGTGATATGTCAGAGAGTGTTCTGTCTATGTTTCCTTCTAAGAGTCTTTTTATAATTTACTTGAAAAGATATTTCTTTTGTTTTTTCACTGCCACAGTTGTGGCATGTGGGAACTTAGCTGTGGAATGTGAGATCTAGTTCCCTTACCAGGGAACAAACCCTGGTCCACTCCAATGGGAGCATGGAGTCTCAGCCCATGGACCGCTAGGGAAGTCTCTCCTCCAAGAGTTTATAGTGTCTGAGCTTACATTTAAGTCTTTAATCCATTTTGAGTTTATTTTTGTGTATGGTTGTAGGAAGTGTTCTAATTTCGTTTTTTAATTAATTAATCTTTTATTGAAGGATGATTGCTTTACAGAATTTTGCTGTTTTCACATGTAGCTGTCCAGTTATCCGAGCACCACTTATTAAAGCGGCTGTCTTTTCTCCATTGTGTATTTTCACCTCTCTGTCATAGATTAGGTGGCCATAGGTGCGTGGGTTTATCTCTGGGCTTTCTATCCTGTTCCATTGATCTTTATTTCTATTTAAGTGACAGTACCAGACTTTCTTGATAACTGTCGCTTTGTAGTGTAGTCTGAAGTCAGGAAGGTTGATTCCTCTAGCTCTATTTTTCCTTTCTAAAGATTCTGTTGGCTATTTGGGGTCTTTCATGTTTTTGTGCAAATGTAAAATTTTTTCTTCTAATCTGTGAAAAATATCATTGGTAATTTGATAGGGATTTCATTGAATCAGTAACTTGCTTTGGGTTATATAGTCATTTTCACAATATTGATTCTTCCAGTCCAAGAACATAGTGTGAGTGTGTGTGTGTGAGTGTGTGTGTGTGAGTGTGTGTGTGTGAGTGTGTGTGTGTGAGTGTGTGTGTATGAAAAAAAGTGAAGTCACTCAGTCACGTCTGACTCTTTGCGACCCCATGGACTGTATCCTTCCAGGCTTCTCTGTCCATGGCATTTTCCAGGCAAGAATACTGGCGTGGATTGCCATTTCCTTCTCCAGGAGATCTTCCCGACCCAGGGATTGAACTCAGGTCTCCCGCGTTGTAGGCAGACGTTTTATCATCTGACTATATCACTCCATCTGATTGTGTCTTCTTTGGCTTCTTTCATCAGTGTCTTATAGTTTTAATGAGCACAGGTCTTTTGACTTTTTAGGCAGGTTTATTCCTAGGTATCTTATTCTTTCTGTTGCAGTGGTAAATGAGATTGTATTCCTGATCTGTATTTCTCATCTTTCATTGTTAATGTGTAGGAATGCAAGCAATTTCTGTGTGGGTTACTACGTTTTAAATGAGATAATAATATGACTCCTCCCATGTTATTCTTCCTTTTACAATGCTTGGGTTAGTTTAGTTTCTTTTGCTTTTTTCATAAGCTTTAGAATCAACTTGTCTACACCTGCTAAACTTGCTGCCAGGGTTTTTATTAGACTTGCATTAAATCTATAGATAAGTTGAGGGGAGAACATTCATCTTTTCCGTGGTAAACATGCCAATCCATGATCGTGGCGCATTCTTCCATTTACTTAGGCTGTTTTCAATTTCTTTGTTTACTGTTTTGTGGTTTACGGCATGCAGATACTGTTTGTCATTTGTTAGATTCACGACACAGAATCGCCGGTATTTGTGAGTGGTACATGGTAGCACTCTCTTCAGTTTCAGTTTCCAACACTTCTTCGCTAGGATATAGAAATGTGGTTGATTTTGTTCTAATCTTGTATCTTGCACTCTAGGTAAATTCACTGACTAGTTCTGGGAGATTGTGTTATATCTGTGTCATTTCAACAGAGATAATCAGCTTGTGAATTGGAACAATGTTAATTTAGTCTGCTGATTTGAGCCACAGCATGGATGAATTTCCAAAGCGTTGAGGCAGAGGGGAAAGCAGGCAGAGCGAGAAGATTACATGTTGCACACTGATGTGTATTACAGGCTCTAGTGAAGAGCATTCTAACCTATAAGCGAAATAGAAAGGAGATCAGCAGTTGCCTAAGGCTGCACGTGGATGGTAGGGATTCACTGGGAGGGAGCAGAAGGGAACTTTATGAGGTGATGGACATGTTCTCTTCTTGATTGAGGTGCTAGTTACATGGTAGACTTATCAAAGGCCTTGGACCTGTACACTTAAATGGACACATATTTTTGCTGGACAATGAAACCCCAGGACAACTGATGAAGGGAATCTTTTGAGTATTAGTTTAATTTGGAGGCATTCGGGTTGCAAGTAAGCAACATCCAAACCGTGGACCTCTGATAATGACAATCTTCAGGGCTTTATCAGTCACGCAATGTTCTCTTTGTGGGCAGCAAGCAGGGGACTCTCGCCAGGCTCTGCAGTCTTCTGAAACCCGCCCACACACAGAAGAGCACAGTGTACTTTGGGCAAGAATGTGAAGCTACAGCTGAGGTTGGACACCATTTCCTGGGAACACGCTTCTGCACTGATTCTTGCCCTTGCTGCCCTCGTCCCTCCTGCAGTCCGAACCTTGGGCCTGGGGCCCATTTCCTCCCCCGTGTAGGGGAAAGAAGGAAGAGGAGATTTGCCAGGGTGGCCTGATTCTAAGACTCTTCCTCTGCCTCCCCACTCTGGGTGCCAGGACACCACAGTGTCTTGAGAGCTTCAGAGAGAAGCTAATTTGTAGATGTTGCCTTCCTGAAAGGTACATGATTGTCAGGATCTCAGCTCGCTCAAATTCCTGGCTAAAAGCGGTGCACTGCTCGTAGTGAAGCTTTATCTTCCAATGTCTTCCTTCCTTGCTTTCAGAAGGCTCACTTTCACCTAGAGCTGATCTCTCATGCCTCCTCCATCCAGGTGGCCTCAAGTAGCCTCAAGCTTTCAGTTGAGTTCAGCTCAGGCACTCACTCGTGTCCGACTCTTTGAGACCCCATGGACTGCAGCACACCAGGCCTCCCTGTCCATTACCAACTACCGGAGTTTACTCAAACTCATGTCCGTTGAGTGGACATGATGGTGATGGTGTCCATTCACCCATCTCATCCTCCATCGTCCCCTTCTCCTCCTGCTTTCAGTCTTTCCCAGCGTCGGAGTCTTTTCAAATGAGTCAGCTCTTCACATCAGGTGGCCAAATGATTGGAGTTTCAGCTTCAGCATTAGCCCTTCCAACGAATATTCAGGACTGATTTCCTTTAGGATGGACTGGTTGGATCTCCTTGCAGTGCAAGGGACTCTCAAGAGTCTTCTCCAAAACCGCAGTTCAAAAGCTCATTTCTCTTGCGCTCAGCTTTCTTTATAGTCCAACTCTCACATCCAAACGTGACTACTGGAAAAACCATAGCCTTGACTACACGGACCTTTGTTGGCAAAGTAATCTCTCTGCTTTTTAATACACTGTCTGGGTTGGTCATAACTTCTCTTCCAAGGAGTAAGCATCTTTTGAATTCATGGCTGCAGGAGGAGGAGGAGGAGGAGCATCTCATCAGCTCTTAGCATCATCTGCAGTGGTTTTGGAGCCCCCCCAAAATAAAGTCTGTCACTGTTTCCACTGTTTCCCCATCTATTTCCCTTGAAGTGATGGGACCGGATGCCAGGATCTTCGTTTTCTGAATGTTGAGCTTTAAGCCAACTTTTTCACTCTCCTCTTTCACTTTCATCAAGAGGCTCTTTAGTTCTTCTTTGCTTTCTGCCATAAGGGTGGTGTCATCTCCATATCTGAGGTTATTGATATTTCCTCCTGGCAATCTTGATTCCAGCTTGTGCTTCCTCCAGCCCAGCGTTTCCATGATGTACTCTGCATATAAGTTAAATAAGCAGGGTGACAATATACACACCTTGATGTACTCCTTTCCCTATTTGGAAACAGTCTGTTGTTCCATGTCCAGTTCTAACTGTTGCTTCCTGACCTGTATACAGATTTCTCAAGAGGCAGGTCAGGTGGTCTGGTATGCCCACCTCTTTAAGAATTTTCCACAGTTTGTGGTGATCCACACAATCAAAGCCTTTGGCATAGTCAATAAAGCAGAAATAGATGATTTTCTGGAAGTCCTCTTGCTTTTTCGATAAACCAACGGATGTATCCCTCCTGTTTTCCAGGGGCCTCGTACAAATGAAGACTTCTCTGGACAGTGTACGGGAGTTCATTTGCTCCACACTCTCATCAGCTCTGAGCATCCACTGATTTTTCCATTTTCGACTTTCGTGTGTTCATGGGGAATGTTCACCCCTTTTCACTTCTCGAAATTTGTAATCCCTGGAAAGTCAACGGTCTCAAAATAAATTGAATGTGTTTGCCTAACCCCACACTAGGGCGACTGGCCTGGAAAGGGACTGCTGTGTCCCCTCGGGTGTGAGAGTCCATTTCTGACCAGGATGTTGAAGTGTTGGCCTCTCCAGGCCACAGGAGTGAGGATGTGCCAGGAGGTTGGTGGGCAGTGGCAGGCCTCAAAAGCCTAGGGTGACCCTCAGGGGCAGGGAGGCCATGAGGGGTGGGGTTCTGGCTCAGTGAAGGGATTTGGAAAGCTGTATATGTTTCCTGAGTGATCAGGAGAGGGGGTGTTTGCAGAGAGGAGTGAGAGGTGGGGGTGTCACCTCACGGCACTGTGAATCCCTCCAAGGCAGTGGCAACAGACTGCAGTGGTCAGAGCACACATTTGGGCTCAAAGCATCCTGGGTTCCAGTCCCAGCACTGCCACTTCCTGGCTGTGGGACTCAGGGCAAGTGTCTTCCCTCTCAAGAGCCTCAGGGTCCTCATCCATGGAATGTGCCTGGTCATCTGCTCCCTTGAGGCTATCTGGTGATTGACATCAAGGCCATGCGAGCCATTGCATGCGAATCATCAGGAACTGGACGCAAGGGAATCGATCGGTGAATGCTTGTCCATCAGCAAGTGTCTGAGGAGTCAGAGGGCACAGGCCCGGGCTGGGGAGAAATCTGCGGGAGCTGCCAAGGTGCACGTACACCTCAGCCAAGGCCCTGGTGCATAGTAGGGCCTCAGAAAACACTGGCTGAGACCTGTTGTGGCTTTTGTGGTGGGGGACCCCGTGGAACGGCTGAGGCTGGGGGTGGGAGGGAGGCCTGCCTTGGTCTCACGTGTGCCCTGGGGTTGAAGGTCGGCCACCTCTGCGGTGCCAAGCGTCAGTTTCTGGGGGACTCAGGGTCTGTCCCCGATCCCTGGGACCCGCCTTCCGCTTTGCTCCTGAGGCTGCCTCTCTGCTCACTTCCTCACTCCCCACCCGGCTCTCAGCACACCCGCTGCACGGTGTGGAGGGGCAGGAGCCAGGTGAAGATATCCATGGGGAAGGGGTTGGAAGGAGAGAGAGGTGCAAGCCTTGAGGCCCGGAGGGTGGTGACTTCCCAGCATCCTGCCTCTGAGAGCTGCTCTCGCCTGCTTTCCAGATGAGCTGCCTTATCTCAGGTGCCTGCGGTGCACAGTGCTCCAGCTCACACCTATGGCTTGTGGTGAGTGCCCCGACCTCGTCCATGAGAAGGCAGGTACCTGCTGAGTGCACAGTAGGATCCTGGGAGGTCTCAGGTTGAGGGAGCCAGAAATAGTCCAGTGTCACTCATCACACCAGAGCGGGGTTCCCCAAATCCGGACCATCAACCCGGATACCGGCACCTGGGAGGGGACTGAATCTCTGTCAGAATCAGAGTGTCCACGGGCGAGGCATCAACCCAGCAGCCAGGGAGGCAGACAGCAAAGCACCAACAAATAAGGCAGAAACCCACATGAAGCCTGTCTTTAAGGGAGGGGTACACACAGAGCCTGCCTCCTGGGGGTACGGCCCAGGCCATCACTCGGAAGGGTGGCACTAGTGGTGGACTCCTGCTGCCTGCTTGGAATTCGTACTCATTTTTGAGCCAAGTGATGGGGTGTGTTTGCTTTCCACCGGGTCTGGGTCAGGATCCACGTCTGCTTGAGGGAGTGGAACCTGTTCTTGGGGCAAAGAGCCAAGCAACGGGTGGCTGGGCAGGTGGGCTGCGGTCTTTACACTACTCTCTCCTTCCTCTTAACCTGGAGCCTTGTCCTCCAAGCTGTGGACATCACTGAGATACCCAGAAAAGCCCCAGATGGCCCCTTCCTGCTACAGAGTCCTTCCCAGAGTTCCAAAGTGTCTCTGCCCTCACTGTCGTCTGCCTGGGGAATGAAAGTTTAGCCTCAGCCCCTCAGGGATCGCACAGCCCGTGAAGACTCAGGGACCTAGGCTGGCCTTGGCCTCACCGGGAGAGCCCTGCTTCCATGGAGAAGTACCCTGGAGCCTCCCGAAGAGCCTCGGGTCATGGTCATGGGCAATGGGCTGTCCAGGTCTGCCTGCAGCTTTCTCCCATGAAATAGGCTGTCTTGCCTATGATGGTTTCTCCTCTACCTGCTGGAGGTGTGAGGATGTCACTGTGAGGCCTACCTCGCTGTCCTTAGGACTCGGGAAGAGGGATGAGGTCCTAAAATTGTGTGGCTGATGAGGGAGGGAATCCTGGACAGCGACTCCAGAGATGGGGCGGGGCAGGTAGGTCCTGAGGGATGTCTGTGGAGCCTGTCCCTTGGTGGGAGGGACAGTGGCACCAGCTCTCGGCCCTCCACCCCACCCTTGCTCCTGTGAATCGCCACTATGTTTGACTAGGGGCACACAGTGTAGATCATGAAGCTGTGGACCGGAGCCTGTGGAAACTCATGGTCGGCCCCCTTCAGGGGCATCTCTGTCCTTCCCAGCACCGGACCCACCCACACCTGCCTGTCTTTTAGGCAGAGGCGGCCCCCGCCTGTCCCCGCGGGGGACAGATCCGCGGGCTGCTCAGAGCCACACCTGCCCAGGAAAGGAGGAAACATCTGACTGATTTCACAACTTTAATGTAACACAGATACCCAAAACACGACAGCACGAGAGAAGCACACAATGAAAGCAGGAAGGGCATAGAGTGCGTCATCTTGCATGCCATCTTCCATGGACGGGGAGAAGCGGGCCTGGAGTGCTCTGTCGGGGACCGGGCAGCGGAGGCACTCTGGCTTGGCGGGGGACTGCCGCAGCTCCTCAGGGCTGCCTGGAACCAGGAGACACAAAAGCCGGAGTAGAGGTGTCAATGCATGTGAGGGACAGCAAGGACACACTGAGTGTCTTGTCAGGCTCTCCTCGTTCCCCCAGGCCACCCCAGGCCTGCCCCTGATACCTGCCAGCCCCTCTCCACCCCAGCCTCCAGAGTCCCGTGTAATGACCTCCAATCTTACTGAATCCAGGAGAAGAAGCTGGCACTGGTTCTGGCAGCGTTTCTGGTCCGGATGGTGGAGCTGGTGCTGGGGCCATCGAGCATGCTGGCGCTGGCCGCGCCATTGGTGCCACTGCTGACACCAGCCCTCCAGGTACCTCTCCTGTTGGCACGGTTGCTATTCAGAATGTACTGATGGTATCTGGCCCAGAAAGCAAAGGGGATCCTGGACCAGGCGTCGCCAAAATCTCCGTCCTCATCCCAGGTCAGGAGCTCCACCTGGATATCGTCCCAGCTCCACCGTCCAATCAGAGCTTCCTCCCCGATGTTCATCTGGGCCCTCATCTGGGCCCTGGCATGCTCCTCGGCCATATCCACATCCATCGTCTTGAAAGCATCATCCACAGCCTCCAAGAAATGAGCCCTCCATTCCCGGGGGTCTCGGTTCTGATACTGCGATGGAAGCACAGCAACCGTTTGCACACTTACCCTACCTCGCTCAGCACCCGCTTCCCGCCTTTCACTCACTTAAGTGCTTTGCGAAGTCATGTGAAAGACCCACACGACTGAAATCAGGCTCCCGTCATTCCGCGCCAGACCTGGGATTTCACCCCGTCCACTCCCTACAGCCTGCGAACCGGCGTCAGTGACTTGGGAACCCTGCTGGGCCTTGGCATCTTCACTGGACAAACGGCGTCAGGAGGCCGGGACCAAGACACAAACCAGGTATGGGGAGATGCAGCCAGAACACGGGCTCTGCCTTACCTGGGCGATGAATCTCAGCACCCTCATCTTGCTGGTCTCATGGCAGGCGCGCAGACCCCAGAGGAACTCATACTCGGGTGGGCTGCTATTGGGGACCTTCTTGTATTCCAAGTACCTGCGTGAGAGAGGACAACAAACCTCTGCTCCCAGACAGGCACACCTGTGGCTGTTCCAGTGGCTCCCAGGTAGTTCCTTCCCAGCCCTGAGGCTGCAGCTCGGCTGCTGCAGGAGGCCTGCCCTGGCCCTGCACCCCCTGCCCCCACTTCCACACCGGCTCCCAGGGTTTCTGCCTCCTAAATGGAGGGGCTCACACCCCTAGGCCACTGGTCCTGCCCAGTAGACATGGGGGGGTGTGTAGGGGGCACGTGTAGGGTACTTGTTCAGAGGAAGGCCACGAGTTTTGCGCCCCTTGTCACAATAACCCAGATTCCTGCTGGGTCTGGTGTAAGCAGGAGCCATTTCCTCAGGCTCCATGCTCTGAGCACAACCCACCATGGGGCTTGTCTGTGACCTGACGGAACCCTGGGAGAATCCATCCTAGAAAACGACTGTATGGGGAGAAACAGTCAACCAAGAGTAGGGGACTCCACGCATACTCCCAAACACCTGTGAACGTGTGTTTGCGGGGCGGCAGATGGACGAACATGCACACGGGGCCTTTGTGAGGGCACGGGAGATCTCCAAGCACTGATGATGGGGTGAGCCTGGGCTAGAAAATCAGCAGGGCCAGGCTCCAGGCCCAGATGGGCCTTACCCCCGTCAGGGCCATGATCAGGTTTCTACTCTCTGAGTCCCAGGCCCGTGAGATGTAAAGCCGGGACACTGCCTACAGGGCAGGTGCTGAAGGAGGTGGGGGCTGTACTGTTCCACCCGGTGTTTACAGACCGCAAGTGCTCCCTTTCCCCAGGCCTCCCTGGAATTGTCCCCGTGCCCCCGACACTCGCATCCTCCCACGCCACACTCACACCAGACACCCATCCCTCTGGTGTTAAGACACGGGCCGGGAATGGCGTCCTCAGCCAGAGCAGCACCCGAGGAAGGCCTGAGTGGGGGCAAAGATACTCACTTCTGCTTCACAAAGTCCTCTGTAATGAGTTTCCTCAGATCGCCAAGGAATGGGTGCCTCACCCTGAGTGCAAGGAAAGGAAGGCGTGACTAGAGAGAGTGGCAGTGCCTGGGTTGAGCAGGAGCGCTCCCAGCAGGACTGAGGGCCTCCTAGCCTGTGAGGCGTCCTCACGGACGCCTGGGCTGGCAGCAGAGGCCAGGCCGCCACTTGTCAGCAGGGCCCCAGGGAGGGGCTGGATGGAGCCCGAGGTCTGCTGGTGTCTCTGAGGTCTCGTGTGGGAACAGAGAGGGCACACGGGGCAGAAGAGGGCTCGGGGTTCAGGACCATTTCCCCACGCACCCTGGTGCAGCCTTGGCGCTCTACCTAGTCCAGGATGCCACGCCCCACAGAGACCGCTAGGCCACTGCAATCCCGGGGCCTCCTGTGCCCAAGGACACACTGAGGAGCGGGGCCAGGAGCCCCCAAACATACCCGGGGCGCAGTCCCATCTTGCGGAGTGCCTCCCAGAGGACAGCTGTGAGAAGAGATGAGGTACAACAGTTTAGCAGACGGAGGGAGGTGAGACGACGGGCAACCCCCCAGCTGCCTGTCCAGCCACTCACCCTCGCTGGCGCGGTTGCCATTCATGAAGATGACACCCAGAATCACCAAGAGGAGACTCAGCCTGGGAGTGTCCTTGGTCCTGAAGGCGTAGAAAGAGGGATCCTGTCCAGCAGCCATTTGCCCAGGTGACCACAGCCGGCTCACCCAACTAGCCTCTCCCACACTGCTGGGCTACAGGGCAGTTCCTCCCACTCTGTATGGCTTGCTATACCTGGTCCAGACAATTCCTTCCTCGGCCTGAGACTGAGGCCCTTCATCCATCAAATGTGGATGCTAACACCTCTTCCCAGGGCTCTGTCGAGGATGGGGTTAGGCGGGGAGCAGACGATTGGCAACCCTGAGACCAGAGGCACACCCTGATCTTCCCTGCCCTTTGCCCACTGCATCTGGAGCATGACTCCACTGGAGACCCCCGCCCCCCACTCTCCCCTTTCCCCGCCCCCTGCCCGAGGCCCACTCTGCCAAGCCCTGGCTGGGACCTTAGCAGAGAGAGGCAATCAAGAAGCCTGCTTTCCCAGGAAGACAGGGGCGGGAAGGGTGGGCAGGGCTGAAACCCAGAGAGCCGCAAAGCCTCGCCCCAAGCTACTTGCCCCTGCCCGCCCTTAGCTGCTCAGCACTGCTAACTCTGGGTGGGAGCCGTGCTAGGCCCCTCGGCCCTACTTTCCCGTCTCTCGAGAGGAGGGGCCAGGCACCACCAAGGAAGACCACCGGCCTCCTGTGCTTTCTCACTTTCCCAGGAGGCGGGCTGACGAATCCCGTGTGCAGACGAGAATGTACAGGTGCTCTTCCTTGTCAATTTCCTTCAGGTGGATCCCGAACTTCTACAGCGGGGAGAAAACGGAATGTGAGATCAAACATCCACGCCGGGTGTCCTGCAGGCGGTCATTCAATTCCCTGTTAGAACTCTTTCTTGGCGGGGAACCCCAAGCCCTGGAGGAGGAGGGAGAGGAGAGGCCATGGAGGAAGTGCCCTGTGGGAGCAGTGACACTGGCTGAGACAACGGGAGCCACCTCAGGAGACCACAGGCGCTCAGAGAGCACGGGAGGAAGGAGGGGAGGAGGCTTGCAGAGGAAGCTCCCAGGTGCAGAGGCCGGGGAGGGCTTCCCTCCAGAGCGTGCAGTCCGGCCCCTGGGCCTTGAGGGGATGCAGAGGGGGGAGGCGGGCAAGGGTTCCCTGCTGCTCCTGCTCCACAGAGCTGCCCTCGGCCCCACGCCCACCTTTTCCAGAGTGTACGTTGCTCGTTCAATGATCTCAGGGAAGTGTTCGTCATATTCTCGGATGACGTCCTTCAGCATGTCTGCAGCAGGGGAGGGGTGGGCAAAGCCCCAGGGCTGAGCAGCAGCCACAGAGCTACAGCCTTTCCGTCAGCCCTGCTGAGGGGAGCACGCTCAGGACCCCACAGCGTGCCAATGGAGCCATCGGCCAGGCCCGATCTGTGTGTGTTTGGCGGGGAGAGGGCATCTGGTGGGAGGCCCGCAGGGCAGGGTGGTGGGAGGGGGGAAGGACAGAGTTCAGGGAGGGGGCAGAGGCTGCCCACCTGAGCGCTTGATGGGGATCTTCTTGTAGTCTTTAATCATCAGATATTTCACCAACTTATTTGCCTGGAGAAGGAAGAGCGCACGGGGAGATCAAAGCGTGGGTGACCTCAAAGAACTGGCCCAGAAGGGAGGAGAGGAGGGAGACAGGGGAAGGGCAGGCTTCCTTCTTACCCTCTCTTGCAGAAGGGCCACATTGCGGGGTGGCAAGCACAGCACGTGCCTTGAGGGTACCTGGGACCTCAGGGCCATGGAGGGCCGAGGGGCCATCTGAGGCCGCGCAGTCGTCAGCAGGGGCTGCGATGCCCTCCAGGTTGGTGGGACCGCAGGAGGCTCTCTCTCCTCCTCGCTGCTCTCATATTCGTCATCCAGGTGCTTGGACTGTACCATTAGACAGAGGAGAGACTCAGGGCGCCCAGGCTCCCTGAGTCGCCTGGCACACATCTTAGCCAGAGCAGGTACTTGGAAATAAGGGTAGTAGATGACACGTGGATGACACGTGCCCAGTGCTACTAAGTGCCAGGCACTGAGCCAACCGCTTCTCCCTCCAGGCCCAAGGGTAGGGACTACGTGGAGTAAAAACATGCTGGGAAGCTTGGCTTGGAGAAACATGGACAAGCTGAGAGAAGAGGGAGGGGAAGAAGAGGGAGAGGAAGGGAGGGGAGGAGGCAGAGAGCTGAGAGGCAGAGAAAGCAGGGGAGCGAGGAGGGTGGGAGAAAGCAGGGAGGTCTCACCTTCTTTGTCCTCTGCCTCCCATTCTGGCCCAGGGCTCCGCACTCTGCTGAGAAGTGGCAGCTGCACTCTCAGGCTCAGGGATGCTCGTGGCCATCTTGGCCTTGGCGGCAGCTGCCGCCACAACATTCTGAGGCTCCACCCAGCGAGTCTTGGCGAGAGCCTTCCCGGACTTGGTCGTCTTGGGCCGGGTGGCCGCCCCCTCCCCGGCAGAGGCTGCCTGGGTGCCCCTGGAGGCAACGCTGGGGCCCTCTGTGGCAGCCTCTTGGGCCGGGGCAGGTCTCTTGGGGCGTGGGAAGGCCATGCCACTGACACCTGCCGGCTGGCTGAAATCAAAGGCGTCGTTCTGACCCAGGAAGGCTGTCTTGGGTCGGGTGGCATCCATCTCACCTGCACGCGAGGCCTGGGGGAAAGCACAGGCCGTACTAGGGCCCTCGGCTGCAGCCTCCTGGGCCTGGGAGGATGTCTGCGGCTGTGGGGACCTTGCTGGAGCCCCAGGGGCAGCCATCTCGCTGTTGACTAGCATCTGGGAGCTGTGCGGAGAAGCGATGCTTGTCTCAGGGGTGGCTGCCGGAGCCTGGGCAGCAGATGTCACGGGCTGGGTATCGCCTCCTGACGCCTGGTGGGTGGCCACCGGGTGGTGGTTAGCGACCACCTGATTGTAGGTGGCACGGGCAGCAGTGGCAGCAGCCCGGGCAGCTTGGTTAGAGGCGGCGGCCCGGGCTACGTTGGCAGCACGGGCAGCCGTCTCATTGGCAAGTGTTTCTGGATCCATCCGAAATGCCTCCAGCAGAGTTCTGGCCAGCACTGGGTTTTCCAGTTCCCAGGGCTCATTCTGCAAGACCAGGGAGGGGAAAGGAGGGCAGGGCAGAGCAGGGGAGGGGAGGGGAGGGGAGGGGAGGGGAGGGCAGGGCAGGGCATGGCATGGCAGGGGAGGGGAAGGCAGATAGCTCTACACAGATAGCTCCCCCTGTGTCGGCCAGCCTCCGACCAGCCCCCGGGCCCTCCCAGCACTTCCCGCCCCACATCCGTCCCCGCCCAGCTTCCCCCACCCCCACCCCCGGCTGCTCCCAGTAGGAGAGGGAAGGTTTGGGTAAGCTGGGCAGTCCTTCCCCCTTCAACTCCAGCCCTCATCGGCCCCCTCCTCCCATCCTCCCTGACGTCACAAGAGAGAAGGCCCAGGGCTAGCAGGTGGCCGAGGAGGGGCCTCACCGCTAAGATGCGAAAGCCTGGACCCAAGCTCCCAAAGGCTCTGAGGATGCGGATGTCAAAGCTGGTGAGGGCACCGTAGCCTCCGAAAGCACCAAATTCTTCATAGTCGTTGCCTTCAACCATGTCTTCCTCCCCGACTTCATCACTACCCTCGTCCATGTCTTCAACGTTGTACCCTTCAGATTCCTTGCGGTAGCTTCCCTCTGCCATGCTGGGGGTCCCAAGGAGAAGAGGGCTCAGCCTGAGAGGGATGAGGAGGCCTCCTCAGGGGGAGGGGGCGGGATCCAGCAGGAGGCGGGATCTCTCAGGAGGTGGAGGGCTGCAGTCACCGGGTTCCCAGGCAGTGTAAGGTTGGGGCGGGGTGAGGGCTGCTGGGGTAGATTCCCTCAGAGACAGAGCCCTAGGAGGACAGAGGAGGTCGGCGGAGACCCTGCACTGAAAGGGGAGTTTAGGTCACACAGGCTCCCCAGACCAGCGGCTGGACTGGAACAAGGGGTGGACTGGCGAGCTTCAGTCCAGAGAGTCCCAGAAGAGATGCTTTGAGAGAGGGAAATAAAGCGCCTCGATTTAATGGCTGGAGCAGGGGGCCAGGATGCTGGGGAGGAGAAGGCATGAGAAGGCTCAGACAACGGGGACTGCTGGAAGCTCTGGGAAAATGAATCCCAGCGACCCTCTAAGTCGCAGTGGGGGGAGGGAGGGATTCAGGTGATTCAGGTCTAGGCTGGACTCATACAGGAGTGCTCACGAGGGATGGAGTGGGGTTCCGTTGGGGGGGGGTCCTCGGACTAGGCGAGGCTCGAACTGGAAGCGCTGCAGGTCTCAAAGGCCAGGATCGCAACTCGGGGAAGGGGCAAAGCCGTCAGTTGGGTTGCACCGATCTCAGAATGGTTGGAGTGGGGTGGGGCCTCCGCGCTAAGGCAGCTCAGCACGGAGCACACGCGTCCGCTAAAGGTGTTCAGATGGTGGGCTCCGGTGTTAAGCAGGGCTCGAATCGGGCAGCCTGGGTCTGGTGGCCGTGGTGGGGGGCGGCTCCTTTGTTGACCACGGGTCTAATGGGGTTCAAGTTCTGCGTGCTTCGGCTTTGTTCACATCCGGGGGCGGGGGTGGGGTGGGGAGGAAGGGCACAGCGTACCCGGTTCCACTTGCCCTCTCCCGGTCCTGTCTGGGGCTGGATCCTTACCTTCCCTGGGGCTCCAATGGCGTCCGTCCTCAGCACCAGGAACCCCGCAGCCGCGCCCTCGCCTACTGCTGCCAGCACAGCAGCTCCCACCACCCCGCCCCTTTTCTCCCCGCACCCCCCCACCCCCCGCGGCTGGGCAGCCTGCGCATGCGCGGACCCCTCCAGCCGGCCCGCTCTCCCAACAAAAGCCTTTTCCACCAGGTCCCCTGTGCGCATGCGGTTCCGCCAGTGGGTGGGCGGGGTGGGGTGGGGGCGTTTTCTCCCTCCCGCCAGCTTCCCCTCACTGTCAACCCCTCCGCCCCCGCGACACCGACCGGGGACGCGGGCACGCGCGCCCTGTATTGCGGTTCCAACCCATCCATCACATACCCTCAGTCCCCCCACTTTTGCACAATGCTTCTCAGCCCTGCCCTCCCCCTTGCCTCAGCTCCTCCGGTGTGGTCTGGAATACACTGAGCCCTGCTTCCCCAGCATGAATGACCCCTAGGTCACCAATACAGAGGTCTCTGGGCCGGTCGGTAACTGCAACGGGAGAAATGGAAATGGCGAGAGGACACCAGCTCCCCGTGTGTTCTCCTCCACTATCCCCGTCTAGGGCCCCCAGACACACTGGGAACATCTGCTTCCCCAGCCACTCTTCGGGCAGCTTGTGTGTGCTGGGCATTATCTTCCTCTCACGGCAGCCCTGGGAAGTGGGTGTCAGCACCCCCATTTTACAGATCAGGAAGCTGAGGCACAGACGCATTGCCGTGAACTCACGCGACAAGGCCACAGAGCCAGTGAGGTGAAAATGCAGCATTTGGGCTCGGGTCTTCCTGACTCCAAAACCCGTGTTCCATTAGCCCTGGCCCCGGGGATCGAGGCACCCTCCCCTCTCCAGTTTGGGCAGCAGATCCGCTCCACCTCCCCTGCCCTGGGAACATCTGTCCCAACAAACCGGGTTTCCCCTCTCTGAGACCTAAGCTCATGCTCTGCATCCCAGGGGGAACAGGTAGGGGGCCCCAGGCCCACCCCTTGCCTGCTCTATATGGGCCCATCCAGGTGTGCGAATTGCTCCTCGGGGTCCACTCCCTGCTCTGACTGTCAGGCCCCTTCGCTGTGAGTGGCACAAATAGGCTGTCCCTGAGGCCTTCCTGGTGCCCGCTGGAGCGGCCAGGACAATCAGGCACTTGTGTGTCTGAGTCATGGCAAACCCTGATTCGGAGTAAATGTTTGGCCTGGTTCCTTCCACGGCCGGGCCCTCGTGTGGATGGAAGCTCTCAGCTGGACTTCCAAATTCCAGGGACAGAGTGCTGGGTCAGTCTGTCGCTAGCTGTGTGAGCCCACTCCGGTCACTGGACAGCTCTGAGCCTGGTTTCTCAATATGCAAAATGGGAAGCAAAAGGAGAACTTACTGGTGTCCCACCCAAGGGCGCACATGCTCCAGACTCACAGAAGAAAATCCTATGCTCCCATTTCAAATTGCACCTCTTTGTTTTAAAAGAACAAACAAACATAGTGGACTTTTATATTCGTTTTTCTATCAGCCTCTCCAGGACCCCTGTGTCTGAATGGAAGCTATTGCTAGGACCAGAGCTTTTACTCTCCAGTGACCAACATCAATTCTGCCTGGCTGGATGGCTTTCCTCAGCTGTTGCATAGCAACCTTCCCTGTCAGCTAGCTGCTTGTGTCTCTCAGCCCTTCTTGTGTAACACGTTTCTGTACGACGTGACCAGACCTTAGAAGTGAAAGTCTTGACGAGCTGCTGTGCGCTAATAGAAAATGCCATGTTCCCTTCTCATTTTGAAACTGGGGTTGTTGTGTTTTTGTTTTTTTTAACCAAAATCCATAGTGGACTTTTACACTTGTTTTATTTTATTTTTATTCCTATTTTTTCTCTTTCTTCTTTTTTCTTAATGGAGATGTAATTGACTTTGAACATTATACTACTTGACATCTCCACGTGGGTGTCTCAAGGGCTCCTCACAGTGAGTCTGTCTCATTGTGGTATTGGGATAGCCACCCCTCCCACACACTCACATCCCCCGTCTCTCTTGTTTTTAAAACTTCTATCTTCACAATCTCAGCACATGGCACCACGACGCACACAGCTACTCACTTCAGAAAAGGGAAGTCAACTACCACCAAAAAGTCAACTGCCCTTTTGTCATACACTGCACCCAGGTGGGAGACCTCTGCAGCTCTCCAGCACTGCCTCTCTGTGCAGCTCTCACCCCTCCTTTACTCCCAGAATATTCTAGTCACATTGGCCTCTTGGAATTCTCAACTCTGTCTCCTTCACTCATTGAGCTCTGTTTGTGTTCAGTCTTTCTGTGCTGCAGCCTGGGAACTCTATCCAGGCAAGAAGCTGGGCTTGGGGGGAATCGGACAACCCAGGGAATCACCTTGTTAATTTCCCTTGTGTTGGGGACCCCTTATCCTGTGTGTCTCATGGTGCCATGATGTAAAGCTTTATAACATTTTTGATTTATAGATGTTTAGGTGGCAGAGCGAATCAGATTCCTGTTAATTCATCGTGGCCAGAAGCATGATCAATTTTTCTTACATTCAGATGTTTTAACTGTGAACTATGCTTTTAAGATGTATCCACTCTGCTATGCGTAGTCTAATTCTGTCTACGTGACCCGTAGGAATAACACATAGTTAGTGTGCATGCGTGATGCGTTACTTATCTGTTCCCCCAGGGACAGACAATCATATTTCTCATCTAAGGTAATAAACACCCATTCAAGATTTCTCAGCAGGAGTTTGTCATATTGGGTTTCAATGGTTGCTTTTTAAGAAAATTTTTTGAAGAAAAGTGGAGAGACTAGTAGAGGGGCCAGGATAGAAACATCCAGAAACCAGAGTGTTTGTCGTTCCACCATACTGAAGAGAAACAATTATGAGTTGTACAAGGGAGATGGCAATCCTTGTTCCCCATTCATTCCTTGGTATCACTTTGACAATTTCCATTATCTTGAGAACCCCTTATTCTGTGTGGTACATGAAGCCATGGTATAAGCTCTATAACTTTTGATTTATAGATATTTAGTTGATAGAGGAAATCAGATTCTTGTTAACTTTGTAATATCTGGCAGTATAAGTATCCATCCTGACTTCTTTCAGTGATTGTTATGCTTTTAATATTGTATCCAAATTTCTATTATCAACTGTAAATTGTCACTTGCTGTGAGCACTTGCCATCTACCTCTACAAGGGTTAAATCATGTGTTTCTGCAGCTGTTGACCTTCAACACTTCCCGAAGTAATTTCAGGTTGGCGATCAGAACTGAGGCCCTCTGTGCTTTGGGGAAACTCCTAGAACAAGTCTTCCGATAGTTAGCCATTTTTACAAGTTAATTTTATGAGACCAATCCTTGCATCTTCTCATATCTAGAAAAGCACTAAATCTCTTTATCTGACATCAGCTCCTCATGAGGAGCAGAAAGCTTTTGTAAAGATAAGTGCTTGATTGTATGAAGTCCCCTTTCACCAAAATCATGTATATTGACCCTCTCCCCCTATCTCTTTGGAGCAGTTTCTCAGAGCTATCTGAGGTGCTATCTCCTGCACTATAGCCCTCAAATAAAACTTGCCCCAAATAAACGTTAATGTACAATTTTCACATTGTGCAGTTTTTTAAAGTCAACACTATGTACAGTTAATACACGATGAGCATTCATGATATTTTTCAATCTCCTTACCCTAAGGTCTAGGTTTTACCTTTATTCCTAGACAAGTATAAAATGAGACAAGTATAGGCTCATTAAGAAGACCAAAGACAAGAATTAGAGGACACTTCAGAAGGAACAACGTAAGTCAGAAGAAAGTGGCATACCATTCTTAAAACAATAAATAAGCATCCACTCAGAATTTTATACTCAATGAATATCTGTTTAAAACTGAAGTTGAAATAAAAGGTTTTATACATACTTAAGCTGAAATAATTCATCACCAATAGATTACAAGATGTCCTTCATGCACAAGAAAAATAAATGGAAATATGGTCTACACAAATGAGTAAACAATACTGTAATGGTAGATATGAAAGTAGATATAATCAATTAATTTTTACATTTAAGAATAATCTATTATTGATGATGTAAAGCAAAAATTCATAACAATACATTATTACTGTGTATATATGTGCTTAGTTACTCAGTTGTGTCTGACTCTTGCAACCCCATAGGCTGTAGCCTGCCAGTCTCCTGTGTCCATGGGATTCTCCAGGCAAGAATACTGGAGTGGGTTACCATTTCCTTCTCCAGGGGATCTTCTTGACCCAGGGATCAAACCCAGGTCTCCTGCATTGCTGTCAGACTCTTATAATAAGTCATGTGAAATTTATTTCTTGGGAAATAATAGCACAAAGACTGGGGGTGGGGTGTACATAAGATTTTACATCTACTTGTGAAGTGGTATAATATTATTTGAATGCAGATTGTGATATACTAAAGAAGTATCAAATGTAACACTAACATACCTATTGAAAGAATTATGGCTAGTGAACCTATATGGGAGATAATGAAATCATGAAGTGCTCATTTAATTTAAAATGTTTTAAAGAGATAAAATGAAACAACAGATGACCAAATAGAAAAAAACATGGTAGCTTTAAATCCAGCCATATCAATAACAAAATACAAATTGTCTAAACGTACCAATTAAATTTAGAGGTTGAGAAATTGGATTCCTTTTTCTTTTAATTGACTTTATTTTTAAAAGCAGTTTTAGGTTCGTATCAAAATTGAGCAGAAGTTACAGAGCCATCCCATATACCTCCTGCCCCAACAGAGACAGAGCCTCCCCACTATCAACATCCTGCACCAGAGGGGTGTACTTCTTACAATCAGTGAATCTATATTGACATATCATTATCACCCAAAGTCCACAGTTTACATTAGGAATCGCTATTATACTTACCATGGGTTTGAACAATATGTAGCCACCATTATAATATCATACATATTAATTTCACTGCCTCCCAAATCCTCTGTGCTCCACATAGTTATCCCCCACTCTCTCCTAAATGCTAGCAACCACTGTTTTTTAAAAACTTATCTGCATAGGTTTGCCTTTCCCAGAATGTCATATAGTTGGAATCATACAATATGTACCATTTTCAGATTGGTTTCTTTCAGCGGGTAATATATGTTTAAGCTTCTTGAATGTGTTTTTAGGGCTTGATAGCTCATTTCTTTTTAGCGCTGAATTATATTCCATTATCTGGATGTGTCGCAGTTTGTTCATCCATTTGCCTACTGAAGTACATCCTGGTTGCTTCAGAAGTTATGGCAATTTTTAATAAAAGTGCTATAAACATTCATATGCAGGTTCTTGTGTGGACACAAATTTTCAGCTCATTTGGGTAAATACCAAGGAGCATGGCTGCTGGGTTACAAGGTTTAATTTTGTAAGAAACTCTCAAACTGTCTTCCAAAGTGGTTGTACAGTTTTGAATTCCCACCAACAATGAAAGGAGAGTTCCTGTTGATACACATCTTTGCAGGCATTTGGTATTGCTAGTGTTCTGGATTTTGGCCATCCTGATGGGTGTGTAGTGGTATCTCATTTTTTAAATTTGTATTTCTCTAATAACATACAATATGGAGCATGAAAAATTGGATTTTAAAAAGATCCAGCTATATACTGTTACATGAATCCCAGTTTAAATGTAAAGGTACATATAGGTTAAAAATAAAAATATGGGAAAAGATATATCAGGCTACTAAAAATCAAAACAGGGTTGTAATGGATATATTAATATCAGATAAAGCAGATTTCATAATAAAATATATTGCCAAGGATAAGAAGACTTATAAGAAGATCATCTATATTTATGATTGCCTGTGCCGTTCTTAGTCACTCAGTCATGTCCGACTCTGCGACTCCATGGACTGTAGCCTACCAGGCTCCTCTATCCATGGGAATTCTCCAGGCAAGAATACTGGAGTAGGTTTCCATGCCTTCTTCCAGGGGATCTTCCCAACCCAGGTATTGAACCCAAGTCTCCCGCATTGCAGGCGGATTCTTTACCATAAGGCCAATTCATCAAGAGGGCATAAAAATTCTAGATGTTTATACATCTATGAATGGAATTTAGAAATATATGAAAGAAAGGAAAATCCACAATTAGGGTCAGAGATTTTAAGTCTTTTCTCTCCAGTTGAACAAGTTGACAAAAAAATCAGTAAGTGTATAGAATACTTGAAAATGCTGTCACTTAAATTAGTCTAATTAATATATATTTTTAAGTTGTATTGGGGTATAATTTATTTACAATGTTGTGTTAATTTCAGGTGTACAGCAAAGTGACTCTGTTATACAAATATGTATATCTATTAGATTCTTTCCTCATTAGGCCATTATAGAGTATTGAGTAGACTTTCCTATACAATAGGTTCTTATTAGCTATCTATTTTATATATAGTCAATCCCAATCTTCCAATTTATCCCTCTTCTCCTTACCTCCCCCCAGTAACTATAAGTTTATTTTATACATATGTAACTCTATTCAGTTTTGTAGATAAGTTCATTGTCTTATCTTGTTATAGATTCCACATATAAGCCATATCATGATATTTGTCTTTTTCTTACTTCACTCAGTATGATAATTTCTAGGTTCATCCATGTTGCTGTAAATGGCATTATTTTGTTCTTTTTTAAAGGCTAAATAATATTCCATTGTATGTGTGTACCACATCTTCTTTATCCATTTCTCTGTTGATGGACATTTAGATTGCTTCCATGTCCTGGCTATTGTAAATAGTGCTACAATGGACACTGGGGTGCATGTATCTTTTCAAATTATGTTTTTCTCTGGATTTATGCCTATGACTTGGATCGCTGGATCATGTGGTAATTCAATTTTATTTTTTAAGGAACCTCCATACTGTGCTCCATTTTAAGGACACAATCCACAACAACAACAACAACAACATAATATTGTTTTCATATGTACATGAAAATTTACCATGATAGACAATATTCTGGGCCATAAACACATCTTACAAATAAAAGGATTCATATCACCTAAAGGGTTTTCCTGAAGGACAATGAAATTAAATTAGATGTAAATTACAGGAATGTATCTGCAAAATTCCCCAAATATTTGCAAATGACATAGCATACTCTTCAATAACATATGGGTGAAAGAAAAAAAAAGTTTAGAAAGTAATTAAAACTTAATGAAAAGTAAAGTACAACTTATTAAAATTTGTAGGATGCATTTAAAGCAGTCTTTAAAAGCCAATTTATAGCACAAAATGCTTATAATTTTTAAAGTCAGAATTAAGTTTAATATATATTAACAAGAGCAAACCCAAATACAATTAAAACTGAAATAGCAGGAGAAAGTAAATATGGGAAAGTGCAGAAGTCACTGAAGTAGACAACAACAACCAAAAAAAGGACAGGAAATTAAAGAGATCAAATCTGATCTTTAAGAATATTAATACAATTGATAAGCCTCTATCCAAAATAATTAGAGAAAACAAAAAAGAGAATGCATAAATTATCAATATTAGGAAAGAGAAAATTACTGTTAATTATATCACAAACATTAAAAATTTATGTCAATATTCAATAACTGTATTCTAGTCAATGGGCATTTATGCAACAGAAATAATTAAGAAAATGGAATTTTAAATACCATTTCCAATAGCAAAAATACCACTTATTAGAGCATAAAAGGAAGAATTGTATAAGGGAGATGTGACAAAAATTGAGCAACTCTTTACTTGGAAACATTAAGACATTGCTGAGAACAATTAAAAAGGACATAGATAAATGGAATATATAATTGTACATTTATATGGAAATAAAATTTTCAAATAGCCAAGCAATTTTAAGAAAGAAAAATGAAACTGAAGGTATCACAGGCTGTGATTTCAAACTATACTACAAAGCTACATTCATCAAAATACTACAGTACTGGCACAAAAGCAGACATATAGATAAATGGAACAGAATAGAGAGCCAAGAAATAAAGCCACAGTTATATGGGCAATTAAACTATGACAAAGGAGGTAAGAATATATGATGGGGAAAAGTCAGCCTTTTCAATAAGGTGTTGAGAAAACTGAAGAACTACATGTGAAAGAAACTGGTTAATTTTCTCACGTCACATACAAAAATAAACTCAAAATGGATTAACGATTTAAATATAAGACCTGAAACCATAAAACTTTTAAGAAAGACATTGGCAGTACAGTTTTTAATATCGTTCTTAGCAGTATTTTTTTGGATACATCACCTGAGGCAAAGGAAACAAAAGCAAAAATAAACAATTGGAACCACATGAAACTAGAAAGGTTTTGCATGGTGAAGGAAACTATCAATAAATGAAAAGGCAGCCTGCTCAATTGGAGGGAGGAGATATTTGCAAACAATATATTGGATATGGGGTAAATATACAAAAATATATAAAAGACTGATACAACTCAACATCAAAAAAAGAAAGAAAAAAGAAAACCCTAACAACTCAATTAAAAATAGGCAGAGGAACTGAATAGATATTTTTCCAAAGATGGCCAAGGAACCTATGAAAAGATGCTCAATATCACTAACTGTCAGGGGAATACAAGTCAAAAAGATGATGAGATATGACCTCATACTTGTCAGAATGATAACCATCAAAAAACAACAAATAAGCATTGGCAAGGATGTGAAGAAAAGAAAGGGCTCCTTGTGGACTTTGGTGGAAATGTAAACTGGTGCAGCCAATGCAGTACAAAGTTTCCTCAAAAAAAAATAAAAATAAAACTATCGTATCATCCAGTAATCCCATTTCTGGGTATTTTTCCAGAGAAAACAGAAAAACTAATTTGAAAAGAACCCTATGTCCATTGGAGCATTATTAACAATGGCAAAGATATGGTAACAACCTAGATGCTCATGAACAGATGAATGGATAAAGTAGCTGCGGCATATTTACAATGGAATATTCAGCCACTAAAAAATTGCCAACAAATGTTGGCAACTTGATCTTCTCTAGTTCCTCTGACTTTTCTAAATCCAGCTTGAACATCTGGGAGTTCGCTGTACACGTACTGTTGAAGCCTGGCTTGGAGAATTTTCAGCATTAGTTTGCTAGCATGCGAGATGAGATGGCATGTCCAGAAATGGTATGGACCTAATAGAAGCAGAAGATATTAAAAGAGGTGGCAAAAATACACAGAAGAACTGTACAAAAAAGATCTTCACGAACCAGATAATCATGATGGTGTGATCAGTCACCTAGAGCCAGACATCCCAGAATATGAAGTCAAGTGGGTCTTACGAACCATCACTATGGACAAAGCTAGTGGAGGTGATGGAATTCCAGTTGTGCTATGTCAAATCCTAAAAGATGATGCTGTGAAAGTGCTGCACTCAATATGTCAGCAAATTTGGAAAACTCAGCAGTGGCCACAGGCCTGGAAAAGATCAGTTTTCATTCCAATCCCTAAGAAAGGCAATGCCAAAGAATGCTCAAACTACCACACAATTGCACTCATCTCACACACTAGTAAAGTAATGCTCAAAATTCTCCAAGCCAGGATTCAGCAATACATGAACTGTGAACTCCCAGATGTTCAAGCTGGTTTTAGAAAAGGCAGAGAAACTAGAGATCAAATTGCCAAAATCTGCTGGATCATGGAAAAAACACAAGAGTTGCAGAAAAACTTCTATTTCTGCTTTATTAACTATGTAAAAGCCTTTGACTGTGTGGATCACAATAAACTGTGGAACATTCTGAAAGAGATGGGAATACCAGACCACCTGACCTGCCTCTTGAGAAATCTGTATACAGGTCAGGAAGAAACAGTTAGAACTGGACATGGAACAACAGACTGGTTCCAAATAGAAAAAGGAGTATGTCAAAGCTTGTATATTGTCACCCTGCTTATTTAACTTATATGCAGAGTACACCATGAGAAACTCTGGGCTGGATGAAGCACAAGCTGGAATCAAGATTGCTGGGAGAAATATCGATAACCTCAGATATGCAGATGCCACCACTCTTATGGCAGAAAGTGAAGAGGAACTAAAGAGCCTCTTGGTGAAAGTGAAAGGGGAGAGTGAAAAAGTTGGCTTAAAGCTCAACATTCAGAAAACGAAGATCGTGGCATCTGGTCCCATCACTTCATGGCAAGTAGATGGAGAAACCGTGGAAACAGTGTCAGACTTTATTTTGGGGGGCTCCAAAATCACTGCAGATGGTGACTGCAGCCATGAAATTAAAAGACAGTTGCTCCTGGGAAGAAAAGTTATGACCAACCTAGACAGCATATTGAAAAGCAAAGACATTACTTTGCCAACAAAGGTCCATCTAGTCAAGGCTATGGTTTTCCAGTAGTCATGTATAGATGTGAGAATTGGACTATAAAGAAAGCTGAGTGCTGAAGAATTCATCCATTAGAACTGTGGTGCTGGAGAAGACTCTTGAGAGTCCCTTGGACTGCAAGGAGATCCAACCAGTCAATCCTAAAGGAAATCAGTCCTGAATGTTCATTGGAAGGACTGATGTTGAAGGTGAAACTCCAGTACTTTAGCCACCTGATGCGAAGAGCTGATTCATTTTAAAAGATCCTGATGCTGGGAAAGATTGAAGGGGAGAGGAGAAGGGGACGACAGAGGATGAGATGGTTGGATGGCATGACCGATTCAATGAACATGAGTTTGAGCAAATTCTGGGAGTTGGTGATGGACAGGGAGGCCTGGCGTGCTGCAGTCCATGGGGTTTCAAAGAGTCGGACATGACTGAGTGACTGAACTGAACTGAAATGAGGTGAGTGCAATTGTGTGATAGTTTGAACATTCTTTGGCATTGCCTTTCTTTGGGATTGGAATGAAAACTGACCTTTTCCAGTCCTGTGGCCACTGCTGAGTTTTCCAAATTTAATGGCATATTGAGCGCAGCACTTTCACAGCATCATCTTCCAGGACTTGAAATAGTTCAACTGGAATTCCATCACCTCCACTAGCTTTGTTCATAGTAATGCCTCCTAAGGCCCACTTGACTTCACACTCCAGGATGTTTGGCTCTAGGTGAGTGATCACACCATCATGGTTATCCAGATCATTCAGATATTTTTAGTATAGTTCTGTGTATTCTTGCCACGTCTTCTTAATATCCTTTGCTTCTGTTTGGTCCATGCCATTTCTGTCCTTTATTGTGCCTATCTTTGCATGAAATGTTCCCTTGGTATCTCTAATTTTCTTGAAAAGATCTCTGATTTTCTTGAAGAGATCTCTAGTCTTTCCCATTGTATTGTTTTCTTCTATTTCTTTGCATTGATCACTCAGAAAGGCTGCATTATCTCCCCTTGCTATTCTTTGGAACTCTGCATTCAAATGGATATACCTTTCCTTTTCTCCTTTGCCTTTCACTTCCTGAGAAATCTGTATGCAAGTCAGGAAGCAACAGTTAGAATGGGACATGGAACAATGGACTGGTTCCAAATTGCGAAAGGAGTACATCAAGGTTGTATATTGTCACCTTGTTTATTTAACTTATATGCAGAGTACATCATGCAAAATACCGGACTGGTTGAAGCAGAAGCTGGAATGAAGATTGCAGGGAGAAATATTAATAACCTCAGATATGTAGATGACACCACCCTTATGACAGAAAGTGAAGAGGAATTAAAGAGCCTCTTGATGAAAGTGAAAAGGAGAGTGAAAAAGCTGGCTTAAAACTCAACATTCAGAAAACTAAGACCATGGCATCCAGTCCTATCACTTCATGGCAAATAGATGAGGAAACAATGGAAACAGTGACAGACTTAATTTTCTTGGGCTCCAAAATCACTGCTGATGGTGACTGTGGCTATGAAATTAAAAGATGCTTGCTTCTTGGGAGAAACGCTATGACCAACCTAGACAGCATATTAATAAGCAGAGACATTACTTTACTGAAAAAGGTCCATCTAGTCAAAACTATGGTTTTTCCAGTAGTCATGTGTGGATGTCAGAAATGAACCATGAAGAAAGCTGAACTCTGAAGAATTGATGCTTTTGAGCTGTGGTGTTTGAGAGGCCTCTTGAGAGTTCCTTGGACAGCAAGGAGTTCAAACCAGTCAATCCTAAAGGAAATCAGTCCTGAATATTCATTGGAACAACTGATGCTGAAGCTGAAGCTCCAATACTTTGGCCACCTTATGCAAAAAAAAAAACAAAAAAACTGACTCATTTCAAAAGACCCTGATGCTATGAAAGATTGAAGGCAGGAGGAGAAGGGGACGACAGAGGATAAGATGGTTGGATGGCATTACTGACTCAATGGACATGAGTTTGAACAAGCTCCAGGAGTTTGTGATGGATAGGAATGCCTGGCATCCATGGGGTCGCAAAGAGTCAGACATGACTGAGCATCTGAACTGAACTGAATTGAGTCAAAAGGTACAAACTTCCAGTGACAAGATAAGCTAGTACTAGTGGTGTAATGTACAACATGATAAATAGGATTAACACTGCTGTACATTATATATGAAAGGTTTTTTTTGTTTTTTTATTTTTATTTTTTATTTTTTAATTTTAAAATCTTTAATTCTTACATGCGTTCCCAAACATGACCCCCCCTCCCACCTCCCTCCCCACAACATCTCTCTGGGTCATCCCCATGCACCAGCCCCAAGCATGCTGCACCCTACGTCAGACATGGACTGGCGATTCAATTCTTACATGATAGTATACATGTTAGAATTCCCATTCTCCCAAATCATCCCACCCTCTCCCTCTCCCTCTGAGTCCAAAAGTCTGTTATACACATCTGTGTCTTTTTTCCTGTCTTGCATACACAGTCGTCATTGCCATCTTCCTAAATTCCATATATATGTGTTAGTATACTGTATTGGTGTTTTTCTTTCTGGCTTACTTCACTCTGTATAATTGGCTCCAGTTTCATCCACTTCATCAGAACTGATTCAAATGAATTCTTTCTAACGGCTGAGTAATACTCCATTGTGTATATGTACCACAGCTTTCTTATCCATTCATCTGCTGATGGACATCTAGGTTGTTTCCATGTCCTGGCTATTATAAACAGTGCTGTGATGAACACTGGGGTACATGTGTCTCTATATGAAAGTTTTGAAAGGGTAAATCCTCAGCGTTATCATCACAAGGAAAAAAGCTTCTCCTATTTCTTTACCTTTGTGTCTTTGTGATATGATGGATGTTCACTAAATTTATTGTGGTAATTGTTTCATGCTATATCTAAGTCAAATTATTATACTGTGTATCTTAAACTTATACAGTGCTGTATACCAATAATATCTGAAAAAACTGGAATAAAAATAGAAAAAGGATATATATTAAACAAAGTAGGGCTTCCCTGGTGGCTCAGACAGTACAGAATCTGCCTGTAATATGTTCTTGCCTGGAAAATTCCATGGACAGAGGAGCCTGGTGGGCTACATTCCATGAGGTCTCAAGAGTCCGACACAACTGAGCAAGTTTCACTTTCACTTCATTAAACAAACTAGAATACCTTGTCTCCTTGAGAGGCATAGATATGAACTGGAATAAGGTTTTCTCCACTGTCTGGCCCTAAAGTATTCCTTCCCATCTTCTCTTTGCTTGAACTAGTATGGCACTCTCTTAATCCCTTCAGGAGCCATACTACTTACTGCCTTAGAGACTGTATGGTGCCGCTCCTGGGAAATCTGAAGTGATAACTCTTCATCTTCTCCTGTTCACCTGTCTACCTCATACTTATTTCTGAGGTCTCAACTTAAATATCACTTCTTCCTGACGGTCTTTCCTGGCCAGAAACCATTTCATCCTCAATTTAAATTACTCATCCAATTGGAAGAATCAATGTTAGTAAATGACTGCATTATCCAAAGGAATCTACAGATTCAATCCAATCTTTATCAATTACCAATGGTGTTTTTCACAGAATTAGAACAAAAAATTTTAAAACTTGTACAGAAACACAAAGGACCTTGAATAGTCAAAACAAGACTGAGATAGAAGAATGGAGCTGGAGCAATCATGTTCCCTGACTTCAGACTATACTACAAAGCTACAGTTATCAAAACAGTATGGTACTGACCAAAAAAAAAAAAAAAAAAACCCCGACACATAGATCAATGAAACAGTATAGAAAGCCCAGAAATAAACTCACACAATTATGATCCATTAATCTGTGACACTGGGGACAAGAATATACAAGGAGAAAAAACAGTCTCTTCAATAAGTGGTGCTGGAAAAAAGTGGGCAGCTACATTTAAAAGAATGAAATTAGAAGAATCCCTAACACCAAACACAAAAATATACTCAAAATGGTTTAATGACCTAAATGTAAGACCTGACACCATAATACTCCTAGGAGAGAATATAGACAAGACATTCTTTGACATAATTCATAGCGATATTTTCTTAGATCAATCTCCCAAGGCAAAAGATATGAAAGCAAAAATGACCAAATGGGAACTAATAAAACTTAAAATCTTTTGCACAACAGAGGGAACCATCAACAAAACAAAGAGACAACTGATGGACTGAGAAAAAATATTTTCAAATGATGCAACTGACAAGAGACTAATTTCCAAAATATACAACAGTGTATATAAATCAATATCAGAAAACAAACAACCCAATAAAAAAAAATGGGCAGAAGACCTAAATAGACATTTCTCCAAAGAAGACATACAGATGGCCAAAAGGCACATGAAAAGATGTTCAACATTGCTAATTATTAGAGAAATACAAATCAAAACTATAATAAAGTATCACCTCACACCTGTCAGAAAGGCCATCATCAAAATGTCTACAAATAGTAAATGCTGGAAATGATGTGGAGAAAAGGGAACCCTTCAATATTGTTGGTGGGAATGTTAATTGGTACAGGCAGGATGGAGGTTCCTTGAAAAACTAAAAATAGAACTATCATGTGACCCTGCAATCCCACTCCTGGGATATATCTGGAGAAAACCATAATTTGAAAAGATACATATAGTCCAATGTTCATTGCAGCACTATTTAAATAACTAAGACATGGAATCAACCAACATATCCATCAACAGACGAATAAAGAAGACGTGTTATAAATTTATTATGGAATACTACTCAGCCATAAAAAAGAATAAAATATTGCCATTTGTGGCAAAATGTAGATTATCTAGAGATAATCATGCCAAGTGAAGCAAATCAGAGAGAGAAAGACAAATATCATATGATATCATTCATTTGTGGAATCTAAAAAATGATATTAATGAATTTATTTACCAAACAGAACTAGACTTATAGACATAGAAAACAAACTTATGGTTGCCAATGGGAAAATGGAGGGTAGGGGTAAATTTGTAATTACCAGATACACTAATATATATAAAATAAACAACAAAATCCTAATGTATAACCCAAGGAACTATATTCAATATCTTGTAATAATCTATAATGCAAAATAATATGAAAAATATATGTGTGTGACTGAATCATTTTTCTGTACACTTGAAACATTGTATGTCAACTATAATCCAATAAAAATAACAATTAAAAATAAATGAATAAATAAAATTAATAAATTACTTTTCCTCTTCTCTTTTTTCTTAGCACATTTAAAACTTCCTCCATAGCACTTATCAGTATGTGTCATAATTAATGTATTTGTGTATATATGTTTGAAACACTTTTTGAAACCCCTGCTGCCCATTCCAGTGCAAATCCAATGGTGAAATTTGCCATAGTCTGTTTTGTCCTCCACTGTATATCTTGATATTGTATATCTTGTATATTGTCACCCTGCTTATTTAACTTATATGCAGAGTACATTATGAGAAACGCTGGACTGGAAGAAACACGAGCTGGAATCAAGATTGCTGAGAGAAATATCCATAACCTCAGAGATGCAGATGACACCACCCTTATGGCAGAAAGTGAAGAGGAACTAAAAAGCCTCTTGATGAAAGTGAAAGAGGAGAGTGAAAAAGTTGGCTTAAAGCTCAACATTCAGAAAACGAAGATCATGGCATCCGGTCCCATCACTTCATGGCAAATAGATGGGAAAAGAGTGGAAACCGTGTCAGACTTTTATTTTGGGGGCTCCAAAATCACTGCAGATGGTGACTGCAGCCATGAAATTAAAAGACACTTGCTCCTTGGAAGAAAAGTTATGACGAACCTAGATAGTATATTCAAAAGCAGAGGTCCATCTAGTCAAGGCTATGGTTTTTCCTGTGGTCATGTATGGATGTGAGAGTTGGACTGTGAATAAGGCTGAGCACTGAAGAATTGATGCTTTTGAACTGCGGTGTTGGAGAAGACTCTCGAGAGTCCCTTGGTCTGGAAGGAGATCCAACCAGTCCATTCTGAAGGAGATCAACCCTGGAATTTCTTTGGAAGGAATGATGCTAAAGCTGAAGCTCCAGTACTTTGGCCACCTCATGCGAAGAGTTGACTCATTGGAAAAGACTCTGATGCTGGGAGGGATTGGGGGCAGGAGGAGAAGGGGACAACAGAGGATGAGATGGCTGGATGGCATCACCGACTTGATGGACATGAGTCTGAGTGAACTCTGGGAGTTGGTGATGGACAGGGAGGCCTGGTGTGCTGTGATTCATGGGGTTGCAAAGAGTCGGACACGACTGAGCGACTGAACTGAACTGAACTGTATATCTTGAGGATCTAGTCCAACGCTTGTTCCCTTATGGGGTCTCAAATATGTTTGTGGGAGAAATAAGTGAATGAACAGAGGAATCAGTGACTTGAGAAACAGAATGAAAAGGATGGAAGAATCCATAGAGGGATTGGGTATGAAAGTATTAAATATATATCCACGGTCTTCCCATATGCTGTTGCACATGGGCCCAGCAATGGGAAAACAGACAGGGATGTGCCAGGGAGAGCCAGGAAATAGAAGATACATAGATGTGGAACGGGAGTACGTGATGGAAGGAGAAGGGGGACTGAGTAGAAAAACCAGTTAGAGAACTGAAAAGACATAGGAAAGAGGGAGACAGACAGGTAGCAGCAGAGAGCAGGGGAGGATGCAGGGGAGCTCAGGAGAGATGGAGAAGAGAGACAGCAAGTGGGACCATAAGGTGACATGCAGAAAGCAGGCAGAAAGTGAAGGAACATGTCTCCCCAATAACACACCTTACTGGGTAGTGATCAAAATAATGAATTTCATACATTCCTCCTTTTCATTCTAGCACCACTAGCTCTTAACATTGGCCATAGAAAATTAGAGCTGTTTGTAAAAAAATCAGGGCAACAAAGATCTGACTCCTCCATTCATTGATTCTGGTGAAAGCCTAGCGTCTGGAGGTCTTACCAGTGATAAGGCTACAGCAAAAGGGACAGGGATAAGTAGACACTCATTTTGAAGCAAGCTCCACTCAGGAGTCTGTGTGGGAAGCACATCCAGGGAAGGTAATAGACTGATGTATGTAATAGTTTTGTAGTAAGGAAAATGGAAATATCAAGTCTTTGTATATATACCATGAAAAATTCCCCATCGTGGGGGCACTGGCAAGAAATTGAATCCTCTCAGGAGCAAAACAAGCATTCCAGGTGGGATTTTCCCTGCTGCTGTATTGGGAATTTATTATATCAAATATCTAAAATGAAATAGAGAATGTAATATCACAAGCCATGAAAAGGTTGTAACATGATTACTCAATCCCAAGGATATTCTTGCATGTGATGTTAGAGTAATGAGACTCAGTGGAAATAAAACAGCCATATTTTGACATTTAAATGCCAATATTTCCCAAGCTGTATGAACTTCCTTGGTGGTTCAGACAATAAAGAATCTGCCTGCAATTCAGGAGACCCAGGTTTGATCCCTGAGTTGGGAAGATCCCCTGGAGGAGGAAATGGCAACCCACTCCAGTATTCTTGCCTGGAAAACCCCACGGGCAGAGAAGCCTGGCTGGCAAAGAGTCAGACATGACTGAGTGACTAATACTTTCATGTTTTATTATAATTCACCATGGGCCTGAATTGTATCTTAAGCTGATAGAGGCTTACAGGCAACATCCTGAGGACTTGTGTGGACTTAAACAGAGAAAAGCTAGCCACACTGATTCCACTGGACACACTGATCTTAGTTCTGCCATAAGATCTTCCCTCCCTTCCCCTGAGAAAATGACTAAAAGTTTACAGTGAGCTGAGGTGGGCACCTTTGTGTGATGGTGTATGCAGCACAGATATGGCCTCTCAATGAAATACTTAGGGAAGACAGAGAAGCAAACAGGATGAGAGTCAATGACAGTGCAACATCAGTTTCCCAATAGTTAACAGCAGTCCTAGGACAGTTAACACAGGCCTAAGCAAGAGGCTGATAAATCAGCACACTTGTGAGGCTTATTTAGGGACTGGTCATCAAGGGAAAGTTATTATTGGATAAATATTTTTTTATCCTTTTTTTCAGGGATGAAGGTGGTGAGTGGTGAGAAATCAGAAAGAATAGTGCATAACATTATGAATATACAATTTAATAATAGCTGAAAGGCTTTTCCAAAAATAGCAGAAGTGCTATGTGCTGACTATTTCACAGCAATTGTAAAAAGTGAAGTACATCAAATAATATTCTGTGCACTGAAAGGCAAGAGTTAGATATGTGGAAATAGTTGTGAAGATGACCTGTAAAATCCAATTTTACCTGTTAGTGATTAAGCTGGGATAGCAGAAGCCAGTGAGTTAGCAAAGGGATGTTTGCCCATTTGGGCATCCTGAATGCCAAGGTCAAAGTACTGAGAGATAAAATGAGGCCAAAAGGAGGACAATCTGTTTACCACAAGAAACAGCTTAAGAATCACAAACTCACTTGATGTTATATGAGGTTAGTGCATGAACCACTGAAAAAAAAACAGACGAGGAACCACTGGAATTAAGGAGACCTTAACCAACCCTGCTATCAATAGACATTCTGGATGCCATTAGACAATATTTGCATCACTGTTAACCCTAGAATTGCAGAGAGAACTGTCATACTTACATAAACTCAGAAAAGAACAGATACTGTATGACCACTGCAAAACAAATGGGGAACAAGCTTCATCATCTCCCTGGTAACCCCTGTACAACTCATAATTGTTTCTCTTCAGTATGGTGGAACGACAAACACTCTGGTTTCTGGATGTTTCTATCCTGGCCCCTCTACTAGTCTCTCCACTTTTCTTCAAAAAATTTTCTTAAAAAGCAACCATTGAAACCCAATATGACAAACTCCTGCTGAGAAATCTTGAATGGGTGTTTATTACCTTAGATGAGAAATATGATTGTCTGTCCCTGGGGGAACAGATAAGTAACGCATCACGCATGCACACTAACTATGTGTTATTCCTACGGGTCACGTAGACAGAATTAGACTACGCATAGCAGAGTGGATACATCTTAAAAGCATAGTTCACAGTTAAAACATCTGAATGTAAGAAAAATTGATCATGCTTCTGGCCACGATGAATTAACAGGAATCTGATTCGCTCTGCCACCTAAACATCTATAAATCAAAAATGTTATAAAGCTTTACATCATGGCACCATGAGACACACAGGATAAGGGGTCCCCAACACAAGGGAAATTAACAAGGTGATTCCCTGGGTTGTCCGATTCCCCCCAAGCCCAGCTTCTTGCCTGGATAGAGTTCCCAGGCTGCAGCACAGAAAGACTGAACACAAACAGAGCTCAATGAGTGAAGGAGACAGAGTTGAGAATTCCAAGAGGCCAATGTGACTAGAATATTCTGGGAGTAAAGGAGGGGTGAGAGCTGCACAGAGAGGCAGTGCTGGAGAGCTGCAGAGGTCTCCCACCTGGGTGCAGTGTATGACAAAAGGGCAGTTGACTTTTTGGTGGTAGTTGACTTCCCTTTTCTGAAGTGAGTAGCTGTGTGCGTCGTGGTGCCATGTGCTGAGATTGTGAAGATAGAAGTTTTAAAAACAAGAGAGATGGGGGATGTGAGTGTGTGGGAGGGGTGGCTATCCCAATACCACAATGAGACAGACTCACTGTGAGGAGCCCTTGAGACACCCACGTGGAGATGTCAAGTAGTATAATGTTCAAAGTCAATTACATCTCCATTAAGAAAAAAGAAGAAAGAGAAAAAATAGGAATAAAAATAAAATAAAACAAGTGTAAAAGTCCACTATGGATTTTGTTTAAAAAAAAAAAAAACAACACAACAACCCCAGTTTCAAAATGAGAAGGGAACATGGCATTTTCTATTAGCGCACAGCAGCTCGTCAAGACTTTCACTTCTAAGGTCTGGTCACGTCGTACAGAAACGTGTTACACAAGAAGGGCTGAGAGACACAAGCAGCTAGCTGACAGGGAAGGTTGCTATGCAACAGCTGAGGAAAGCCATCCAGCCAGGCAGAATTGATGTTGGTCACTGGAGAGTAAAAGCTCTGGTCCTAGCAATAGCTTCCATTCAGACACAGGGGTCCTGGAGAGGCTGATAGAAAAACGAATATAAAAGTCCACTATGTTTGTTTGTTCTTTTAAAACAAAGAGGTGCAATTTGAAATGGGAGCATAGGATTTTCTTCAGTGAGTCTGGAGCATGTGCGCCCTTGGGTGGGACACCAGTAAGTTCTCCTTTTGCTTCCCATTTTGCATATTGAGAAACCAGGCTCAGAGCTGTCCAGTGACCGGAGTGGGCTCACACAGCTAGCGACAGACTGACCCAGCACTCTGTCCCTGGAATTTGGAAGTCCAGCTGAGAGCTTCCATCCACACGAGGGCCCAGCCGTGGAAGGAACCAGGCCAAACATTTACTCCGAATCAGGGTTTGCCATGACTCAGACACACAAGTGCCTGATTGTCCTGGCCGCTCCAGCGGGCACCAGGAAGGCCTCAGGGACAGCCTATTTGTGCCACTCACAGCGAAGAGGCCTGACAGTCAGAGCAGGGAGTGGACCCCGAGGAGCAATTCGCACACCTGGATGGGCCCATATAGAGCAGGCAAGGGGTGGGCCTGGGGCCCCCTACCTGTTCCCCCTGGGATGCAGAGCATGAGCTTAGGTCTCAGAGAGGGGAAACCCGGTTTGTTGGGACAGATGTTCCCAGGGCAGGGGAGGTGGAGCGGATCTGCTGCCCAAACTGGAGAGGGGAGGGTGCCTCGATCCCCGGGGCCAGGGCTAATGGAACACGGGTTTTGGAGTCAGGAAGACCCGAGCCCAAATGCTGCATTTTCACCTCACTGGCTCTGTGGCCTTGTCGCGTGAGTTCACGGCAATGCGTCTGTGCCTCAGCTTCCTGATCTGTAAAATGGGGTGCTGACACCCACTTCCCAGGGCTGCCGTGAGAGGAAGATAATGCCCAGCACACACAAGCTGCCCGAAGAGTGGCTGGGGAAGCAGATGTTCCCAGTGTGTCTGGGGGCCCTAGACGGGGATAGTGGAGGAGAACACACGGGGAGCTGGTGTCCTCTCGCCATTTCCATTTCTCCCGTTGCAGTTACCGACCGGCCCAGAGACCTCTGTATTGGTGACCTAGGGGTCATTCATGCTGGGGAAGCAGGGCTCAGTGTATTCCAGACCACACCGGAGGAGCTGAGGCAAGGGGAGGGCAGGGCTGAGAAGCATTGTGCAAAAGTGGGGGGACTGAGGGTATGTGATGGATGGGTTGGAACCGCAATACAGGGCGCGCGTGCCCGCGTCCCCGGTCGGTGTCGCGGGGGCGGAGGGGTTGACAGTGAGGGGAAGCTGGCGGGAGGGAGAAAACGCCCCACCCCACCCCCGCCCACCCACTGGCGGAACCGCATGCGCACAGGGGACCTGGTGGAAAAGGCTTTTGTTGGGAGAGCGGGCCGGCTGGAGGGGTCCGCGCATGCGCAGGCTGCCCAGCCGCGGGGGGTGGGGGGGTGCGGGGAGAAAAGGGGCGGGGTGGTGGGAGCTGCTGTGCTGGCAGCAGTAGGCGAGGGCGCGGCTGCGGGGTTCCTGGTGCTGAGGACGGACGCCATTGGAGCCCCAGGGAAGGTAAGGATCCAGCCCCAGACAGGACCGGGAGAGGGCAAGTGGAACCGGGTACGCTGTGCCCTTCCTCCCCCCCCCCCCCCCCCCCCGGATGTGAACAAAGCCGAAGCACGCAGAACTTGAACCCCATTAGACCCGTGGTCAACAAAGGAGCCGCCCCCCACCACGGCCACCAGACCCAGGCTGCCCGATTCGAGCCCTGCTTAACACCGGAGCCCACCATCTGAACACCTTTAGCGGACGCGTGTGCTCCGTGCTGAGCTGCCTTAGCGCGGAGGCCCCACCCCCACTCCAACCATTCTGAGATCGGTGCAACCCAACTGACGGCTTTGCCCCCTTCCCCGAGTTGCGATCCTGGCCTTTGAGACCTGCAGCGCTTCCAGTTCGAGCCTCGCCTAGTCCGAGGACCGCCCCCCCCCAACGGAACCCCACTCCATCCCTCGTGAGCACTCCTGTATGAGTCCAGCCTAGACCTGAATCACCTGAATCCCTCCCTCCCCCCACTGCGACTTAGAGGGTCGCTGGGATTCATTTTCCCAGAGCTTCCAGCAGTCCCCGTTGTCTGAGCCTTCTCATGCCTTCTCCTCCCCAGCATCCTGGCCCCCTGCTCCAGCCATTAAATCGAGGCGCTTTATTTCCCCTCTCTCAAAGCATCTCTTCTGGGACTCTCTGGACTGAAGCTCGCCAGTCCACCCCTTGTTCCAGTCCAGCCGCTGGTCTGGGGAGCCTGTGTGACCTAAACTCCCCTTTCAGTGCAGGGTCTCCGCCGACCTCCTCTGTCCTCCTAGGGCTCTGTCTCTGAGGGAATCTACCCCAGCAGCCCTCACCCCCGCCCCAACCTTACACTGCCTGGGAACCCGGTGACTGCAGCCCTCCACCTCCTGAGAGATCCCGCCTCCTGCTGGATCCCGCCCCCTCCCCCTGAGGAGGCCTCCTCATCCCTCTCAGGCTGAGCCCTCTTCTCCTTGGGACCCCCAGCATGGCAGAGGGAAGCTACCGCAAGGAATCTGAAGGGTACAACGTTGAAGACATGGACGAGGGTAGTGATGAAGTCGGGGAGGAAGACATGGTTGAAGGCAACGACTATGAAGAATTTGGTGCTTTCGGAGGCTACGGTGCCCTCACCAGCTTTGACATCCGCATCCTCAGAGCCTTTGGGAGCTTGGGTCCAGGCTTTCGCATCTTAGCGGTGAGGCCCCTCCTCGGCCACCTGCTAGCCCTGGGCCTTCTCTCTTGTGACGTCAGGGAGGATGGGAGGAGGGGGCCGATGAGGGCTGGAGTTGAAGGGGGAAGGACTGCCCAGCTTACCCAAACCTTCCCTCTCCTACTGGGAGCAGCCGGGGGTGGGGGTGGGGGAAGCTGGGCGGGGACGGATGTGGGGCGGGAAGTGCTGGGAGGGCCCGGGGGCTGGTCGGAGGCTGGCCGACACAGGGGGAGCTATCTGTGTAGAGCTATCTGCCTTCCCCTCCCCTGCCATGCCATGCCCTGCCCTGCCCTCCCCTCCCCTCCCCTCCCCTCCCCTCCCCTCCCCTGCTCTGCCCTGCCCTCCTTTCCCCTCCCTGGTCTTGCAGAATGAGCCCTGGGAACTGGAAAACCCAGTGCTGGCCAGAACTCTGCTGGAGGCATTTCGGATGGATCCAGAAACACTTGCCAATGAGACGGCTGCCCGTGCTGCCAACGTAGCCCGGGCCGCCGCCTCTAACCAAGCTGCTCGGGCTGCTGCCACTGCTGCCCGTGCCACCTACAATCAGGTGGTCGCTAACCACCACCCGGTGGCCACCCACCAGGCGTCAGGAGGCGATACCCAGCCCGTGACATCTGCTGCCCAGGCTCCGGCAGCCACCCCTGAGACAAGCATCGCTTCTCCGCACAGCTCCCAGATGCTAGTCAACAGCGAGATGGCTGCCCCTGGGGCTCCAGCAAGGTCCCCACAGCCGCAGACATCCTCCCAGGCCCAGGAGGCTGCAGCCGAGGGCCCTAGTACGGCCTGTGCTTTCCCCCAGGCCTCGCGTGCAGGTGAGATGGATGCCACCCGACCCAAGACAGCCTTCCTGGGTCAGAACGACGCCTTTGATTTCAGCCAGCCGGCAGGTGTCAGTGGCATGGCCTTCCCACGCCCCAAGAGACCTGCCCCGGCCCAAGAGGCTGCCACAGAGGGCCCCAGCGTTGCCTCCAGGGGCACCCAGGCAGCCTCTGCCGGGGAGGGGGCGGCCACCCGGCCCAAGACGACCAAGTCCGGGAAGGCTCTCGCCAAGACTCGCTGGGTGGAGCCTCAGAATGTTGTGGCGGCAGCTGCCGCCAAGGCCAAGATGGCCACGAGCATCCCTGAGCCTGAGAGTGCAGCTGCCACTTCTCAGCAGAGTGCGGAGCCCTGGGCCAGAATGGGAGGCAAGAGGACAAAGAAGGTGAGACCTCCCTGCTTTCTCCCACCCTCCTCGCTCCCCTGCTTTCTCTGGCCTCTCAGCTCTCTGCCTCCTCCCCTCCCTTCCTCTCCCTCTTCTTCCCCCTCCCTCTTCTCTCAGCTTGTCCATGTTTCTCCAAGCCAAGCTTCCCAGCATGTTTTTACTCCACGTAGTCCCTACCCTTGGGCCTGGAGGGAGAAGCGGTTGGCTCAGTGCCTGGCACTTAGTAAGCACTGGGCACGTGTCATCCACGTGTCATCTACTACCCTTATTTCCAAGTACCTGCTCTGGCTAAGATGTGTGCCAGGCGACTCAGGGAGCCTGGGCGCCCTGAGTCTCTCCTCTGTCTAATGGTACAGTCCAAGCACCTGGATGACGAATATGAGAGCAGCGAGGAGGAGAGAGAGCCTCCTGCGGTCCCACCAACCTGGAGGGCATCGCAGCCCCTGCTGACGACTGCGCGGCCTCAGATGGCCCCTCGGCCCTCCATGGCCCTGAGGTCCCAGGTACCCTCAAGGCACGTGCTGTGCTTGCCACCCCGCAATGTGGCCCTTCTGCAAGAGAGGGTAAGAAGGAAGCCTGCCCTTCCCCCTGTCTCCCTCCTCTCCTCCCTTCCGGGCCAGTTCTTTGAGGTCACCCACGCTTTGATCTCCCCGTGCGCTCTTCCTTCTCCAGGCAAATAAGTTGGTGAAATATCTGATGATTAAAGACTACAAGAAGATCCCCATCAAGCGCTCAGGTGGGCAGCCTCTGCCCCCTCCCTGAACTCTGTCCTTCCCCCCTCCCACCACCCTGCCCTGCGGGCCTCCCACCAGATGCCCTCTCCCCGCCAAACACACACAGATCGGGCCTGGCCGATGGCTCCATTGGCACGCTGTGGGGTCCTGAGCGTGCTCCCCTCAGCAGGGCTGACGGAAAGGCTGTAGCTCTGTGGCTGCTGCTCAGCCCTGGGGCTTTGCCCACCCCTCCCCTGCTGCAGACATGCTGAAGGACGTCATCCGAGAATATGACGAACACTTCCCTGAGATCATTGAACGAGCAACGTACACTCTGGAAAAGGTGGGCGTGGGGCCGAGGGCAGCTCTGTGGAGCAGGAGCAGCAGGGAACCCTTGCCCGCCTCCCCCCTCTGCATCCCCTCAAGGCCCAGGGGCCGGACTGCACGCTCTGGAGGGAAGCCCTCCCCGGCCTCTGCACCTGGGAGCTTCCTCTGCAAGCCTCCTCCCCTCCTTCCTCCCGTGCTCTCTGAGCGCCTGTGGTCTCCTGAGGTGGCTCCCGTTGTCTCAGCCAGTGTCACTGCTCCCACAGGGCACTTCCTCCATGGCCTCTCCTCTCCCTCCTCCTCCAGGGCTTGGGGTTCCCCGCCAAGAAAGAGTTCTAACAGGGAATTGAATGACCGCCTGCAGGACACCCGGCGTGGATGTTTGATCTCACATTCCGTTTTCTCCCCGCTGTAGAAGTTCGGGATCCACCTGAAGGAAATTGACAAGGAAGAGCACCTGTACATTCTCGTCTGCACACGGGATTCGTCAGCCCGCCTCCTGGGAAAGTGAGAAAGCACAGGAGGCCGGTGGTCTTCCTTGGTGGTGCCTGGCCCTCCTCTCGAGAGAGACGGGAAAGTAGGGCCGAGGGGCCTAGCACGGCTCCCACCCAGAGTTAGCAGTGCTGAGCAGCTAAGGGCGGGCAGGGGCAAGTAGCTTGGGGCGAGGCTTTGCGGCTCTCTGGGTTTCAGCCCTGCCCACCCTTCCCGCCCCTGTCTTCCTGGGAAAGCAGGCTTCTTGATTGCCTCTCTCTGCTAAGGTCCCAGCCAGGGCTTGGCAGAGTGGGCCTCGGGCAGGGGGGCGGGGAAAGGGGAGAGTGGGGGCGGGGGTCTCCAGTGGAGTCATGCTCCAGATGCAGTGGGCAAAGGGCAGGGAAGATCAGGGTGTGCCTCTGGTCTCAGGGTTGCCAATCGTCTGCTCCCCGCCTAACCCCATCCTCGACAGAGCCCTGGGAAGAGGTGTTAGCATCCACATTTGATGGATGAAGGGCCTCAGTCTCAGGCCGAGGAAGGAATTGTCTGGACCAGGTATAGCAAGCCATACAGAGTGGGAGGAACTGCCCTGTAGCCCAGCAGTGTGGGAGAGGCTAGTTGGGTGAGCCGGCTGTGGTCACCTGGGCAAATGGCTGCTGGACAGGATCCCTCTTTCTACGCCTTCAGGACCAAGGACACTCCCAGGCTGAGTCTCCTCTTGGTGATTCTGGGTGTCATCTTCATGAATGGCAACCGCGCCAGCGAGGGTGAGTGGCTGGACAGGCAGCTGGGGGGTTGCCCGTCGTCTCACCTCCCTCCGTCTGCTAAACTGTTGTACCTCATCTCTTCTCACAGCTGTCCTCTGGGAGGCACTCCGCAAGATGGGACTGCGCCCCGGGTATGTTTGGGGGCTCCTGGCTCCCGCTCCTCAGTGTGTCCTTGGGCACAGGAGGCCCCGGGATTGCAGTGGCCTAGCGGTCTCTGTGGGGCGTGGCATCCTGGACTAGGTAGAGCGCCAAGGCTGCACCAGGGTGCGTGGGGAAATGGTCCTGAACCCCGAGCCCTCTTCTGCCCCGTGTGCCCTCTCTGTTCCCACACGAGACCTCAGAGACACCAGCAGACCTCGGGGCTCCATCCAGCCCCTCCCTGGGGCCCTGCTGACAAGTGGCGGCCTGGCCTCTGCTGCCAGCCCAGGCGTCCGTGAGGACGCCTCACAGGCTAGGAGGCCCTCAGTCCTGCTGGGAGCGCTCCTGCTCAACCCAGGCACTGCCACTCTCTCTAGTCACGCCTTCCTTTCCTTGCACTCAGGGTGAGGCACCCATTCCTTGGCGATCTGAGGAAACTCATTACAGAGGACTTTGTGAAGCAGAAGTGAGTATCTTTGCCCCCCACTCAGGCCTTCCTCGGGTGCTGCTCTGGCTGAGGACGCCATTCCCCGGCCCGTGTCTTAACACCAGAGGGATGGGTGTCTGGTGTGAGTGTGGCGTGGGAGGATGCGAGTGTCGGGGGCACGGGGACAATTCCAGGGAGGCCTGGGGAAAGGGAGCACTTGCGGTCTGTAAACACCGGGTGGAACAGTACAGCCCCCACCTCCTTCAGCACCTGCCCTGTAGGCAGTGTCCCGGCTTTACATCTCACGGGCCTGGGACTCAGAGAGTAGAAACCTGATCATGGCCCTGACGGGGGTAAGGCCCATCTGGGCCTGGAGCCTGGCCCTGCTGATTTTCTAGCCCAGGCTCACCCCATCATCAGTGCTTGGAGATCTCCCGTGCCCTCACAAAGGCCCCGTGTGCATGTTCGTCCATCTGCCGCCCCGCAAACACACGTTCACAGGTGTTTGGGAGTATGCGTGGAGTCCCCTACTCTTGGTTGACTGTTTCTCCCCATACAGTCGTTTTCTAGGATGGATTCTCCCAGGGTTCCGTCAGGTCACAGACAAGCCCCATGGTGGGTTGTGCTCAGAGCATGGAGCCTGAGGAAATGGCTCCTGCTTACACCAGACCCAGCAGGAATCTGGGTTATTGTGACAAGGGGCACAAAACTCGTGGCCTTCCTCTGAACAAGTACCCTACACGTGCCCCCTACACACCCCCCCATGTCTACTGGGCAGGACCAGTGGCCTAGGGGTGTGAGCCCCTCCATTTAGGAGGCAGAAACCCTGGGAGCCGGTGTGGAAGTGGGGGCAGGGGGTGCAGGGCCAGGGCAGGCCTCCTGCAGCAGCCGAGCTGCAGCCTCAGGGCTGGGAAGGAACTACCTGGGAGCCACTGGAACAGCCACAGGTGTGCCTGTCTGGGAGCAGAGGTTTGTTGTCCTCTCTCACGCAGGTACTTGGAATACAAGAAGGTCCCCAATAGCAGCCCACCCGAGTATGAGTTCCTCTGGGGTCTGCGCGCCTGCCATGAGACCAGCAAGATGAGGGTGCTGAGATTCATCGCCCAGGTAAGGCAGAGCCCGTGTTCTGGCTGCATCTCCCCATACCTGGTTTGTGTCTTGGTCCCGGCCTCCTGACGCCGTTTGTCCAGTGAAGATGCCAAGGCCCAGCAGGGTTCCCGAGTCACTGACACCGGTTCGCAGGCTGTAGGGAGTGGACGGGGTGAAATCCCAGGTCTGGCGCAGAATGACGGGAGCCTGATTTCAGTCGTGTGGGTCTTTCACATGACTTCGCAAAGCACTTAAGTGAGTGAAAGGCGGGAAGCGGGTGCTGAGCGAGGTAGGGTAAGTGTGCAAACGGTTGCTGTGCTTCCATCGCAGTATCAGAACCGAGACCCCCGGGAATGGAGGGCTCATTTCTTGGAGGCTGTGGATGATGCTTTCAAGACGATGGATGTGGATATGGCCGAGGAGCATGCCAGGGCCCAGATGAGGGCCCAGATGAACATCGGGGAGGAAGCTCTGATTGGACGGTGGAGCTGGGACGATATCCAGGTGGAGCTCCTGACCTGGGATGAGGACGGAGATTTTGGCGACGCCTGGTCCAGGATCCCCTTTGCTTTCTGGGCCAGATACCATCAGTACATTCTGAATAGCAACCGTGCCAACAGGAGAGGTACCTGGAGGGCTGGTGTCAGCAGTGGCACCAATGGCGCGGCCAGCGCCAGCATGCTCGATGGCCCCAGCACCAGCTCCACCATCCGGACCAGAAACGCTGCCAGAACCAGTGCCAGCTTCTTCTCCTGGATTCAGTAAGATTGGAGGTCATTACACGGGACTCTGGAGGCTGGGGTGGAGAGGGGCTGGCAGGTATCAGGGGCAGGCCTGGGGTGGCCTGGGGGAACGAGGAGAGCCTGACAAGACACTCAGTCTGTCCTTGCTGTCCCTCACATGCATTGACACCTCTACTCCGGCTTTTGTGTCTCCTGGTTCCAGGCAGCCCTGAGGAGCTGCGGCAGTCCCCCGCCAAGCCAGAGTGCCTCCGCTGCCCGGTCCCCGACAGAGCACTCCAGGCCCGCTTCTCCCCGTCCATGGAAGATGGCATGCAAGATGACGCACTCTATGCCCTTCCTGCTTTCATTGTGTGCTTCTCTCGTGCTGTCGTGTTTTGGGTATCTGTGTTACATTAAAGTTGTGAAATCAGTCAGATGTTTCCTCCTTTCCTGGGCAGGTGTGGCTCTGAGCAGCCCGCGGATCTGTCCCCCGCGGGGACAGGCGGGGGCCGCCTCTGCCTAAAAGACAGGCAGGTGTGGGTGGGTCCGGTGCTGGGAAGGACAGAGATGCCCCTGAAGGGGGCCGACCATGAGTTTCCACAGGCTCCGGTCCACAGCTTCATGATCTACACTGTGTGCCCCTAGTCAAACATAGTGGCGATTCACAGGAGCAAGGGTAGGGTGGAGGGCCGAGAGCTGGTGCCCCTGTCCCTCCCACCAAGGGACAGGCTCCACAGACATCCCCCAGGACCTACCTGCCCCGCCCCATCTCTGGAGTCGCTGTCCAGGATTCCCTCCCTCATCAGCCACACAATTTTAGGACCTCATCCCTCTTCCCGAGTCCTAAGGACAGCGAGGTAGGCCTCACAGTGACATCCTCACACCTCCAGCAGGTAGAGGAGAAACCATCATAGGCAAGAGAAAGCTGCAGGCAGACCTGGACAGCCCATTGCCCATGACCATGACCCGAGGCTCTTCGGGAGGCTCCAGGGTACTTCTCCATGGAAGCAGGGCTCTCCCGGTGAGGCCAAGGCCAGCCTAGGTCCCTGAGTCTTCACGGGCTGTGCGATCCCTGAGGGGCTGAGGCTAAACTTTCATTCCCCAGGCAGACGACAGTGAGGGCAGAGACACTTTGGAACTCTGGGAAGGACTCTGTAGCAGGAAGGGGCCATCTGGGGCTTTTCTGGGTATCTCAGTGATGTCCACAGCTTGGAGGACAAGGCTCCAGGTTAAGAGGAAGGAGAGAGTAGTGTAAAGACCGCAGCCCACCTGCCCAGCCACCCGTTGCTTGGCTCTTTGCCCCAAGAACAGGTTCCACTCCCTCAAGCAGACGTGGATCCTGACCCAGACCCGGTGGAAAGCAAACACACCCCATCACTTGGCTCAAAAATGAGTACGAATTCCAAGCAGGCAGCAGGAGTCCACCACTAGTGCCACCCTTCCGAGTGATGGCCTGGGCCGTACCCCCAGGAGGCAGGCTCTGTGTGTACCCCTCCCTTAAAGACAGGCTTCATGTGGGTTTCTGCCTTATTTGTTGGTGCTTTGCTGTCTGCCTCCCTGGCTGCTGGGTTGATGCCTCGCCCCGTGGACACTCTGATTCTGACAGAGATTCAGTCCCCTCCCAGGTGCCGGTATCCGGGTTGATGGTCCGGATTTGGGGAACCCCGCTCTGGTGTGATGAGTGACACTGGACTATTTCTGGCTCCCTCAACCTGAGACCTCCCAGGATCCTACTGTGCACTCAGCAGGTACCTGCCTTCTCATGGACGAGGTCGGGGCACTCACCACAAGCCATAGGTGTGAGCTGGAGCACTGTGCACCGCAGGCACCTGAGATAAGGCAGCTCATCTGGAAAGCAGGCGAGAGCAGCTCTCAGAGGCAGGATGCTGGGGAAGTCACCACCCTCCGGGCCTCAAGGCTTGCACCTCTCTCTCCTTCCAACCCCTTCCCCATGGATATCTTCACCTGGCTCCTGCCCCTCCACACCGTGCAGCGGGTGTGCTGAGAGCTGGGTGGGGAGTGAGGAAGTGAGCAGAGAGGCAGCCTCAGGAGCAAAGCGGAAGGCGGGTCCCAGGGATCGGGGACAGACCCTGAGTCCCCCAGAAACTGACGCTTGGCACCGCAGAGGTGGCCGACCTTCAACCCCAGGGCACACGTGAGACCAAGGCAGGCCTCCCTCCCACCCCCAGCCTCAGCCGTTCCACGGGGTCCCCCACCACAAAAGCCACAACAGGTCTCAGCCAGTGTTTTCTGAGGCCCTACTATGCACCAGGGCCTTGGCTGAGGTGTACGTGCACCTTGGCAGCTCCCGCAGATTTCTCCCCAGCCCGGGCCTGTGCCCTCTGACTCCTCAGACACTTGCTGATGGACAAGCATTCACCGATCGATTCCCCTGCGTCCAGTTCCTGATGATTCGCATGCAATGGCTCGCTTGGCCTTGATGTCAATCACCAGATAGCCTCAAGGGAGCAGATGACCAGGCACATTCCATGGATGAGGACCCTGAGGCTCTTGAGAGGGAAGACACTTGCCCTGAGTCCCACAGCCAGGAAGTGGCAGTGCTGGGACTGGAACCCAGGATGCTTTGAGCCCAAATGTGTGCTCTGACCACTGCAGTCTGTTGCCACTGCCTTGGAGGGATTCACAGTGCCGTGAGGTGACACCCCCACCTCTCACTCCTCTCTGCAAACACCCCCTCTCCTGATCACTCAGGAAACATATACAGCTTTCCAAATCCCTTCACTGAGCCAGAACCCCACCCCTCATGGCCTCCCTGCCCCTGAGGGTCACCCTAGGCTTTTGAGGCCTGCCACTGCCCACCAACCTCCTGGCACATCCTCACTCCTGTGGCCTGGAGAGGCCAACACTTCAACATCCTGGTCAGAAATGGACTCTCACACCCGAGGGGGACACAGCAGTCCCTTTCCAGGCCAGTCGCCCTAGTGTGGGGTTAGGCAAACACATTCAATTTATTTTGAGACCGTTGACTTTCCAGGGATTACAAATTTCGAGAAGTGAAAAGGGGTGAACATTCCCCATGAACACACGAAAGTCGAAAATGGAAAAATCAGTGGATGCTCAGAGCTGATGAGAGTGTGGAGCAAATGAACTCCCGTACACTGTCCAGAGAAGTCTTCATTTGTACGAGGCCCCTGGAAAACAGGAGGGATACATCCGTTGGTTTATCGAAAAAGCAAGAGGACTTCCAGAAAATCATCTATTTCTGCTTTATTGACTATGCCAAAGGCTTTGATTGTGTGGATCACCACAAACTGTGGAAAATCCTTAAAGAGGTGGGCATACCAGACCACCTGACCTGCCTCTTGAGAAATCTGTATACAGGTCAGGAAGCAACAGTTAGAACTGGACATGGAACAACAGACTGTTTCCAAATAGGGAAAGGAGTACATCAAGGTGTGTATATTGTCACCCTGCTTATTTAACTTATATGCAGAGTACATCATGGAAACGCTGGGCTGGAGGAAGCACAAGCTGGAATCAAGATTGCCAGGAGGAAATATCAATAACCTCAGATATGGAGATGACACCACCCTTATGGCAGAAAGCAAAGAAGAACTAAAGAGCCTCTTGATGAAAGTGAAAGAGGAGAGTGAAAAAGTTGGCTTAAAGCTCAACATTCAGAAAACGAAGATCCTGGCATCCGGTCCCATCACTTCAAGGGAAATAGATGGGGAAACAGTGGAAACAGTGACAGACTTTATTTTGGGGGGGCTCCAAAACCACTGCAGATGATGCTAAGAGCTGATGAGATGCTCCTCCTCCTCCTCCTGCAGCCATGAATTCAAAAGATGCTTACTCCTTGGAAGAGAAGTTATGACCAACCCAGACAGTGTATTAAAAAGCAGAGAGATTACTTTGCCAACAAAGGTCCGTGTAGTCAAGGCTATGGTTTTTCCAGTAGTCACGTTTGGATGTGAGAGTTGGACTATAAAGAAAGCTGAGCGCAAGAGAAATGAGCTTTTGAACTGCGGTTTTGGAGAAGACTCTTGAGAGTCCCTTGCGCTGCAAGGAGATCCAACCAGTCCATCCTAAAGGAAATCAGTCCTGAATATTCGTTGGAAGGACTAATGCTGAAGCTGAAACTCCAATCATTTGGCCACCTGATGTGAAGAGCTGACTCATTTGAAAAGACTCCGACGCTGGGAAAGACTGAAAGCAGGAGGAGAAGGGGACGATGGAGGATGAGATGGGTGAATGGACACCATCACCATCATGTCCACTCAACGGACATGAGTTTGAGTAAACTCCGGAAGTTGGTAATGGACAGGGAGGCCTGGTGTGCTGCAGTCCATGGGGTCTCAAAGAGTCGGACACGAGTGAGTGCCTGAGCTGAACTCAACTGAAAGCTTGAGGCTACTTGAGGCCACCTGGATGGAGGAGGCATGAGAGATCAGCTCTAGGTGAAAGTGAGCCTTCTGAAAGCAAGGACGGAAGACATTGGAAGATGAAGCTTCACTATGAGCAGTACACCGCTTTTAGCCAGGAATTTGAGCGAGCTGAGATCCTGACAATCATGTACCTTTCAGGAAGGCAACATCTACAAATTAGCTTCTCTCTGAAGCTCTCAAGACACTGTGGTGTCCTGGCACCCAGAGTGGGGAGGCAGAGGAAGAGTCTTAGAATCAGGCCACCCTGGCAAATCTCCTCTTCCTTCTTTCCCCTACACGGGGGAGGAAATGGGCCCCAGGCCCAAGGTTCGGACTGCAGGAGGGACGAGGGCAGCAAGGGCAAGAATCAGTGCAGAAGCGTGTTCCCAGGAAATGGTGTCCAACCTCAGCTGTAGCTTCACATTCTTGCCCAAAGTACACTGTGCTCTTCTGTGTGTGGGCGGGTTTCAGAAGACTGCAGAGCCTGGCGAGAGTCCCCTGCTTGCTGCCCACAAAGAGAACATTGCGTGACTGATAAAGCCCTGAAGATTGTCATTATCAGAGGTCCACGGTTTGGATGTTGCTTACTTGCAACCCGAATGCCTCCAAATTAAACTAATACTCAAAAGATTCCCTTCATCAGTTGTCCTGGGGTTTCATTGTCCAGCAAAAATATGTGTCCATTTAAGTGTACAGGTCCAAGGCCTTTGATAAGTCTACCATGTAACTAGCACCTCAATCAAGAAGAGAACATGTCCATCACCTCATAAAGTTCCCTTCTGCTCCCTCCCAGTGAATCCCTACCATCCACGTGCAGCCTTAGGCAACTGCTGATCTCCTTTCTATTTCGCTTATAGGTTAGAATGCTCTTCACTAGAGCCTGTAATACACATCAGTGTGCAACATGTAATCTTCTCGCTCTGCCTGCTTTCCCCTCTGCCTCAACGCTTTGGAAATTCATCCATGCTGTGGCTCAAATCAGCAGACTAAATTAACATTGTTCCAATTCACAAGCTGATTATCTCTGTTGAAATGACACAGATATAACACAATCTCCCAGAACTAGTCAGTGAATTTACCTAGAGTGCAAGATACAAGATTAGAACAAAATCAACCACATTTCTATATCCTAGCGAAGAAGTGTTGGAAACTGAACTGAAGAGAGTGCTACCATGTACCACTCACAAATACCGGCGATTCTGTGTCGTGAATCTAACAAATGACAAACAGTATCTGCATGCCGTAAACCACAAAACAGTAAACAAAGAAATTGAAAACAGCCTAAGTAAATGGAAGAATGCGCCACGATCATGGATTGGCATGTTTACCACGGAAAAGATGAATGTTCTCCCTCAACTTATCTATAGATTTAATGCAAGTCTAATAAAAACCCTGGCAGCAAGTTTAGCAGGTGTAGACAAGTTGATTCTAAAGCTTATGAAAAAAGCAAAAGAAACTAAACTAACCCAAGCATTGTAAAAGGAAGAATAACATGGGAGGAGTCATATTATTATCTCATTTAAAACGTAGTAACCCACACAGAAATTGCTTGCATTCCTACACATTAACAATGAAAGATGAGAAATACAGATCAGGAATACAATCTCATTTACCACTGCAACAGAAAGAATAAGATACCTAGGAATAAACCTGCCTAAAAAGTCAAAAGACCTGTGCTCATTAAAACTATAACACACCGATGAAAGAAGCCAAAGAAGACACAATCAGATGGAGTGATATAGTCAGATGATAAAACGTCTGCCTACAACGCGGGAGACCTGAGTTCAATCCCTGGGTCGGGAAGATCTCCTGGAGAAGGAAATGGCAATCCACTCCAGTATTCTTGCCTGGAAAATGCCATGGACAGAGAAGCCTGGAAGGATACAGTCCATGGGGTCGCAAAGAGTCAGACGTGACTGAGTGACTTCACTTTTTTTCATACACACACACACACACACACACACACACTCACACACACACACTCACACACACACACTCACACTATGTTCTTGGACTGGAAGAATCAATATTGTGAAAATGACTATATAACCCAAAGCAAGTTACTGATTCAATGAAATCCCTATCAAATTACCAATGATATTTTTCACAGATTAGAAGAAAAAATTTTACATTTGCACAAAAACATGAAAGACCCCAAATAGCCAACAGAATCTTTAGAAAGGAAAAATAGAGCTAGAGGAATCAACCTTCCTGACTTCAGACTACACTACAAAGCGACAGTTATCAAGAAAGTCTGGTACTGTCACTTAAATAGAAATAAAGATCAATGGAACAGGATAGAAAGCCCAGAGATAAACCCACGCACCTATGGCCACCTAATCTATGACAGAGAGGTGAAAATACACAATGGAGAAAAGACAGCCGCTTTAATAAGTGGTGCTCGGATAACTGGACAGCTACATGTGAAAACAGCAAAATTCTGTAAAGCAATCATCCTTCAATAAAAGATTAATTAATTAAAAAACGAAATTAGAACACTTCCTACAACCATACACAAAAATAAACTCAAAATGGATTAAAGACTTAAATGTAAGCTCAGACACTATAAACTCTTGGAGGAGAGACTTCCCTAGCGGTCCATGGGCTGAGACTCCATGCTCCCATTGGAGTGGACCAGGGTTTGTTCCCTGGTAAGGGAACTAGATCTCACATTCCACAGCTAAGTTCCCACATGCCACAACTGTGGCAGTGAAAAAACAAAAGCAATATCTTTTCAAGTAAATTATAAAAAGACTCTTAGAAGGAAACATAGACAGAACACTCTCTGACATATCACAGGAAGGTCTTTTATGACCCATCGCCTAGAGTAATGAAAACAAAAACGAAAATGAACAAATGGGACCTAATTAAATCAAAAGGCAAAGGCAACCATAAACAAGACAGAGACAACCCACAGAACGGGAGAAAATATGTGTAAACGTAGCAACCGACAAGAGAGTCATCTTTAAAATATACAAACAGCTCGAGCAGCTCAATATAAAAAACGAGAAACAACCCAATCCAAAAAATGGGCCAAATACCTAAGCAAACATTTCTCCAAAGAAGACATACAGATGGTCAACAAACACAGGAAGAGATGCTGAACTTCACTAATTAGTAAAGAAACACAAATCAAAGCAACAATGGGTGTATCACCTCATACCAGAATGACCATTATCAAAATATCTGTTGTTGCTCAATCACTCAGTCATGTCTCACACTGTGACCCCATGTGACCCCACACTATAGCCCACCAGGCTCCTCTATCCACAGGATTTCCCAGGCAAGCATGCCACAGTACACTGCCTGTTCCTTCTCCAGGGGAGCTTCCCAACCCAGGGGTCAAATCCCTGTCTCATGCATTGGCGGACGGATTCTTTACCACTGTGCCACCAGGAAAGCCCTTCAAAACAGCAATCAGGTATCGCTTCACACTGGTCAGAATGGCCAACATCTAGAAACCTACCAATGATAAACGTTGTCGTGCTGGGGAGAAAAGGACACTCTCCTACCCTGTTGATGGGAATGTAAATTGGTGTAGCCACATGGAGAACAATAGGGATGTTCCTTAAAAACTAAAAGTAGAACTACTATGAGACGCAGCAATCCCATTCCTGGGCATATACCGCCCAAGGAAACCATGATTCAGAAAGATCCATGCACCCAGTGTTCCTTGCCCACAATATTTACAATAGCAACCTAAATGTCTATCGACGGAGGAATGGGTAGAGAAGATGTGATCCATATATACAGTGAAGTATTACTCAGCCATAAAAATGAACATAACTGGGCCACTTTCAGAGACGTGGATGGACCTAGAGACTGTCGTACTGAGTGAAGAAAGTCAGAAAGAGAAAAACAGATTATCTTAAACTATCACTTATATGTGGAATCTAGAGACATGACCCAGATGAACTTATTTGCAAAGCAGAAATAGAGACACAGAGGCAGAGAACAAACATATAGATATCCAAAGGGATGATTGGAAGATTGGGGTTAACACATGTACTCTACACTGCATAAGATAGACAACTAATGAGAACCTACTATATCACACAGGGAACTCTACTTAATTCTCTCTGGTGGCATAAGTGTGAAGAAAATCCAAAAACAAGAGGGGATATGTATATACATATGACAGATTCCCTTTGCTATACAGCAAACCCTAACACAAAAATTGTAAAACAACCATCCTCCAATAACAATTAATAAAAAATCTTATAAAGGGGTCTCCAAGCAAAAAAATAATAATAATAATCCTTATAAAACTACAGTAAACAAAAGTCAGTGTGACAATGGTGAAGCAATAGACCCACAAATAAAGAAACCAGAGGGAAGACCTCAGAACTAGCTTCTTCAAATATAGCCAATTCGTTCTGGACAAAGTTGCAAAAGCGATTGAATGAAGAAAGTATTGTCTTATCAGAATATGTGTGTGAAGAATGGGATGTCCATCTGAAAGAGAGTCTCATAGCTTATCCTAAAACCCGCTAAAAACGAATCTTAGACATAAACCAGGAGCATGAAACTGTAAGACATTTAAAAGAAAATGACACAAAATCTTCAGCCCTGAGTTTGGCAACAGTGTTTTAGCTATGACTCCCAAAAAATACCCCCTTGCTCTGCGAAAGATAATGTCAGGAGTTTGAGAAGACAAATCGCAGGCTGGGAGAATGTATTTTAAAATTACATAGCCAACAAAGGTCTTGTATCCAGAACATATAAAGAACTGTCAAAAGTCAACAGAAAGAAAATAGTGGAAAAAATACTTGAAGAGATACTTCAGTGAAAAGAATACATAGGGGCGACTGAGCACAGGAACGAACGTATGTTCAACTTCCCAGGCTCTCAGGCAAGTGCAAATTAAAACTGAGGTGAAATACCAGTCTTCCTATCTTAAAATTGCCAAAACACAACAAAACTAAGCAAAATGAACAAAGAAGCAAGCAAAGAAACAAACAAGCAAGAAAACATCAGACAATACCAAATGATGCTAAGGATGGGCAGCGAGTGGACTGGCCACAGGTTACTGGTGGGAATGCAGGGTGGCACAGGCACTGTGGAAAGAGACTTATTGCTTCTTATGAAGTTGAACTCATGCTTAGCCACGTGACCAACCACTTCACCCCAAAGTATTTCCCCTTGGGAAGTTTAACGTGAGTTCACACAAAAACCTGTTCAGGAATGTTATAGCAATAGCTGTGTTCATAATCAACAAAACAGAGCAACAACCCAAACAAATGTCCTTTGGCAAAGTGCATCATCTTCATTTTGGGAAGGAAAGTGAAGTCGCTCAGTCGTATCTGACTCTTTGCGACCCCATAGACTGTAGCCTACCAGGCTCCTCTGTCCATGGGATTTTCCAGGCAATAGTACTGGAGTGGATTGCCATTTCCTTCTCCAGGGCATCTTCCCGACCCAGGGATCGAGCCCAGGTCTCCCGCATTGTAGACAGACGCTTTACTGCTTTACCGTCTGAGCCACCAGGGAAGTCCTCATTTTCATATTATTGAATACTATTCAGCCCTAGAAAAGAAAGAACTATTGATACAGTCAACAATGTGGATGAAACTCAGTAACATTATGCTGAGTGATAGAAGCCAGCCTCAAGTTACTTTTAAATGGCTTGATACGTAGGATGGTCTTGAAAAGACAAATGTGCATTGTCACAGACAGCAAATTGGCGGTGCCTTGGTTCAGCGTGGGAGTAGAGCATGGCTGCAAAAGGATAGCTCTGGGGACGTCTTGGGGGTTGCAGAAATGTTCTGTATACTGATTGTGGTGGTGGTTACAAGAAGCTTCAGAAGTGCTGAAATTCCTAAAATTGGATGTCCAGAAGATGATGATGCCACCAAACATTAATTTTAAAATAAAGGTAAAGAAATAATGATAAACAGTCCTTCAAACGAGCAAGCGAACAAAAGCTTTCATAATTCTCCAGCAGTGGCCTGCACAATAGAAAATACTGAATGCATTTATTTCGGATAAATGAAAACCACGTCAAATATGAGCACAGATCAACACAAAGGAGCAAACATCTATACAAATGGTAAATATGTGGGGGACTGGGAGGGGAATGGTTTCTAAAAGACTGAGGTAACTGAATGTTTCCAAGAGCAATAACAATGCATTATCTGGGATATAATGTACGTTTTAAGAATTGTATGGAAACAAAAGCAAATGGACAGGATTATAAAAATAAAGGTGTTGGTGGGGGTAAAGAATCTTATTCTTTGAAAGTGAAAAGTCAAACTTTAAATACATATGGTATATTCTCTACAGGAACCACTTACATATAAAACAAAAGGAATAAGTAATAATATGTACATTAAAATGGAATGCTGAGAACTACATCAGCAGTACAGAAGATGGCAAGGGAATTGGGTGAAAGGGAAAAAGGGACACCTTGAGGAAATATGGAAAGAAAGAAGAGAAATATAGAAGAAAGAGAAAGAAAGAAAAGGAGGCATGAAGGAAAGGAAGAAAAGAGGGAAAGAAATTGACTTGAAATAAGATGACGGATTCAAAGCCAATACTATTTCTTCTTAAACTATATGTAAACACCCTGAACTTTCCAAGGAAAAGGTGGAGATTTCTAGATAGAATAGGTGCAAGATTCCATAATTTGTTGTTAAATAGAAACTCATGTTAGTTTAGAGACAGAGGCAGGTTAAATGGAAAAGGGTTGGAGACAATAGGCCATATGTGAAGGTAAATTCTAAGACAAAATGAGAAGGTATGATAAAGGATAAGGTCGATTGTTGGATCAGGAGTATTAGTCAGTGATAAACAAGCATATTTAATAATGGGGGGAAAAGGGCTAATTACTCAGGAAAACACAACAGTCCTCAATGCACTGGACAATTGAACTTTCAATTACATAAAGGGAAAACAGACTGAACTTAAAGGAGATCTAGATAGACAAATGCATTTAACATTTGGAACATTCAAACATTGTTTCTGAGATTTCTATATAGTAAGTAGGCAGAAGGCCAGCAGTTATAAAGAGAACTTTAACAACATTCTCAACTACTTAGACCTAATTATAGCACAGTCCTCTCAATAGCAGCAGAAAACACATCCTCTTCAAAGGCACGTGGGACATGCACCAAGAAAGAGCCTCTCATAGGATTAGAAAACAATACGCCATCAATTAAGAAGGATTAAAGTCATGTAGAGGATGTCCTCTGGGGCACAGTGGAATAAATCAAGAAATTCATAGCAAGAAGATTTCTAGAGAATCCCCAGACTTTGTAATTTAACAAAGATTTCAAAATAACACACCATCAAAGAGACACTACGGAAATTTGAAAGTATTATCAACTAAAGGGAAATGTAAACACAACATATCAACTTTGGTGTGATTAAGTTAAAGCCTTGGCTAGAGAGAAATTTGCTCTTTGCGTGATTATATTTAGAAAGAGGAAAGGGCTAACATCAAGGAACTGCAAGACTGAGATGCCACCAAAAGAAGTCAAAATTAATCTGAGAGGAAGTAGAAGGAAACAATAAAGATAGCAATGAAATGGAAAACAAAGAAGTCATAGAGAAAATACAATAGAGTTGAGGATCTTGAGGTGTGGAGATTATCCTGGATGATCTTGGTGGACCAATGTAATCACAAAGGTCTTATTTATAAGGGGTGGCAGGAAAATGAGACTGAAGAGTAGGAGATGCGATGTCAGAAGCAGAGGTCAGAGGGGTGAGAAGCTGGAAGATGCTAGGCTGCTGCCTTTGAACATGGAGAAAGGGGCAGGATCCAAGGAGTAGAGGTGGCCTCTAACATAGGAAAGGCATGGGACAGATTCTTCCCTAGTAGTCTCAGAGGAACAGAACACTGTGGACACACTGTCTTTGGCCCTGTTAAAACCCATTTCACACTTCTGACCTCCAGAATGGTAAGATAACAAAACTGTCTTGTGCTAAGCCAAGCATGTGGTAATTCATTATAGCTGCAGGAGAATACTAATATAATTCAGAAAAAGCACTTAACAGAATGTAACATTCTACTCGGGCTCAGATGGTAAGAAATCTACCTGCAATGCAGGAGAGCTGGGTTCAATCCCTGGGTGGGGAAGATACCCCGGAGAATCGCCTGGTAACCCAGTCCAGTATTCTTGCCTAGAAAATTCCATGGACAGAGGAGCCTGGTGGGCTACAGTCCATGTGGCAGCAAAGAGTTGGACATGACTGAGCGACTAACACTTTCACTTTTCCAATAATCTGCCCAGATTAAGAATTCTCTGGAAACTGGAAACAGGAGAGAGACCCTAACCTGATAAATGTCACCAAGAACACACTTCACAGTTAAAAAGCTAAGGACTTTCCCCCTAAGATCTCTCATCACTCCTGATTGGCCCTGGACTGGCAGTCCTAAGTAGGGCATTAAGACAAGATTTTAAAAATATACTTGAAAGTATACAAAGTGAAAATGGAGGAGTAAAACTGTTTTTATTCATAGAGGAAATAATCAGTGCATGGAAAATCTTTAACTAGCTTTTTAAAAACTGTCTAGAATTACTACCACTAAGATAAGCAACTTTTCAAAATATGAGGTCAGCAGACAAAAATGAGTTACAGTTATCTGATGAATTTATTTTCAGAGCAGCAATGGAGAAACAGACATAAATAACAGGCCTATAGATACGCAGGGAGGGGAGGAGGGAGACAGTGAGATGCATGGAGAGAGTAACGTGGATACAGACATACTGTATGTAAAATAGACAGCCAATGGGAATTTTCTAGATGACTTAGGGAACTCAAACAGGAGCTCTTTGACATCTAGAAGAGTGGGATGGGAAGGGAGATGGAAAGGAGATTTGTGTGGGAGGGAACATGGGTGTCCCTATGGCCGATTCTCATTGATGTTTGACAGAAAACCACAAAATTCTGTTAAGCAATTATCCTTCAATTAAAAATAAATAAGTAAAATAATATCTAAAATAGCTTCCAAGTGAAATTACACAGAACAAATATACAAATTATATGTAAAATATTAAAATATGTCCTAACACAATCAAAGAAATCAATTATAGTTATTTAATGGAGAAACAAGTAGAATTTTAAATGAAATTATAACATGCAAAACATGAACCACTTACAGGTGAAATTAACAAAATGTGAATGGAGTACAAAATGATACACAGTAAGAATTGCTGAGAGAAATTCACAGCTAAGTAAATAATTGGAGCATGTGTTTGAATTTTCAGAATCAATAGTGTTAAGAAGCAAATTATCCCACAGTTGATCTATTGATACAGAGCATGTCAAATGATTAGAAAGCAACAAGATAATTCTACAACTTTTACTGACATACAAAGGATTGGAATAGTCCAAATAACACAGAAAGAGAACTACATATTTGGAATGCTCATATTGGCTAACTTTGTAAATTACTGCAAAGGTACAGTCATGGGACTTTCCTGGTGGTCCAGTGGTAAAGACTCCACACTTTCAATGAATGAAGAGAAAGAGTGACCTCTGAGCCAACCAAAAGACATGGAAGCAATGAATATGAAGTAGAAGGCAAATATGTGGGCATATATAAATGATACTGGTTTTATAAACTTATACTAAAAATAATTATCTCTTGAAGTTAAAACCATATGTGTTTGTGTATTTATATCTGTGAGGGATTAAAAGTCATGAAAGCAGCAATATTAAAGTAAGGAAAGGGTAAATATGGACCAAGTGTTCTAACATATGCACAAATTTTGGGGATGAGAAAAAGAGACCAATTTATTTCAGATTTTGAAGAGTTAAGATTTCAAGTTGTAGTCTCCCAGTAACCTCTAGACTTGGATTACTGTTGACACTGAATGGTTTGTTTTGGAAATAAACAGAGATCATTCTGTCATTTTTGAGATTGCACCCAAATACTGCATTTCAGACTCCTTTGTTGACTATGAGGGCTACTTCATTCCTTCTAAGGGATTCTTGCCCACAGTAGTAGATATAATGGTCATCCAAATTAAATTTGCCTATTCCAATTCATTTTAGATCACTGATTCCTAAAATGTCCATGTTCACTATTGCCATCTCCTGTTTGATCACTTCAAATTTATACCTTGATTCATAGACCTAACATTCCAGGTTCCTATGCAATATTGTTCTTTCAGTTTAGTTCAGTCGCTCAGTCGTGTCCGACTCTTTGCGATCCCATGAATCGCAGCACGCCAGGCCTCCCTGTCCATCACCAACTCCCGGAGTTCACTCAGACTCACGTCCATCTAGTCAGTGATGCCATCCAGCCATCTCATCCTCTGTCGTCCCCTTCTCCTCCTGCCCCCAATCCCTCCCAGCATCAGAGTCTTTTCCAATGAGTCAACTCTTCGCATGAGGTGGCCAAAGTACTGGAGCTTCAGCTTTAGCATCATTCCTTCCAAAGAAATCCCAGGGCTGATCTCCTTCAGAAAGGACTGGTTGGATCTCCTTGCAGTCCCAGGGACTCTCAAGAGTCTTCTCCAACACCACAGTTCAAAAGCATCAATTCTTCAGTGCTCAGCTTCAGAATGGACTGGTTGGATCTCCTTGTTCTTTACAGCATTGAATTTTACTCCCATTACTAGTCACATCCACAACTAGGTGTTGTTTTTGCTTTCGCTCTATCTCTTCATTCTTTCTGGAGTTATTTCTCCCCTCTTCTCCAGTAGCATATTGGGCACCTACAGACCTGGGGAGTTCATCTTTCAGTGTTGCATTTTTTTGCCTTTTCATACTGTTCATGGGGTTCTCAAGGCAAGAATGTTAAAGTGGTTTGCCATTCCCTTCTCCAGTGGGCCACATTTATCAGAACTCTCGATGACGGCCCATCCATCTTGGGTAGCCCTACATGGCATGGCTCATAGTTTCACTGTGTTAGACAAGTCTGTGAATCATTTGATCAGTTTGGTTAGTTTTCTGTGACTGTGATTTTCATTCTGTTTGCCCTCTGATCGATAAGGATTAAGAGGCTTGTAGAAGCTTCCTGATGGGAGGGATTGGCTGCGGGGGAATCTGGGTCTTGTTCGGGGCTGTGTTCCCACCCTGTTGTTTGGCCTGAGGCCCAACTATGGTAGGGTTAATGGTGGTAATGGTGGCCTCCTTCTAAAGGGCTTATGCCAGCACTGTTGTATTCAGTGTCCCTGACCCTGGGGGCAACAGAATGATCTCTGTTCCTTTCTAAGGCAAACATTTCGATATCACAGTAATCCAAGTCTATGCTCCAATCACTAATGATGAGAACCTGAGGTTGAACGGTTTTATGAACACATACAAGACCTTCTAGAACTAACACGGAAAAAAAGGTGTCCTTTTCATCATAGGGGATTGGAATGCAAAAGTAGAAATTCAAGAGATACCTGGATTAACAGGCAAGTTTGGCCTTGGAGTATAAAATGAAGCAGGGCAAAGGCTAACAGCTCTGCCAAGAGAATGCATTGGTCATAACAAACACCCTCTTCCAACAACACAAGAGATGACTCTATACATCCCATCACCAGATAGTCAATGCTGAAATCAGATTGATTATATTCCTTGCAGCCAAAGATGGGGACTCTCTATACAGTCAGCAAAAACAAGACCATGAGCTGACTGTGGCTCAGATCATGAAATCCTCATTGCCAAATTCAAACTTAAATTGAAGAAAGTAGGGAAAATACTAGACCATTCACATATAACCGAAATCAAATCCCTTACAATTATACAGTGGAAGTGACATATAGATTCAAGGGATTAGTTCTTATAGACAGAGTGCCAGAAGAACTATGGACAGAGGTTTATGACATGGTACAGGAGGCAGTGATCAAAACCACCCATAAGAAAAAGAAATACAAAAGGGTAAAATGGCTGTCTGAGGAGGGCTTACAAATAGCTGAGCAAAGAAGAGAAGCTAAAGGCAAAGGAGAAAAGGAAAGATATACCCTTCTAAATGCAGAGTTACAAAGAATAGCAAGGAGAGATAAGAAAGCCTTCCTAAGCGATCAGTGCAAAGAAACAGAGCAAAAAAATAGAATGAGAAAGACTAGAGATCTCTTCAAGAAAATTTGAAACACTAAGTGAACATTTCATGCAAAGATAGGCACAATAAAGGATAGAAACTCTATGGACCTAACAGAAGCAGAAGATATTAAGAAGAGGTGGCAAGAATACACAGAAGAACTATGTAAAAAAGATCTTCATGATCCAGATAACCATGATGGTGTGATCACCCACCTAGAGCCAGACATCCTGGAATGTGAAGTCAAGTGGGCCTTAGGAAGCATCACTAAGAACAAAGCTAGTGGAGGTGATGGAATTCCAGTTGAGCTATTTCAAATCCTAAAAGATGATGCTGTGAAAGTGCTGCAGTCAATATGCCAGCAAATTTGGAAAACTCGGCAGTGGCCACAAGACTGGAAAAGGTCAGTTTTATTCCAATCCCAAAGAAAGGCAATGCCAAAGAATGCTCAAACTACTGCACAATTGCACTCATCTCACATGCTAGTAAAGTAATGCTCAAAATTCTCCAAGCTAGGCTTCAACAATACGTGAACCATGGACTTCCAGATAGATGTTCAAGCTGGTTTTAGAAAAGGCAGAGAAACTAGAGATCAAATTGCCAGCATGTTGGATCATAGAAAAAGCAAGAGAATCCCAGAAAAACATTTATTTCTGCTTTATTGACTACTCTAAAGCCTTTGACTGTGTGTATCACAACAAACAGTGGAAAATTCCCAAAGAGATGGGAATACCAGACCACCTTACCTGCCTCCTGAGAAACCTATATGCAGGTCAAGATGCTATAGTTAGAACCGAACATGGAACAACAGACTAGTTCCAAATTGGGAAAGGAATATGTCAAGGCTGTAAATTGTCACCCTGCTTATTTAACTTATATGCAGAGTACATCCTGCAAAATTCCAGGCTGGTTGAAGCACAAGCTGGAGTCAAGACTGCACAGAGAAACATCAATAACCTCAGATATGCATATGATACCATCTTTATGGCAGAAAGTGAAGAGGAACTAAAGAGTCTTTTGATGAAAGTGAAAAAGGAGAGTGACTGCTGGCTTAAAACTCAACATTCAGAAAACGAAGATCAGTTCAGTTCAGTTCAGTCACTCAGTCATGTCCAGCTCTTTGCGACCCCATGAATCGCAGCACGCCAGGCCTCCCTGTCCATCAGCAATGCCCGGAGTTCACTCAGACTCACATCCATCGAGTCAGTGATGCCATCCAGCCATCTCATCCTCTGTTGTCCCCTTCTCCTCCTACCCCCAATCCCTCCCAGCATCAGAGTCTTTTCCAATGAGTCAACTCTTCACATGAGGTGGCCAAAGTACTGAAGTTTCAACTTTAGCATCACTTCATGGCAAACAGATGAGGAAACAATGGAAACAGTGATAGACTTTATTTTCTTGGGGTCCAAAAATCATTGCAGATGGTGACTGTAGCCATTAGGTTAAAAGACACTTGCTCCATGGAAGAAAAGCTATGACCAACCTAGAGAGCATATTATAAAGCAGAGACATTAGTTTGCCCACAAAGATCCATCTAGTCAAATCTATGGTTTTTCCAGTAGTCATGTATAGATGTGAGAGTTGGACCCATAAGGAAGGCTGAGCACCAGAGATTCGATGCTTTTGAAGAAGACTCTTGAGAGTCCCTTGGACTGCAAGAAGATCCAACCAGTCAATCCTAAAGGAAGTCAGTCCTGAATATTCATTGGAAGGACTGATGCTGAAGCTGAACCTCCAATACTTTGGCCACCTGATGCAAAGAACTGACTCATTTGAAAAGATCCTGATGCTGGGAAAGATTGAAGGTAGGAGGAGATGTTCCCAGCATCAGGATCTTTTCAAATGAGACAGTTCTTCGCATCAGGTGGCCAAAGTATTGGAGGTTCAGCTTCAGCATCAGTCCTTCCAATGAATATTCAGGACTGATTTCCTCATGTCCATCACTGACTCGATGGACATGACTTTGAGCAAGCTCTGGGAGTTGGTGATGGATAGGGAAGCCTGGCATGCTGCAGTCCATGGGTTGCAAAGAGTCAGACACGAGTAGGCCACTGAACTGAACTGAACTGAACTGTGTAATCACTAAAAGAATAATAAATACTGAATAACTATCAAGGTGATAGAATTGGGAAACAGAAAGAAAGTGAAATTAATCAAAGAGAAGACAAAATGTAAGAGATAAATGAGCCTAGAGAAATGTTTATATTAGAATAGAAGATAGTAACATGGTAGATATAAAATTAAGTATAACAATAATCTCATTAAAGGTAAATACTCCAGTCAAGGGAAAAAAAGCAACAAAGATTAACAAGCTGAAGGAAGAAGGAGGAGGAGGAAGTGGAAAGCATTAGGCAGAAGATGGAAAAGAAGACAATGTATGCTTCACGGTATACGCTACTTCAAATACAAGCATACAGAAAATTAATATTATGAATTGGTAAAATATGTACCTGAAAAATATTGATCAAAACAAGCTGGTGTAGCTTGATTTCTATCAAAACTTTGGCCTCTGAGGCAAAAAGACATTTACTTATGTAAATGTTATAATTATTAACTTAAAAATCATAAATTACTCAAATTCACCAGGAAAATAATACAATTATGAGTCTGTTTTCACTGAATAATGTGGTTTCAGTATATGACGTAAACCTTGGCACAGTTGCAGGGACATATATATTACTCCACCATCATAGCGGGAGATTTCAGAACACTTCTCTCAGTGAATGATACAACACATACATAAAAATTTGCAAAGACATGAGAGATTTGAAAAGTACAGTGAACACACGTAGCAATATATATTTATGCATTCTATCTCATTCAACTCCACAACTGCAAGATACACAGTCTTTTCAATGCTAATGATGTTTACCAAAAAAGACCACATGTTGACCATAAAGCAAGTCTTCCGAAAATTTCAAGACAATGAAATAGGAGTATATTCCCTGACCAAAATGCTATTCAGCTGTAAGTTGATTAATGATGATAATTAGAAAATCCCTTGCATGTTTTAAAATTAATATCCTTCAGAGGATTTTCCTGGTTGTACAGTGGCTAAGACTCCAAGCTCCCAATGCAGGGGCCTGGGTGTCATCCCCGGTCAGGGAACTAGATTTCATATGCCGCAACTAAGGATTTGCATGCTGCAACTAAAGAGATCCTACATGCTGCAACTAAACATCCTGTATGCCACAACTAAGACTAGGTGCTCAGACAAATTATATACATCCTTCTAAACTACGCAGAGCTCAAAGAAGAAAGCAGGAGTAGCAATACTCATATCCGATAAAATAGACTTTAAAACAAAGGCTGTGAAAAGAGACAAAGAAGGCCACTACATAATGATCAAAGGATCAATCCAAGAAGAAGATATAACAATTATAAATATATATACACCCAACATAGGAGCACCGCAATATGTAAGACAAATGCTAACAAGTATGAAAGAGGAAATTAACAGTAACACAATAATAGTGGGAGACTTAAATACCCCACTCACACCTATGGACAGATCGACTAAACAGAAAATTAACAAAGAAACACAAACTTTAAATGATACAATAGACCAGTTAGACCTAATTGATATCTATAGGACATTTCACTGCAAAACAATGAATTTCACCTTTTTCTCAAGTGCACATGGAACCTTCTCTACGATAGATCACATCCTGGGCCATAAATCTAACCTTGATAAATTCAAAAAATTGAAATCATTCCAAGCATCTTTTCTGACTATAATGCATTAAGATTAGATCTCAATTACAGGAGAAAAACTATTAAAAATTCCAACATATGGAGGCTGAACAACACGCTTCTGAATAACCAACAAATCACAGAAGAAATCAAAAATGAAATCAAAATATGCATAGAAAGAAATGAAAATTAAAACACAACAACCCAAAACCTGTGGGACACTATAAAAGCAGTGCTAAGGGGAAAGTTCATAGCAATACAGGCATACCTCAAGAAACAAGAAAAAAGTCAAATAAATAACCTAACTCTAAAGCACCTAGAGCAACTAGAAAAGGAAGAAATAGAGAACCCCAGAGTCAGTAGAAGGAAAGAAATCTTAAAAATTAGGGCAGAGAGGAGGAAGGAAAGATGGCGGAGGAATAGGACGGGAAGACCACTTTCTCCCTCACAAATTCCTCAAAAGAACATTTCAACGCTGAGCAAACTTCACAAAACAACTTCTGTAGGCTGGCAGAGGACATCAGGCAACCAGAAAAGCAGACCATTGTCTTCAAAAACACGTAGGATAAAATATAAAAGACGAAAAAGGAGACAAAGGAGGTGGGGAGGGAGCTTCATCCCGGGAAGGGAAGCCCATCCCGGGAAGGGAATTTGAAGAAGACAGGTTTCCAAACACCAGGAAACACTCTCCCTGCCGAGTCTGTGGCAGGAAAACACAGAGGAAACATAACAGCCTTGGAAACACAGAGGGCAACATAACAGGAAGGAAAAATAGATAAATAATTAAAACCAACAGATTACAAGCCCAACAGTAACTCCCCCAGCGGAAAAGCAGCACAGACGCCTGCATCCGCCATTGGGAAGTGGGGGCAGGGCAGGGACGCGCGGGAGGCGCGGGCTGCAGAGCTTTGTAAGAATCGGGCAGGAACGCCCCATGCGCAACCAGAACAAACTAACTTGGGCTAGCAAATCAGACTGTGGGATAGCTACCACGCGAAAAGCTCGAACATAAGACACCGCCAGGACCGAGCACAGAACAAAGGACGGAACGGAAAAAGCCGACTGCAGACCATCCCCCGCCGGGGACAGGCAGCCAGAGCCGTAAGGTCTGGAAAGGGGCAATTGCAGACCCGGAGAGACTTTACTTACCTAACTGCAAGCAGGCTCCTTTGCTAAGACTTCTGGGGGTGCTGGACAGTCACAGTCTGCCTCACGGGGTGCGCCAGCGGTCCACCCAGAAAGCTGAGCAGCAGCGGCAGAAAAGGTGACAAGCCGTGGCGATCGCGCTCGCCAAACTCCTGAGCTACTCGGACCTGGGAAGGGCACAAAGCGCAGTCCCAGCCGAATCTGTGCCTCTGAGGGCTGCCTGAGCGCCGAACCTGAGCGGCTTGGACCGGGGAAGTGCATGCAGCCTAGGGCAGGCCCCAGACGGTTCCCGGCTGAGCATCCTAGAACCAGAGCGGTTTGTGCGCCGCAAGAAAGGACAGGTCAAGCGGGGCAGAGATACTGTGTACACAGGACAGTGCTATTTGTTTGCAGCATCCCCCCTCCCCACAGCGCGACTGAACTAGTGAGCCTAAAAAACCAGCAAACAGAAGAAGTTAAACAGAGGGAACCACCTTGGAAGTGATCCCACATGGCCCATAACACCAGAAAGGGACAGATATATATTTTTAATATTTTTAAAATCATTCCGGTTTTTTTTTGCTTTTTTTTTCTAACTGTTTTTTTAATTGTTAAGTCTTCTATTGCTCCTCTAATTTTTATTTCTCTAACCTATTATTACTATTTTTTTAAAAGACTTTTTTTTTTAAGGCAAACACCATATATAGTCTTTGGATGGTTGTTGATGTTTTTTGGGTTTTTTTTGATTGTTTGTCTGTCTGTTTGTTTGTTTTTTTAATAATTCATTTTCTTTCTTTTTTTCTCTTTCTTCCTTTTTCCTTCTGCTTCTCTTTAATATTGTATCTTTGAAAATCCAACCTCTACTCTAGATTTTTAATCTTTGCTCTTAGGTGTTTATTGCCAATTTTGTACATTTAAAAACCCAAACTTCACTACCCCAGTTTACCTGAGAGCGAGATTACTGGCTTGACCACTCTCTCCTCCTCTGGACTCTCCTTTTTCTCCACCAGGTGGCCTCTGTCTCTTTTCTCCCCCATCTCTCCTCTATCCAACTCTGTGAATCTCTGTGTGTTCCAGACGGTGGGGAACACCTAAGGAACAGGTTACTGGCAGGATTTGTCTCTCTTCTACTCATTTCTCTCTCTGATCCTCCTGGTCACCTCTGTCTACTTCCTCCCTCTCCTCTTCCCCGTATAACTCTGTAAATACCTCTGAGCGGTCCAGACTATAGAGCGCACATAAGGAAGTGACTACTGGCTAGCTTGCTCTCTTCTCTTTTGATCTCACCGCATCTCATTCCAGTTACCTCTAACTACCTCCTCCATCTTCTCTTCTCCTTATAACCGAGTGAACCTCTCTGAGTGTCCCTCAATGTGGAGAAACTTTTCATCTTTAACCTAGATGTTTTATCATCGGTGCTGTATAGATGGAGAAGTCTAGAGGCTACTGTAAAAATAAAACTGAAAACCAGAAGCAGGAGGCTTAAATCCAAAGCCTGAAAACATTAGAGAACTCTTGAATTCAGGGAACATTAAGCAATAGGAGCTCATCAAATGCCTTCATACCTACACCGAAACCAAGCTCCACCCAAGGGCCAACAAGTTCCAAAACAAGACATACCACACAAATTCTCCAGCAACACAGGAACACTCCCCTGAGCTTCAATATACAGGCAGCTCAAAACTATCCCAAAACCTTTGATGTCTCATAACCCATTACGGGTTACTCCACTGCACTCCAGAGAGAAGAAACCCAGCTCCACCCACCAAAACTCCAACAGAAGCCTCCCTAACCAGGAAACCTTGACAAGCCACTGATAGAACCCCACCCAAAGTGAGGAAGCTCCATAATAAAGAGAACTCCACAAATTACCAGAATATAAAAAGGCCACCCCAAACGCAGCAATATAACCAAGATGAAGAGACAGAGGAATACACAGCAGGTAAAGGAACCGGAGAGTTTCCCACCAAACCAAACAAAAGAGGAAGAAGTAGGGAATCTACCGGAGAAGGAATTCCGAATATTGATAGTGAAAATGAGCCAAAATCTTGAAATCAAAATGGAATCACAGATAAATAGGCTAGAGACAAAGATTGAGAAGATGCAAGAAAGGTTTAACAAGGACCTAGAAGAAATAAAAAAGAGTCAAAATATAATGAATCACGCAATAAATGAGATCAGAAACACTCTGGAGGCAACAATTAGTAGAATAACGGAGGCAGAAGATAGGATTAGTGAAATAGAATATAGAATGGTAGAAATAAATGAATCAGAGAGGAAACAAGAAAAACGAATTAAAAGAAAAGAGGACAATCTCAGAGACCTCCAGGACAATATGAATCACTCCAACATTCGAATTATAGGAGTCCCAGAAGAAGAAGACAGAAAGAAAGATCATGAGAAAATCCTTGAGGAGATAATAGTTGAAAACTTCCCTAAAATGGGGAAGGAAATAATCACCCAAGTCCAAGAAACACAGAGAGTTCCAAATAGGATCAACCCAAGGCGAAACACCCCAAGACACATATTAATCAAATTAACAAAGATCAAACACAAAGAACAAATATTAAAAGCAGCAAGGGAAAAACAACAAATAACACACAAGGGGATTCCCATAAGGATAACAGCTGATCTTTCGATAGAAACTCTTCAGGCCAGGAGGGAATGGCAAGACATACTTAAAGTGATGAAAGACAATAACCTACAGCCCAGATTACTGTACCCAGCAAGGATCTCATTCAAATATGAAGGAGAAATCAAAAGCTTTACAGACAAGCAAAAGCTGAGAGAATTCAGCACCACCAAACCAGCTCTCCAACAAATTCTAAAGGATATTCTCTAGACAGGAAACACGAAAGGGTGTATAAACCCGAACCCAAAACAATAAAGTAAATGGTAACGGGATCATACTTATCAATAATTACCTTAAACGTAAATGGGTTGAACGCCCCAACCAAAGACAAAGACTGACTGAATGGATACAAAAACAAGACCCCTCTATATGCTGCTTACAAGAGACCCACCTCAAAACAAGGGACACATACAGACTGAAAGGGAAGGGCTGGAAAAAGATATACCACGCAAATAGAGACCAAAAGAAAGCAGGAGTGGCAATATTCATATCCAATAAAATAGACTTTAAAACAAAGGCTGTGAAAAGAGACAAAGAAGGCCACTACATAATGAACAAAGGAACAATCCAAGAAGAAGATATAACAATTATAAATATATATGCACCCAATATAGGAGCACCGCAATATGTAAGACAAATGCTAACAAGTATGAAAGGGGAAATCAACAATAACACAATAATAGTGGGAGACTTCAATACCCCACTCACACCTATGGACAGATCAACTAAACAGAAAATTAACAAAGAAACGCAAACTTTAAACGATACATTAGATCAGTTAGACCTAATTGATATCTACAGGACATTTCACCCCAAAACAATGAATTTCACCTTTTTTTCAAGTGCTCATGGAACCTTCTCCAGGATAGATCACATCCTGGGCCATAAATCTAACCTTGATAAATTCAAAAAAATCGAAATCATTCCAAGGATCTTTTCTGACCATAAGGCATTAAGATTAGATCTCAACTACAGGAGAAAAACTATTAAAAATTCCAACATATGGAGGTTGGACAACACACTTCTGAATAACCAACAAATCACAGAAGAAATCAAAAAAGAAATCAAAATATGCATAGAAACTAATGAAAATGAAAACACAACAACCCAAAACCTGTGGGACACTATAAAAGCAGTGCTAAGGGAAAGTTCATAGCAATACAGGCGTACCTCAAGAAACAAGAAAAAAGTCAAATAAATAACCTAACTCTGCAACTAAAGCAACTAGAAAAGGAAGAGTTGGAGAACCCCAGAGTTAGTAGAAGGAAAGAAATCTTAAAAATTAGGGCAGAAATAAATGCAAAAGAAACAAAAGAGACCATAGCAAACATCAACAAAGCCAAAAGCTGGTTCTTTGAAAGGATAAATAAAATTGACAAACCATTAGCCAGACTCATCAAGAAGCAAAGAGAGAAAAATCAAATCAATAAAATTAGAAATGAAAATGGAGAGATCACAACAGACAACACAGAAATACAAAGGATCATAAGAGACTACTATCAGCAGTTGTATGCCAATAAAATGGACAACGTGGAAGAAATGGACAAATTCTTAGAAAAGTACAATTTTCCAAAACTGAACCAGGAACACATAGAAAATCTTAACAGACCCATCACAAGCACAGAAATTGAAACTGTAATCAGAAATCTTCCAGCAAACAAAAGCCCAGGTCCAGACGGCTTCACAGCTGAATTCTACCAAAAATTTCGAGAAGAGCTAACACCTATCCTCCTCAAACTCTTCCAGAAAATCGCAGAGGAAGGTAAACTTCCGAACTCATTCTATGAGGCCACCATCACCCTAATACCAAAACCTGACAAAGATGTCACAAAAAAAGAAAACTACAGGCCAATATCACTGATGAACATAGATGCAAAAATCCTCAACAAAATTCTAGTAATCAGAATCCAACAACACATTAAAAAGATCATACACCATGACCAAGTGGGCTTTATCCCAGGGATGCAAGGATTCTTCAATATCCGCAAATCAATCAATGTAATTCACCACATTAACCAATTGAAAAATAAAAACCATATGATTATCTCAATAGATGCAGAGAAGGCCTTTGACAAAATTCAACATCCATTTATGATAAAAACTCTCCAGAAAGCAGGAATAGAAGGAACATACCTCAACATAATAAAAGCTATATATGACAAACCCACAGCAAACATTATCCTCAATGGTGAAAAATTGAAAGCATTTCCCTAAAGTCAGGAACAAGACAAGGGTGTCCACTTTCACCGCTACTATTCAACATAGTTCTGGAAGTTTTGGCCACAGCAATCAGAGCAGAAAAAGAAATAAAAGGAATCCAAATTGGAAAAGAAGAAGTAAAACTCTCACTGTTTGCAGATGACTTGATCCTCTACATGGAAAACCCTAAAGACTCCACCAGAAAATTACTAGAGCTCATCAATGAATATAGTAAAGTTGCAGGATATAAAATCAACACACAGAAATCCCTTGCATTCCTATACATGAATAATGAGAAAGTAGAAAAAGAAATTAAGGAAACAATTCCATTCACCATTGCAACGAAAAGAATAAAATACTTAGGAATATACCTACCTAAAGAAACTAAAGACCTATATATAGAAAACTATAAGACACTGATGAAAGAAATCAAAGAGGACACTAATAGATGGAGAAATATACCATGTTCATGGATCGGAAGAATCAATATAGTGAAGATGAGTATACTACCCAAAGCAATTTACAAATTCAATGCAATCCCTATCAAGCTACCAGCCATATTTTTCACAGAACTAGAACAAATAATTTCAAGATTTGTATGGAAATACAAAAAAACTCGAATAGCCAAAGCAATCTTGAGAAAGAAGAATGGAACTGGAGGAATCAACTTGCCTGACTTCAAGCTCTACTACAAAGCCACAGTCATCAAGACAGTATGGTACTGGCACAAAGACAGACACATAGATCAATGGAACAAAATAGAAAGCCCAGAGATAAATCCACACACATATGGACACCTTATCTTTGACAAAGGAGGCAAGAATATACAATGGAGTAAAGACAATCTCTTTAACAAGTGGTGCTTGGAAACTGGTCAACCACTTGCAAAACAATGAAACTAGATCACTTTCTAACACCGTACACAAAAAATAAACTCAAAATGGATTAAAGATCTAAATGTAAGATCAGAAACTATAAAACTCCCAGAGGAGAATATAGGCAAAACACTCTCAGAAATAAATCACAGCAGGATCCTCTATGATCCACCTCCCAGAATACTGGAAATAAAAGCAAAAATAAACAAATGGGATCTAATTAAAATTAAAAGCTTCTGCACAACAAAGGAAACTATAAGCAAGGTGAAAAGACAGCCTTCTGAATGGGAGAAAATAATAGCAAATGAAGCAACTGACAAACAACTAATCTCAAAAATATACAAGCAACTTATGCAGCTCAAGTCCAGAAAAATAAACGACCCAATCAAAAAATGGGCCAAAGAACTAAATAGACATTTCTCCAAAAGAAGACATACGGATGGCTAACAAACACATGAAAAGATGCTCAACATCACTCATTATTAGAGAAATGCAAATCAAAACCACAATGAGGTACCATTTCACACCAGTCAGAATGGCTGCGATCCAAAAATCTGCAAGCAATAAATGGTGGTGAGGGTGTGGAGAAAGGGAACCCTCCTACACTGTTGGTGGGAATGCAAACTAGTACAGCCACTATGGAGAACAGTGTGGAGATTCCTTAAAAATTGCAAATAGAACTACCTTATGACCCAGCAATCCCACTGCTGGGCATACACACCAAGGAAACCAGAATTGAAAGAGACACATGTACCCCAATGTTCATCGCAGCACTGTTTATAATAGCCAGGACATGGAAACAACCTAGATGTCCATCAGCAGATGAATGGATAAGAAAGCTGTGGTACATATACACAATGGAGTATTACTCAGCCGTTAAAAAGAATTCATTTGAATCAGTTCTGATGAGATGGATGAAACTGGAGCCAATTATACAGAGTGAAGTAAGCCAGAAAGAAAAACACCAATACAGTATACTAACACATATATATGGAATTTAGGAAGATGGCAATGACGACCCTGTATGCAAGACAGGAAAAAGACACAGATGTGTATAACGGACTTTTGGACTCAGAGGGAGAGGGAGAGGGTGGGATGATTTGGGAGAATGGGAATTCTAACATGTATACTATCATGTAAGAATTGAATCACCAGTCCTTGTCTGACATAGGGTGCAGCATGCTTGGGGCTGGTGCATGGGGATGACCCAGAGAGATGTTGTGGGGAGGGAGGTGGGAAGGGGGGTCATGTTTGGGAACGCATGTAAGAATTAAAGATTTTAAAATTAAAAAAAATAAATAATAAATAAAAATTAAAAAAAAATTAGGGCAGAAATAAATGCAAAAGAAACAAAGAGACCATAGCAAAAATCAACAAAGGCAAAAGCTGGTTCTTTGAACTGAATACTAAAGAAAATTTGTAGGATCCAGCTTCAATATGTGTACTAGAGAAAAAGAAAGGAGAAAACAATCAATGACATGTGCATCATCTCAGCAATGTGAAAAGATAGCAGATTCAACACAATGAAAGCAGAAGAGGTGAAATAATAAATTAGACAGTGGTTTGCTGATTTATGTTCTAGACAATCACAAAACAATAACTCAAGCCTGTTTTATAGTGTTTACTGATTTCTGCAGTGTAAATACTCTCACCATGGTGATTTCAAGTTACCCATGTGTTATTGCTGTAGACAGAGATGAGGGAGAAGCACAGCAGCTCACTGATATGTAATATTTGGGCCATACACACAGGAGTTCTAAATAAGCTCAAGAGCAAAAGGAAGAATAAAATGTAATAAAATAATTCAGAAGTATTACATAAAAAGATTATACTAGCCAAGTTTAATTCTTGGTAAAGGCAACACAATTGACAATCACCTCATGTAAGCTCGAACAAAAAAGAGAGAAGTTATCTAAAAATCAATGTCTGGAATGAATCAAGAGACATGATTATAGATATAATAAGTATATTAAGAGATCATTAGTCAAAATCATGAACAACTGTATGCAAATAAATATGAAGAGTTAGATATGATGTACAAGTTTTGAGAAAGCACAACAAGATGATACCAAAACAAACTAAAACTCTGAATTGTCCCATAAATACTAAATGAATCGAATCTGAAGAAAACAACAGCAGAAACATCCATATTCTGATGATCTCACCAACTGGTTCTACAAAACTTGAAAGAAGAAAAAATAGCAATGTTATATACAAGGCAGAAAGTACAAAAACAGCAGTCACTTCTCAGCTCATTTTATGAAGTCTAGACATTATGAGAAATGAAATATATAGGGTAATATTTCACATTAACATAGAAGGAAAAATCATGAATAAAACATTAACAAAACCAATCCAGTTATATATTTTAAAAGGATAATATATCACAAGCAAGTCAAAACTACAGTAAAATGAAGTGCTTCAACACTTGAAAATTAATATATTTAATAGAATTAACATACTAAGTATAAAATAAACTTACATTTCCTATAGATGCAGAAAAGTATAAAAAAGGATGTGGAGAAAAGGGAGATCTTGTGTACTATTGGTGGGAATAAAATTGGTAGAGCCACCATGGAAAGCAATATGGAGGTTCCTCAAAATATTAAAAATTAAACTACCATATGATCCAATGATCTTACTTCTGAGTATACATCCTAAGTAAAGGAAGTCACTATCTTGAAGAGGTATCTGAACCTTCATGTTCATTCAGCACTATGTACATTAGCCAAAGCTTGAAACAACCTAAGTATATATCTACAAGTAAATGAATAAAGAAAATGTGAGATACGTAGTAGAATATTATTCAGTCATAAAAAAGAATAAAAACCTGGAATCTTGACGATATGAGTGGACCCTGAGGGCAGTATGCTAAGTTATATAAGTCAAAAGAGATAGATGAATGCTGCATGTTTTCACTTATATGTGGAATCTAAAAAGCTAAACTCATAGAAACAGAGTAGATTGGTGGTTGCCAGTGGTTAGAGAGTGGGGAAATGGACGATGCTTGTCGAAGGCTACAGTCTTCTTGTTAAAAGAAGAAAAAGTTCTCAGGTTCTAATACACAGCCTTGTGATTATATTTAACAATACTGTATCACATACTCTTGGTTGTAAGGTAGTAAATCTTAAATAACCTCACCACACACACACACACACACACACACACACACAGATTGTAACTGTGTGATAAAATGGAGGTGTTAACTGACCTCATGGTAGTAATCACTTCACAGTACATACATGAATGAAATCATCATGCTGTGCCACTTAAGCTTACACAATTAATCCAGTCAGAATATCTTATATTTTATTTTTTTTAATTATTAAAGTATGATTGCACATTTATGGTAGACTTGGAAAATACAGAAGAAGGTTACATATAGTTTCACTATATACTACAATTACTTTCTTTAAGTAGATAAATTAAGAATTTCAGTTGGCATTTCAATATCAAACTCTCAAAAATTAATTGAATGAATATATAGAGAAGTAGATTATAGATCTGAAAAGCACTGTGAACCAATTCAATATAATGAAGATTTATAAAATTTTCACACAACAGTAGGATACAAATTCTATTCAAGTTCACATAGACTGTAAAGTCAGAGACACTGGAACATGTCTAGAGACATAAACATTTCATGGTCTAAGGTTTTGAAATTATACAGTCTGTTCTCTTATTGTTGTGGATTATGTTAGAAATCAATATCAAAAGGTATTTGAAAATAACCCAACATTTCTCCAAAGAAGACATACGGATGGCTAACAAACACATGAAAAGATGCTCAACATCACTCATTATTAGAGAAATGCAAATCAAGATCACAATGAGGAACCACTTCACACCAGTCAGAATGTCTGCGATCCAAAAATCTGCAAGCAATAAATGCTGGAGAGGGTGTGGAGAAAGGGAACCCTCCTACACTGTTGGTGGGAATGCAAACTAGTACAGCCACTATGGAGAACAGTGTGGAGATTCCTTAAAAATTGCAAATAGAACTACCTTATGACCCAGCAATCCCACTGCTGGGCATACACCGAGGAAACCAGAATTGAAAGAGACACGTGTACCCCAATGTTCATTGCAGCACTGTTTATAATAGCCAGGACATGGAAACAACCTAGATGTCCATCAGCAGATGAATGGATAAGAAAGCTGTGGTACATATACACAATGGAGTATTACTCAGCCATTAAAAAGAATACATTTGAATCAGTTCTGATGAGATGGATGAAACTGGAGCCGATTATACAGAGTGAAGTAAGCCAGAAAGAAAAACACCAATACAGTATACTAACACATATATATGGAATTTAGAAAGATGGCAATGATGACCCTGTATGCAAGACAGCAAAAAAGACACAGATGTGTATAGCAGACTTTTGGACTCAGAGGGAGAGGGAGAGGGTGGGATGATTTGGGAGAATGACATTAAAACATGTATACTATCATGTAAGAATTGAATCGCCAGTCTGTCTGATGCAGGATACAGCATGCTTGGGGCTGGTGCACGGGGATGACCCAGAGAGATGTTATGGGAGGGAAGTGGGAGGGGGGTTCATGTTTGGGAACGCATGTACACCCGTGGTGAATTCATGTCAATGTATGGAAAACAAATACAGTATTGTAAAGTAAAATAAAGTAAAAATAAAAATTTAATAAAAGAAAAAAAAAGAAAATAACCCATATATTCCCAAGTGCAATATGACATTTATCAAGAGAGATCTTCAACTTATCCATCTAAAGCCTCAACGAAGTTAGACTGAAAAAAACAGTGGATGATTGCAGAGAAGACAGAATATCTTTCAAAAGCTTACAAAATCCACCTCACTTAGTGATGAAATGTTGAAAGTTTCCCCTCCGAGTTCAAGAAAAAGACCAGGCTATCCAAGTACAGCCTTTAACGATTCAGAGGACATAGATATGAATGTTCACTACAGTAACAGTTTCAATACAGCAGGACTGCAAACTACTGAAATGTCCATTAGAAATAGAAGGTATTGGGCTTCTCTGATGGCTCAGTGGTAAAGAGTCCAACTGCCAATGCAGGAAACCTGGGTTCAATCATTAATCTGGGTTCAATCATTAATCCCACATGCCGCAGAGCAACTAAGCCCATGTGCCACAACTGTTGAGCCTGTGCTCCAGAGCCCAGGAGCTGCAGCCACTGAGTCCAGGTGCCACAACTACTGAAGCCTGTGTGCCCTAGATCCCATGCTCCATGACAAGAGAAGCCACTGCAATGAGAAGCCATGAAACGCAGCTGGACAGTAACTCCCACTTGCCACAACTAGAGAAAAGCCTGCACAGTAATGAAGACCCAACCCATATAAATATAAATCAATATAATTATAACAAAAAAAGAAATATAAGGCATATGCAGTTTTGGTATGGTCATACATATTTAAATACTATTCAGTAATGGAAATCAATGAATGACAACTAACGCCACAACAAAAATGAATAGCAATATATAAAAATAGATCAAAAGAAAGGTAGATTATAAGAATATATATTTAGTGAGTGCAAGAGGGATAAAGTAGTAGTTCAGGATTTCCAGATACAAGTGTCTCCATATAAAATAGATAAGCAACAAGGACATAATGTATAGCACAGGGAACTCTACTCAATGTCTTTTAATAATAAACCATGATGGAAAAGAATATATATATGTATATATCTGTTCCCAATTTATACTTTTAATGGCATTTTATGGTTGATAGTGGTCAGAAAATCTATTCTGGTCAGAATCTATTCTTAGTGGTCAGAATCTATTCTTTGTGTATTCTCCTGGGAGTCTATTTATATGAATATCTTTATTAACTTTTTCATGGAATACAGCACAATGTATATATATATATATATATATATATATATATATATATATATATACACACATATATATATATATACATACACGTAGAATTGAATTACTTTGAGTACACCAGAAACTAACACAACATTATAAATCAACTGTACTTCAATAAAAAAAATTTTTTAAAGGATAGGTATTTCTTATGTGTGCGTCTGTTCATGCATAGTTGCTTTAGTCGTGTTTGACTCTTTGCAACCCTATGGAGTGTAGCCCACCAGGCTCCTCTGCCATGGGATTCTCCAAGAAAGAATACTGGAGCAGGTTACTATGCCCTCCTCCAGGGGATCTTCCTGACCCAGGGATCCAACCTGCATCTCCTGTGGCTCCCGCCTTGCAGGCAGATCCCTTACTGCTGAGCCACTGAGGAAGCCCATTTATTATCTGTAATGTTTCACAAAAAGGCAAAATTAAGGTGCTAAAAGTCAAATACTGGTTAGATTTGCTGAGGTGGAAGATGGTAGTGAGAAAGTAGAGGCTTCAGGTTCCTGCAATATCACATCACATGACCAAAGTTGCAGTTACTCACTTTTTTTGTGATGCAATAATTTACAGATCAAAGCATTTATATTTTGTGCAATTCCATTTTTTTGTGCTGTATTCCATGAAAAAGTTAATAAAGATATTCATATAAATAGACTCCCAGGAGAATACACAAAGAATGGATTCTTTGGTGATTTTCTGACCACTATCAACCATAAAATGCCATTAAAAGTATAAATTGGGAACAGATACATTTGTAAACAAAGATGTGCCACTGAAATAACCTATGGCTTGAAGAAGGAAGCATCAAAATTAGAGATTATTTTGAACTCATATGGAAAAATTGGAGACCATTGCCCACTCTATGAAATCTCTACTCTTGGGACAGTTAGATTACCCAGGAAGAACCTCTTGCATCCATGGGGAAAAGGCAAGGTGCCAGCACTCTGTCTCGCAAATTGGGCATGAGATTGAGGATTGATCTTTTATGTACAGTACATTTTCTACTTAAATCCTTGTGTTGGGGTTGGATGCCTGCTTTCACCTGATCCCGAGGTCCCACATCCATAAATCTGCTGATTCACTCCCTCAAAATTGTAAGTCTCTCTGCAAACTCCCTAGTGTTTGGAGAAAGCAATTTGTCCAGGCTACAGTTTGTTGAGAGGGGCTCTGGTGTCTAAATGTTTCTTAACTAACCTAAGAGCAATCATGCAATTTACAACCCCAACCACTACCGTTCAGTTGTAGGGGTACAGCCCACTGCCAATCTCACAGACAGTTGGAAGGTCTAGTGAGGGGTTTAAAGAATGTTGCTTGGGGCTTTCCTCACTGCTGGGCTCTAAATCTGCCAAGTCAGATAGTACTCATCTGTCTGCTTTCCACCTTCTAATACTTTATAATTATTATTGTCTCCTTGCCCATCCTTTGTGTCCTTGTGGGGTTAGGATTCAAAGGAAAAAGATCTGGCCAGGCCAGAGGGACAAGGAAGAGATGGAAGAAGAAAGAATGAGCAAGAGAATGGATGAAGGGTATGAACAAAGGTGCTTCTGGGGAACTTGGAAGCAGGAACAAGGATGCAATTATGAGATGAAACAGCTCCTTACCTGTTTTGGTCTGTTCACTAGTCAGATTCAAAGAAGTGGGCATCCCATTAGATTTAATGTTTAGACTTTCAAGAGTGTGCTGGACATCTTATGTGAGGGTCCCACCATGCTGCAAAGGAGGGTAGTGCCCCCAACGTGAAACAGAAGGCAGTAACCTGAAGAGGCAATAAGACAATGTGGGTGGCAAATGCTAATGACATTTACTTCACTGAGCCCACCAGGGAAATTGGGTCCCCTATTGTTCACATTTATAGCTCCCTGTTCTTTAATTTCACATCACTATTCCTAATTTGCAATGGAACAATGATATCTGTCTTATGAGGTTGGAACTTCAAACTACATGGCCCATATTAGGCCAATCATTATTGAGTGAATGAATTATTAGTCACTTCATACATAGGGTCAGGGAGAGGGGTGGGAGGTGAACAAACTATAGAGAAGGAGAAGGACAAATAGCAGGGCACAGTGGACGACCAGAATGAAAAGCTAAGGAGGGGGTGAAGAGGTGAGGAAAGACAGAGAAGGGAGAAACTGAAAGACAGTGCAGGTAGGAGAGAGAGAAACAGGAGAGGAGAGATGAGTGGGAGATGATGTATGCTCAAGCCCAGATTCACCCATAGGAATCCTTGACCAGCCAGCATGATGTGGAGAATGACATCTGTATTCATGTGCATGAGCATCTGTATGCATGAATGCAGGCATGCAGCTTGCATTTTCTGTGTAATAATAGTTGCAGGGATCAACATGCCTGTGGAAATCGAAATTGCTTTGCTCATATTTAAAGAATTTGCTCAAATCTCTACTCCCAAGAGCCTTAATGTCAAGAAAACCTTTACTTTCTGCCCACAGTTCAATGCATCACTCAGCTTCAGTTTCCATGGTAACCAAAGCATTGTTTCCTGTCATGTCTAGGGACTAAGCATGAGACAAAGAGAAAGGCAGAGAAATGCGTGCACTCTCTCTTCCATTGAGGTACACAAGCTACTATTTAGGGATTAAAAAAGCACATGATATTCAATTCTACCTTGCCCTGTGCCCACTTGCTGGCGGAAGAAGATAGAAACTGTAGAGCAGCCCAATACGAATGTAGAATTTCTACCTCTCCACAGGGTACTTACACAGTTGGAAGATGTAGACACATTTGGCCTTTAGCCAACTTACCAGCAATTTTTTCTTACCTCCAAACCATGCCTATGGATTCTAAGACTCCTGGGATGCAACGCACTTCCCCTCTTTTCAGCTTGTAGCCTCTATCTCATGGTATGGGATTCCAGTAGCCTCAATTTTGTAGCATAGACCTCAGTTCTAGTCAGAGTTCAGAAGTACTACTCCCAGAAAAGTTACATGACCCCTGATAGTGAAGTCACTTGGGACAGATGACTCCCTCCTCTCCTCTTTGTTCTGGGAGACTGCTAACCAGACCATGAGGCCAGTTGATAGGGATCCCACATCCTGTCCCAGCCCTGTTCTAACAGGCCCCTGGGGAGACTCGGAGGACAGAGGTCTCTGCCAGCCTCCTGAATTTGGAATGCAGCAGAACTAAGCAAGCATCTCTTCCCTTCCCACTTACCCTATTACCACTTTCACATTTTCTCTTCATTTCAGATACTGGACAACCAGAGTCCCAGGAAGGATGTGAGATGTCTCAGGGTACCAGTTTGGGAAGAAAGACAGCACAAAATCTGGGGTATGTCCCCATCTAACTCTCCCTTGTCTCACAGTGTTGTAGGATGTCTCTAGAAATCCATTTATACAGTGTCACTATCCTTTCCAGGGTCCCAGGTGCCCACCAGTTCCTGTGTTTTGCAACAGCTCAGTCCAATATATCTAACACATCTTATTTTCATTCGAATTGAACAACCCATACTGTACAGAACACAAAGACTTGCCCAGGCTCCTGACCTCAGGATATTTTTCAGATGTCCATTTGTTTTTGGAAAGGCAGTTTGCCTCATACTCAGTCTCAGAGAGGAAGACATCCTGGAATGCAAAGTCAAGTGGGCCTTAGGAAGCATCACTACAAACAAAGCTAGTGGAGGTGATGGAATTCCAGTTGAGCTATTTCAAATCCTAAAAGATGATGCTGTAAAAGTGCTACAGTCAATATGCCATTAAATTTGGAAAACTCAGCAGTGGCCACAGGACTGAAAAAGGTCAGTTTTCATTTCAATCCCAAAGAAAGGCAATGCCAAAGAATGCTCAAATTATTGCACAATTGCACTCATCTCACCTGCTAGTAAAGTAGTGCTCAAAATTCTCCAAGCTAGACTTCAACAATACGTGAACCATGAACTTCCAGATGTTTAAGCTGGATTTAGAAAAGGCAGATGGACCAGAGATGAAATTGCCAAAATCTGTTGGATCATCGAAAAAGCATGAGAGTTCCAGAAAAACATTTATTTCTGCTTCATTGACTACAACAAGGCCTTTGACTGTGTGAATCATACAAACTATGGAAAATTTTTAAAGAGATGGGCATAGCAGACTGCCTGACCTGCCTCTTGGGAAATCTGTATACAGATCAGGAAAGCAACAGTTAGAACTGGATATGAAACAACAGACTGGTTCCAAATTGGGGAAGGAATATGTCAAGGCTTATACATTGTCACCCTGCTTATTTAGCTTATATGCAGAGTACATCATGAGAAATGCTGGGCTGGATGAAGCACAAGCTGGAATCAAGATTGCTGGGAGAAATATCAATAACCTCAGATATTCAGATGACATCACCCTTATGGCAGAAAGTGAAGAAGAACTAAAGAGCCTCTTGATGAAAGTGAAAGAGGAGATGGAAAAAGTTGGCTTAAAGCTCAACACTCAGAAAACTAAGATCATGGCATCTGGTCCTATCACTTCATGGCAAATAGATGAGGGGAACAATGACAGAATTTATTTTGGGGGGCTCCAAAATCACTGCAGGTGGTGACTTCAGCCATGAAATTATTTTTTTTATTTTATTTTTTATTTTATTTTATTTTTTTTAGTTTTTTATTTTTTAAATTTTAAAATCTTTAATTCTTAAGACACTTGCTCCTTGGAAGAAAAGTTATGACCAACCTAGACAGCATATTGAAAAGCAAAGACATTACTTTGCCAACAAAGGTCCATCTAGTCAAAGCTATGGTTTTTCTAGTAGTCATGTATGGATGTGAGAGGTGGACTATAAAGAAAGCTGAGTGCCGAAGAATTGATGCTTTTGAACTGTGGTGTTGGAGAAGACTCTTGAGAGTCCCTTGGACTGCAAGGAGATCCAACTGATCCATCCTAAAGGAAATCATTCCTGAATGTTCATTGGAAGGACTGATGCTGAAGCTGAAACTCCAATCCTTTGGCCACCTGATGCAAAGAACTGACTCATTAGAAAAGATCTTGATGCTGGGAAAGATTGAACACTGGAGGGAAATGGGGTGACAGAGGATGAGATGGTTGGATGACATCACCGACTCAATGGACATGAGTTTGAGTAAACTCAGGGAGTTGGTGATGGACAGGGAGACCTGGCTTGCTGCAGTCCATGGGGTCACAAAGAGTTGGACATGATTGAGTGACTGAACTGACTGACTGATTGAAAGGGATAAATCTTACAAGAAGATATAATAATTGTAAATACATATGCTCCCCAAATAGGAGGATATATATACACAAAGCAAATATAAAAGCAAAACATAAAGGGAGAAATGAATAGTAATATAATGGTAGAGGACTTTAACACCACACTAACATCAATGGACAGATCATCCAGACTGAAAAGTGATAAGGAAACACTTCCCTTAAATGATACATTATACCAAATAGATTACTAGATATATACAGAATATTTCATCTGAAAATAGCAGAATATACATTCTTTTCAAGTGAATACAGAACATTCTCTAGAATAGATAACATACTAGGCACAAAGCAAGTTTCAATAAATTTCATAAGATTGACATCATATCAAGCACCTTTTCTGACCACAATGGTGTGAGACTAAAAATCAACTACAAGGGAAAAATTGCAAAATCCACAAATGTATGGATGTAAAACAATATTCCACTAAACAAAAAATGGGCCACTGAAGAAAATAAACAAAAAAATATATACTTCAAGACTAATGAAAACAGAAACAAAACAATTGAAAACCTATGGGATGCAACATAAGGAAAAATTTGGAACAATGAAAGGCTGCCTCAGAAAGTAAGAAAAATCTCAAATAAATGATCTAAAAGTAAATTTAAAGGAACTAGTAAAAAGAAGAACAAACAAAACTCAAAGAGGGAAAGATGTAATAATGATCAGATCAGAAATAAATTAAATAGAGACTAAAAAATTATAAAGACAAATGAAGTGCAGGTTCTTTGAAAAAATAAACAAAATTTATAAAATTTATCCAGATTCACCAAGTAAAAAGGGAGAGTGCCCAAATCAATAAAATCAGAAACAACATAGGGAAAGTAAGAAGTGACACCACAGTAATACAAAAGATCATTAAGAAACTACTGCAGTCATATTCCCATAAAATAGACAAACTGGAAGAAATGGATAAATTCCTTAAAAAAAAAAAAACATTTGACAAAGGAGGCAAGAATATACAATGGAGTAAAGACAATCTCTTTAACAAGTGGTGCTGGGAAAACTGGTCAACCACTTGTAAAAGAATGAAACTAGATCACTTTCTAACACCGCACACAAAAATAAACTCAAAATGGATTAAAGATCTAAATGTAAGATCAGAAACTATAAAACTCCTAGAGGAGAACATAGGCAAAACACTCTCAGACATAAATCACAGCAGGATCCTCTATGATCCACCTCCCAGAATTCTGGAAATAAAAGCAAAAATAAACAAATGGGATCTAATTAAAATTAAAAGCTTCTGCACAACAAAGGAAACTATAAGCAAGGTGAAAAGACAGCCTTCTGAATGGGAGAAAATAATAGCAAATGAAGCAACTGACAAACAACTAATCTCAAAAATATACAAGCAACTTATGCAGCTCAATTCCAGAAAAATAAACGACCCAATCAAAAAATGGGCCAAAGAACTAAATAGACATTTCTCCAAAGAAGACATACGGATGGCTAACAAACACATGAAAAGATGCTCAACATCACTCATTAGAAATGCAAATCAAAACCACAATGAGGTACCACTTCACACCAGTCAGAATGGCTGCGATCCAAAAATCTGCAAGCAATAAATGCTGGAGAGGGTGTGGAGAAAAGGGAACCCTCCTACACTGTTAGTGGGAATGCAAACTAGTACAGCCACTAAGGAGAACAGTGTGGAGATTCCTTAAAAATTGCAAATAGAACTACCTTATGACCCAGCAATCCCACTTCTGGGCATACACACCGAGGAAACCAGAATTGAAAGAGACACATGTACTCCAATGTTCATTGCAGCACTGTTTATACTAGCCAGGACATGGAAACAACCTAGATGTCCATCAGCAGATGAATGGATAAGCAAGCTGTGGTACATATACACAATGGAGTATTACTCAGCCGTTAAAAAGAATTCATTTGAATCAGTCCTGATGAGATGGATGAAACTGGAGCCGATTATACAGAGTGAAGTAAGCCAGAAAGAAAAACACCAATACAGTATACTAACACATATATATGGAATTTAGGAAGATGGCAATGACGACCCTGTATGCAAGACAGGGAAAGAGACACAGATGTGTATAACGGACTTTTGGACTCAGAGGGAGAGGGAGAGGGTGGGATGATTTGGGAGAATGACATTCTAACATGTATACTATCATGTGAATTGAATCGCCAGTCTATGTCTGACGCAGGATGCAGCATGCTTGGGGCTGGTGCATGGGGATGACCCAGAAAGATGTTATGGGGAGGGAGGTGGGAGGGGGGTTCATGTTTGGGAATGCATGTAAGAATTAAAGATTTTAAAATTTAAAAAATAAAAAACTAAAAAAAAAAAAAAAAAAAAAGCAAAGGAGAAAAGAAAAGATAAACCCATCTGAATGCAGAATTGCAAAGAATAGCAAGGAGAGACAAGAAAGCCTTCCTAACTGAACAAAGCAAAGAAATAGAGAAAAACAATAGAATGGAAAAGACTAGAGATCTCTTCTAGAAAATTAGAGATACCAGGGGAACATTTCTTCCAAAGATGGGCCAATAAAGGACAGAAACAGTATGGATCTAACAGAAGCAGTAGATATTAAGAGGAGGGTGGCAAGAATACACAGAACGATACAAAAAAGATCTGAATGACACAGACAACCATGATGGAGTGATCATTCACCTAGAGCCAGACATCCTTGAGTGCGAAATTGAAATTGAGTGGGCCTTAGGAAGCATCAATGGAAACAAAGCTAGTGGAGGTGATGAAATTCAAATGAGCTGTTTCAAATCCTAAAAGATGATGCTGTTAAAACCTTGCACTCAATATGCCATCAAATTTGGAAAACTCAGCAGTGGCCACAGGACTGGAAAATGTCAACTTTCATTCTAATCCCAAAGAAAGGCAATGCCAAAGAATGTTCACACTACTGCACAATTGCCCTCATTTCACATGGTAGCAAAGTAGTGCTCCAAATCCTTCAAGCTAGGCTTCAATGTTATGTGAACTGAGGATTTCCAGATGTACAAGCTGGATATAGAAAAGACAGAGGAACCAGAGATCCAGAGATCAAATTGCCATCATCCGTTGAATCATAGGAAAAGCAAGAGAATTCCAGAAAAACATCTACTTCTGCTTCACTGGCTATGCTAAATCCTTGGACTGCGTGGATCACAACAAAATGTGGAAAATTCTTAAAGCGATGGGAATACCAGACCATCTGACCTCCCTCCTTAGAAACCTGTATGCTGGTCAAGAAGCAATAGTTAGAACTGGACATGAAACAATGGACTGGTTCAAAATTGGGAAAGGAGTACATCAGGGCTGTATATTGCCACCCTTCTCATTTAACTTCTATGCTGAGTACATCATGCGAAATGCCATGCTGGATGAAGCACAAGCTGGAATCAAGATTGCTGGGAGAAAATATCAGTAACCTCAGATATGCTGATGACACTAGCATTATGGCAGAAGGTGAAGAGGCAGTAAATAACTTCTTTTTTTTTTTTTGCCTTAGAACAACAAATATTTTATTATAGTTTTTTTCACTTTTGTTTTAATTTTATTATTATTATTTTTTTTTACTTTACAATACTGTATTGGTTTTGCCATATATCCAGAAAATAAATAGCTTCTTGATGAAGGTAAAAGAGGAAAGTGAAAAATGTGGCTTAAAACTCAGCATTCAAAAAATAATGATCATGGCATCCGGTTCCATCACTTCAAGGCAAATAGATGAGGAAACAAAGACTTTATTTTCTTGGGCTCCAAAATCACTGTGGATGGTTGCTGCAGCCATGAAATTAAAAGATCCTCTGCTCCTTGAAAGAAAAGCAATGACAAACCCAGACAGCATATTAAAAAGCAGAGACATTACTTTGCTGACAAAGGCCTATATAGTCAAAGGTATGGTTTTTCTAGTAGTCACGTATGAATGCGAGAAGAGTGAGCACCAAAGAACTGATGCTTTCGAACTGTAATGCTGGAGAAGACTTTTGAAAGTCCCCTGGACAGCAAGGAGATCAAACCAGTCCATTTTAAATGAAATCAATCCTGAATATACATTTTAAGGCTTGATGCTGAAGCTGAAGCTCCAGTACTTTGGCCACCTAATGCCAAGAGCTAACTCATTGGAAAAGATGCTGATGCTGGGAAAGACTGAAGGCAGGAGGAGAAAGGCATGACAGAGGATGAGATAGATGGTTGGATAGCGTCACCAACTCAATGAACATGAGTTTGAGCAAACTCCTAGAGATGGTGAAGGACAGGGAAACCTGGTGTCCATGAGGTTGCAGAGTCAAACTTGGCTGAGCAACAGAACAACAAGAAGCATCCAATGTCTAAGGAATCTCATTTCTATTCCAACTGAACAACCCACACTTTATAGAACCCAAAGTCTTGCCCATGCTCCTGACCCCAGGGTGTTTTTCAGATGTCTGTTTGTTTTTGGAGAGGGAATTTTTGCCCCATATTCACTCTCAATATCCACTTGCCAGCCACTTCTCTGTGTCACCTCTCTTTCAGAGGATCCCAGATCTGCCTGGATGCTGGTCTGCCCGGATGTCTAGGAGGAGAGTCCTCGGAGATGGACCAGAGAAACAGTAATGCAAGCAAGTAGTTTCCTGGGATGCCCTTTCCTTAAATCCCTCTAAACACCACTCTGGACTGTACGACAAGCAGATTTTTATAACAGGTGAAAGGTAACAAAGGGAAAGATAATTTGGACCAAAACTACTAGGAAATCATGGCTAAACATAAATGTTCATAAAGTCCAGTGAAAATCGTGCATCTCTCACTTCTTCCCAAAAGTTAAAGCCTTTGGGGAGATTCTTTTCTGGGTTGATCTCTGTTCCTAGCTTTTCTTGAAGACTGCCCTTTCTCCCCCTTGAAAGGAGAAAGTCACCTCCATTAATATCCTTCATTGTAACGACTGTTCATTCTCCAAACAGTGGGATCTGTCCACCTTTCACCCTCCTTTGAGTATGCACACACAGACACATGCCACAGAACTATCAGTGGTGCACAATAATCCCTAAATCATACATTTCTCAGAATTGAAATTTGTCGATCTAGATTAACCATCAGAACTCAGTCTGGATCTCTTGGACTTCAAACCTTATTTCCTCATCTTCTGGCCATTCCTGGTGCACTAATCACTCATTCTCAATTTGGCCTTCCTTGGGGATATAGGTCCCTGGAGAAGGAAATGGCAACCCATTCCAATACTCTTGCCTAGAAATCCCATGGACAGAGGAGCCTGGTGTCCATGGGGATGTAGGTATCAGTACATCTTTAAATAAGAGTACAAATCATGGGGCACGTGAGTCATAATTTTAACAAAGTCAGTGTCACCAGGTGATCCAATCTTTACTCTTATCTTTTGAAAGATTTAACCCCTGCATATAACCATGGTTTCTCTTGCATCTCTATCTTCTCCTGCTCTAGCAGTTACTCCCACCAGCATACAATCAAGCTCCATTGTCCTCCATTTTAAACAATACCTTCCTTGGTGACACTTCTGTTAACTCTTGTTCCGTACATCTGCTGCCTTTCACAGTGAAACTTTCATTATAAATTGTCTCCACTTTCACACTACCCCTGACAAGTCTCGAATGCCCTTCTATCCTCTAAACTGTTTTTTACCTTGTTCTCCAAAAGCCAGCTTGATATCAAATCAAAGTATCATTCCTCCACCCCTGTTTAACTTCCTAGTACCTTTGAACTTGCTGCCTATTTCCTCTTCCTTGAAACCTTTGGAATTTCATGAAATGGCTCTCTCCTGGTGTTCTTCCTTCCAGCGTGGATTCTATTCATTTTTTTGTTTGTGTCTTTTTTTTCCCCTCTTCCTCTAAAAGTTGTCTACAGGTTGACACCTCTAGGTTGTGGCTTTGGGCTTTCTTTTCCTTCTTTGTACATTTTCTCTCTTAGAAATTTCTTATAACCAATTTGATACATTAAATAGATACAGCTATTTTTATGTCAATAATCCCCAATAAAGCAGTGTAATAAATAAAATATTTCATTCCCTTATGACTATAAATAATATCTACACCTGCCAATCTCTGTGTGAATCAGAGTGTGATTATGACCAACAGAGCAAGCCTTAGGATAGCTTAACCAAAATAAATCTTACCCAAGGATATCAGTTGCTCATGTTGTCCATAGAGAGCTGTAGAGCCAGGATTGGAGAGCAAGAAGAATCTAGGTGAGTCTGAGAAGTAGAACCAATCATGAAACTCATGCCTGAGGAATAGCCTAGGTTCGATACATCTGTTTGCAGCATTGCTACTATGGCAGAAAGTTTGCATTGGGGGCTATCTGGCCTTTATCTTTCCTGTTAGAAACTTTTAAATTTATTTGTTTCATAGATAACAAATAATACCTGTACTATACTGATATATATATACATGTATATATCTATGTAGATTAGCAATATGTTATGAATACTATGGTTGCCTTTAGAAATTTTTTCATTTCCTAAAATGCAGTGTGGTATACTCAAATACCATAAACCTCATTTTTAAGTTGTACAATGCAGTGGTTGTTAGTATTTTCAAGGAGCTTTGCAACTATCACCATAATGTAATTCAAGAACTTTTCTTTCAACAAGAAACTCAGTATTTATTAGTCACTTTCTATCACTTCCTATCTCTCCCCTTTCTCCAGCCCCTGGGAATCTCTATTTTCTTTCTCGGATTTTTCTTACAGTTAACATTCCAATAGAAGGAATCATATAGTACATGTTTCCTTTTTAATTGGGTTCTTTCATTACACATTATGTTTTCTAGATTAATCAGTGTTGTTTCATGTATTAATACTTCATTACTTTAACTACCATATCTTCAACTATCACATCAGTTCAGTTCAGCTGCTCAGTCATGTTCAACTCTTTGTGACCCCATGGACTGCAGCACGCCAGGTCTCCTGTCCATCACCAACTCCCGGAGTTTACTGAAACTCATGTCCATTGAGTTGGTGATGCCATCCAGCCTTCTCATCTTCTGTCATCCCCTTCTCTTCCTGCCTTCAATGTTTCCCAGCATCAGGGTCTTTTCAAATAAGTCAGTTCTTTGCATCAAGTGGCCAAAGCACTGAAGTTTCAGCCTCAGCATCAGTCCATCCAATGAATATTCAGGATTGATCTCCTTTAGGATGGACTGGTTGGATTCCTTCACAGTCCAAGGAACCTCAAGAGTCTTCTCCAACACCACAGTTCAAAAGCATCAATTCTTCGATGCTCAGCTTTCTTTATTGTCCAACTCTCACATCCATACATGACCACTGGAAAATCCATAGCCTTGACGACATGGACCTTTGTTGGCAAAGTAATGTCTCTGCTTTTTAATACTCTGTCTAGGTTGGTCATAACTTTTCTTCCAAGGGGTAAGCGTCTTTTAATTTCATGGCTGCAGTCACCATCTGCAGTGATTTTGGAACCCCCCAAAATAAAGTTTGCCACTGTTTCCACTGTTTCCCCATCCATTTGCCATAAAGTGATGGGACTAGATGCCATGATCTTACTTTTCTGAATGTTGAGTTTTAAGCCAACTTTTTCACTCTCCTCCTTCACTTTCATCAAGAGACTCTTCAGTTCTTCACTTTCTGCCATAAAGGTGGTGTCACCTGCATATCTGAGGTTATTGATATTTCTCCTGGCAATCTTGATTCCAACTTGTACTTCCTGCAGCCCAGCATTTCTCATGATATACTCTGCATATAATTTAAATAAGCAGGGTGACAATATACAAGCCTTGACGTACTCCTTTCCTTATTTGGAACCAGTCTGTTGTTCCATGTCCAGTTCTAACTGTTGCTACCTGACCTGCATACAGATTTCTCAAGAGGCAGGTCAGGTGGTCTGGTATTTCCATCTCTTTCAGAATTTTCCACAGTTTATTGTGATCCACACAGTCAAAGGCTTTGGCATAGTCAATAAAGCAGAAATAGATATTTTTCTGGAACTCTCTTGCTTTTTCGATGATCCAGGGGATGTTGACAATTTGAACTCTGGTTCCTCTGCCTTTTCTAAAACCAGCTTGAACATCAGGAAGTTCTCCATTCACATACTGTTGAAGCCTGGCTTGGAGAATTTTGAGCATTACTTTATTAACATGTGAGATGAGTGCAATTGTGCAGTAGTTTCAGCATTCTTTGGCATTGCCTTTCTTTGGGATTGGAATGAAAACTGATCTTTTCCAGTCCTGTGGCCACTGCTGAGTTTTCCAAATGTGCTGGCATATTGAGTGCAGCACTTTCACAGCATCATCTTTTAGGATTTGAAATAGCTCAACTGGAATTCCATCACCTCCACTAGCTTTGTTCATAGTGATGCTACCTAAGGCCCTACTTGATTTTGTATTCCAGGATGTCTTGCTCTAGGTGAGTAATCATACCATCGTGATTATCTGGGTCATGAAGATCTTTTCTGTATAGTTCTATTGTGTATTCTTGACACCTCTTCTTAATATCTTTTGCTTCTGTTAGGTCTGTACCATTCCTGTCCTTTATTGAGGCCATCTTTGCGTGAAATGTTCCCTTGGTATCTCTAATTTTCTCGAAGAGACTCTTGTCTTTCCCATTCTATTGTTTTCTCTATTTCTTTGCACTGATCACTGAGGAAGGCTTTCTATTATATGGGTATAACTAATTCTCTTTATTTTTCATTCTTTGATGGGTATTTGGGTTGTTTTCACTGCTTAGCCATTATGAATAAAGCTCTTATGAACACTATTGTACAATTTTTTGCTTGACTTGTTTTCAGTTTGATTCAGTAGATAATTAAGGATCAGATTGTTGAGTCAGAAAGTATCTCTAAGAGTTGACAGCTATCATGTGCAAACTGTTCCAAATAATTTCAGAGGGAGGAAAAGTTCCAAACTCATCTAATGAGCCACCATCACCCTGTTAACAAAACAAGACAAAGATACCACAAAAAAGAAAATTATAGGACATTAACATTGATAAACATAGATGCAAAAATCCTTAACAAATCTCTAGCAAACAGAATCCAGCGACACTTTAAAAGGACCATCTACCATGATCAAGTGGGGTTTATCCCGAGGATGCCAGGATCTTTAATATATGAACATCAATCAGTGTGACACATCATATTAAGAAACTGAAAGATAGAAACCAAATAACCATCTCAATAGATTCAGAGAAAGCGTTCAACAAAATTCTACACCCATTTATAATTAAAACCCTCCAGAGAACTGGCATAGAAGGACCCTACCTCAACATAATAAAGGCCATATATGACAAACCCACAGCAAATATTATTCTCAATAGTGAAAAACTGAAAACATTTCCTCTAAAATCAGAAACAAGTGTGCCACTCTTGCCAGTGTTATTCAATATTGTTTTGGAAGTCCTACCCATGGCAATCAGAGAAGAAAAAGAAATAAAATGAATCCAGGTTGGAAAAGAAGAAAACTCTATTTGCAGATGGTATGATACTATACATAGAAAATCCTAAAATTCCACCAAAATTTCTAGAGCTAAGCAGTGAAGTTAGTATGGTCACAGGATATAAAATTAATACACAGAAATCCCTTGAATTCCTATATACTACCAATGAAAAACCAGAAGAGAAATTAAGGAAACAATCTCATTCACCATTGCAACAAAAGGAATAAAATACCTAGGAATCAGTTCAGTTCAGTCACTCAGTCGTGTCCGACTCTTTGTGACCCCATGAATCACAGCACGCCAGGCTTCCCTGTCCATCACCAACTCCCGGAGTTCACTCAGACTCACGTCCATCGAGTCAGTGATGCCATCCAGCCATCTCATCCTCTGTCGTCCCCTTCTCCTCCTGCCCCCAATCCCTCTCAGCATCAGAGTCTTTTCCAATGAGTCAACTCTTCACATGACGTATCCAAAGTACTGGAGTTTCAGCTTTAGCACCATTCCTTCCAAAGAAATTCCAGGGCTGATCTCCTTCAGAATGGACTGGTTGGATCCCCTTGCAGTCCAAGGGACTCTCGAGAGTCTTCTCCAACACCACAGTTCAAAAGCATCAATTCTTCGGCGCTCAGTCTTCTTCACAGTCCAACTCTCACATCCATACATGATCACAGGAAAAACCATAGCCTTGACTAGATGGACCTTAGTCGGCAAAGTAATGTCTCTGCTTTTGAATATACTATCTAGGTTGGTCATAACTTTTCTTCCAAGGAGTAAGCGTCTTTTAATGTCATGGCTGCAGTCACCATCTGCAGTGATTTTGGAGCCCCCAAAAATAAAGTCTGACACTGTTTCCACTGTTTCCCCATCTATTTCCCATGAAGTGATGGGACCAGATGCCATGATCTTCACTTTCTGAATGTTGAGCTTTAAGCCAACTTTTCGCTCCTCTTTCACTTTCATCAAGAGGCTTTTAGTCTTCACTTTCTGCCATAAGGGTGGTGTCATCTGCATATCTGAGGTTATTGATATTTCTCCCAGCAATCTTGATTCCAGCTTGTGTTTCTTCCAGTCCAGCGTTTCTCATGATGTACTCTGCATATAAGTTAAATAAGCAGGGTGACAATATACAGCCTTGATGTACTCCTTTTCCCATTTGGAACCAGTCTGTTGTTCCATGTCCAGTTCTAACTGTTGCTACCTGACCTGCATACAGATTTCTCAAGAGGCAGGTCAGGTGGTCTGGTATTCCCATCTCTCTCAGAATTTTCCACAGTTTATTGTGATCCACATAGCCAAAGGCTTTGGCATAGTCAATAAAGTAGAAATAGATGTTTTTCTGGAACTCTCTTGCTTTTTCCATGATCCAGCAGATGTTGGCAATTTGATCTCTGGTTCCTCTGCCTTTTCTAAAACCAGCTTGATCATCAGGGAGTTCACGGTTCCCGTATTGCTGAAGCCTGTCTTGGAGAATTTTGAGCATTACTTTACTAGCATGTGAGATGAATGCAATTGTGTGTTACTTTGAGCATTCTTTGGCATTGCCTTTCTTTGGGATTGGAATGAAAACGGACCTTTTCCAGTCCTGTGGCCACTGCTGAGTTTTCCAAATTTGCTGGCATCTTGAGTGCAGCACTTTCACAGCATCATCTTTCAGGATTTGAAACAGCTCAATTGGAATTCCATCACCTCCGCTAGCTTTGTTCATAGAGATGCTTTCTAAGGCCCACTTGACTTCACATTCCAGGATGTCTGGTTCTAGATTAGTGATCACATCATCATGATTATCTAGGTCGTGAAGATCTTTCCTGTACAGTTCTTCCATGTATTCTTACCACCTCTTCTTAATATCTTCTGCTTCTGTTAGGTCCAGACCATTTCTGTCCTTTATCGAGCCCATCTTTGCATGAAATGTTCCCTTGGTATCTCTAATTTTCTTGAAGAGATCTCTAGTCTTTCCCATTCTGTTCTTTTCCTCTATTTCTTTGCATTGATTGCTGAAGAAGGCTTTCTTATCTCTCCTTGCTATTCTTTGGAACTCTGCATTCAGATGCTTATATCTTTCCTTTTCTCCTTTGCTTTTCACCTCTCTTCTTTTCACAGCTATTTGTAAGGCCTCCCCAGACAGCCATTTTGCTTTTGTGCATTTCTTTTCCATGGGGATGGTCTTGATCCCTGTCTCCTGTACAAAGGTCATGAACCTCAGTCCATAGTTCATTAGGCACTCTATCTATCAGATCTAGGCCCTTAAATCTATTTCTCAGTTCCACTGTATAGTCATAAGGGATTTGATTTAGGTCATACCTGAATTGTCTAGCAGTTTTCCCTACTTCCTTCAATTTCAGTCTGAATTTGGTAATAAGCAGTTCATGATCTGAGTCACAGTCAGCTCCTGGTCTTGTTTTTGCTGACTGTATAGAGCTTCTCCATCTTTGGCTGCAAAGAATATAATCAATCTGATTTCTGTGTTGACCATCTGGTGATGTCCATGTGTAGAGTCTTCTCTTGTGTTGTTGGAAGAGGGTGTTTGCTATGACCAGTGCATTTTCTTGGCAAAACTCTATTAGTCTTTGCCCTGCTTCATTCCACATTAGTAAAAAAAACTATAAGACGAAAGATCATGGATCACAGTCAGATGATAGATCAGTCTTGTTGTGGCAAGTTGGCTTGTGTAACTCAATGAAGCTATGAGTCATTCTGTGCAGGGCCACCCAACATGGGTGGATGGGTCATAGTGGAGAGTTCAGACAAAACGCAGTCCACTGAAAGAAGGAATAGCAAACCACTCCAGTGTTCTACTCCAAAAACCCCCAAAATAGTATGCCAAAAATATATGACACTGGAAGCTTAGCGCCCCCTCCTCCATGTCAGAAGCTATTCAGTATGATACTGAGAAAGGGCAGAGGGCAATTACTAATAGCTCCAGAAAGAATTGAATAGGCTGGGCCAAAGTAGAAACAACACTCAGTTGTGGATATGTCTGGTGATGAAACTAAAGTCTGATGCTGTAAAGAACAATATAACATACGAACCTGGAATGTTAAGTTCATGAATCAAAGTAAATTGGATGTGGTCAAACAGAGAGGGCAAGAGTGAACATTGACATCTTAGGAAATCAGTGAACTAAAGTGGATAAGAATGGGCGACTTTAATTCAGATGACGATTATATCTACTACTGTGGGCAGAATACCTTAGAAGAAATGGAGTTACCTTCATATTCAGCAAAAAGAGTTCAAAATGTAGTATTTGGGTGCAATCTCAAAATGACAGATTGATCTTGTGTCATTTCAAGGCAAACCATTTAACATCACAGTAATCCAAGTAATCACTGTGGACAGTGACTGAGGCCATGAAATTAAGACTCTTGCTCTTTGGAAGAAACCATGACAAACATAGATAGTGTATTAAAAAGCAGAGACATTAATTGGCTGAAAAGTTCTATATAGTCTAACTACTGTTTTTCCAGTAGTCATGTATGAATGTGAGAGTTGCACCGTAGAAGGCTAACCACCAAAGAACTTATGCTTTTCAAATTATGGTGCTGGAGAGACTCTTGACAGTCCTTTGGACTGCAGGAGATCAAACCAGTCAATCCTAAAAGAAATCCACCCTGAATATTTATTGGAAGGACTGATGCTGAAGTTGAAGCTTTAGTACTTTGACCACCTGACATAAAGTGTCGACTCATTGGAAAAGACCCTGATACTGGAAAAGATTGAATGTAAAATAAGGAAGCAGCAGAGGATGAGATGATTAGATAACATCACCAACTCAATGGATGTGAAGTTGAGCAAACTCCGGAGATAGTGAAAGGCAGGAAGCCTGGCGTGCTACAGTCTATGGGGTTGCAAAGAGTCAGACATGATTTAGCAACTGAACAACAACAATGAAAGAAATCAAAGACAACACAAACAGTTGGAGAGCTATACCATGTTCTTGGATTGGAAGAATCAATATTGTGAAAATGACTATCCTATCCAAAGCAATCTACAGATTCAATGCAATCCATATTAAATTACCAATGGCATTTTTTCACAAAACTAGAGCAAAATATATTAATTTATATGGAAACACAAAAGACCACAAATACCCAAAGCAATCTTGAGAAAGAAAAACAGAGCTGGAGGGATCAACCTCCCTGACATCAGACTATACTATAAAGCTATAGTAATCAAGACAGTATGGTTCTGGCACAAAATCTGAAATCCTGACCAGTGAAACAAGAAAGAAAATCCAGAGTTAAAATCATGCATGTATAAGCACCTTATCTTTGACAAAGGAGGGAAGAATACATAATGCAGAAAAGACAGCCTCTTCAACAAGTGGTGCTGAGAAAACTCAAGAGCTATATATAAAAGAGTGAAATTAGACCACTTCCTAATACTGTACACAAAATAAATTCAAAAGGGATTAAAGACTTAAATGTAAGACCAGAAACTATAAAGCTCTTAGAGGATAACAGAGGCAGTACACTCTGACATAAATCACAGCTAGATTCTCTCTGACCCACTTTCTAGATTAATGGGAATAAACATATATAAACAAATGGGACCTAATAAAACTTAAAAACCTTTGCACAGCGGAGCAAACTAAAAGCAAATGAGAAAACAACCATCAAGATGGGAGAAAATCATTACAAATGAAGTAACTGACAAAAGATTAATCTCCAAAATAACATAAACAGCTCATATTGCTCAATATCAGAAAAACAAACAACCCAATAAATAAAAAGGTCAGAAGACCTAAACAGACATTTCTCCAAAGAAGACATACATATGGCTAAACACATGAAAAGATGCTCAAAGTTGCACATTATTAGAAAAATGCAAATAAAACTACAATGAGGTATCATGTCACACCTGTCAGAATGGCCATCATAAAAATCTACAAACAATAAATTCTGGAGAGGATGTGGAGAAAAGGAACCCCCTTCACTCTTGGTGGGAGTATAAACTGATACAGACATTATGGAGAACAGTAAGGAGATTCCTTTAAAAGAGAATAAATGTATCATGTGTGCATACTAAGTCGCTTCAGTCATGACTCTATGTGACCCTATGGACTGTAGCGCTCAAGGCTCCTCTGCCCATGGGTTTCTCCAGGCAAGAATACTGGCATGGGTTGCCATGCCCTCCTACTGGGTTGGCAGGCAGGTTCTTTACCACTAGCGCTATCTGGTAAGCTGAAATGTACCATGTGACACAGCAATCCCACTACTTGGCATATACCCTGAGAAACCATAATTCTAAAAAGCACATGTACTGCATTGTTCATTTCAGCACTATTTGCAATAGCCAGTACATGGAGGCAATCTAGATGTCCATTGACAGATGAATAGATAAAGAATTTATAGTACATTTATTCAATAGAATATTACTCAGCATTAAAGGAATGAATTTGAGACAGTTGTAGTGAGGTGGATGAACACAGCCTGTTATACAGAGTGAAGTAAGTCAGAAAGAAACACAAATATCAAATATTAAGACATATGGAATGTAGAAAATGGTACTGATGAACCTATTTGCAGGAAGGAATGGAGACAGACTTAGAACTGACTTGTGGACACAGCAGGGGAAGGAGAGAGTCAGACAAATTGAGAAGGTAGCATTGACATATATATGCTATCATGTAAAATGTAAAATGGCAGAAACCAACAAAACATTGTAAAGCACTTTTTCTCTAATTAAAAAAATAGATTTTTTTAAGAAGAAAGCAATTGTATGTCAAGTTTTGAGGAACTACTAAACTCTTCTCCAATGTGACTGAATCTTCTACAATCCCATTAGAGATGTATTAAGATTCCAGTTTCTCCACATCATTGCCAGCATTTGTTATTGTTTATTTTTGTTTTTAGCCATCCTAGTGAGTATGAAGTGATATCTCCATGTGATTTTTTTAACTGGAGGGGAATTGCTTTATGATATGTTGGTTTCTGCCAAACAATGTGAATCAACCATAATTATATATACATTCTCTACTTGACTCTCCCTCCCCTCCCCAATCCCATCTCTCTGGGTCATCACAGAGCACCAGACTGAGCTCCTGTTTTATATAATAACTTCTCACCAGCTGTCTATTTTACATGATAGTGTATATATGTTGATGCTACTTTCTCCATTCATCCCATCTCTCCTTCCCCACTATGTCCACAAGTCCATTTTCTACATCTGCCTCTCCATTCCTTCCTTGAAAGTTGGTTCATGAATACCATTTTTCTAGATCCCATATATATGCATTAATATGTGATATTTATTTTTCTCTCTGAGTTTCTTCATGCTGTATAACAGGCTCTAGGTTTATCCATGTCAGTAGAACTGGCTAAAATTCGTTCTTTTTTATGACTGAGTTATATTCCATTGTATATATGTACCACATTTTCTTTATCCATTCATCTGTTGATGGACATCTAGGTTGCTTCCATGTATGGCTATTGTAAATAGTGCTACTATGAACATTGGGATACGTGTGATTTTTAGAATTGTGGTTTTCTCAGGGTATATGCTCAGTAGTTGGATTGCTGGATCATATTGTACATTTATTCCTAGTTTTTTGAGGAATCTTCATACTGTTCTCCATAATGGCTGTATCAGTTTATACTCCCACCAAGAATGCAGAGTGAGGTGGTTCCCTTTTCTCCACATTCTCTCCAGCATTTATTGCTTGCAGATTTTTTGAATGTGACCATTTTGACTGGTGTGAGGTGATACCTCATTGTCATTTTAAAAATTTATTTGTTTTAATTGGAGAATAGTTACTTTATTGTGATGTTTTTACTATACATCAGTATGAATCAGCCATAGGTATACATGTGTCCCCTCCATCCTGAACCTCCCTCCCATCTCCCTCCCCACTCTATTCCTCCAGGTTGTCACAGGCTTTGGGTGCCCTGCATCATACATCAAACTCCTACTGGTTATTTATTTTACATATAGTAATGTATATGTTTCAATGCTATTCTCTCAAATCATCCCACCCTCTCCTTCTCCCACTGAGTCAAATAGTCTTTTCTTAACGTCTGTGTCTTCTTTGTTGCCCTGAACATAGGATCATTTTGATTTGCATTTCTCTAATAATGAGTGATGTTGAGCATCTTTTCATCTGTTTATTAACCATCTATATGTCTTCTTTGGACAAATGTCTGTTTAAGTCTTCTGCCCATTTTTTGATTGGGCTGTTTGCTTTTCTTATATTGAGCTGTATGAGCTGCTTATATAATAACAATATATGGAGTTTAATCCTTTGTTAGTTTTTTTGCTTGCAAATATTTTCTCTCATTCTGAGTGTCTTTTAATCTTGTTTATTGTTTGCTTTGCAAAGTTTCTGTTTCATTTGGCCCCATTTGTTCGTTTTGGTTTTTTTCTTCTTTTTTTCATTTCTCTGGGAGGTGGATTGAAGAGAATCTTGCTGGGATGTGTGTCAATGAGTGTACTGCCTATGTTTTCCTTTAAGAGCTTTATAGTTCCTGGCCTTACATTTAAGTTTTTAATCCATTTTGAGTTTATTTCTGTGGTTTATTTCTATGGTATTAGAAGGTGTTCTGGTTTCATTCTTTTGCATGTATCTGTCCAGTTTTCTCAGCACCACTTATTGAAGAGCTATTTTTTCTGTGTTGTATATTCTTGCCTCCTTTGTCAAAGATAATATGCCCATATGTGTGTGACTTAATCCCTGGGCTATGGTTTTGATTTTCACTCCTTGGTAAAGAATCTGCCTGCAATGTGGGAGACCTGGGATCGATCCCTGTGTTGGGAAGTTCCATGAAGAAGGGAATGGTACCACTCTAGTATTCTGGCCTAGAGAATTCCATGGAACAGAGGAGTCTGGCAGGCTGCAGTCCAGGGGGTCGTGAGTGGGACATGACTGAGCAATTTTCACTTTCAATGACTAATGATCTTGAACATCTTTTCTTATGCTTATTGGCCGTTGGTATATCTTATTTGGAGAAATGTTCCTTGGAATCCTTTGCATAGTTTTGTTTGTGTTCTCCTTCTATTATTCAGTTGTTATTTACATATTATATATAAAAGTTCCATATCAGAGATATGATTTGAAATATTTTCTATATCTGATGGATTGTCTTATATTTGATGATGGGCTTTGAAGCACAAAGTTTTATTTTTGATGAAGTCTAATTTATCTTTGCTTTCTTTGTTCACCTGTGATTTGAGTTTCATATCTAAGAAAGCATTGCCTATTTCAAGGTGCTGAAGAATTACCTAAAATGTTCTCCTAAGCTGAAGTTGAACGGTTCTATGAAGACCTACAAGACCTTTTAGAACTAACACCCCCAAAAGATGTCTTTTTCATTATAGGGGACTGGAATGCAAAAGTAGGAAGTCAAGAAACACCTGGAGTCACAGGCAAATTTGGCCTTGGAGTATGGAATGAAGCAGCGCAAAGACTAATAGACTTCTGCCAAGAGAACACACTGGTCATAGCAAACACCCTCTTCCAACAACACAGAAGACTCTACACATGGACATCACATGGTCAACACTGAAATCAGGTTGATAATATTCTTTGCAGCCAAAGATGGAGAAGCTCTATACAGTCAACAGAAACAAGACTGGTAGCTGACTGTGGCTCAGATCATGAACTCCTTATTACCAAATTCAGACTTAAATTGAAGAAAGTAGGGAAAACCACTAGACCATTCAGGTATGACCTAAATCAAATCCCTTATGATTATACAGTGGAAGTGATTTAAGGGAAATAGATTTAAGGGACTAGATCTGATAGATAGAGTGCCTGAGGAACTATGGACAGAGGTTCATGACATTGTACAGGAGACAGGGATCAAGACCATCCCCATGGAAAAGAAATGAAAAAAACAAAATGGCTGTCTGGGGAGACCTTACAAATAGCTGTGAAAGAAGAAGTGAAAAGCCAAGGAGAAAAGGAAAGATATAAGCATCTGAATGCAGAGTTCCAAAGAAGAGCAAGGAGATAAGAAAGCCTTCCTCAGCGATCAGTGCAAAGAAATAGAGGAAAACAACAGAATAGGAAAGACTAGAGATCTCTTCAAGAAAATTAGAGATACCAAGGATCATTTCATGCAAAGATGGGCTTGATAAAGGACAGAAATGGTATGGCCCTAACAGAAGCATAAGATATTAAGAAAAAGCAGGAATATACAGAAGAACTGTACAAAAAGAGATCTTCACGACCAGATAATCACTATGGTGTGATCACTCATCTAGAGCCAGACATCCTGGAATACAAGTCAAGTGGGCCTTAGAAAGCATCACTATGAACAAAGCTAGTGGAGGTGATGGAATTCCAGTTGAGCTGTTTCAAATTCTAAAAGATGATGTTGTGAAAGTGCTGCACTCAATGCCAGCAAATTTAGAAAACTCAGTGGCCACAGGACTGGAAAGGTCAGTTTCCATTCTAATCCCAAAGAAAGGCAATGCCAAAGAATGCTCAAAGTAACACACAATTACATTCATCTCATGCTAGCAAAGTAATGCTCAAAATTCTCCAAGCCAGGCTTCAGCAATATGTGAACCTTGAAATTCCAGATGTTCAAGCTGGTTTTAGAAAAGCGAGAGGAACCAGAGGTCAAATTGCCAACATCCACTGGATCATGGAAAAAGCAAGAGAGTTCCAGAAAAACTTCTAATTCTGCTTTATTGACTGTGCCAAAGCCTTTGTGTGGATCACAAGAATCTGTGGAAAATTCTGAAAGAAATGGGAATATCAGACCACTTGACCTGCCTCTTGAGAAATCTGTATGCAGGTCAGGAAGAAACAGTTAGAACTGGACATGGAACAACAGACTGGTTCCAAATAGGAAAAGGAGTCCGTCAAGGCTGTATATTGTCACTCTGTTTATTTAATTTATATGCAGTGTACATCATGAGAAATGCTGGGCTGGAAGAAGCACAAGCTGGAATCAAGATTGCTGGGAGAAATATCAATAACCTCAGATATGCAGATGACACCACCCTTATGGCAGAAGAGGAACTAAAAAGCCTCTTGATGAAAGTGAAAGAGGAGAGTGAAAAAGTTGGCTTAAAGCTCAACATTCAGAAAACGAAGATCATGGCATCCAGTCCCATCACTCCATGGGAAATAGATGGGGAAACAGTGGAAACAGTGGCAGACTTTATTTTTGGGGGTTCCAAAATCACTGCAGATGGTGATTGCAAACATGAAATTAAAAGATACTCCCTGGAAGGAAATTATGACCAACCTAGATAACATATTAAAAAGCAGAGTTATTAGTTTGCCAACAAAGGTCCATCTAGTCAAGGCTATGGTTTTTCCAGTAGTCATGTATGGATGTGAGACTTGGACTGTGAAGAAAGCTGAGCACCGAAGAATTGATGCTTTTGAACTGTGATGTTGGAGAAGACTCTGGAGAGTGCCTTGGACTGCAAAGATATCTAACCAGTCTATCCTAAAGGAGACCAGTCCTGGGTGTTCATTGGAAGGACTGATGCTGAGGCTGAAACTCCAATACTTTGGCCACCTGATGCGAAGAGCTGAAACATTTGCAAAGACCTTGATACTGGAGGGATTGGGGACAGGAGGAAAAGGGGATGACAGAGGATGAGATGGCTGGATGGCATCACCGACTCGATGCACATGGGTTTGGGTGAACTCCAGGAGTTGGTGATGGACAGGGAGGCCTGGCGTGCTGCAATTCATGGGGTTGCAGATTCGGACACAACTAAGTGACTGAATTGAACTGAACTGCAGTTTTACAGTTTTCCTCTTGTAAATATGTCTATTATCCATTTGAGTTCATTTTTGTGTTTGGTGTGGTCCAACCTTATTCTCAGCCCACAACCATATGTACATATCAAAATATTATTCTTTTCCTTTGAACTGTCTTAGAAAATCAACTGACCTTAAATGCATAAGTTTATTTCTGAAATTTCAAGTTTTATTAGATTAATATATTTATACCTTTGTTTATTCCAAAACCACATCTTGAATACTGTTGTTCTGTAGTCAGTTTGAAATCAGGAAGTGTGAGCTTTTCACCTTTTGTCTTTTTCAAGATTGTTTTTAGCTCTTCGAGGCCTTGAATTTCCATAGGAATTTTAGGATCAGCTTGTCAATTCTGGCAGAAAAGTCTCTGAGATTTTAATAGGACTACACAAAAGCCTTCACACAGTATCTGTAGATCATGTTGTGAAATATTACCATTTTAGCAATATTAAAGTCTTCAATGAATAAGGAATGCTTTCCATTTATTTAGGTCCTCTTTATAGTTTCTTTCAACAACATTTTTTGTTTTCATTATATGTCTTGCACTTCTTTTGTTAGATTTATTTCTTAGTATTTTATTTCTGTTGATGCTGTTATACATGGAATTCTTTTCTTAATTTCTCTTAAAATATTTCACCACTAGTGTACAGAAATATAATTGAATTTTTATATTGATCTTATATTTTGTAATCTTGCTAAACTGGATGAACAGTTTCAATATTTTCTTTTCTGCCTTCATTAGTAGTTTCTATACACAAGGTCATATAAACTGTGAGATAGTTTTCTTTCTTTCTTTTAAATAAGAGGTCTTTTATTTATTTTTCTTGCCTAAATGTTATGTTAGAAGCTCCAGTATTATGTTGGATAGAAATAAGAGTGAACATTGTTGTCTTATTCCTTACTTTAGGGTAAAAGTTCTCAGTCTTTTTATACTTAAGTATTACAGTAGTTGTTTGATTTCAGTAGATTGCTTTTATCAAGTTGAGAATGTGCTTTTTCTCCCAGTTTCTTCACTGTTTTCATCAAAAATGATTCCACATTTGTCACTTGCTTTTGTACTGAAATAAGATTTTTCATTTTCTTCAATCAAGCTGGCATATCACATTGATTAGTTTTTGTATGTTGGGTCAACTTTATATCTCTGGAAATAAATCTCACTTGATCTTTTGTGTTTAATATTTTTGTGTGTATTTCTAGGTTCAGTATGTGTGTAATTTGTGAAGTTTTCTGGGCCAGTATTTATAAAGGATATTAGTCTTAAATTTACTTTTTCTTTCTGATGCCTTGTCCAATTTTGAAACTAAGTTTAAAGCTAGGTTCATGAAATTAGTTAGGAAGTATCCCTTCTTCTTCCTAAAATTTTTTTAATTTTAATTGGAGGCTAATTACTTCACAATATTATGGTGGTTTGCCATACATTCATGAATCAGCCATGGGTGTACATGTGTTCCCCATCCTGACCCCTCCTCCCACCTCCTTCCCTATCCCATCTCTCAGGGCCATCCCAGTGCACCAGCCCTGAGCACCCTGCCTCATGCATCAAACCTGGACTGGTGATCTATTTCACATATGTTAATAGACATGTTTCAATGCTATTCTCTCATATCATCCCACCCTCACCTCCCACAGAGTCCAACAGTCTGTTCTTAACATCTGTGTCTCTTTTGCTGTCTCACATATAGGGTCATTGTTACCATCTTTCTAAATTCCATATATATGCGTTAATATACTGTATTGGTGTTTTCTTTCTGACTTACTTGGCTCTGCATAATAGGCTCTAGTTTCATCCACCTCATTGGAAATGATTCAAATGCATTCTTTTTAATAGCTGAGTAATATTCTATTGTGTATATGTACCACAGGTTTCTTATCCATTCGTCTGCTGATGGACATCAGGTTGCTTCCATGTCCTGGCTATTGTAAACAGTGCTGCGATGAACATTGGGGTACATGTGTTTCTTTCAATTCTGGTTTTGTCAGTGCCCAGCAGTGGGATTGCTAGGTCAAATGGCAGTTGTATTTCCAGTTTTTAGGAATCTCCACACTGTTTTCCATAGTGGCTGTACTAGTTTGCATTCCCACCAACAGTATAAGAGAGTTCTTTTTCTCTGCACCCTCTCCAGCATTTATTGTTTGTAGACTTTTGGATAGCAGCCATTCTGACCAGCATGAGATGGTACCTCATTGTGATTTTGATTTGCATTTCTCTGATAATGAATGATGTTGAGCATCTTTTCATGTGTTTGTTATCCATCTATATGTTTTCTTTTGGGAAATGTCTGTTTAATTCTTTGGCCCATTTTTGATTGGGTGGCTTATATTTCTGGAATTGAGCTCTAGGAGCTGCTTGTATATTTTTGAGATTAGTTGTTTGTCAGTTGCTTCATTTGCTATTATTTTCTCCCATTCTGAAAGCTGTCTTTTCACCTTGATTATAGTTTCCTTCATTATGCAAAAGCTTTTAAATTTAATTAGGTCCCATTAGTTTATTTTTGCTTTGTTTCCATTTACTCTGGAGGTGGGTCATAGAGGATCCTGCTGTGATTTATGTCAGAGTGTTTTGCCTATGTTTTCCTCCATGAGTTTTATGGTTTCTGGCCTTACATTTAGATCATTAATCCATTTTGAGTTTATTTAGTGTATGGTGTTAGAAAGTGTTCTAGTTTCATTCTTTTACAAGTGGTTGGCCAGTTTTCTCAGCACCACTTGTTAAAGAGATTGTCTTTTCTCCATTTTATATTCTTGCCTCCTTTGTCAAAGGTAAGGTGTCCATACATGCATGGATTTATCTCAGGGCTTTCTATTTTGTTCCATTGATCTATGTTTCTGTCTTTGTGCCAGTATCATAGTGTCTTGATGACTGTTGCTATGTAGTACAGCCTGAAGTCAGGCAGGTTGATTCCTCCAGTTCCATTCTTCTTTCTCAAGATTGCTTTGGCTCTTCGAGGTTTTTGTAATTCCATACAAATTGTGAAATTATTTGTTCTAGTTCTCTGAAAAATACCATTGGTAGCTTGATAGGGATTGCATTGAATCTATAGATTGCTTTGGGTAGTATACTCATTCTCACTGTATTAATTCTTGAATCCATGAACATGGTATATTTCTCCATCTATTTGTACATCTTTGATTTCTTTCATCAGTGTTTTTAGTTTTCTATATAGGTCTTTTAATTCTTTAGGTAGATTTATTCCTAAGTATTTTATTTTTTCGTTACAATGGTGAGTGGAATTGTTTCCTTAATTTCTCTTTCTGTTTTCTCATTGTTTGTGTATAGGAATGCAAGGGATCTCTGTGTGTTAATTGTATATTCTGCAACTTTACTGTATCATTAATTAGTAACTTTCTCGTGAGTCTTTAGGGTTTTCTATGAGATCATGTCATCTGCAAACAGTGATAGTTTTACTTCTTTTCTAATCTGAATTTCTTTTATTTCTTTTTCTACTCTGATTGCTGTGGCTAAAACTTCCAAAACTATGTTGAATAGTAGTGGTGTGAGTAGAGCATGCTCGTCTTGTTTCTGACTTTATAGAAATGTTTCTAATTTCACCATTAAGGATAATGTTTGCTGTGGGTTTATCATATATGGCTTTATTATGCCAAGGTATGTTCCTTCTATGCTGCTTTCTGGCAGGTTTTATATCATAAGTGGATGGTGAATTTTGTCAAAGGCTTTTTCTGCATCTATTGAGATAGTCATATTGTTTTTATCTTTTAATATTTTAATGTGGTGTACACATTGATTGATTTGTGAATATTGAAGAATCCTTGCATCCCTCTGATAAAGCCCACTTAGTCATGGTGTATGATTTCATTTTCATGCATTGGAGAAGGAAATGGCAATCCACTCCAGTGTTCTTGCCTGGAGAATCCCAGGGACGGGGGAGCCTGGTGGGCTGCCATCTATGGGGTCGCACAGAGTTGGACACGACTGAAGCAACTTAGCAGCAGTAGCAGCATGATCTTTTTAATATGTTGTTGGATTTTGTTGCTAGAATTTTGTTAAGGATTTTTGCATCTATGTTCATCAGTGATATTGGCCTGTAGTTTTCTTTTTTGTGGCAAGTTTGGTTTTGGTATTAGCATGATGGTGGCCTCATAGAATGAGTTTGGAAGTTTACCTTCCTCTGCAATTTTCTGGAAGAGTTTGAGTAGGATAGGTATTAGCTCTTTCTCTACATATTTTATAGAATTTACCAGTGAAGCTATCTGGTCCTGAGCTTTTGTTTGAAGATTTCTGCTTTACGGTTTCGATTTCTGTGCTTGTGATGGGTCTGTTAATATTTCTATTTCTTCCTGGTTCAGATTTGGAAAGTTATACTTTTCTAAGAATTTGTCCATTTCTTCCAAGTTGTCCATTTTATTGGCATATAGATGCTGATAGTAATCCCTTATGATCCTTTGTGTTTCTGTGTTGTCTGTTGTGATTTCTCCATTTTCATTTCTAATTTTGTTGATTTGATTCTTCTCCCTTTGTTTCTTGATGAGTCTGGCTAATGGTTTGTCTATTTTTTTATCCTCTTAAAGAAGCAGCTTTTAGCTTTGTTGATTTTTGCTATGGTCTCTTTTGTTTCTCTTGCATTTATTTCTGCCCTAGTTTTTGTGATTTCTTTCCTTTTACTAACCCTGGGCTTCTTCATTTATTCCCTTTCTAGTTGCTTTAGGTGTAGAGTGAAGTTATTTATTGGATTTCTCTCCTGTTTATTGAGGTAGGCTTGTATTGCTATGAACCTTCCCCTTAGCAATACTCTTACTGAATCCCATAGGTTTTGGGTTGTTGTGCTTTCATTTTCATTTGTTTCTATGCATATTTTGATTTCTTTTTTGATTTCTTCTGTGATTTGTTGGTTATTCAGAAGTGTGTTGCTTAGCCTCCATATGTTTGTATTTTTTCATACTTTTTTTTTCTAGTTGATATCTAATCTTACCACAATGTGATCAGAAAAGATGTTTGACATGATTTCAATTTTTTTTGTATTTACCAAACCTAGATTTATGAGCCAGGATGTGATCTATCCTGGAGAAGGTTCCATGTGCACTTGAGAAGAGGGAGAAATTCATTGTTTTAGGGTGAAATGTCCTATAGATATCAATTAGGTTTGATTGGTCCGTTCTATCATTTAAAGTTTGTGTTTCCTTGCTAATTTTCTGTTTAGTTGATCTATCCATAGCTGTGAGTGGGATATTAAAGTCTCCCACTATTATTGTGTTACTGTTAATTTCCTTTCATACTTATTAGCATTTGCCTTACATATGGTGGGTGCTCTATGTTGGGTGCATATATGTTTATAATTGTTATATCTTCTTCTTGGATTGATCCTTGATCATTATGTATTGTCCTTCTTTGTCTCTTTTCACAGACTTTTTACAGAGTCTATTTTATCTGATAAGAGTATTGCTTGACCTGCTTTCTTTTGGTCTCCATTTGCATGAAATATCTTTTTCCAGCCCTTCACTTTCAGTCTGTATGTGTCCCTAGGTTTGAGGTGGGTCTCATATAGACATCATATATAGGGGTCTTGTTTTTGTATCCATTCAGCCAGTTTTTGTCTTTTGGTTGGGGCATTCAACCCATTTACATTTAAGGTAATTATCAATAAGTATGATCCTGTTGCCATTTACTTTGTTGTTTTGGGTTTGAGTTAATAAACTTTTTTTGTGTTCCCTGTCTAGAGAAGATCCTTTAGCATTTGTTGGAGAGCTGCTTTGGTGGTGCTGAATTCTCTTAGCTTTTGCTTGTCTGTAAAGGTTTTGATTTCTCCTTCATATTTGAATGAGATCCTTGATGGGTACAGTAATCTGGGTTGTAGGTTTTCTCTTTCAACACTTTAAGTATGTCCTGCCATTCCCTACTGGCCTGAAGAGTTTCTATTGAAAGATCAGCTGTTATCCTTATGAGGCTCCCTTTTTGGGTTAATTGTTGTTTTTCCCTTGCTGCTTTTAATATTTGTTCCTTGTGTTTGATCTTCATTAACTTGATTAATGTGTCTTTTGGTGTTTTGCCTTGGGGTTATCCTGTTTCGGACTCTCTGGGTGGCCATTTTCTTCCCATTTTAGGAAGTTTTCAACTATTATCTCCTCAAGTATTTTCTCATGGCCTTTCTTTTGTATTCTTTTTGGGACTCTTATGATTCGAATGTTGGGGCGTTTGACACTTCCAGAGGTCTTGAGATTGTCCTCATTTCTTTTAATTCTTTTTTCTTTTCCTCTCTGCTTCATTTATTCCACCATTCTATCTTCCACCTCACTTATCCTATCTTCTGCCTCAGTTATTCTACTATTGTTTACCTCCAGAGTGCCTTGCTGCTGCTGCTGCTGCTGCTGCTGCTGCTGCTGCTAAGTCACTTCAGTCGTATCCAACTCTGTGCGACCCCATAGATGGCAGCCCACCAGGCTCCCCATCCCTGGGATTCTGCAGGCAAGAACACTGGAGTGGGTTGCCATTTCCTTCTCAATGCATGAAAGTGAAAAGTGAAGTCCCCAGTCGTGTCTGACTCTTAGCAACCCCATGGGCTGCAGCCTACCAGGCTCCTCCGTCCATGGGATTTTCCAGGCAAGAGTACTAGAGTGGGTTGCCAGAGTACTTTAGATCTCAGCTATTGAATTATTCAATATTTATTGATTCTTTTTTTTTCTTCTAGGTCGTTTTTAAACCTTTCTTGCATCTTCTAAATCCTTGTCTCCAGACTATTTATCTGTAACTGCATTTTGTTTTCAAAATTTTGCATCATTTTTACTATTATTATTCTGAATTCTTTTTCAGTTAGACTCCCTATCTCCTCCTCTTCTGTTTGGTTTAGTGGGCTTATATCATGTTCCTTTGCCTGCTGAATATTTCTCTGCTTTTTCATCTTGTTTATGTTACTGTGTTTAGGTGGCCTTTCTGTGTGCTGGAAGTTTGTGTCTTTATTGTGGAGGTTCCTCCCTGTGGGTGGGGTTGGACAAGTGGCTTGTAAAGGTTTCCTGTTTAGGGGCTTATGTTGGTGTTCTCGTGGGTGGAGCTGTCTCTCTTCTCTGGAGTGCAATGAAGTATCCAGTAGTGAGTTTTGAGGTGTCTGTGGTTTGATGTGACTTTTGGCCACTTGTATTTTTGTGCTTGGGGTTATGTTCCTGCTTTGTTGGAGAATTAGCTTGGTATGTCTTGCTCTGAAACTTGTTGGCTCTTAGGTGGAGCTTGGTTTCATTGTAGATATGGAGGCTTTTGGATGAGCTTTTGTTGATTAATGGTCTCTGGAGTCAGGAGATTTCTGGTGATTCAAGTCTTAGATTTAGACCTCCTGCCTCTGGCTTTCAGTCTTATTCTTATAGTAGCCTCAAGACTTCTCCATCCATACAGCACTGATGACAAAACATCTAGGTTAATGATGAAACGATTCTCCACAGTGAGGGACACCCAGAAAGGTTCACAGAGTTACATGGAGAGAGAAAAGGGAGGAGGGAGATAGAGGTGACCAGGAGGAGAAGAGGGGGAATCAAAAGCAGAGAGTGCAGTCTAGCCAGTAATCAATTCCCTATGTGTTCTCCACAGTCTGGAACACTCAAGAGGTTCATGGAGTTGTATAGAGAAGAGAAGAGGGAGGAAGGAGAAAGTGACCAGGAGGAGAGGAGGATGAGTCAAAAGGTGAGGGAGCAATCTAGCCTGTGATCAGTTCCTAAGTTTTCTCACCACCCAGAACACCCGAAGAGATTCACAGAGTTAAGCAGAAGAGAAGGAGGATGGAGGAGATAGAGGTGACCTGGGGAGAGAAAGGAGAGTCAAAGGAGAGAGAGCAATCAAGCCAGTAATCACACTCTAAGTAAAGATGGGTACTGAAGATTGGATTCTTAAAGGTACAAAATTGATAATAATTACAAAAAGCAAAGATTAAAAATCTAGAGTAGAGGTTAGACTCTCAAAAATATGTAAAAATTATATATTAAAAATATGAAATTTGCTTAAAAATAGGTCTTTTTTCAAGGTAATAGTACGTTTAAAAATGAAAATAAAAAAATTAATCTAAAAAATTAAAAAGAAATTTTATAATAATAATAGTAAAATATATCTAGGTATGTCTCTGGAGTTGTTGAGGGCAGTGTGTGGTCAGTTCAGTTTCAGATAATTCCTTGTTCCACCTTATACTTCCCAAAGTCTGTAGGTCCCTTCCAATGTAGTCAGTGTTAACTATAGGGTTTTAATCTGTTGCACCTGTCACTTTCAGAGCTGTTCCTCTTCTTGTTTTATTTTGGCTTCCTCTCTTTGCAAGTCTTTTCAATATCTAACTTCCACCCTGACTCAAGATGGCCAAAGTGGTCATTTATTTAGACTCACTTGTTCAATTGTGGTGCATGGAGGGAGATACACTACAAACAATTATCACTGGCAGGTGTGGGGAGTGCTTGCAGTGTCTGGGTCACACTGGGTTTGCTCCCACCACAGCCTGTGTGCTTTCCCGGTCTATACCTCTTAGGCTCTGCCGGGGAACTTTCTGGGGTGGGCCATGGGTTGTGAGCACTTCCCAGATCTACGCTGCTCAGGTTCAGGTTCTCGGATACTCCACAAAAGCACAGACTCAGTTGGGCCTGCATTTTGTGCCCACGTTTTGTGTCCTTCCCAGGTCTGAGCAGCTCAGGCGACGAGGTGCTTGGTTAGTGCACACTCCCCAGATGTGGTGCATCTTATCACCTCCCATTCCCAGCCACTGGGTTTCCTGGGTATGCAGCTGCATTACAGATGTGCCGTGTCTCTCTTCTGGGGAGCTGATCTCTGGGTGCGACCCTGACAGATGTCAACTGTCCAGGATCCCAGGAAGACTTGGCTAGCACTGCAAACCTGCTTGCAGTTTGATGGGGGATGCCATCTCTGGGGCCGAGTTTGCTCCTTTCCTTCAGGTTCTGGCTGGCACCCGCCTGCCTCCTGCCTCTGGCAGGAGATGAGCCAGTCTGCAACCGCTAGCTCTCCTCTGGTATTCGCTCAGTCCTTTGTTCTGTGAGTGGGCTCGGCAGTGCCTTAGGTTAGAGCTTTTTACGGGAAGTACTCTCTCACTCTCTCTTTCCTCTTTTTGTTTCCCCTTCTCTGGCTATCCCATGGTTTGGGTTGCTATCTCACATTAGCTCCTCAGTTTGCCCTCAGGGCATTCAGGCCTGGTCCTTACCCCTAAGCAGAGCAGCCCGTGCCTCCCTGTTCAGCCTTGATGGTGGCCAACACCAGCGTCTGGGCTACTTCTCCTCTGGGAGTTGTAGTTAGACCCTGTAATCTGTGGGTTTTATTTATTTATAATTTCCTCCTGGTTATGTTGCCTCTGAGATTTCCAAAACTCCCCACAGACCCACTGGTGAGAAGGTCTTCTGGTGTTTGGAAACTTCTCTTTAAGACTCCCTCCCAGAACTGGTCTCCGTCCCTAACTCTTTTGTCTCTCTCTTTTTTTTTTTTTTTTTTTTTTTTGAGAATGGCATTGAAACATGTATAATATCACATAAGAAATGAATCGCCAGTCTAGGTTCTTTTATCTTTTCTCTTTTCCTACCTTCTTTCGAAGACAATGGGCTGCCTTTCTGGGTGCCTGGTATCCTCTGCCAGCATTCAGTTGTTTGTGTTATTTGCTCAGCATTCAAATGATCTTTCAATGAATTTGTGGGGAGAAGTGGTCTCCCCGTCCTATTCCTCTGCCATCTCAACCTCAATCCCTCTTTCTTCTTCTATTTGTTGCATCATCTTGTGAAGGTTTTCTTAGTTTTTCATTTATTTTTCATGAAAGATAATTGCTTTACAATATTAATTTGATTTCTGCCATACATCAATATGAATTAGCCATAGGTAGTTGGTGATGGACAGAGAGGCCTGGCGTGCTGTGATTCATGGGGTCGCAAAGAGAGTCGGACACGACTGAGCGACTGAACTGAACTGAACCGATACATGTGTCCCCCTCTTGAACATCCCTCTCACCTCCCACACTTTCCCATCCTTCTAGGTTATTATACACCATTTGAGTTTCCTGACTCATACAACAAATTTCCATTGACTCTCTATTTTACATATAGTAGTGCATATTTTTCCATGCTACTCTCTCCATTCATCTCTTGTGAGTTTGATGTTAATTCTTCTTTAAATATATTTGACATAATTCATCACCTAAGCTCTCTGACTCTGCTTTTGTTTGTGGAAATATAGTTGCTATTAGTTCGATCCTTTTACTTGTAAGTCTATTTGGATTTTTTCATTTCTCCTTGAGTCAGTTTTATCTAATTTGTTATAGCATGCAATTTTTCATATCATTCTTCATAATCTTTTATTTCTATATGTTGTGTTAATGTTCTTTCATTTATGATTTTGCAATTTGAGTATTTGTTATTTTATCTTAGTCTAACTAAAAGCTTTTAAATTTTGTTGAGTCTTTTCCAAAATTGACTTTTGGTTTTATTGACTTCCTTTTTATTTTCTATTTTCTTTTCATTTATACCCATTCTAGTATTCATCATTTCCTTCCTTATGCTTACTTTGGTTTAGTTTACTCTTCATTTCCTGTGTCTTATAGTGAATTTTTAGATTAATTATTTTAGATGATATTTTGAGAAAATTTTAAATAATTGTTTCTTTTTGTTAGTAATGACATTTAATTCTAATAACTGCTTTAACTACATCCTGTAAGGTTTGGGAACTCGTGTTTTTCTATGTCATTCATCTCAAAGTGTTTTCTGATTTTCCTCGTGACTTCTTTTACCCACTGGTTATCTGTTAGCTTCCACATACTTTTAAATTATTCAACTCCCTTTTGTTATTTGCTTCTAATTCCATTCCATTGTAGTCAGAGATCAAACTTGCATGATTTCAATATTTTCCAAATTTATTGAGGCTCTGTAATGGCATAAAATAGTCTATTCTGGAGAATGTACTTTAGATGATTGTGTGTTCTGCTCTTTACTGTTATTGGGTGGAATGCTTTACAGATATCTGTTAGTTATAGGGTTTTTTTACTGTTGTTTTGATATTGTGTTCTATTACCTGCTATCTTCTGCCCACTTATTCTAATATACTACTGAAAGGGAGGTATTGAATTTTCTAATTTTTATTTTTAAATATCTTTTTATTCCTTCAATTCTGTCTGTTTTTACTTCATGTATTATGAGGCATTGTCATGATATGCATATGTATTAAATTATTATATCTTTTTGATGGATAGAGCATTTTATCATGATAAAATGACCCAATTTGTATCTAACTACAACTTTTGTCTTAAAATATGTTTGATCTAGCAATATTTTTGTCCTAAGGCATATGCATACAGATGTTCCAGCTCTCTTTTCATTCCTGTTTGCATGATATACTTTATCTTTTTGTTTCAAGGTACTTATATCATAAAAATGCAAAGTGTGTCTTCTCTAGATAGCATATAATTGAAGCATTTTTAAAATCTGTTCTTCCAATCTCTACTTTTGATTTTATTGAGGACATTTTCATCTATGCTTCTCATAGAGTGTGAAGTCGAAGTGGTACATCACTAGAAACAAAGCTAGTGGAGATGATGGAATTCGCAGTTGAGCTGTTTCAAATCCTAAAAGATGATGCTGTGAAAGTGCTGCACTCAATATGCCAGCAAATTTAGAAAACTCAGCAGTGGCCACGGGACTGGAAAAGGTCGGTTTTCATTCCAATCCCAAAGAAAGGCAATGCCAAGAATGTTCAAATCACTACACAATTGCACTCATCTCACATGCTAGTAAAGTAATGCTCAAAATTCTCCAAGACAGGCTTCAGTACGTGAACCGTGAACTTCCAGACGTTCAAGCTGGTTTTGGAAAAGGCAGAGGAACCAGAGATCAAATTGCCAACATCTGTTGGATCATCAAAAAGCAAGAGTTCCAGAAAAGCATCTACTTTTGCTTTATTGACTATGCCAAGGCCTTTGACTGTGTGGATCACAACAGACTGTGGAAAATTCTTAGAGATGGGAATACCAGGCCACCTGAACTGCCTCCTGAGAAAGCTGTATGCATCAAGAAGCAGTTAGAACTGTACATGGAACAACAGACTGGTTCCAAATTAGGCAAGGAGTACATCAAGGTTGTATATTGTCACCCTGCTTATTTAACTTATATGTAGAGTACATCATATGAAATACCAGGCTGGGTGAATGACAAGCTGGAATCAAGATTGCCAGGAGAAATCTCAACAACCTCAGATATGCAAATAATACCACTCTAATGGCAGAAAGCTAAGAGGAAATAAAAAGCCTCTCAATAAGAAGAAAGAGGAGAGTGAAAAACTGGCTTGAAACTCAACATTTAAAAACCAAGATCATGGGATCCAGTCCCATCACTTCATGGCAAAGAGAAGGAAACAGAAACAGTGACAGATTTTCTTTTGGGGCTCAAAATCAATGGTGACAGTGACAGTAGCCATGAAATTAAAAGATGCTTGCTCTTGGAAGGAAAGCTATTACAAACCTAGATATCATATTGAAAAGCAGAGACATCACTTTGCTGACAGATGTCTATATAGTCAAAGTTATAGTTTTTCCAGTAGTCATGTATGAATGTGAGAGTTGGACCATAAAGAAGGCTGAGCACTGAAGAATTGATGCTTTTGAATTGGTGCTGGAGAAGACTCTTGAGAATCCTTTGGAAGCCAAGGAGATCAAACCAGTCAATCCTAAAGGAAACCAACTCAGAATATTCATTGGAAGGACTGATGCCGAAGCTGAAGCTTCAGTACTTGTGATGACCTGACTCGTGACCACCCGACGCAAAGAGCTGACTCATTGGAAAAGACTCTGATGCTGGGAAAGATTGAAGGCAAAAGGAGAAGATGGTGGCAGAAGATGAGGTGGTTGGATAGCATCACTGACTCAATGGACATGAGTTTGGGCAAACACCAGGAGATAGAGAAGGACAGGAAGCCTGGCATGCTTCAGTCCATGGAGTTGCAAAGAGTTGACATGACTTAGTGACTGAACAACAAGAATGCCTTTCATATGATGTTTTTTCTGATTTCAGTAACTGAGTAATAAACACTGGTCTTACAAAATGAGCTTAAGCAAGTTACTTATGTTTTCTAAGCCCAAAGACCAATGGTGATACTTTTGGACCGAGGTGTGTAAATTTTCTTTCTCTAGGCTATCTTCTCACATGATGATGATATGGTGACATCAGCTATCAGTAGAATAAAGGATGAGTGAATAATGAGGATCAGACATCACCTTACAAATCTATTATCTCACAACTTCTCCCTTTACCTTTCTATCTATTCTGTCTCTATCAAAGTTTACATCTACCACAATGAACTCAAAGATGTTTGAGAAATTTTAGATGAAATTTTTCTGAAAGTGGATTTGATAACAAGCCTATAAGATGATTTCTGAAACTCAAATATTTTTAGAGGATATAGTTTGATTTAACAATGTTATATAAGGTTCTACTCATCTCCTGCCCAGTAAAAGTGGTATTTAGTCTTTAAAGTAAATAATGAGTCTTTGAGTCTCAAGATTGGAACCTGTGGGAAGGAAGAGGAAGCAACTGAGGTTCAAGCACTGTGGTGATCTACAGAACTGAGTGATAGTAGAAGGGCTTGGTGGGGCTCTAGGAGCAGGACTGATGGCTAGAGACTCAAATGGAACACAAAGTTGATGGTCAAGCCCCCTCACACTACAGGAACTCAAGTTTGGTTTTAGAAAATAAGATCAAACTCATGACATTATTAAAGGAAAAAGAATGCTATAGAAGTTAAAGAACTTTCACAAAGATGAACTTGAAGTTACTGCTATGAAAATTCAGAGTCTAGCTGAGTAAACAGGCTTCAGAGCAATAGCACAATACCTCTCTGATAAAGGTATAGACAATAATTAATGGGACCAGAGAGGAGGAAGCAACTTCCTAAAGAGTCAGGAGTACTTGCACCTTGTTTGTAAGGATGATTTGGAGCTTATCTGTATCAAAGCTGTGGGAATAACAATCAAAGAAGGAATAGAATTTGCAAAGATGCAAGAGAATTTATTTGACAAATGTTTATTGAGAACTCTGTGTTTTCTAAATACTATTTAAGACTCTGAGGCTATAGGGGAGTGAATGTGACATCTATCCAGATCATTAGTGAATTTATGCACCCTGCTCTGGGAAAGAAAAGCCACAAATCAGTTCTCATCATTTAAAAACACACAAGTCAAAGGACACATGAGGAAGGCCATCTTATCACCCAGTCAGTTTCTCATGGGAAGTTACTGCCTTGATATTCACCATCATTCACAGCTTCATATGCCTGGAAATTAAGTTTTATCCATATATTCGAAAGAAATTTGGGTTACAGATGAATCCTTCATTGATAAAATCTACCAAACTTTCACCCAGATGATCAGAGGTACATTTGAATGAATCATTGAAAAAAATTTAACACATAGTAAATCATTTTAAAGCAAATTATTCATCTTACTTCACTAAAATTTTGTTTTTATGGCCACTTGCCAGTTTTGACAAGTGATATGGGATTTCCACCATGGTAGTGACAGAAAGTTTCATTCAAAAATACACTGATGTATAATGATTTATCAAAGGAAAATATTAAGTCTTCTGAACACAACAAACTAAAAATTTTAGCAAAGATATGGTATATGCAAGTTATAATATTTGTAGATTGGAGGTATTCAGCATAGAATAGCATTTACCATGATCAAATATGGCAAATGAGAAAGCTGGCAAACAGATGATTACTGGTTTCAGGAAACACTGGCCTAGTCATTATGAGTGAAGTTGCTGTCAGAACTTTGAACAAAAGAATTTAAAAATTTGTATGAGAGCACAAAAGATCCCAAATAGCCAAAATAATCATGAAAAGAAAAAACAGAGCCGGGAAGAATCAGGGCTACCTGACTTCAGACCACAACAAAAATTACAGTAATTGAAAAAGTATAATATTGGCACAAAGCAGACCCACATAGATCAATGGAACTGGATAGAATACAGAAATAGACCAATACACCAATTAATAAATATGGCAAAGGTGAGAACATATGATGGGAGAAAGACAGTCTCTTAATAAATGGTGATTAGAAACTGGACAGTTACATATAAAACAATGAAATTGGAACATTCTCTAACACCATATAGAATAAGAAAGACTAGAGCTCGATCTCTAAAGCAAAATTAGAGATACCAAGGGAACACTTCATGCAAAGATAGGCACAATAAAGGTCAAAGTGATGGATCTGAAAGAAGCAGAAATATAAAGAAGGGTTGGCAAGAATACACAGAAGAACTATATGGAAAAGATTGTAATGACCCAGATAACCACAATACAGTGTGGTCACTTACCTAGAGCCAGACATCCTGGAGTGTGAAGTCAGTGGGCCTTAGAATTGTCACTATGAACAAAGCTAGTGAAGGTGGTGGAATTCCAGCTGAGCTATTTCAAATCATAGATGATGATGCTATTAAAAGTGCTGCACTCAATATGCCAGGAAATTTGGGAAACTCAACAGCGTAACCACAGGAGCTGGAAAGGGTCAGTTTCTTTCCAATCTCAAAGAAGGGCAATGCCAAAGAGATGTTCAAACTACCACACAGAATTGTACTCCATTTCCTTTATGCTGAGCAAAGTAATGCTCAAAATTCTCAAGCCAGGCTTCAGTACATGAATGGGGGAACTTCCAGATGTTCAAACTAGATTTAGAAAGATAGAGGAACCAGAATCAAATTGTCAACATACTGGATCATAGAAAGAAAGCAGAATTCAAACATATGCTTCTGCTTTATTGACTAGGCTGAAGTCTTTGACTGTGTGGATCACAACAAACTGTGAAATTCTCAAAG